>NC_052051.1:38510826-39198326 GCF_903992535.2 Arvicola amphibius | reverse complement strand
AAAATCTCTCCAGCTCTCCAATTCATTTCAGCTTTGTTGACTGTAACACACTTCTTTCTCTTGGGCTGGTTCCACTCCCCATAGCAGCTCTTCTCAGCAGGTATCCCACGCCTCAGGTATTTCCAATATCTTGGGGTCTCCAAGGCAATCAGGGATTCAACTTCACAGCTTCACACAACGCTCTCTCTAGGCCTCTACCCAGGGACAAACCTGACATATGACCAACCTCAGCGACTTTCCTTCATCACGGAGGAAAATGCCATAGCCCCTTACTTCTTTAACTCCAGAACCATGAGGTCAACGCTGCCAAGTTCTGCTGCTTACTGGGGCTGGAACACAGTCCCTTCATTCAGTTATATATTCACCACCCTTCTGTTTTTTGTGAGTTCCTTCACTGTTTCCTGCTTTGAGGACCCTTCGCTCCTTCTGGGTTGCCTTGTCTAGGTTTAATATGAGAAGAGTTGCCTAGTCTTACTAAAACTTGATATGCCATGGCTGGTTGACATACAAGGGAGGCCTCCTATTTTCTGAAGAGAAAGAGGGAGTGCTTGGGGGCAAGTAGTAAATGTTGGGGGGAGGGACAGGAAGGAGAGGAGTAATAGTAAACTGTAATCAGGCTGGAAAAACTAAATTATTTAATTTAATAAAAAAATAGATTATACTTCTACCATGAAAATATATCTATATACTTTATGCAAGCTAGTAAGGTCAAAAGCAAACTTCTATCCGAAGAAACCAAACATGCATAGTTGAAGGACCTTGAACAAACCATGTCACTACAGTGCAATGTTGTTCTATAGCTAACACACAGATTTCCTAACAGTACCAGTGAAGTAGATCTGAGACCAATGACAGAAAAGTCCTCTTAATATACGCTTTAGCTCTTCCCTTTCTTCCTGCTCCAACTCTTAATTTCTTTTGATTAGTAAGATGTTAATCCTGCTGGACCCTCTTGGTCCAATAATTTTACTACTCTATGTCCTGTCAACCCTGAAAAAAGCCCCAGGACACTGTCACACTGTCACAGATTTCTTTCTCTTGTACACTGCCTCTTCCTCTTCTTCTTATCCTCCTCCTCCTTCTCTTCTTCTTCCTCCTCCTCCTCTTCCTTCTTCTTCTTTTTTTTTTGTAGCTATCAGTGGTTCCTCTCTGTATGCTGATGTACCCCCAAAGGCAATACTCAGGTCTCAATCTTACTTTATAATTATTTTATTATATGTATGAGTAAAGTTTGCCTGCATGGATCTCTGTACACCATGTGCCTGCCTGGTGCCTGTGGAGGTCAGAAAAGGGGTCAGATCTCCTGGAATTAGAGTTACAGAAGGCTGTGAGTTGCTATGTGGGTGCTGGGAATTGAACCCAGGACCTCTGGAAGAGCAAGCAGTGGTCTTAACTGCTGAGCCATCTCTCTTGCTCCTCAATCTTACTTTTAATCACAATGTGCTTATGATTATTTTTTTGTCATTTGTTTTTGCCAAAATGAGATTTTTTGAAATTATTTTCATCAAGAATTCTTATGCCATGTTTTTCCATCTGAATTTGCATCATTTTCTTCAAGTATTAGTGAAGTGTTGTCTTCTACTTCGGAAAAGGGTCCTACTATTGCTTAGGTCTCAGGCATGGCAGTATCAATGCTCCTGACTCAACCTCCTAGTAGTTGAGATTGCAAGAACATGTTACCTATGTTTAGCTATATTTCCAGTATTTTCTATTATAGGTTATATATAGTTTTAGGGAACACAATGATTTTATTAAAACATCCTAACAAAATTGCACAATATTTAAAATAAGCCAACAATGTTACAGCAAGGAAAGTATCAAGTTTTATGAAAAGCTAAATGTGTAGGACCAATGGCTACCATGAAAAGGGAAGACTACTACCTTGCTAGTGGGAAAGGTTCAGGGTCACCCTTTATTGGAGCAACTCCCATATTTTAGGGTGGTACACTGTCTTTAGTATTTACAAACCTCCAAACATAAATGCATGGTACAAACACCAAATGTGATATGATGGTGACAAAGCAAAGGCATCAAGAATTACTAGCAGTCTATACATTTCTATTTCACATTCATGTCTTTCCTTAAGAAAGTAAGTCTACATTTTTATAAATCATATCTCCTTCTAGGCAGAATAGGCCGTTGGGAGAGAACAACCATTTTTTATCCTTAGACATCTGAACTAGTTTAATAACATAAATATACCATTCTCTTATGTTAGTTTTTATCTTCAATGACATATGAAAGATCTAAAATCAAATTGGCTGTCTCCACAGCCACCTGCAGGCCACTAAGCTTGGCAGTGAAACAGTCTACAATCAAGTTGCTGGCTGAGCCCACAGCTGCCTGTGACAGGCAGGTTTGTGGTTCAAAAGGATGATAAGTGCTTCTTAAGAAAGACCAGCTGAGTCCTTCCTGGCTGTTGTACAAGCCACAGCCGCATCGTGACAGCATATCTGGCCAGTTAACAGAAGCAGAAGCCGCTTGACCTGACCAAAAGTGTCCATACTTCATGTCAATGAGGATTTCACCACCATCGTGTTCCAAAGAGCCAGCAACGGATTCTAGAGCACTGCAAAATGCTTCAGCAGCAATCCGGAGTTCCGCTGGAGAATAACCATCCTCTTTGACAATGTCATCTGCCTTATTATGAACCTAAAGAGGAATAAGACCAGTGAAAACAGACGGATCAACTGATATAAAAATGCTTCAGAAAACCATGATACTTGATCAAAACCTTGTTCAAAAGTTATTCACCTTCATTTCCTTAGATCTGGCAACAATGCTGATTGGCTGAGTCAACCTGGTTGGCCAGAGTAACAATGTATATTCCCAGTCACGTAACCAGAATGAAGGAACAAACCCTTTTATTAGTTTATTCTAAATGGCTGACTGGTGGCACCTCCTTCAGTATATAAAGGACAATGCAGATTATAGGATTAACAAAACAAAACAAAAAAATGAGTATAAAGCAAAACTGCTAAAGACTAATGTCCCAAAGGAAGTACTTATTATATCAGCTAAATGCTTGAGAGCTACTTAAAATTATACTGCAAAATTACAATTAAGACATCATTTAGGGATATGTGTAATTTTCACTTCAATGTTTGAAAAATGAAGATTCTTCAATTTAATCAAAAGACTTTAAACTTTTAGGTTTAGACTTTAAACCTCCTTTTAGTTCCAATATCCTAGATTATTCTGGGGTTAGGGGGAAAAAGGAGAAAGGGAGAGGGAGAAGAAATGTAGAAGGAGCTGTAGGCCACTTCTCAGCTCCTGGCCGTTGGCTAGCTTTACCCAAAATAATTACATGGAAACTGTATTGCCTGGCCCATTAGTTTTAGCCTCTTATTGGCTAATTTTCACATCTTGTTTAACTCATTTCTATTAATGTGTGTAGCACCATGAGGTGGTAGCTTAACAGGAGAGGTCTTATCCTGTGTCTGTCTTGGAGAGGAGAGGCATGATGACTGCCTGAGGCATCTGCCTCACTCTGCTTTCTTTCTCCCACAACTCTGTTCTGTCTACTCCGCCTACCTAATTTTCTGTCCTATTAAAGGGCCAAGGCAGTTTCTTTATTAACCAATGAAAGTAACACATAGACAGATGACCCTCCTTCATCAAAGAAAGAAGGGAGGGGGAGGGAGAGAGAGAACAATGTTCACGCGTGGAGACCAAAGATCAAGGTCAGATACCTTTGTCTCTTGTTCTCCACTTTGCAGTGTTGAGACAAGGTCTCCCACTGAATGGGGAGCTCCCTGACTGGCTATGCTGACTGGCTGGCCAGGGAGCTTCAGGGATTCTCTTGACTACTCCTCCCGGAGCTAGGATTCTTACATGGCTATAGGACTCAGGTCCTCCTGCACTAGCAAATGCTTTACCAATAGCAACCTGCCCAGCACCATGGAAACGTCTTAAAATAGAATTGGTAAATAGCAAACTATGAACTGAATTATGGTTAAAGAACCCACATCCTTGCTCTTTGTAAACAGTTCCCATCTTCTTCTGAAACCAGACTTAAAAGTCAGATGACATCGTTTATATTATACATTTCCCCCACCGTTCGATACTGTCCTGTTTCTTCTAAAACCTACTTAAGATATCTCTTTTCTCCAAAACTTTTTTTCTATGCATTCGATATTATTTGTAGAATACATTATCACCCACTGATTATCATTTGATTGGCTGGGAATTTGTTTTTCATAAAATATAGCTTTATAACTTCTCAAGAATTGGTTTTATCTTCAAATGCATGTGGAGTGATTTGGGAAAGGTGACAGGATTATGCCTGTAAAAATATTCACTGTCTCTCTAGGTCCAGTTACGCCCTGGAAATTCTGTAGGGCCTCTCAGGAGCCTGTCTACTGGAAATATGTGGGGAACACGCTTATCTTTTTGTATCTACTTTCAAACAAAGTAGGCAAGGATTATGAAATAACTGATCAGACCTATAACACACTTATCTAACAACTTTCAGTAAATGGAGACAAATGAGAAGTCTAGATAGCAGAGTTAGTAGGATCCAGGCTGATACCCATTTAAAAATTGTCATGACAGTCTGGAGAGCTGGATCAGTGGGTAAAAGGACTTGTCACTCAGCCTGACGACAACATGCATTCCATCCTTAGAATCCACACATGGAAGTTGTCCTCTGACTTCCACATATAGGTGTCATGGCATGTATGAATCCATGTATGAATGCACACATGCATGCGTTCATGCACACACAAAGTAAATAGTAAATGTGAAATCTGATCCTTGGGAAATGTGTAATCCATGAAGTTGGCTCTTCTCTTGATACTCCAGAAAGCATTATACATATTTTGAACCACAGTCCTTTGGTTGTGAGCATTAGAACATTAGATGCTGCTGAATTTCAGAACTTCCAATAACAGAATGTCAGCTTCAACATGCATTAAATATAGATAATGCTCAAAGAACATGGCCAGTTTCTAGGTTAGATTCATGATAACCAATACAATCAACTCAGCACCTTGTATATATAAGTATTACTTTCCTAAAATATTTTCCACTACATTATCTGAGTTTTGAAAAGTTAAGTATCAAAGCTTGTTGGTATCATAATTTGGCCATTGTCTGACGAAACAAAAACAGCTGCAAACTTAAGTAATGCAAGGAGAATGTCTAACTTACCTTGTGTCTGATATGAGCAGCCAAGTGTGTTTCTGTACAGCCACCTCCCAATAATACCCATGGTTCCTTGATTGTTAGCTGTAAGACATGCATTGCCGTCTGACATGCGAGCTAAGGAAGAAACACATCAGAATCAGGATCTCACCCTGGTACGTGAACTCTACATGCTTTCAGTAACTTACAGAGACATAGTTTCAATTTTTCACTCTCTGTGTGTCAGGGAAAGGTGCATGCCAGGACGCATGAGTAGAGGTCAGAGGGCAACTTGTGGGAGTCAGTTCTCTTCTTAAATCATGTGACCCCTGGGAACTGTACTCATGTCATCAGGCCTGGTACTGAGGGCCTTTACTTGCTCGGGTATCTCAGTAGTGCAAAAGGTCCCGGTTTCAATTCATAACGAACAAAATCTATTTTACCAAAATAGTAAGGTGACTAATAAACATTTCCGATGAAGATTAGAGAACGAAGAGAGATTTTTAAGACATACATCTGTTTTCATGGAATTAGATTAATATTTTCTTTCACATCTACTTTGCTCACAAACACACAGCCTAAAAGACATCAGTGACAATGTGGTTTGCTGGTCCTTCAGTTAAAATCCAAATCTAAACAAGGAAGCTGGACAAATGTTATAAAGTCTGTTTGGAGCACCAAGCAATAGTAAGTAAAAAGCATGCAAATCTCTGATTTACTAAGGATGGATTATTAAGCATATGTGAATCTTTAAACAGTTCTGCATATTGTCAGTTCCCTTATATAAAACTTGCAGAAAATAAACTCTACTAGAAAGTAAGTGACTGGGAAATTCACTTTCTGAGTCAATTATTCATACACATTAACAGCAGTACACACAGTCCAGGCATGATCGGCCTGTGGTGTATGGGTTACATGCCTCCCAGAGCTAGGAATGCAGCAACACATTTGTAGATGGCAATGTGGCACCAAGTCAAAAGGTTGGATGACTTAGGCAACTCAAATAATTTCTTAGGAAAACTTCACATCAAGAACCTTTAAGTTTCTTATAAAAAGCAGAAATGATAACGTACAATATATTCCAAGTTTACTATAGCAGCCAACTAAATTAGCTTCATTGAGCCGTTGCCTTTCCTCTTCCCTCTACTGGTGCTCAGATTGGATCTGTCTGTACCAAGCTCCACTCTTGAGCTATACCTCCAGCCCCTATTTCTGTCCCTTTTTGACTTGTATCACAGTGGAAACTATGAAAGACTGTGAAAAACAAAAACAACGCATCCCTCAACCTGCAGTACCTGCTGTGACTGCTTCATCCACGCTGTAGGTCCTGGAAATCCACCTACCTTCAGCTCCTCCCAGGCGGTGTCATTTCTACTGCAGAGAAGCAAGCTGCAGACAGTTGCCTCATGAGGAATAAGATGGAAAAAGTGTTTGGAGCCAAACCTTGCAGCGTGCAAATCTTTCACACTTCCATAAGTAGTAGAAGCTATTGTGTTTAGGGAACCAATGAGTGTTGCTCCTATTTTTGTAAAGTATAGAAAATATAAACTGTATAAGCAAAGATGGAACTCTTAAAATGAATAAATATCAACAAAATTCCTAGCTAGTATAAAACCCCTCACCAAAGCTTATCATTTAAAATACGAAATACAGGATAAAGAAATAAAACCCATTTTAGATCTCTGAAGTTCATACTCTGCTATTAAATGATGCTCTTTGCTTGTGTAGGCTCTTTTGGTTTATGAACTTTGTCACAGCTGCCTCTCTATTGCTGTGATAAACACTCCATCAAAAGCGGGTAAGGGCTATTCTGGACCACAGTTCCAGGTTAAAGTTCATTACAGTAGAGAAGGCACAGCAGCAGTAGCTCACAGCGGCTATTCTTACCACAATCAGGCAACAGAAGGATGTGTGCATGCATATTAGTGCTTAGCTTGCCTTTTCAATGTTATACCATCTAGGAATTCCTGCCCAGGGAATAATGCCACGCACAGTGGTCAGGCCTTTCTGGTTCAGTAAATTTAATCAGGTAGGCAGACTGGTAGTATTTATTCATTTGTGCACGCGTGTGTGTGTGTGCATGTGTGTGTGTATGTGCGTATTGTTAGGCATGTGCTCTACCACTGAGCTACACTCCCAATCTTACATACCTATCTGAACATCTGTTCAAAGCTATTTTGTACTCTCTGGAAAAGGCACACAACAAAATTACCTATATTTTAAGGAAGTTCAGAATCCCTGAAAGCCTAGAGATCAAAAACCACACATTAAGGAGAACCTCATTAATTTGAAGAGTGGAAAAGCCTTTTTTAAAAAAAAATTCATTAATTTCTTTGGGAACTTTAGGGCGTGCACACATACACATATATAAACACATACTCTTTGCCTAAGAGCTTTTACAAAAATGTAAATAGGTATGCAAGTGCCAAAATAAAAAATATGACATACTAATTTTATTTTTCTTGTCTTCTTATTCCTATTTGTTTATCCTTTCACTATCATGGGGGAAATTACATAAACCAAAGTTAAAATACAGAGTTGATTTGGGTATTAGCAAAATCTCTTAATGTAGTTAAGTTATATAGGGATCTACACCAATTTCTAAGTAAATGTAAGAAGTAACATTTAACACTTGCATATCAAAACTATGACTTGTAGCAACTCACTTTTTTGGAGGCCAGTTTTTGTTTTTAAAATATACTTTCATGTAGTCCAGGCTGTCCTTAAACTTGCTATGCAGGGGAGGATTGAGGATCTTGAACCTCCTGCCTCTTCCAAGGGCTGGTATTAGGCATGTAGCACCTTGTCCACAGACTAGAAAACTAATAGAGTCATAATTTTCATGGTGTGTTCTAGGTATCTGAGCTAAGTCACAAAACTGGACGAGCGCAGAAAACCAGTGCCATTTACAACACTGGTGCTATGGGAAAATGTTTCAAACTTTAACTTACCAAATCCAGAATACCTAGCATATGTTAAGCTGGAAACAGGCAGACCAATGCAAATTAGTACACAATTTAGGTCTGTCCTACGATACCAAGAATGAATTCCAAATAATTATTCCAATGTTCCTAGTAACTTCCATTTTGATAATCGTTTGGCTGACAGTATCCAACACTTGCCATACTAGTGAACTTTAAGAGTTCATTAAGTTGAGAATCACAAGGCAAGTACCATATACTTCTAGCTATTTGGGAGACTCAAGAGGCTCCCTTAGGGTTAGCACTTGGAGACTAGTCCAACAGCATAGCTGGACCTTGTTAAACAGAAAGCAACCATTGCAGTCAATATGGATAACTGACAATTCCTGATTTTGTCAGTGCAGTTACAGGACACTGACTTGAGAAGTGGCTCACATAAGGGATTCAACCTTTTTCCTGATCACCTATGTGTGTTTAGTCTGTTAAGTTTGTGATTGTTATTTTAGATGTCAATTCATCAAATGATTTTAAAGGCCTGAGGGCCAGACACGTTAGAAACACTGACTGTAAAAGGTACTCTCGGTTCAAAAGAACCTAGCTACAAGTAGTTTTGGTAAATGTCAAACATGTATAAGTATACTTGCCTCCCAAATTAGGAACTATTTGGGCAGAATACAGAAATTTCTTGGAGTTATGATAAAAATGAAGATGAATATAGCAGGATTTAAAAGCTTTGTCAATTTTAAAAATTGTGTGTACAACATTAAAGACCATATTATTATGTTACACTTCCCAACTACCTATAAAATACTAAGGGTTAGATCATAACAGACTACACTTGGGTTGAAAAAGCCACCACCACTGTTTCTAATAACTGGGAAAGGAGACCTTTGAAACAACTTTTGTTGCCAGAAACGAGTCAAATGCTGTACGACTTGTGGCTTCTAAATACTTTCAAGGTATTAACAGTGACACAAACCAAGCTTCTCTGCTCAGAAAGGGAGGATGATATATTAGCTTTAATGTACAAAAGCCAAGAGGAGTTTTTACCTGTCACTTTGCTCAGGGGTTCCATCAGAGTCACTCCAACTCTGTCGATGGCAATAACGTGATGCTCACTGAAGAACTGTTTCAAAGATGGGTGCATAACTTTTTGGCACAGGACAAGATCTACATGGTCACTAACTAGCTGCCTTCCCAGACTAAGCAACTGCTCTAAAACTGCATTCTCAAGGGACACTTGGTAAGGGACCACCACAGTTCCTTCTCCAGCATTAGAAAAATCTCCTGATAAAGACACACAGAAGAGCGCCACCTTGAGGGCACTTGACTTCCGGGTGGGTAATCTCCTTAATTGAACTTCGGACACTTCAATGAGCAGTCCAGGTAATATAGTGGAATCTGTAACTCTTTGGCCCTTTAAGGGAACAATTATACTCTTCCCTAAAATGATTCGGTCTTCTGCACTTTCTGGGATTGTAAGCAAAAAACCTTTCAAAATCAAAGCACTGATGTGATCTGTTTCTTTTCTGGTGAGCAAACAGGCAGGTTTGCTGGTTAAGATACTGTGGACCAAGCCAAGGAGGATGTGTGTACTACTGAAATCAACTGGGATTCGACAACTACAGGCTTCAGACTTGAGATAACTGGTGCAGAAACTCAGGAGGTCTTTATTTAACTTAATAACCTTCGTGGGTGTTAAGCCTATCCTTTGAGTATTTTCAATCAGGTTACAGCACAGAATGGCTGTAAATAGGCCACAGTCACTGAAGCAGGACACATGATTCTGCACAGACGCTGTTAGGACCTTCAATACGGGATGGGTGACTGAAAGGTTGCGAAGCAGGGCTGAGGACTGTGAGGTTGTACACACACTACCTCCCAAGCCATTGTGCAGCTGCTTCAGCCTCCCTGAAGGGCCATAGCATGACGCTAGGATTCCTTTCAAGACAGAAAGTGTGGACCTGACTCTCTCACTTGTCAATGGTTCGGTTTTACACAGTGATGGCTTCTTAGCTTCGAAACGAGACATCCTGCTTCAGGTAGAACCTGTACAGGTAGCTTTATTTTGTTCACGTTTTTCATTTATTGCACCGCCATGTGTTTTAACATTAAAAACAATTTTTTCACGAATGAGAGTCTGCATTCAGCATTGCCAGCTACAAAATTCAAGTGGTTTACAGACAATAACCAGTAGACATTAATTTAATGACATGAATAATTCCAAGTATTTATTTTGCTTCATTCTTCAATATTCTTTTGTTTGTCTCTGGACTGAGACCTCACAGACTCTTTTGCAGCTCTCTGCATAAAGTATGTTCCAAGATGGACACCTACAAAAGTCACCCCGGCCACAAGAAGCCAGTTCTTTCTAATCCAACTGGGGTTTCTCATTTCTTCTTTTATTAGCAAGTTCAGATTCAAAGTTGCTTCTTTCTATAAAAAATTAAAAAAATTTAGAAGAATAATTCCAAAGTATTTTAATTTAAATTTAATCATTTTAATACTCTGCTCCATTTTTAGAAAAGGACTTTAACTATCACAAGCATACTGGAAGTGAGAAAGGGAAACCAATGGACGTCATACTCTTGCTTCTAGAAAATAAACGGCACATTATAAATCTAAGTTTATTTTTCACCCTTACTAATAGTCATGGTACTAGGTACTCTGTAACTCCAGAAGAGAAAGTAAACACCATCCCAGCTACCTACAATAGTGACCTTCCTGCAGGATACGCTGGTGCAACAGTGGCACAAACGCTGGAGTAACCAACCACTATAAAATTGGATTTGAGGCCCATTTCATGAGATAGAACTTATATCTGACATTGACAAAGTGGCCAATAATCTGAGACCAGATAGATACTGGACCTAGAGGAAAACCTAATTATTCTGCTAAAAGATCATGGCAATAAAATAACTCCTAATGACATTCTGCTATACTTGTATTAGTGCACTGCTCAGCCACCATCAGAGAAGCTTCCTCCTCCAGGAGATGAGAACTAGTAGAAACCAGAGAATGAGAGACCTCAGAAAACTTGGTCCTAAATGGGAAATCATCAAACCCTCCCACCTCAGCACTGAGGAAGAGGAGGTGGAAAGACTCTAAGAGCCGGGGTGATGGATGATTCCAAGGAAGCAGTGTCTTACACAGCAGGTCTGGAACACACAAACTCACATCAACTGTGGCACCATGTACAGAACAAATGGAGTCCCAGTGCTAAGATGGGGAAGTAGACATAAGCCTCCATTCCTAACCTAGAAGTTATTTCCACTTGACAACTTCTTTCAAAGGAAAAATTAGTTTCTCCTTGTTTCATTGAGTATACAAAAAACACATAAAGGTTGGCTCCATGGTCAGCAGATGGACAACAGAAAAGATTCATAGGTGTTATTGGCGGGTTTTTTTTTTTTTGTCTCATATTGCATTTCTTAACCTTATTGGTCTTTTGTTTGCATACTATGGTTTTCGATTTTGTGTTTTTATGGTTTTTGCTTGTTATGTCTCTGCATGTGTTTCTTGTACATTGCTTGCTTGTTTTCTTCTTTTTCTTTCTTTTCCTTCTTTTTTTCCTTGTTTGTTTTCAGAGAGAAAGCCTTGATTTGGAAAGGTGGGTAAGTAAGGAGGATCTGGAAGGAGATGAAGAAGGGGAAACTGTGATCATAATATATGAAAAAAATTATTTTCCATTAGGAAAAACAAAAAAAGGCTTTGTTCTCTTGGGATCTTAAAAACAAGTTTTTATTTCTTTATTTGGTGTAATTTTTATTTTTTAATTGTTTTATTCTGCTTTGAAACTATGCTTAGACAGGGCTTCATTTAAATCAAATCCTGTTTGTAAACACATGACAACAGGATAGCTGTGATGGTTAGTTTAACTGCTAACCTGACACATTCTAGAATCACTGTGATAGAAACTGAGTGAGGGCAATTACTCAATTAGTAGAAGACTTGCACACTGTGGGTGCATGACTCCCTACAGAGAGAATTCTAGACGATGTATAGAGAGTAAGCTGAGAACTGGCACCGATTCCAGTAAAGATGAGCCCAGCCACTTCGAGGTCCTGCCACCTTGACTTCCCCCAGAATTCCACAACTTGGAATTGTGAGTCAAAAGCAAAACAGAACAAAACCCAAAAAAGTTCCCTTCTTAAGTGTGTCAGGATATGTGTTAAAGCAACAGGAAAAGAAAAGAAGTCAGCAGTTGTGAGCATTCCTACTGTAGAAACTCAGTACAGTCTAGATTTAGTTGAATCACAGTGAAACAACTATATTAGCATACAAACTATGCCTTAAAGACTTGGTTAAAGTCAGAGTTAATTTTATAGTTTCATCTACTAGTCAATCTTTTTCAAATCCCTAGTCAACTAATGCTCTCTAAACTGTTGGTCAATACCAATTAAAAAAAAAAAATCTAAGAATGTGCTCAATGACAAAGAGAAAAGGAGCTCATGCTTTGCAATTCAATTTCAAATTCTAAGCACCACACAATGTCACCACATACAAATGGAGAAGCAGAAGTGCATTAGTAGTCTATGTAAGGCATTAAAGTGCATGCCTTGAGGCATGACATCCTGATGTCTTAAGAATGATGTGTAAGAAATTCAGTTTATAGATTTTATTTGTTGAGGCCTAGTGTCATAAAAACAAAGGTTTACCTAATTATTAAATAATGATTTTCAGGAATGTACTAATCACGTTTGCCACTTGAACTGAATTTTGCATTAGTACACTAATCTTGGGTCAGCAAGATTAGTTTGGATAAATGGATAAAGCACCTCTCACCAATCCAAACTGATCTAAGCAATGAAACTGTCTGAAGACATGCACCAAGGCCTATCTACAAGTACTGTTCAAAACAAAGCAACAACACAAGCTGAAACTAATTCCTAGTTTACAGAAACAGATGCAATCCACTAAATTCACAATGTGGGAGATTTCTAACAAAGTAGACCGGGGGGGGGGGGGGGATGTACTCCCGCAGAAACAGATAATCATTCACCAAATGTGTGCTTGTCTGGATCTAGATGCTAAAAAACTCAGTTTGTTATTCTGTTGTTGATTTTAAAGACAAATTCAGAAATATGATCAGGAACTGGTTATGAAGTCATAGTAAAGAGTTCCTGTTAGTTTTCTCAGTGTGGTCAGCATAAATGTTGGTTCCATTGTAGTAGTATGGATGTTTACTATTACCATTAAAAATACAGAAAGGCTGCATAAAGGGTTTACTTTAAATTCTTCTATCAGTTAAAAGAAAAGGATGAGGAAAAAGGTGCCTAGCTGCTCACTGGTAAATCACTTCTAACACGTGTAAGGCTCTGGTTTCAACCCTTAGCACTGCACTCAAACCAAGACAGAATCACAATACTGCTAAGTGTTAATGTGTACTTGGTGGGTCTAATTTCTACCCTTTCTTTTCTCATGTTTGAAACTTTCTACAAAATAAAAACTATCAATGGACAGACATAGCACTTGTTTTTATGAGCTTTGCTTATTTAGAATTAATGTTTAACGTACTTGTGAACTCGGCTTTAACTTCCACCTATCCAAAACCAATTTAAATACTTAATTCTCTTTGCCTATCTAGCAATGTTGGCTTCAATTTTGTTGGGTTTCTTGTATTTCTTTGGAGACAAGGTTTTATTACTATGTAGTGCAAGGTGCTTTTGAACTTGCAATTCTTCTGCTTTAGTCTCCTAAATCCTGGGATTACAGGTTTGGGCCATCGCACCCTGCCCTCTCAAATCACCTACTGCTCATTGGTATCTAAGATCTTACTATGTTCACCTAACATTTTAGGAAATACTTTCTTTTCTCGGCTTTAGTACTTTATTTTTGAGCAAGGAAAACTTTTTTCTTTTAAAGTCTGACTATAGATCGTCTCTATAAACTCTAAAGTTCTACACATACACCCTAAATGGTCTTACAGCAATCTGAAAGAACTTATCTATAAATATCAAGCATCTAATAAATCTAACTCCCTTTTCCTACCCATGAAAAGTCTTTCTGCATAGGAGCTGGGTATGTAGACAGAAGTTTCTGTCCTGTCTGGTCCCTTAGCTGTTTAGTCTCAAAGAAACACATAGAGGCTTACATTATAAACTGTTTGGCCTATTAGCTCAGACTAATTATTAACTAGCTCTTACAATTTAAATTAAACCATAATTCTTGTCTATTTTTAGCTATGTGGCTTGGTACCTTTTTTTAGTGATTCATTTTCATCTTGCTTCCTCTGCTTTTGGCTGGTGATTGTGCCTCTGCCTTTCCTCTTCCCATAATTCTTAGTCTGATTCCCCCGCCTATACTTCCTACCTGGCTACTGGCCAATTAGCATTTTTTTAAACCAATGTGAGTGAGAAATCTTTACAGTGTACAAGAGCATTATGCCACAGCAAGGGTACTTGTTACTCTTTTCAGAGGACCCATGCTAGTGACTCAAAGTTGCCTGTAACTCCAGCTCTGGGGATTCTGTCATCTTCTGGCTTTTGCAGGCACTCACATACAAGTGGTGTGAGTACACACAGCACCCCTCCCCAACAAATCCTTTTAAATACATATAAATTTTATAATAAAAAGATTATCCCTAAGGCTATATTTTAAATTGTCAAGTTTCTACTATTGGTTTTGCTACTCAACTTTCCATACAAAAAAAATTATCTAGTATTTTAAATCATGCTCTTTATTTTTCTCCTTATGAACATTTAAAATTAAAATCTTGATATAAAATAAATTTTTGTTCCTATTTTTGAGATAGGGTCTCACTATACAGCTAGGCTGCTCTCAACTCCTAATCTCTTTGCCTCAGAATCCAGAGTGCTGAGATTATAGGCACTGGCACCAATAATCATTTTTTTTTTTTTTGAGCCAGGGTTTCTCTGTGTAACAGTCCTGGCTGTCCTTGAACTTGGTTTGTAGACCAGCAGGCCTTGAACTCAGAGATCTGCCTGCCTGTGCCTCACCACCAATGCTGGGATTAAAGGCGTGCGCCACCACACCTGGTGCGATGACCAGTTTTATAGCAAGCTAGGATAGCAATCCTCTTTAAATGAGTAAAACCGCACCGAGGTTCTCCTAAAGACATGGCCTTATGCCAGAATTTACAGCATATTTCTTAACTCAAGACATACTAGATAAAACCTGTGTTGACATGATAGCTCACACCTATAATTGTAGTTGGGAAGCTGAGACAGGAGGACTGCTCTAAGTTTCAGGCCCGATTGGAACTTGAGTGAGACAATTACAGAGTTGTAATTTTTTCCTGGACCCTTGGGGCCAGTGATTTCTTGGACTGTGTAATACATAATGGAAAAGTCAGTGCGCACCACAATCAACACAGTACTCATCATCTGCAGAGAACCTCCAGGTATGGATTAAGTGGAAGAAATACTTCCGATTGCTTCATGTCAGGTAAAATCAAGTTTTGCTGTTAAAGGAGTTTCACAGATGTTTTGCTTTTTAAACATTTTAGATTTTGGAATTATGGATGGCAGATTATAGACCTGAACTATATATAAAATCACACCCTCTTGAATTCAGTGACTTCTACACACAGAAAATTATTTTGAAACTATTTCTATTTTTTTGAGTATTTGAGTATATCTTAACAAAAACATAACTTTTCAATATAGTTTTTTTTTTTTTTTTTTTTTTTTTTGGTCAGAGTGCTCTAAAATTAAGTTCCCTGTACTGGAAATTGTGTTGACCAGATTTAATGAAACTTACCTGAAAACTGCAAGCTGCTACTTCAGCTACGTTTGGCTCCTTGGTTGACTTGAAAGTCCAAGACTATCTGGTTCAGTGGTATCGTCCTTAGGAATTTGGAAGACAGGGCTGCTTTTGATTTTGTGCCACCCCAAATGTATGAATCCAATTAAAGGTACCATTACAATCAGAACTTTGTATTCTCTCCAGAGGTTCTGAAAGCTCATAGTCTGTTGACATCAGCACACCTATGAAAAGATTACATTTAAAGGAAAAAAATTAAAATTAAGCCAAATGCAAAACATAAATTCTCTTAAATCATGCCTACAAACACAAACAGTATACCGCACTTCAATAAAGTTCCTTACGGGCTACAGAGATGACTCAGTAGTTAAGAGTTCCCAGCACCTACAAAGCAGCCCACAACCACCTGTAACTCCAATTTGAGGAGTTCCAACACCCAGGTTTCTGCTGGCATTGAGCACACATGCTGAAGGCAACCTCTAAGACACACACTGAAAAAACTGACTATGAAGCAATTGTTCAAAAATTAAGAATGAACTCTTGCTTGGGAGCACTGGCCTAGAATTCCCAGAATGTGATAAAGTGAACTCCTCAGAGTGTTCTGAGCCTGTCAGCAGAGGTTGACAATGGTCTCGTGCTACTTGCCCTAATCAGGGCACAGGTGTCTGCATCATTTACTCTGCTTAGATTAGCTACGTTAACTTTAGCTTGTTCTTACTACAGAAGAGCTGGGCTAAACAAACAGATTTACCTCTACTTTGTTATAGTATGTGGCTAACTACACCTAAGGGCCACAAAAGGAAAGGAATGAGATAATACAGACCCCATTTTTTTTTATTTATTTTATTTCTATCAATGATGGCAATTCTTCTCTTCTGCATTAAAAGATTTTATCACTTCAATTTCCCAGGAAGACTTTCCTCAGGTTTTCTGCAATCGTCACATCTCAAACTAAAAGATTTCTTGGTGGCAGACTGACAGTAGATGGAGGGAGAAAAAATATCCCAAACACCTGGGTTCTAGAAAGCTATATCAGATTATCCTATTTCTGTAGCAGTGTCCATTAAAATAATTATGTTGTTATTTTTCATTAACAATTTGAATACAGACCTTTTTTTATATAAATTTTTATTTTTTTTTTAACAGATTTGTATTTTGCCTTCGAGGCTTCCTGGGCGCCATCTGGTGGTGTTTTAGGCACAGTGTAAGGAGTTCATTCTGCTTAAAATACATAAAAAACAACACTTGCACAAAGTGCAACATACTCATGGAGAGATGACTATTTTAATTTATTTTATTATTTATTTATTTTTACTAATTATTTATTAATTATTATTTATTAATTTAATTTTAGCTAGAATGCTAAAATTAACTAACCCAGATCTTGTGTTTAGGATGTTTGATAGTTATACAACTTCATGTCTTTAATGAAAATGTTGATGTTGGATATTGAATTCCTTATTTCTGAATTCCAATTACTGACTTGAATAATTCTTTTAAAAATAGTCTTTGTTATTTTCAATTTAAACAACAGTTCAAGCTTGGTCCTCAGTGTAGGCACCAGGCACAATTGAAAAAAGGATTCTGAAAGTTTCCATTATAAAAAAGTGATCTTTTGAAGAGAGCTATGTTCAGCCTAATTCATTGTGTAACACAAACATTATCAAAACACCATGAGATGCCTCATATGTACAGGTTTAAAGAAAATGAATGCATACTGTACTCGTGCCTAACCTGCCCAGAATGGTAAAGAGAACAATGGTTTACCTTTTCTGCACATTTTCTAGACATATCTCCTAAAATGGCACCAATTTTATTAGACTTTTCTAGTCTTGTGAAACACACTCCTCAAACTTCAACTCCTGATGAACCAATGGTTCACAACCGAGTTCACAGTTTCCACTCCATATAATGCTACTCTTTTACTCAATCGTTCAAGGACAGCTCACTCAACATCTAAGTCAGGAAATTTATTTTTTTTCAGCAAATGTTAAAAGTTGATACATCATGAGAATTTTACAGTCTTTTCTAATCTTCACCATTCAGTGTATTTATAATGAAAAGCAGACAATACTGAAACCCTTACAAGATGGCGTTAAATACAACTGAGTAGCGGCTGCGAAGTGCCACGCTCCCGGCAGCCTGCGATTCGCCAGGAAGAATATGTGGATTAGAAGTCTCTGAGGTCTCCCACATCTGTGCTTTCACTGCTCTTCCTCATTATCACCTGATATTATATCAGAGTTATAATAATCCTGATTATCATCTGATTTTGGGACTGGTTGGGGAGAGGGGTTAGAAATCATGTAAACTGTTCTAGATTAAATGTCCAGTTGCTTGGCTCTCTGCTTGTGGCAGCTGAGATTTGTATCTGTCCCTAATCTGCTAATCTTCAAAGGGTCAATTTCTACCCTTCATCAGTTTTGAGATTTCATTTCATTCTACTTTTGCTTCTGTAAATAACCTATTGGCTAGAGAATGATAGTTATGGGCTATTAATACCCCGAATTTCTTGTCCACTCTATAAAAATGTCCTCACCCCATCTTAACCTTCCCAACTGTCTAAAATAAGGAAGCAGTTACCTACGGTCCAGTCCCATTTGCCATCACACTGTCAGCTCAAACACCATTGGTCCCTCTCTTCCATCTTCACCTACCACTTGTAAGGGTCGTCTTCCTCTGCATGCTTGCGACCATTTTTCTCCACTGTAAAGAACCAAAGCCTATAATCTCTGGACTAGGAATCACAAGAGAATCATTGAGAAGATAGCATTGTTCAAGGGCATTCATCCTTCAGCAAAATAGCAAATAGCCCGGGCTATATGAAACTCTATCTCAAAACTAATAAAAACAAAAAAAGGCAAATCAATGAATCAACAACAGCAAAAAAAAAATTATTTTTCCTTTCTGGACTGCTGGTATGCCTGAATTTTGTTTGGGGGTGGGTGAGCAGGGAAAGAAAAATATGCAGGGAAGGATAGCTCAGTAGCTAACTGCTCTTGAAGAGGAATGAATTCCAGTTCCAGCATCCTCACAAGTGGCTCACAAGTACCTGTATGTAAGTCTAGTTCTGGTGGACTGAACAACAAACACCTTCAGGCCTCTGAGGGCACCCGCACTCACTGCACATATCCCAACAAGGGCACACACATATATAAACGTAATTAAAAACAAAATCAAGTTAAATTATTTTATATTAAGCTAGTAAACTCTGAGATCTGAGATCTAGATATAACGTATTCTACCCTTCCCCTCACTTTTCAAGCCAGTCACCATGTCTTGCTATTTCATGACTCCCAATGCCCCCCTCCAAAAAAAAAAAAAAAAAAAAAAAAAAAAACATAGTCCAGACCCTCATGACCTCTAAATGACTTTCTTTTTTGTGGTCCCATTATCAGTAGCATTAGTCATCACTTGGAAACTTAGTAGAAATGGAAATTCGCGCCGAGTGGTGGCGGCGCACGCCTTTAATCCCAACACTTGGGGGGCAGAGGCAGGTGGATCTCTGAGTTCGAGGCCAGCCTGGTCTACAAAGCTAGTTCCAGAATA
This sequence comes from Arvicola amphibius, assembly GCF_903992535.2. Lineage (NCBI taxonomy): Eukaryota > Metazoa > Chordata > Mammalia > Rodentia > Cricetidae > Arvicola > Arvicola amphibius. Next base: position 39,179,007 of record NC_052051.1, on the reverse strand, counting down.
GGCTCCAAAGCTACAGAGAAACCCTGTCTCGAAAAACCATTAAAAAAGAAAGAAAGAAAGAAAGAAATGTAAATTCTCAGGCTGCCCTGACCACTGGCGTAGAAATTCCGGGTAGTGTCCAGAAACATTTACAATTCCCAGGAAGTCCTAACGCTGAAGTTGGACAGCTACTGTCTGAGTGACCTCCAAAAGCCTCTGTACTCCTAAACATACAAGAGAAATGGGAAGCCATGTTTCTGTTTGCCTGCAAGACTGCAGTAACATTTTTCATTACAGGGTCAAAGTTTAATCTTATAAAAACACACAAAGGCCATAGAGATTTAGCTTCTACTGACTGGTTTTTCAAGTAAATCAGGTTAGTAAGAATGTATCATAAAGCAGTGACTTAAGGGAATGAGCTGTGGACTCCTACTGCCTGGGGTTCAAATCTTCCCTGGACCCTCTTTGTAAGTGCACTGCCTCAGTGAGCCACTTCTTGTCCCTACCACAGAGTAACAGTGACTTCCACATCAAAAAACTGTGTTGAAATTAACATACTAGAAACAGCCTGAACTCTGTACAAGTAACTATTAGCAGTCTTATTTGGTCATCAGAAAAGGGAGGATGTCCCCCCGCTTTTTTTTGAGACAGTGTTATATATAACCCAGGCTCGCCTCCAATTCATAGATGCCAGACAAAAGATACAAATATCCAGATTCTCAAGAACAGGTTTTGTGGTTTCGAGGGCTCTTGTTTGGGTGTGGGGTGGGGTGTATGTGTCTAAAGTCAGAATGTAAGAAGTTATAGGATAGCTAACAGTGGAGTTTGTAAGTCAGGTAAGCTGTGAAGGAAATAAGAGAACTTGTCAAGCACAGAAACGCAGCAAACACAGAGTAGATTCCACGTATGCTTCTCTGGTTACAGTTAATAAAGTTAGTTATCAGGTGATTAGAGGTGACAGTCCTGATACCTGATCTGCACTTCAGAATGTTGGACAAGAACAAAGGCTTTGAGCAAACATCCTTAAACCTCCATCACAAACCAATTAACATGTTGGGAAAAATTGGTTCCTGCCTCAATCTCATAGCCTGTCGCATCATAAAAATTATCATACATATTTACAACACTATAGTGTGAGCATGGGTAACTGCTCAATACATTGCAGCTGTTACTGGTGCATCAGCACGACTTCTAATACATGAAAGTAGCCCCTCCAGAAACGCCTGCTTGAGCAATGTGATCATGTATCTAATCTTTTGCTTTTAGTTTACAAAATTAGGAAAATACTGTATTGATCCAAATGTCTCCAGTGTTCACGTCAATTTTCACTTGAGGTACACGTGGAGTTATTTTATTCAAATGCCCCTGACTGTCCACACATGCTGGCAATACTAATAGACTAGGGAAACTACCACGGTGAATAAGGAATGGTGCTTGTCCTCTAAGCCAAGACCAAATTTAGAAGGTGGTGATATTAATAATCTATGATTGAACACCTTACAGGAGCAAAAACAAAAGACCTAATTCAAGTCTGTAGCAGGCTTTCTTTTGGGCCACCAACCAGCTCCCAAATCACGACACAGAAATTTATAATTAGGTATGAATGCTCGGCTTTAGCTTATGCTTGTTCCACCAGCTCTTATAACTTAAACTGTTTCTCTTCACCTATGCTTTGCTTTGTGACTTATTTACCTTTCGTTCTGTATGTTTTACTCTCCGTGTCTGGCTGGTGGCTGCCTAGATGGCCCCAGGTTTCTTCATTCTCCCTTGTTCTCTTTTCTTCCTTATTCTCTCTGCCTGCCAGTTCCACCTATCCCTCTACTACCTAAATACTGGCCGTTCAGTTTTTTTAATTGGACCAATCAGGTGCCTTAGGCAGGCAAGGTAAAAAGAGTAACACATCTTTACATAATTAAACAAATATAGCCTAAACAAATGTAGCACTTCTTTGCCTAGTTAAACAAACGCAACACAACTTTACTTAGTTAAATATTCTGCAGCATAAACAAATGTAACACATCCTTGCATAGTTAAAACTAATAGTCTACAACACAAATCTCCTGATTTTTCAAAACCACACTTCTCTGTTTCCTCTGAATTAATCCCAGGGCTTTCCAGTCAATATATACGATTAGTTAACAGCCACTTGTTTTGTTCCTCAACTTTATTCTCACTGTAGAACAGTTACTAGGGAATCTCGCTTTCTTAGTCCTCACAGGGTGGCTCATTAGGATAGGAAAGGAGTTGGGGCAACTTTCTATTTCATAGCAGAGGACATTTGTGTATACTACATAATCTCCAACATGTTATTACTAGCCTATTACATACAAAGCAGAAAGCAACAGTAACCCACAACCTCAGACCACCTCACATACAAACTGTTAGTGGTTGTTTATTTGGAGTGAACTCTTCAAGTCAGGTGATGACTGGGCTAAGAGGACTGGTATCAACAGACACCCACCTGACTCAGTTCCATGCAGTGCCTGGGGTCTAGATGTCCAGACAATAAGGAAAAGTCCAAGAGGTTATGAGAGCCAACAATCTTGGAAACTGGCTAACCACCTGACTGAGGTCTATACCGACAACAGCCTCTGTGCTTGTTTTAAGTAGTTTAGGTCGTTTATTTCCCCAGGGTGTCAACGCTCTGCTTTCTCAAGTTGTCAGCAACTCTAAGTAAAGTTTATCTTAAAGATTCAGTATCTGAGCTGGGCGGTGATGGTGCACACCTTTAATACCAGCATTCCAGAAGTAGAGGTAGGAGGAGCTCTCTGAGTTTGAGGCCAGCCTGGTCTTCAGAGTTCCATAACAGCCAGGGCTACACAGATAAACCCACTCTCGAAAAACCAAAAGAGAGAGGGGAAAAAGATTCAATTTCTGGTTCTTGTAGTATTATGGGCCTGGCATTTCTTTCACAATTCTTGAGCTTCAACTCTTCTTTCGGGTGTCACTTCTCCAGAGAGCCTTGCTCTGAGCACTTAATCTAAAACTTGGCTTTCCTCCCCCTCTTCATTACTCTCTAGGACTTAGCACTAATCTATGTTATTCCTAGAATGGTGAGAAGAACCCTGCCAGTCTAGATCACTGATGTATGCAATAGTCTCTCTCTCTCTCTTTCTCTCTCTGTACTAAGAATTAAAGTCGCCATATAAATCAAAGAATCAGTCTCTCTCTCTCTCTCTCTCTCTCTCACACACACACACACACACACACACACACAAAACGCAAAAGCAGATATTAGTAGAAAAACATTTGCCCTCGAACATCAAAAAAGATCCAGGAGGATGAACATGACCTCTGCTCATGTCAGATGTGCTTGGATCTCCAGTATATAGTCACAAGTCCGAGTGCTGTTTCTGCTTTCTCAAAGTTGACATGACCATGCTACCAGCTCTATGCTCCAGTGTGGCGTTTCGGGGACGCCCCCACGTCCCGACAGCCCCGGGTGTACAGGCACCCTCCCCGTGAAGGAGTTATTCCAGTTTCGGGCTGCAGGTGGAAAGCGACAGCGCAGGTGACCCCGACTATTTCCCAGGGAAGCTTCTCCGTCCAGTTCACCGCACAGGTGGCTTTAGGTAGCTTTATTCCAACTCTACCTGGTACTGGACACTCCTGGCTACCCACACTCGCACAATCATAGAATAATTACGTCCTGAAACAACTTTTAAAGCCGGCCTTGGAGCCTCTCCGTGGCCAGCTGCACCGGGGTATCCCCGCCCCCAAATACCCTTGGCCGAGGCCACCCGCGACCTTCGCGTGTGTGGGGACTCGCAGCGGGAGCACACGGTAGCTTATCCACTGGCGGCTCGGGCGCTCTCACCTGCCCACCAGCAGCTGTACCTCGCAGCCAAGCCGCCGTCGCCGCCGCCACCGGAGCGCAGACCCGGGCTAGGGAAGCACACACGCTACGGACTCCCGCTCCCTTGGCCCAGAGAGGCAGGAAGGCGCATGCGCAGCTCCGCGCGTCCCGCCCTCTCTTCCGGTATTTGCTGGACGCTCCGGCTAATGCAAACTGCGGCCGTCACCAAGGTGTCTTCTGTCTTTGCAAACTACCGAAAGTGAAAACGTTTAAAACCACATCGCAGCATTAAGGCGGCGACAGACTTTGAGACCTTCTGCTTCTTGCCAGGTATTTCTGGAATGAATGAAGAAGTTACCCTCTTGGCTACTTTTCGGCCTCTGACCAATCACAAAGCGCCTTCTTTTGTCACTCCGCCTCAATTCCCACCTCTCTCAGGGGGCAGAACGTGGCTCCGCCCTACGGTCCCTGAGGGACGTCGGAGAGCGGACATGCGCAGTCAGTGCAGGACGCCGGGGAGGAAGCTTCCGCCCAGTCTTGGTGCCCATTTAGGCAGAAGTCGAGAGTCTCCAGCTCAGTGCCGGCACTGACTGGTTAAATTCCGTGCTCTTGCCGTTATTTTTTTCTACGTTGGGGATAAGTCTTTTGCTCTCTCGGGCCACCCGAACTATTATGACGTTATGTTGAAGCATACTTTCAATTAGCTTTTCTCTGGCATTGTGAAAGCCACCTTTGCTTCTCAACCTATCGTTTACCCTTCCTCATCAAAATATTTTTCACACCTCACCATGTAGTTTTGCGATACCATAGAAACACTACGTTTTATTTTTCCTCTGTCTATCCCTACGTATCATTGGATTACGGTAGTTCGTTATCTGCCAATCGTATTCATGGCACGCCCAGCCTCTAAACAGTCTGCTTCTGCCGCCATTTTTATTTTGGTCTCTTTAAAAAGCCTTGAGGTCAAGTAACGAGAGCCATTTTTCGTTTGGGCAGATTCTTTCGATTATCCCGCTACTTTACCTAGCGTTTTTCCGCCATCTTGGGTCCTGGTACTGGCTTCCAGCGCCCGTGAAGCCGGTTTCGCCATCTTGTTTTTGGGCAGTGGCTGCATTCTCAAACGCGCGAGGCGACACCGGGAAAGGGAAGTGAGCCAAAGCCTCTGCGGCTTTGCCTGCCGCCTTTTTGGTGTCAGTTTCCACATCCAGGTACTAGTCCACCAGTGACCCTGGACAGTAACAAAACATAAAAAGCCCGAACCCACCTCCCGCCACCAGCATAGGTAAGAGCATAATACTCTGGCATCTAGCAGTTCCCTCAGCTGTACTGAACTGTTAGCTTATTTTCTGTACCATTGTGTGTTTTTGTTTTGATTTCGATACTTTGCACAATCTTTCTCTTAGGCCTTTTCTCTCCGTTACTTTTTGAAAACACTCCGAGTGCTGAAAAATTGTTAAACATCAGGGTGCAAGAAGACTGATACTTAAAATGAAAATAATGTTGAGGGAATTTCTCCCGAATAAAAGAGCCAAACAGATGGGACAGCAATTTGTATTTACATCCATAGACATAATAGACATAGATGTAAAATAGAGCCTTCAGAGATTTTTTTTTCCCCCTCGAGACAAGGTTTCTCTGTGTAACAACTCTGACTATCCTGGAACTTGCCTTGTAGACCAGGCTGACCTCTAACTCAAAGAGATCTGCCTGCCTCTGCTTCCCAAGTCCTGGAATTACAGGCGAGCACCACCACTGCCCGCATTCTCAGAAAATGTTAAGATGTGATTTAGGGATTCTGTTCGTTCGTTTGTTCATTCATTCATTCATTCATTTATTCATTCATTCACTCAGTGCCTTTGTTCAATACTTAACTAACTTTGTGCTATAGAAAACAAAGAACAGAATCTCTCTTCCTGTCCTCTCTTGGCGCGCGTGCCCCCCCTCTTTCTCTCTCCTCTAAGTAATAAATGTCTAGTTCTACGCCTGAAAAAAAAAAGAAAACAAAGAACAGTTAAAAACAAAAACAAAAACAAAACAACAACCACTCAACCCTTTCTTGGGGCTTTCATTCAATTTCTTTGCCAACTACCAAGCTGGCAAGGACTGTTCCATAGTTCTTAGCCCTACTGGACAAGCAACTTAATAGGTTCTTGCTTCTCCTATTTCTTGGGTGTTGTACGTAGCCATAATTGTAAACTAGTCGACTTACTATGGCCTTGTTCGGTCTGGTCATCTACCAGTCAGGTCAGCACCATCTGGGACTTTGAATGATTAGAAGTTGCGTGTTGGCACAGTATGATGTTGACTTGGAAATTTGGGCTGTGGCTTACAGTGACTTTCTGTAGCCCCGGGCTTTCTTCTGTGTCTTTCTTTACTGAGAAATCAAAATCAGGAATTCTCTAACTTGGCTGCCCATGGCAGTTACCTGGGAGGCTTCTAAACCTGACTTGAGGCTGGTTACAGACAAAAGTCCAGACTCTGGGAGAAATCGAAGTGTTACTAAGGTATTTGATGGCACTGAAAGTGATGTTTATGTTTTTCATGCTGTTATAGTTAAGAGTGTGGTGTCTCCCCCCAACCCCAGGACTTTCCTTAAAATACTTAGGATTTTGAAGAAGAATATTAGATTGGGAGTGTGGTGAACCAACTTCCCAGTGACTAGTTACCTTGCCAGTCAACTACCCAATGATTGGTTACCTTACACTAGTTACCTTGCCAATTAACTTTCCAGTGATTGGTTACCTTACACTAGTTACCTTGCCAGTCAACTTCCCAGTGATTGGTTACCTTACACTATATTGCCAGTCAGCGTCACAGTCATTGATTATTGTGTGACTTTTTTACTCAGTGTATTAAAGTGGGAAAGAAGAATGGAAGTCTCTTGTTCTCATGAGTCTCACATGGATGTTTCCATCGTGGAGATGTGTGTTTTATCACTGTGAAGATGAACTTTATTACACTGCAGTATTGGCTGTCTGCAGTTTAAACACTGCACGGGATATTGAGGGGTGGTGATAATGGGGGTGGTTAAGAAAGTCAGATGTGAAACTGTGTGTCCTGGCCTCACGTCCTGCCTTCTCCGCTCTCCAGCTCCACGCTCTGGAGTCTGACAGACATCGTCTACCCTTCTGCTTCAGTTTTGTAAGGTAGGACCGTGTGAGAGTTAGCTAAGTTAATACCCGAAACATGCCTTTTAGAAGTACCAGGCACGGACGGAAGGATGGCTCAGCAGTTAGGAGCTGTGTGCTGTTCTAAAGAACTTGAGTGTCGTTCCCAGCATCTATGCCAGGCAGTTCACAATTGCCTGTAACTCCAACTTCTTAGGGGATCTATGCTGTTTGACCTCTATGGGTGTCTACCCTCCCACGAACATACCCACACACAGGCATACTTCTATATCCATAATTAAAATTAATACATATTTTTAGAAGAAGTATCTGTAGAGGATGTTAGCTGTAGCTGTTTTTATTTTATTATAATATAATCTTTGGATTATTAAGATTTTGTTTACACAGTCCAATGACTGAAATTCTTTGGCTTCCCACTGCGTCCATCCATTTGAAAAAGAGGGTGGTCTAAATCCATTATCCCAGGCCAGGAAGATGATTTTCAAATAACTTTTTAAATCAAAAGACCTTTCCGTAAATATAGCCTTATTGAGATAAAATTGTGGTGCAAATAGCAACATCTATTCAAAGTATACAACGTGGTATGTTCTACATATATATCCTGGTGTATCACACTCAGATAATGAACATAACCATCACCCTCAATCTGGTTTCTTGGTAATTCCTCGAGCTGCTCTTTTCTAAGCAACTGCTGACTTACCAATATAAATAAATAAAGATTTTCTAGAGTCTTATCTCAAAGAAGCCATGTACCAGATGATTTTATTTAGGGGTGTGTATAGCTATCTTGAATATTATCTTTGTTATATATAGCAATATATTTATTCTGTTATATATGTTAATAGCTCATTTCTTTTTTTTCTTTCATTTTTTTTCTTTTGTGCTGGAGATTGAATTTAGGACTTTGTGCTTTTTAGACAAGTGCTTTATCACAGAACTAAACCCACAGACTCTTCAGCTTGTTTGAATTGCCGACTTATCAAGTGTGGCTACATAATCATCTGTATCATTCACTAGTGGATAACCATTAGGATTTTTGTTTTCATTGTGCTCAATTTCATGTAGCTTTGTTTTCCAGCATATTTAAATTAGAAAAAAAAAACCCTAGTTTTTAATGCTTTCTATATACAATGAAACCAGAAGAGGACAGTGGCAAAACATTTTGTGTTGTTATTTTACTTGTCTTTTGTATAATTTATGCCTTAACTTCTTATGAATGAAATACGACATTTTTAAATGCTTTATTTATTTTTATTTATGTGCATTGGTATTTTGTGAGGCTGTCAGATCCCCTGGAGGTAGAGTTACAGGCAGTTGTGAACTGCCATGTGGGTGTGGGGAATTGAACCCAGGTCCTCTGAAAGAACTGTCAGTGCTCTTAACCACTGAGCCATCTCTCCAGCTTCGAAATACGACATTTTTAAAATGCAAAATACGGTGCTGGAAGTATAGCCCAGTGGTAGAGTTCTTACCTATCATGCATCTGGTCCTGGGTCTAACATGAACCTGTGTGTGTGTGTGTGTGTGTGTGTGTGTGTGTGTGTGTGTGTGTTTTAAATCAGCTTTCAGGACTGAACGTTTCACTTACCAGGCAAATGCTCAACCACTGAGCTGTTATTCTAGCTACTCCCCTCCTGTACTTTAGTTTTGAAACGGAGTCTTGCTGAATTGCCCAGGCTGACTGTGAACTTACAGTTCCTCTCTGTCAGTCTCTGGAGTAGCTAGGAGCACAGGCTTTGTCCACCTGAATTATTTATTTTTAATAATTTTTAAATAGTGTGTAAACATACGTGTCTCTGTATGGGTATGTGAATGTTAGCACAGGTAGCTGTAGAGCTCAGGAGAGGGGGTTGGGTCTCCTAGAGCCTGTGTTACAGATGGTTGTGTACTGACTTATGTCCAATGCAAGAGCTACAAGAACTCTTACTGCTGAGCCATCTCTCCAGCCTCAGGATTGTTGTCTCTTGATCTGTATATGTCTGATCATTTAATCTACCTTAAATCTTTAAAGGTTAGTATGAATATATTACTTTAGGGATTTTGGACAATAGTCCATCTACATCTGAGAGCCATGAGATTCTACAAAGTAGAGATTTGTAAAGCTAAGCCAGAGACATCCCAGAGCTCCCATTTGTCAGGAGATGGAGAATGCCACTTACGTATTAAGGTTTAGTGTTTTTCTTAGGGAAAAATGGTCCATCAGTTGCTTTTAGTAGTACTGACACATTATGTTAGAATAAGTCAAAGCTGGCTTAAAATTGAATTTGATTTATGTTACTATGGGGGTACTACAAAGCACAGCTGTTAAAATATCTTGGATAGAAAAGTTAATTCATGTCACTGTTTTGATTTGTTCTCTAGAAAAGATTGATGTTTTGTAATTAAAAACATTTTAAATAGTCAGGCATAAAAAGAAAATCTTTCTTGGTTTAGTATCTTGAGTTTTAATTCCTGTGTTGTTATGTAACCCCCACTGAAATCGGGATGCGGATCAGGCCTATCATCCGCCTCTACCTCTACCCACGCGCTCCCACCCAGTTCTCCAGCTATCCCTTGTGTCCATCTGTCCTTCAGCCCTTAGCAGCCAGTTATATAGCAATGATATAGTCTCCAGTGATACAATCTGTGCACCAAAAAGATGAGATTTTAAGAAGAGTATTGATGATAATCAGAATGCCTTTTCTTTTGTTTGATTGTTTTTCAATAAAGGCGATTGGGAAATAGCAACTATCAGAATGGGTTTTAGGTTCTAAAGTAAATTGCATATGTCCACTTGTACATTCTTGGGTGTATTTAAGACTAATCAATTCACTGAGATTCAGGCACAGAGCCAAGTGATGACATACCACTCCTCAGTGCCCAATGACTGTCCTGTTTCATGAAGAGATCCAGAGACACAGAGGAGTTGAATGGTCTCAGGCCATACGAAAAGGCAGAAGTGAGAGTCTCAAGTCATTACTAGATTGCATGAGGATGTCTATGTGTGCTTCTGATAAGGAATCAGATGATAAATAGATGCTGACTGTCAGCAAAGCATCCCATGCAGGGTTGGCTGGCCTGAAGACTCAGCAGGAAGTGGAGATATAAGTCTTGTGTCATATGATTGGCGTGACAGCAGAGTTACAGAAAAGTAGAATCAGTAATTAGAATTGATCTTGTTACAGTGTTTCAACATCTGGTCTACATTTCATAAAGGAAAGAAAAATAGTCCAATTTTTTTTGTTTGAATGGCTCTTTTTCCATTGTTGATGCTTGTTTTGATTTGTTTTTATGAGCAAACTAGGCATTCAAGGTTGCGGCACCCCACCCTAAGTCATAGGAACACTAATTCTTTTTTGTGCTGAGGTTTCCTTTTAACGTTTATCTAAGTTGTCACTAGTAGGACTTTTGCTCGTCTGTCACTTTTTGACCTTTTACTACAGTTTGTTCCTAGGTATCGGTTTAATAACAACAGTAGTGTGTTGGTGGGCAACAGTGATGATTTCTCATGTTTTAATTACAGTTGTAGTGGCAGAAATCCTAGGGCCCTTAGTGTTTTCGGTTCTCCTTTTATAGCTAGAAAGCTTTTTAGGAAGATGATAGAAGCATAGTAATTTCTTCAGTAAAGATTGAGGTGGAGAGGTTAGAAGGCTAGAGTTAATATTTGCCCTTTTAAATTGAGGCAGCTGCTTTCAAAAGCTTGTCACACAGGCCAGAAATCCTGAAAGAAAGACAAATGGGGATTTCACGTTGCCCTAGATTTTCCCACAGAATAATCTAGAAGGTCACTGACTTTCTTTCTTTGAGTTTATCTCTGCTCTGTATTTAAATGACAGGAAAATCATGTGATATTGTCTAATCTGCTTCTATGCCTTCCCCAAATTAATTTCCCTAAACATCACAGGCTGGCTGCCTTCGTGTCAGCCGCACATGCAAGTGCATGAGTTTTGGTAGGGTCACACGTTATCCAAGTATCCATTTTGTGAAGGAATGCTTGTGTCCAGTTTAGAGACAGTGGGCCCAGGAATGCAGAAGAGAGGACAGACGGTCGTATTTGTAAGATTTATGTTGTGCTGTTGCTTCCCTACAGGCTGATGCAAAGTGTATGGTTTCCATGTACTTGGAAAATACATCTTTTTGAGATTTTCCTGGATTTCATAACACTAGTCACCAAAATAAAAATGCCAACGACTTTAGACTTTAATAGATAGCTCTGTAGCAAGGTTTTTTTTTTTTTTTTTTTACGTTAGTGCTTGAAACCCTAAGCACCAAGCTTTCTGCTCTTGCAGAAAAGTTGTTTGAAAATTTAAAATTAATTCCAAGGCTGATATCTTTTCTATTCAAATGAATGTTAGAAATCAGTATTTTTAACAACAAAAGGCTACACTGAAGTGGACTAAATTTCAACCACATGTCAGATCTGTTGTCCATTTCATTTTTAAATTTAGATTTACTTATTTACTTACTTGAGGTGGTTCAATGTTTTATAACTAAGGATTGAATTCAAAGGCTTGAACATGTAAGGCAAACCTTGAGCTACACTCCCAGCCTCATTGTACATTATTCCCAGCATAAAACATTAAGATCTATATATTAATCACAGCTCTCTCAACTTAGTCAGATACATTAAGTATTTAATTCAATATTTATTAAACTGCTTGTTTCTAAACATCTGTTCAGAGTACTTTGCCTTCCATGCAAAAGATTTAATGGAGAATTTGGGATTGGAGACAATAAAGTTTCATTGGATAAATGGGTGTAAATATAAAATATACTAATAGCCTATAACAATTAACTGTTATAGGACAGTAGCATTGATTAAACAAGCTCTGTTGTATATCTTTGTGACAGCTCAGCTATTAAGAAGGACCTGAAAAGACTTTTGTCCCTGGGAACTTCTGGTTAGGCAGAGGAGATGCTTTGAGGACCAGGGTGGCGTGGAGTCTAGTGAGCTGAGTATGAGGTAGAAGTGTAACTGGCTGAGAGAGGAACACTTCAGTCTAAACTGTCATGACGGGCTCCAAGCAAGGAGCCTGTGGTCCCGCTGTCGGACTTTGGATGATAGGGTACCTACCGAGAGAACATCAGTTCAGTATGCCTGGGAGGAGGTAGAAGATCCATAATCAAGGATGTTTGCCAAGGGCTGTTTGGGTGAAGTCAGTGCAGATGTCAAGGAGGTTGGTTCTGGGAAGGAGGGTGGGCAAGGGTGCTAGTCAGAGGCTTGTGATGCTGTGCAAAGCCTAACCATTTTGAGTACTGGCTTTCCAGTCACACCCCTCTTGTGATGGTGTTAGTTATCTAAATACTGAGAATTGAGAAAGAGATACCAAGTAGTTCTCTTAAGAGGCGGTGATTGTGGGGCACCGTCAGGATAATACTCTTTTTGGGGTCCAGAGCTCTTGGCATTGACATGTGTTAGTATGTGTGGGCTGCTATCACAAAATACTTTATGTTGGGTAATATTTATTAATGTCCTGGACAAGGTCTCTAGTCCAGGCTGTCCTCAGACTTGCTAGATAGCCACGGATGACCTCAGCCTACAGTCCTCTTGTGTACACCTCCAAGTACATCTTCACTAGCTTTCTGTCTTTCACTGCCCTAAGCTTGGCTGGCTTGGAACTCGCTGTGTAGACCAGGCTGGCCTGGAACTCACAGGGATCTGTCTGCCTCTACCTCCCTAGTGCTGGGATTAAAGGCGCGCTCTCTCTCTCTCTCTCTCTCTCTCTCTCTCTCTCTCTCTCTCTCTCTCTCTCTCTCTCTCTCTCTCTCTCTCTCTCTCTCTCTCTCCACAATTCCCCACTACCACAAATTATGCAGTCGAATTTCCTGCATTTAGGGAAATCGTAGCTTTCAGCACATCTGGAGTACAATGAATAAGCCTCGTCCTGGGAAAACCACCTTGGTGATCATGGTATCTCCCCAGCCAGGACAATTTTTACAACTTAAATTATCCCTTCTGTCATTACCTATGTTTTGCCTCTGGGCTTTTTACCTTTTTTATTCTATGTAAATGAAGGTAGAGCTTTTGTTTTGTCCCAACTATCTGGTCATTACCTATGTTTTGCCTCTGGGCTTTTTACCTTTTTTATTCTATGTAAATGAAGGTAGAACTTTTGTTTTGTCCCAACTATCTGGTCGGTCACAAATAAATACACAAAAGCTTATATTGATTACAGAATGCTTGGCCTATAGCTCAGGCTTATTGCTAACTAGCTCTTATAACTTAATAATCTACATTTTGTCACAGGGCTTGTGGCTTTACCTGTACTCTAGCATCTTGCTTCTCTTGGCTCATCTCTTTCTTGACTCCACCCCTTTTCCTCTCTGTATTTTCAGTTTGGCTTTCCTGCCTAATCTTATTCTGCCTGCTATAGGCCAAATCAGCTTTATTATTAACCAGTGAGAGCAATACATATTCACAGCATACAGAAAGATTATCCTACAACAATTTTATATATCTTTTTTCTTACTCCATGGCTGGCCCCTGGTGTCCTCCTCTCCTCCCTTTCTCACTCTTTTCTCTTCTCTGCAGCCTAGGTTTTTCCTCCTATTTATTTTCTTTACCTGGTAGCCCCACTTATTTCTCTTTCCTGCCTTGCTATATTGTCCATTCAGTTCTTTATTAGACCAATTAAGTGTTTTAGGCAGGCAGAGTAACCCAGCTTCACAGAGTTATACTAATGTAACATGAAAGAATGAAACACATCTTTGCATCATTAAACAAATAATCCACAGCATAAATGAATGTAACACATCTTAAACTAATATTCCACAACACTCATATGTGCATGCACACACACATGAATATATCCACAGGAGTGTGGACACACACCATACAGGAAGACCAACAATAAAATGTCAAAATAAAAAAAATTATTGCCTAAATGAGTGATTATAAAAATTTATAATTTGTGTTTTCTTCTAAGAGTTTTATAGTTTTAGCTTTCACATTTAGGTATTTGAGTTAATTTGTGTATGAAGTGTGATAGAAGGGACAAAGTTTATTGCTCTCTGTGTGTTGTCCCACCACCAAGTGTTGAAGAATTCTTCCCCAACAAATTGTTTGACACCCTTGTTGAAAATCATGTGGCCATAAGTAAGGATCTATTTTTTGCATTGTTTTATTTTTTTATTTTTTGCATTCTTGATTTTAGTCAGTTGATCTGCATATATACTTTAATGCAAGTACCATGTTTTTATTGTTTGTTTCAATTTTGTATTAAGTTTTTAAATGGACATACAAGTTTTCTGTGTTGTTTTTCAAGATTGTTTTGTGTATGCATATGCCTTGTATTCTCATAGATATTTTAGGATATGCTTTCAGTTTTATAGAGAACTGCATTAGGATTTGATACAGATTGCATTGAGTTGGTAGAATCAGTTTGGCAGAGAGTGGTATCTTAGTAGTATTAAGTGTCCGAATCCTTGAGTGCAAACAAGAAGTATATTCCTGTTTACATAGATTTACTTTTCTTTGACTTACGGCACTAGCAATTGACAGTAGGGACTTGCTCATGCCAGACAAGCACTCTGCCCCAGAGCTAACTCAACCCATTCTTTAGTTTCTTTCAATAATGTTTTATGGTGTTTAGTGTACAAATAATATATTTCTTTAATTATATTTATTTCTTTGTATCTTCTTTCTGCCATCAGAAATGGAATTGTTTTATTAATTTCACGTTTAGTATTGTTCTTTACTGGCATACTAAAATACAGTGGATTTTAAAATAGTGATCCAGTTATCCCACCAGCTCTCCCAAAGTTACTAATTGTAATAGGTTCTTTGTGTTTGTGTGTGCAAAAAAGAAAAAAGATGGGAGACAGATGAGAAGGGGGAAAAAGAGAAAGAGAAAGGAAGACTTCTATATGCAGGAGTGTGTTATTTGTGAATAAAGTAGTTTGATCTCTTCCTTTTCTGGATGCCTTTTTTACTCCTTCTCTATTTGCTCTTTAGTACAGTTTTGAATAAAAGCAGCAAGAGAAGACAATGCCCTTTGCTCATCTTAGTGGGAGGAAATGATTACTCATCATGTATGATTTTAGCTGTTTTTTCTCTTTTAAAGAATTTTATTAGTTGTTATTGTTTGTGGTGTGTGTGTGTGTTTGTGTGTGTGTGTGTGTGTGTGTGTGTGTGTGTGTGTGTGTGAGAGAGAGAGAGAGAGAGAGAGAGAGAGAGAGAGAGAGAGAGATATCATGGGCATAACAGTTGGTTCTCTCCTTTTGTTGTGGATTCTGGGAATCAAATTCTATGATTGTTTGGTATTTTTGTTGATTGCTCTTCAAATGTCAAGCCACCTTTGCATTCCTGGGGTCAAATCAACTTGGTTATAAACATGTGGTGGGTTACTGTAGGGAAGCTCTCGGAGCTTGTACATTTTTCTGGTCAGTTTTTAGGTTACCATATTAGCATAATATTTTAGTTAAGGGCAATTAGAGTGAAAATTTTATCTTATACTGATTAATGATATTTTATTAACCAGATCTTCCATATAACATCCCCCAAAGAGAGATTTTTATATATCTAACTATAGCTTTCCTTTTTTTTTCTGCAGGTTCTGTAGCTCGTTTGGAAATCAGTAAACCATGGCATCTAAGAAGTTTGCCATTAAAGTAAGTAATGCTCCAGCAGCTGCTTTTTTAACTCACTCTCCTGTGTATGAGTTCCATGTTAACTAGAAGTTGGAATTCCTAAGTTCATCTCTACTCTTTAAGTTTAGAGGTTTGGACATTTTAAGTTAGTTAACTTTGACATTTTAAGAAGAGATGGGTGAAAAAACTAACATTTTTTAAAATTATAATTCTTTGCTTAAAATCTTTTGTGTAGGATCCTTTTTGGTCATAACTTTGTCCCTAATGCTAATATTAATCATTCGTATCACGTGTCTGTGGCATGACTTCTGAGGCTGATGTCCAAGGAGCAGCCTAAGCTGTTGTATCTGGGTACATGGGAGAGAGAGTGTGCCTGCTGCCTGCTGCCTGCTGCCTGCTGCCTGCTGCCTGCTGCCTGCTGCCTTCTGAGCTTTCATTGTTAGCTTTACAGAGGAGAGTTGCAGTGGAAGGCCTCAGTGAGGAGTTGCCTAGATTCGATTGGAAGGGAGGGGAGATTGTCTTATTTATTGATAAAGGGAGGCCCAGCCCACTATGGGCAGCTTTCTGTTTCTAGGCAGGTGGACCTGGGCTGAGAAGGTGGGGTAAGAAGTGCTGTAAGCATGAGCATGTTAGTCAGCCTGTGAGAAAGCTAATGGGCAGCCAGCACGGGTTTCCTCCATTGTTTCTGCTTCAGGCTCCTGCCTTGAGTTCAGACCCCGACTGCCTGCACCCATGGGTTGTGATCTGAGGTTGTAAGCTAAAATAAACTTCTCCTCTCCCAAGTCGCCTTTGGACAGTGTTATCACAGCATCAGAAAAGAAATAGAACAATCGGTTTCTTTCATTTTTCTCTTTTAAATTTGCCTTCTGTATGTATTATAAATAGTAAAGCTGAGAGCTTCTTAGGTACAGAGTGTTAAAGGGGACTGTGTGACGGAAGATCAGGGGAAGACTTGATGAATACCTCGTGTGAGCTCTTGCAGATACTTTCATGTATTTTGACGGTTCTCCTGGTCTGTTCTGTGTACGGTCATTATCTTCCATAGCAATTAAAAACACCAAAGCCGGGCCAGTGATATGGCTCAGCAGGTAAGGGCACTTGGCACAAAGCCTGACTGTCTGGGTGTGATCCTCAGTATTGCTGAGACCCACATGGTGGCAGGAGAGCACCAGTTTTTGGAAGTTGTCCTGTCACCTGCCTTGCACACACATAAGTACACATGATAATCGAAGCCATTGAAGAGAACTCTTAGAAACTGTGACAGGGAAGCTGAAGTAGCTCTTCACAGTGGGTGGCTTCTGGTGGGCGTGGCAGTGGGGAAGGACTGGGTTTTTTAAGGGGCCGGCACCTGGGAATTTGGCTGTGTTGGACTTGATTTTTTTTCTCTCTCTCTTTTTCTTCTTTTGTTTTTGGGATGGTCACAAGGGTGGGGAGTGGGGGGTGGGTGGACCGGGAAGTGAATGTGATTGAGGTGTATTCTATGAAATTGTCAAATAATCAATAAAAAATATTATGTTAATAAAAAAGCTCAAATTCCAGCATTTGGTTAATCAAATTGTCATTTTATCTTATTCTTAGTTAAGTCAGTGCTTATTTAGTTTGCTAACATATTTATAAATTTCATTGCTTGTAATTACTTCTGATATGCATATACTCTTGAGTATTTCTTTCATAAGAGTGTCCAAGTGGGGAACATTCACTATTTGTTTATAAAAATTATTTTGATCTTCATCTAGACTTCTAGAATCTAGTATGATATTAAATTGATTTTAGAATGCTGGTTTGAACATTATTTTACTGTGTAGCAAGATTCTGTCTCAAAGGACAAAAGTCAATAAAATTATCTGGTGATATGCTCCTTTAATCCCAGTTCTGAGGAGGCAGAGGCAGGTGGACATCTGTTAGTTTAAAGCCAGCCTAATTTACATAGTGAGACCCTGTGGCAGGGGGTAGAGGGAGGGAGAGAGATTGAGATTACTGGTTTAAAGTAATAATTTAAAATAATCTCACGTTTCTTTCCTGACTTTGTATCAGTTGTTTCTTCTTTTGATGTCAGCTGGGATTGCAGTTATTTAGGGACTCATATTTAGGTGAAGCATCAAATGTGGCATCCTTATATGGTAGCAGTCATTGTTGTTGGCTTTGGCTTCTGCTAGCATAGGGACTAAGTATAGAGGCCCCAGACAAGAATTCTTAAGTAAGGAGCAGTGTACTGTGCTCAACCTCAGAGGCCTAGACTTAAGTCTCAACTGCCGCACTTGTTGCATTCTCTTGGTCAGAACAAGGACCAGCCCAGGGGAAGGAACTTGACTCGTGAAGTAGGGAGCTCCCTGGGTGGGGAGATGTTGGACTCTACCAGAGCCCAGTTGTCACAGGCATCTCTTGAAAGCCTCGAATGATCAGTCTCTTTCCTGATGGCCTTGCAGGACCAACCCTTTTCTTTGCTATCTGTCCTTTGTCTCTGCTGGTTCATAAGATTTTATTTGTCTTTGATAGTCTACAGTTTAGTTATAGGCATAGATTTATCTGTTGTGGAATACAGTGTTACACTCAGTTTTGGAAAATTCTCATCCATTTTTCTACCTGGGGTTGCATGTCCTAATTGACTTGTTCTCTTTACAACTTATATTTGAAGTTTGCTGGGTAAAGTCATGATTTATTTACAGGTTGGAAGAATGAGATTAATCTGTCGAAGACTGTGCCCTAGCAAGCTCTGTGTTCTGAAGTGAACCAGGCTCTTTGCAGAGTTCATCAGAAGCTTTCTGAGGCTCAGGAGGGCACTTGATTTTGGTCAGCTGTGGCATGTCAACCCTAGCGCTTTCATTCTGTCAGAGATGATATGCTGACCCCATACTGTCCACATTGACATGGCTGACGGACTTTGCTGCCGTATTACCCCATCTCCCAGCTGTGTCTGAAAGGCTTGGAACCCAGCTTCCAGATCAGGGGTGTTACCACAAGCATGAATTTCAACTTGCAGACTAGCTACAGAAACTGGTCTAGCCCATGGTGATCATGTCCTCCTGCCTTTGATCACACAGCCAAGGAACCAGTTCCATACTGTGGAGTTTAGCAGCTCACGGCTTTTCTTTGGGTCCCTTTTCCCAATGTCTGACACAGAGCCCTTGTAAATGACTCTGCTCTGCTCCGTGGTGCCATTGGTGCTGTCACTGCATGCCTTCTGCAGTGCGCAGGTTCAGAAGGTGTATATGCTGCAGGGCCATTGACTTTTCCTTGCCATTAGCTCAGTGCTTCATTCAAAGAGCCCCTCCCCCTTTTCTAGCCTAAATATCAGTTTTTAATTCTAAAGTGCCTTTTCGTCAGGTATCTTCCACTTAACCAAAATCTTCCCATCTGTATTTACTGTACAGGTGAAAGAGAGACATGTACACTGTGGGGTGGGAAAGGCCAAGCCAAAAGGTGTCAATTGAAAAGGATAATAGCTATTTAATTTTAGTTATGATTTTTTATTCGCAAGTTTATATTTTTTCATTTTTTTTTCTCTCATGGTTTATTTTTTTTTATATTTAAAAATTTCCATCTCCTTCCCTCCTCCTCCCCCCTCCCTCCCCTCCTTCTCCCCTTTCTCTCCCCTCCTTCTCCCCCTTCCCTCCCCTTCTGATTCCATTTTCTCACTTTGTCATCTTAATATAATAATTCTGCAGTAATTTATTTTATGATGGCTTTTAAGTGTTTCTATTATTTCTGATATTACGTACCAAGAATGAAGTAAATTGGTCAGTGAAATTGCTGCATTGTTTGTACGACATTAACTTTAATTTTTGTATTTTGAGATGAGGCCTTGCTATATTACCCAGGCTGTTCTAAAACTTATTCTCTTATTGCCTCAGCCTCAGAAGTGCTAACATTATAGTCTATGTTTGTGGTTTTTGGTATTGTATACAGCATTATACACATGGATTCATGTCTGTGTAGTCCCCCCCCCCCCCCGCAACATACATGGGTAGAAAAATGTACTCTGAAGAGCAGTTGAGCAATTTTAACTCTATTAATTTTATTAATTTTAACTTTATTTTTGCTGAGGCCATTGGCATTGTGTTAGTTGTAGACCAGATTTACTTTCATGGCTCAGGGTTCTACTAACCTGTGGATAGTATATATTTAGAACTCATAATGGAGCTGGGTAGGAGTTTTTTTAAAAAATATTTATTTTTTTATTTGCAGATGCTTTATTTCCTTTTTGTTTTTTCCTACCTTCCCTGCATCCAGGGTTCTAAATGGATGGACCCCTGTTCTCACTGGTCACCTCTAGGTGTGGAGAAGAGCAGACTTGGTTACGTTTTCACAAATGGCAGCTACTGTTTCTCACAGGAATGAAGTAAAAAGCTCAGTAGCTCCGGCCCCAGGACACTTACATCTTTGGCTATAGAAAACTGAGCTGAAAAGTAGTACGTGATGATGTCCACAGATTGAGTACTCGCATGCTAAACACTGAATTATGTGATGAAAGGATACACAGATCTACGCAGAGGGTTTTTTTTTTTTTTATTAATTCCAGCTTCAATTCTAAGGCCCCCTTCTTGTCAGTGCCCCTAGGGCATCATGAGTGCTCTCTCCACTTTCCCCAGTCCTGGTTGTAGATCTCCTGACAGCTAAGCTTGACCCTCATAAAGTTATGGTTATTGATAGTGTTGTGGGCGTTTGTTACTTTTACTGTTCTTTTCAGATAACCACCTAATGTCTTGACCTTTTCCTGTCTGCAGTGAGCTTGTTTCTGTTTCTCCAGTTTCTTATCTATGTCTTTCTTTCCTTTACTTGGGTATATCTTGGGTATATCTCTTCCTTTCCCAAATTCTAAAGGCAGAAGCCTAAGCCTTTGCCATCAAACCTTTCTTTTCTGTTGTGTAGACTTAAAGCTAGGCAGTTCTGTCAAAGTATTTCCTACTTATTGTATCCTTCACAGTATGCAACTAATTCTTTCTGATTGGGAATTTCTATTGATCGTATTTAAATTGGTCTTTAGGGAAGTTCTTCTGTTTTGATAAAATACTGCTCTGTAAGCATTTAAAAATGTGATATTATCTAAAATGATTTTGATAAAATCAAATCTGTTTTGATAAAATACTGCTCTGTAAGCATTTAAAAATTTGATATTATCTAGAATGATTTTATATCACTGTGTAACATCAAGTATAGTAATATGTAATAAACATATATGTAATATTTATGTATATATAAAACAAATCAGATTTAACAGTTGTATCATTTTGCTATATCATTACTAATATTTTTGTCCATTTGTTCAATAAGTTGAAAAATACATTAAAATATCCAACTGTGATTTAAAATGTATGTATTTCTCCTTTTAATTTTATTAAATTTTTTTAGTATGGTTTGAAACTCTTTCATAGATAGATAAAAACTTATAGTTACTCTATCTATTGAATTAAATTTTTAAATGTCATTTTATCTCTAATTATACTTCTCAAATTATAGTCTATTTGTGTGACATTAGTGTAACCTACATTTGGGATCCATTAATCAAGCATTGGCTCCAATGGGAGTCTCAGTAAGCCAAGCCCAGTTGTATGTGCAGTGCTTCCAAAACCACTTCATTGTTTTAATAATGAATGAAAAATAGCATCAGCACAAATTTAAGGAAAACTTAGAATATAAGAAATAGAGACAAAAGAGAATGAATAAACTCAGAAGGTCAGAGAGACTTTAGGGAGGGATGAAGATTATGAAGTTTAATGTTTATTTTCAGAGCAAAAGGAGCGCTGTTGTAATGATGAAACAAGATCAGGATGTTATAAAGAAGAGAAAATCATGAGAATAGAAAAGAGTACTTATGAAACATGACAGAAACATAAATTTTTGATCATATCAAGGCCTATCAAGGAATATTGCTCAGAAACTAAAACAAAAGATTGTTTTTAAAAAATATAGAAAAAAAACCCAAGAGGATTAGAATTTGGTCTTGATATCAAAAGTTGAAGTTCTAAAAACAAAGACAAATAGTAGAAAGGAACACTATGAAAAGGAAAAACAGTATAATAAAATTTTCCACAAAGGACACAGAGTTCCTGTTTGAGAGGCTTGAGTGAGGAAAAAGTCAATGGAAAAGTGTTGTGCTGAGGCCTGTCTTTCTACAGTTTCACCACAGAGACTTTGTGTGGGAAGGAGGAGGAAGACGGAGGAGGGGAGGGGAAAGGAGAAAGAACAACAGCACAGAAAGGAAGGAGTGAAGAATTAGGACAGCCTGCTCCGCAGCAGCAGCGAGACAACCGGAATAGTAATACCTCAGTGCTCACGGTTATCACTCAGAAAACCATTTTCCGGCCAGAAGTTTCTTCCCAGTCCAACCTATAAGCACATGTTATGATGGAATGAAGACATTTTCAAAGATGCTAAGGTCAGGGAAATTTCCTTCCTGTGTGCTCTATTTTAGGATGTGGTTCTCCAAAATGGGGTGTAAACAAAAGGTTATACATGAGATCCTGGCCGTAGAGAATCCAGACTCAGTGCCTAAGCAAATCCCATGCTGATGATTATGCGTCAAGTTCAGAGAGTAGTCATTTCCATTGGCCTAGGAAGGAGGGTTCTTGGCAGATAACAAAAAGTGTAAAGGAGGAAGGGGCCTCCAGCATTTAAATAGATAAAGAAAAATTCTTTCTGGTCTGTCAGAGGGCCTGGAGTAATTTAGTCAAAGGAATCTAGGAAACTAACAAAAGAAAAGTGATGTAACTCTTAACTCTGAAATAAAAAGAGAATTGTGTAAAGCAGCAGAATCCATATGATCTATGGCTCAACATTGAGCAAAGCTTCCATTTCATGACATCTTCAGCTCTAGAGTTTGGAAGGTCGGTGAAAGAGAAGTGTGGGAAGATGATTGTGAGCATTGTGCCCTCATTTTCCAGAGTGATACAGAAAGTGGAAATAGTAAGAACATATAGTTCAAGCATAGAAGCATGATGCTTAATAGCAGATGAAATAGCTAAGTTTCCAGTCTTGTTGCCTCTGGTACTTGGCAGTTGGGGCCAGAATGGGCTCCTTTTGCTTTGTTTTGTTTTTTGAGACAGGGTAGCTCTAGCTATCCTGGAACTTGCTGGGTAGATTAGGCTGGCCTCAAACTCACAGAGATCTGCTGGCCTCTGCCTTCTGAGTGTGAGGATTAAATGTGAACACTATCATGCCTGGTTTCTGGGCTAATCTGTCTCTGCATAGTAGTCAGAAAGAAAGTGAATGTAGTGATATATTGTTTTGTGTTTTAATAAATAAAGCTTGCCTGGAGATCGGAGTGTAGAACTAAGCCAGTAGAGGCTCGGGAGTGGTGGCACACACCTTTAATCCCAGGGCTACATGCGATTGAATTTGTCTAAAAAGAGAAATAGAATTCATGCAGAGGTATTCCAGCCCTTGGGATTTCATGCCCTCAATCCCAGCACTAGGGAGGTGGAGACAGGAGTGGTATGGCTGGGCAGAGGTATATAAGGAGGAGGAGACAAGAGCTCATTGGAGTCTGAGGTTTGGTGGAAACATGGTGCAGTCTGTCTAGCCAGTCTGAGGATCTTTGGTCTGAGCATCGGTAGAAGTAAAAGGTCTCTCTAGTGGTTACTGCCCTGCTTCTCTGATCTTCAGCTTTAACCCCTAGATCTGACTCTGGGTTTTGATTAATTAAGACCAACTAGAATTCGTGCTACAAGTGAATAAATAAATTTTAACGAAATAAATTTATACAGAGTTTTCATAAAGATGCACCTACTTTTTTTTGTCAACATGGGCTGTAAAATACTTGAATAGATCACGTTTTCAAAAGTAGCAGGCCAACTAATGGCACCAAGTAGTGTGCCCTTTGTGTATGGGTTGTTTGCTCTATGACTTTCCGCTGGGTTTAAATTTCTAACAAACAGCTTTTCCCTTTTAAAGTGAAGGTTGTTCTCAGGACCTTCGTTAATCAATGTTTGTTTGTTTTTCTCGTTATTTCTTGGGTCCTTGGACTTGAACCCTCATCTATAACTCCCTCCCAGATTTCCAGGAAATGGCAGCACCACCTAAGGCAGGAACCCTTGCAGCAGCAGCTTTCATGGTGGCATGAAGTCCAAATCCCTGCAGTTTCCAGCAGGGAGGTCTGTCCTACACTGCAGTGACTCATCCTACTTGATAAACATGGTGGCAACAGCCATGATTCTCTAGTTATCTTAGATGAAGACTTTGCCCCATCCCAGTGTTTTAAAATATTCATTATTGCGTAAATGTCCTGAGTCAAGGAAAGGTCTGGTTTAGACAGAGTTAGCAGATTATAGCACCCAGGACAGCCAGTTGTTTTAGAAAATAAAGTTTTATTTGTACACAGCCACTTCTACTTGGTAAGCTGTTGTTTCTCTGGCTGCTTTTATGCTATAGTGGGCTGATCTGAGTAGTTATAATAAAGGCAGAACCCACTGTCTACAAAGTATACATACATGTATATACACATATTGCTTATTTTTATAATATGTGTGTAAATATTTCCTAGAGCATATATCGCTTTCTACTAGCTGTATACTAAATACTTAGTAGGTGCAGGTGGCTAGTAGTGTGTGCACATGTGCATGTGCACACACACGTGTGTACATGTATTGTGATGCTTCAGATCCAAGCCAGGGCCTCATGCATGCCAGACAAGAGCTATACATTTGAGCTACTCCTGGCCCTGACAGAACAGGTCTAAATGGCTGTATCTTTTGCTGTTCTCACCTGCTTAAATCATGATGGAGTAAGCATTCAAGGAAATTAACCTTGTGTTAAATTGGCTGCAAGCATCAGACAAGCCCAAAGCAAACAGAAATAGATATGAACGTACAGGTATTATTCATAGATGTTTATCCACTGAAACACAAAATGGTAGAGAAAAGAAATCAGAACAATAAATTATTGCTTTAAATGTCCAATAACATATATGGTATGTGCCTTGGGGGAAACTTCACGGTCCCATTCCTGACTTTAAGAAGTGTAGAATGTTGCCAGGCCTCATTCCCAGTAATTACATCTTAAGATTTAACATGTTTAACTTGGGCTCCAGAGAAGCCGTACAGCGCAAAAGCTCCCAAGCTCATTGTGTGTCTCTGTAGATCATTTCCTCTGCTTCCTGCATCTGTTTTCGTGGATTAGTTTGGTATTACAGCAAAGTCTAAGATTCTTTTGGCCATGAAGACTGCTTTGCCGCTTCCCCTCCCCACAACTTTTCTGTGGGTGGGAAAATTTTTGTTGTGAGAGTTGATTAATTAGAAGGGATTCCTGGCTTCCCTAGCAATGGCAGCCTGGGAAGATTACAGAGCCTGGCTTAGTGACAGGCGGGCCAATCTGTATTTAAGGAAAACTTGGACCAGCCAAATTTCCCTGGAATGTGGATCTGGCTTTGTCTTCTACAGGGAATGTGCAGTGACCCTTCGCCCCTTCCCACCATTGCAGAAGGCTGACAGCGTCTACTTTTGCTGTTTAACACTGTCCGCTTTTTCTTGGGTATGTGGGGAGATAGTGGTTTAGAAAGCCTGAGTTGTTTTCTAAATTTGAAATAAGAGATCTAAAGGTTTAGTCATGTTTAAAAAGAAATAAGAGTTTACTGGATTTTAAAAATTTCTTTATACCCTTACTGTCTATGCTTTTTCTTCTTGATAGCAATTTTAGTTTTATACTGAGATCTAAATTTTCGTTAGTATTAGTTTTTGCATTCTGCAGAAAACCACACAAAGTTAAATATGCTCAAGAATTGATGTAAATCCTTGGTATAGGAACAGTGAACGTGAGGAGCGAAGCATTCCATTTCCAGAGAAAGAGACGGTTGAATAGCAGATGGGCTGTCAGTAGGCTTTTGTTTTGCTAGCTTGCCTCTGTGAATCACTTGCATCCTGTGTCCTAGGTTTTTGGTGTACCTAAAGGGGAATGTGCCACTGACTGTGTCACCATTACTTATTTGAAAATTGATGCATTGATCTGCTGTGTCACATTGAAAACAAGATTGAAACAAGCTTTGCTTCAGTATAGGTTAACTCAACTCATATAGGTTGAGTTCCACTCACTGATCTTCTAAGTTTTAAGAAAGATAAAACCCGAAATGTTCTTAATGAATAGTCAAAAGCATTTTAAGTATTCTGTTCTTTACTAGAAATAAATTTTCATAAGGAGAGTGATATGTAGCCCTGAGAACATTTTTATAAAGATACTTGTCAGTACCAAATTTTCAGAGCCTAAGAAGGACCTGTGTGTCTCTTTTCCTGATTCTTAAGTTCGCTGCCTTTCAGACCTCTGTAATTCGGTTTCCTTTAAGAGCTTTGTCCTTTTGAAGATATGTGGGGTGTGGTGTAGTGGCTGGCAATGTGCTCCGCTCATGTAGGCTGCTGTTTTTCTCAAAGTCTGCTTTGCTGTATTGCCAGATTGGGAAATGTGTGCAGCTCAGTGTGTGCTGATTACTTGATGGAACTGGAACACAACTGCTCGCAGCTTACTGGCGTTACGCAGTCGGTTCTGCCGTGGGTGCAGAGATGTGGGCTACCTTCTTACACTAGAGGATATGTGCTCTGAGTGCTGATGGTTTTGAAACAAGAGGATTTTTGTTTTGTTTTGTTTTGTTTTGTTTGTTTGTTTTGAAATGTAGTTTCTTTTTCCAAGTGTTTTCTATCTGGCCAGATGGTCAGGTCTCAGGCCTCCCTTCTACAGTCTTTTTCCTTGATGGATAAGCATTTTTTTCCTTTTTTTTAATAACTGAAAAATGTTTAAATCTAGCCTTAGCTTCTCTTTTAAACCTCAGCTTCCCACTTGTTTCTAAGTAGTTTCTTCCTAAGTTCATTGCTGTAGCTTCAAACTCAGGGCACGGCTTCTACTTTTCCTCTGACCTGGCTTTTGATTCGCAGGTTCCCGGCACGACTTGTGATGTCCTTCTTGTCCTTGCCACCTCTTAAGGTGTCCGTCCTCTTCTGCCTTGAGACTACTCCTCTTTCCCATGGTACCTGTGGAAGCCTTTGTTGTCCTCACCTGTCTTTTCTCCGCCAGCCTCTCTGTTTGCCTCCTGCCGCCGCTTTCATTCATCCAGACAAGCGTCTGGGTGCTGTTTCCTTGCTCAAATGACTGAGCAATTCTTTTTGTTTAATCAGGTCTAATGTCAACTCTCAGACTGCACTCTGGTAATTACTGTCCATTTCCTCCTTAGCCTGGTCTTAGTTTTCACTTTGCAACTTGGGAAAATGATCCATCTGTTCCTCTGGAACTGATATCTTTGTATTTTGTGCGGTCACCTGGCCTGTCTTTTTTTTTTCTTCTTCTTCTTATTTCTCACCTCTTCTTCTGTAGTCCGTGTTACTTGTCACCATCTTCCAAGTTTGCCAGGTGAATGAATCTTGTTTTCTTTGGTTCAGAAGCCAAACTTTTTCCTATGCTAATACGCTTTTACTTTCTTTTCAGTCCCCAGTACATGCATCTTATTGCCATACATTGCACACATTGGCCTAGAACACCTCCTGAGACGGACTTCTCTTCTGTTTCTGCTATGGAGTCACAGGTCCCAAGTAGTTTAGAGTATTGCTGGGGTGACCAGAACCACTCTGACCTTTTTTTTTGCAGTCAAGCAATGCATAGTCTTCAATCTTTAGTATAGTCTTTACTTTGAAGTTCTGTCTTTTCCTATTTCTTCCATAGTGGCCTCTAGTGATTTTGAAAATAGTTCAAATAATTCTTTTACAAACAGCCTCTGTTGTCAGGCTTTAATCCCAGCTCTCAGGAAGCAGAGTCAAGCAGATCTCTGTGAGACCAGACTGGTCTTCAGAGCGAGTTCCAGGACAGGGTCCAAAGCTAGAGAGAAACCCTGTCTTGACCACCCGCCCCCCAAAGAACCAAACAGCCTCTGTTTGTTTGTTTGTGTTTCTGAATGTTGGCGCGTGTGTGTGGTTGGTTGTGCAAATGTGCACAAGAGAAAAACCTTGGGTGTCCTTTGTCAGCATCCATGCCTTTGCCTCTGAGGTGGGGTCTCTCAATGGCCTGGAGCTCAGCAAATGGGTTTCAGGAATCCGTCTGTCTCTGCCTGCACAGCACTGGGATTACACGTGCTCTCAGCTTTGGAATAAAGTCAGGCTCTCTTGCTTGTTGTGCTGTTTCCCAAGCACACCCATTAATTCTACTTAAACAGATAACCTGAGTGACCGCGTGCAGAGTTTTATTTTGTGTCATTCAAGATTATGTCTTAGTTAACTCTTCTGGGTTAAACTGTAATCCTTTGGTATTTTTCCTGATACCCACATTAAGTGGGTGTTTTATTTTATCTTCTAGTGTTAAAAAATGTTTCCTAGGAAGGCAGACTCAGGATCTTTGACCAACTGTATGGATTCCCTCTGAGGGCTGTAGAGGGCATCATCGTTCTATATTTCATAGATACTGTGAGCCAGGGAAGCAGAGCAGCTGGCGTGTTTTTTAAAATGGCTGGCTCAGTACCAGATTATCACGCAACCAACCCTAAATGCTCGTCTGTTCACCCATTGGTTGTATACACATCCAGTGTCTGTTATGTACATGTGTATATTTATTGCTTCTGCCTGAGTGTACTTACTAGCGTATACCACTCTGAACACTGCAGTGGAAACAGTCACAAGGACCAGACCTATCCAGAGTGGCCTCAGAGAAATCCTTCTGAGAGTGGCAGAGGCCACCTGTTGTGTGCTTTCTCTTAGGTTCAAGAATCTAGAAATGATGTACCGAGAGGTTCTCCCCTTGTTTTGGGGGCGCCTTAGGGGTCCAGGTCTGTCCGAGCAGTAGAGGCTAGAAGGGGCCAGAAGGGACCTAGTAGTGTTGTTCTGGTTACTCCTCTTCCTGGTCACCTCTGCTCATTGTTCTCGTCAATGCTGCTTTGGGGATATTTGGTTAAAAGTTAGGGCTGAGATGGTATTGCGTGTCCTTGGACTTCACAGTCACTGAGAACTCTGTGGCAATGACATTGTCTTAAGTGGGCAGCTATCTCCTCATTACCCGTACACTGTAAGGATACATAGTGTTTACCTAACCTCTTTCTAGATACTTCTCTGGGAGTACTTTTTGGAACATCCACCATTAAGTAATACAGGAAGTTAGGTCTCTGTATGTGTCATTCTGTCACATGTGAGTAGCATGTGACAATACTTTGATCTCACGACTTCTTGTTATTTACACACTTGTTTGGCATTCCTGTGTATTTGCATTTATGTGTATACACACATGTGATATATTTTGTGTGACATTAGGAAAGAATGTTCTGCTGTTTGTTTCACAAAGGTGTAACATCATAATGATTCTGGTGAAGCATGCACCAAGTCTAGCATTCCAGTTCTTGTTATTTGAAAAATGTATTGGATATGAGTATTGGCATCTTGTCCGTGATGCCATTTCTATGATTCTGTCATTTGTGCTTGTTTCTGTAGGGTCTTTAATAGCACATCTTGAAATGTGTGTGTGTGTGTGTGTGCACAGACACATGTTAGGTATGTATGCTGTGCCTCACATTCAGAGATCAGAGAAGATAAACTGGGGTTTGGTTCTTACCATCCACTTTGTTGTGACAGTGTCTCTTGTTTTTCAATGCATATACCAGGCTAGCTGGCCTGTGAATTACTACAGTTCTCTGTCTCTGTCCCCCATCTTGCTATGTGAAAGTGCTGGGATTGTAGACCGTACTACCATAGCTGACTTTACATGGGTCTTAGGGAGTGGAACCTAGGCACTCATTATTGGGTGACAAGCACATCTCCCAGTCACTTCTTGAAATTAGGTCATTAGGTTTTTAAGAAAGAATGCTAGAATATGAAACTAGCATTAGGTTTTACCGAGGATTCCTTAGTTCATTTTGTGGTTTCACTTCTAAAATGACACTTTTGAAACCATGTTAATCTCTGAACAACCACCTCCTTATCTATGGGAAGAAATAACAGTATTATCTGTTTCACTGGTTTTTTTTTTGATATCAAATTAATAATGAAAGGTATAATGCTATGAAACTGTTTGGAAAAATAACATTCTATGCATGCCGTGGAGCCCTCGGTAATTGTTTTACAGCGAGGTTCTGGGTAGCAAAGGGACTTGGCCTTGACTTCTTATTTGTTCTTGGTCTCATAATTCTTGGGAGTGAGGACTCGTCTAATTCTTTTCATATGTGAAGTTTCGGTTACTAAGTCTTTATTTGTCTTTGCCTGCAAAGCCCTGGTTAGGCTTTTGAGACACAGGCAAGCCTGATCATCGGCCCCTATCCTCGGGGAGTGTGCAGTGAGAAGCTGTGTCAAACTTTAAAAGCAGCGGAGTGAAACGGAGGCGCTGGTGCACCCTGCACAGCCTAGTCGTGACCACGCTGAGTGGAGAGACAGTTCTGATCTGCTTCTGAATGGGCTCTGTGGCCTGTCAGTCTGTTCAGTGTCCTCTTGGTCAGTCAATGCTCCAAGCTGCTTATGGTGGCGGGCAGCATTGATTAAACGACAGAAAAGTTAGATTGTCGTCCTCGGTATTGATTCCCGATTAGGGACAGGGCAGGCAGCTTCCATTGTCTTCCCTTATTGCTGTGTCACTAAGCCAGCTTACACAGTGCAGCGAGTGGGGGAAACAGCTGGATGGTTCCTGCTTTCCGTGTCGCCTCCTGGGGGCACTCACTTGGATGCTTAGAGTCAGTGACTGCTCTACAGAAGCTCAAGTTCTTTCCAGGATACTTCCCTGCTTTCAAACTAGATGGCTGGCTTCAGTTTGCTTCAGTGTGGCGGGAACTTCCTCTGCGCATGCCCAGTGCGAGCTGCCCACCTTCCTGAGGGTTCTCTGCAAGCCATGTCTACTGTGTTGTGTCACATCCAGGAGAGGGCTGAGGCCTTGCTTCTTGGTGGAAATCAGTGTCTGTTTTCAGAGACGAGGGAGGGGCTCACATTGTCAGCTGAATTTTGAGATTGTCATGATTTTCTTAGTTTTAATTAAATGAAGTGTTGCATTAGAGAGTTTCTGGGCTCCACAAATATATGTATATGTATGTGTATGTATGTGTATGTGTATATGTATATGTATATGTATAGCCTGGCATTCCCATAATACTAAAATTTGTATTTGAAGAATTCTTTTTGTGACATACTGGAAGGAATGAGCTAAGCTCGTGGTAGGCCTCGTTACTGACTGGTACTTTGGAAAGGTATGCAGTTTGGAGTGTTTGTACCCATCTGTTAAATGTTAGGGTTAGGACTGGAAAGAAGACGTAGTGATAACAGCATATCCTGCAGTTGCAGTGGACCTGAGTTCGGTTCTGAGCACCCACACTGGGTGACCCATAACCACCTGTAACTCCATCTCCAGGCGATCAATGCCATCTTCTGAATTCAGGGGCATGTATACTCACATGTGAACTCGTGCTTTGGGTATATCTGTCTGTCCTTCCCCCATTAAAAATGAAAAGAAATCCTTAAATATTAGGGTTAATTAAATAGACATTAATAACAACCCATAAGTAGGATTAATTAAATAGTGTTTTTTTTATAACCCAGATTGAAGTTTCTGACATTGTTTAAAGATATTTAGGTATTGAATCATGTTTAACAGGCATTAGCATATATACTTTTAAAATAAGGAACTCCAAACAAGACAAACAATTTTCACTGTTTTGATGTTATAAATTATTCCTAAAACAATGCAACTGTTTTTTTTTTTTTTTTTTTAAAAAAAGGCTTCAAATTAAGTGCAGGTTTGAAAATCCATTTTGGTATGCGATTGTCTGGGTTACATGGTGTTTCCGGTAACTGTTTGTGTAGGATGGCTAGCATTGGGTTCTGTTAGGTGGGCAGTGATAGTGCTAAGCCTGTGGATTGGGCCCGATGGCTAAGACTGAGGGTGGGGGGGGGTGGCTCTGCGCTTCTGATTGGATGGTTAGAACCACCTGAGTTAGGAGGCTCAGCAGAGAAGCAGGGTTGGAGGGAAAAGAGTGTGGTCTCTGCAGCACTGATGCTCAAAGTGTGTTCCCGGGAGCAGCAGCAGCAGCACCTTCTTCTCTCAGTGTGGCTTTCTTGTCACCTGTTGATGTGAGGGTTAATAAAATGGTGCATATGAAGTGTTTAGCACACTGCTCGGTAACCATCTCAATAAGCATCAGGCCTTGGCTATCACAGTTAGCACTATAATATTAATCATTGTGATTCATATCTTTCTGGCAGGGTCTTTCATAGAGCAGCTTATTTTGAAATTCTTCTCACCGAGTCCTGGTTAGTTCTGAAAATCTAGTGGCTGGTCTGTTGTTCTGACCGTATTGCGCATCTAGTGAGAGAAGACCCATGTAAGCAACGTGTGCAGGTGTTTCTTAGACAGGCCCAAGATTCTGAAGGTGCTGCTCTAATTCTGCCGTTGGAAGATTGCTAGCTGCAGTGATGTCATTACGCACAAAGCCTGAGTGCTGGAATTGCCTGTGTCCTTTTAGCCCCCCTCCCCCCAGACAATGCCTGAAGGGTGGATTTGCTTTGAAGAGTGCTTCTCTCCAGACTCCTGCTTCTTCAGTTCAAGCACAGTTGCTCTTCTCCAGGTAGAGTTTTCTCTTTTTCTTTTGTGGTTAAATTAGGATCATGGTTAACCCCAAAAGGAAAACCAACTGGGTCCTAGATCTAGGCCCCGCTGCTGTGCCCGAGCCAGCCGGGGCTTTTCCACCTCTGCTGGCAGCCTTCTTTGTTTCCTCTTTAAGCCAAGCTCTCAAAGTGAGAAGCAGTTTAGCCTGTGTTAAGGACCTGCTGATTCAGAGGCAGTCGTGCCTTTGGACATGGCACTTGCGGCCGGGCCCTTGCCCTGACTTGCTTTGGCTTCTTGTTAGCACCTGCCTTCAGGCCAGGCCGCCTTTGCCCTCGCTTTCCTCCAGGAAGCTGTGGGTTTAGTTATGTCCACTGTGGGAAGGCTCCTCTTTCCCGCTGTGCTCCACACGAGTCCTCCCCTCACCCTCACGCCTTGCACTGTCTTTGGACAAGAGTGGAGTGGCTCACGTGAAGCTAACTGTTCACATGCAGGGTAGGATGCAGAGGCAGAGCCATCCCCCGAGGAGCTGCTGCATCTTCCATGGAAATGCTACCTTCTCTGAAGGCCGTGAGCCAGATCCCTGTCCTACCTTGTGGCTTAGTTGCCACCCGTGGTCCTGTACAGGTTAATTCGGAAGAGGGGCAACGTAAGCATACTGAATAGTCTCCCTCTTGCTTTTTCAGGGATGAGATGAGAGCCTCTGCATAGTTAGGTCAAGAAATTCAGAAGTTTCTCGGAGAGCTTAATGTCTTAGAGGCAGTAAAAAGGGCATTGCCTGGTGTAATGGTTAGTCAAGGCTCCTCTGAAGGAAATAGCAAATCCTCCCGGTTTAAATAGGGCTGGGAAAGGGTATTTTATAACCTGGGAGTATGAGTGACTCAGAGGGAATTGACAAAGGACTGTTGAGCTCGTGAAGGTCTGGGAGCAGTTCTGGGCTTGCTGGTGATCCCACTCGCAGGCAGCTCCACTAAGGGCCTGTCTTAGAGAAGGATTTCAGTCTCTGCATTTCCATGTTACTTCCTCTCTGCTGGTCCCTGTGTGCTCCTCCGTGCACTTTGGAGGACACAGTGACCCATTCCCCAAGCCATATATCCTGCAAGAGTGCTGCACTTCTGCCAAGCTTCTGGATGCTCGTTGAACAGGTGCAGAGATTTGCTGCCTCCACGGCGGTTCAAGGGTAGTACCTCTTAGTGCACACACATGGCCATTGTCCACCCTCGGGCATGGCAGTTGTCAAAAGACAAGATACGGTTCCTCCAGAAGTTCTATAGTACTAACTGTAGCTTAGAGGCTTGTAAAGTTTGCTGGGTTTTGCGGTTATTCTTTTGTTTTTCTCTTGGCAATCCCATACACTTACATTATTACAATCCCACTTACATTCTCACAGATAGATCATTATAATCAGTGTTTGTGGAGGTGGGGGCTTCAGTGACATTTAAGAGCTAGCTGGAAGAAATCTAATATTTACCTGGGCTCCTGGGGCTGGAGAAATCACAGTGGCTTTCTGTGAAGTTTGCAACTGGTTTTGTTATTGGTGTGAAATTTGAGGCACGTTAATGTTGTTCACAACCGTCTGTGTGTGCTCTGGTGATTAAACATACTATTGCAGGAAAGTAGTAAGGAGCATGCCATGTCATTCTAGTAAAATTTCTGGATGTCAATCCTGTTGGTGACCTTATGTGTCAGGAGCGGTAACCCGTCTTCGGCAGCGCGAATCTGTTCTTAAATCTTCAGTTTTAAGCCCTGACTGCGTCCTGGAGACTCATTAGTCACCTCTGAGTCTGCATATTAGCTTCTGACTCAGCACTCCGTGCATACTTCCTCCAGCACATGAAACAACCAGATTGTGCTCTGGCGTTAGCATTTTTAATCGTCCTGACGAGTGCTGCTTGCTACCGGCTGCTCAGCCTTCCCAGCGGTTGATGAAATGCTTGCTGTTTGCAAGGGTGTCCCGAGGAATCAGATGCTGCTGTATCAGTTCCGATGCTCCTTACATGGCTTTCACTTCCCACAATGACTGAGTCTCCATCTGCCATGACATGGCATTCCTGGGCCCCTGACCCCTCCTTGGGTTGGTGACTAGAATGTTTATTTTTAGGAAAAGTTAAAATTATCCATAGAAGGGTGTGTTCTGCAAAATTTACATTCATCAGCCTTGCACAGCAGGGATCATGGGAAGGGTATGAATGTGTAGATTTTAAAGAAAACCTTTTATGGGAAATTTCACAAAAGGGGAGGAATGTGATGAACATTAATGGACCCATCATCCATTTTCAACATTGAGGGGAATTTTAAATCGAGTGTCATTCAGTCTGAACGCTGATTTAAAAAACAAAACAAAACAAAAAAAAAACAAAAAAAAAAAAACTACCACGGAACATTAACCCCCATGTGTTTAATCTGGTTTTTTTTTTTTCAGGTCTCAGTGCCAGTAGCAGTTTTCTCCATAATGCCCAAAAATGTCTTATCCCCTTCCTCCGGTCTTCAGTTTAAATCCTAAGAAAAATTACTAAAAGTGTAAGGGTTATGTCTCAGTGCTTTTCTAGCACGCCGGAGCCCTAGTTTTGGTCTCTAGCATTGCAGAAAGCAGACAAAACCTGTGTGCAAGCATGTTCTTGTTGTGTGTATGTGCACACGCATGTGTGTATGTGTCTGCGTGTGTGTGTACACACACACAGATGGAGGAAGAAAGGAACATAGACAGCCACAGAAGCGAGTACAGGGACAGGCACAGGTAGCCTGCCTGACTGGGCAAGCTCTAGCTCTGAGGACGGGCTCCTGTGACTTGTTCCAGTGAGGTCCTGCCTCCTAAAGGTTCCTATGCCTCTTAAAGTCGCCCCAGTACTGGGGGATCCACTCTAATCCATGAGTCAATAGGATAGTGGTTCTCAACCTGTGGGTCGTAACCCTTTTGACAAACATCTGTCTCCGAAAGTATTCACATTGTGATTCGTAACAGTAGCAAAACTAAAGTTAGGAAGTAGCAATGAAAATAACATTATGGCTGGAGGTCACTGCAAGGTGAAGAACTATATTAAATGGTCGCAGCATTAGAAAGGTCGAGAACCGCTGCTGTAGGTGATATTTCCTATTCAAACCAAAACAATGTCTGACACAGCAGAGTCAACAAATTAAAAATACCATCTAGAGATACCAGTTTTAAGATTATTTAGATTTCACTTCATCTTCATCGGCATTTGATTTCAGCAGTTTAAAATGTGAATTCAAGAATCTTACGTTTCTTTTCATATTTGGGTTTTTTTCTTTTTTCTTGAGACAGAATTAGAGGCTTGCCTTGAACTCCTGGTCCTCCTGACTTCACCCCCCAAGTGCTGGGATTACAGGTGCACCGTGGTGTTTTCCGGTTACAGCCTTTCACCTCAGAGCTCTTGCTGAACGCAAAAGAAGGCAGCTGGCACTCATCTCACCTCTTCCTAAATTAGGTGCTTTCCTGCCACCTGACCACTCTCAGAACACCGGAGCTACCCCATATTGTTGACCAGTCTCCAGGGAGGTGCTAGGCAGAGACCAGTCATGTCAGAAGCAGGGACTATTCGAGCTGGCCACTGATAGAAAGCCATGTACTTAGACGGAGATTGAGACTGCTGTCTCGAGTCTTGTTGAAAGGTACTGACGTAGAATCACCCTCATCTGGAGTAAGACAGCTACTTGTGTTATGGTGCTAACCACACTACCAGTTTTATGAAGTTGGACAGCAGGTGTAATTCAGAGAGGAAACCTGGGTTCCCTGGCTCCTCTTTTCACTGCCCCCGCCCTTTAGAAAAGCCCTCTAGGGAAATAGATGCCCTGGGGACTGAGGTGGTCAAAGGTCAATTCTGGGCCCCCAGCCCTCCTTTGTGGAATCTGGCATTCCTGTTTCTTTATTGTATTCTCCTGGGGGCCAAGCACATGCCTTCTGCATGTGCTTGTTTCTTTTTTTTCAGTGTTGTGCTTTTGATGGAAGCAAGATGAAAGCTGTGCTGTGAACCTTAATCTTGTCTTTGTGCAGTTCTTTCACACATCCTGTTTGTCTCAGTGTAGTGTAAATGAATGTTTATATTGCTCCCCTCTATTTGATGCCGATTTGATTTTCCTCAAAGCTGTAGTCTGAGGAGCAAGCATTTGCTTGTCTTTTCTAAAGCTGTAGAGGATGACTTCTGCAGGGGAAGTTCAGTGGAGGTGAGATGGTTATCTGCAATCGTGTCTGGATCCTACTTGCCCAAATTGGTGGAACTCCAGCTCAGAGTGTGCCTCCCTTGTTGGGGATGGGCACCCTCCCCTCCCCATAGTTAATTCTGCTTCCCAAATAGCCATTTCCTCACAGTTCATAGAGGAAAAAAAATGGTTTTGCAAGATAGGTGGATATATTGGGAATGATGGGAGTGGTTTAAAATTAGATTGTGGAGAGAGCTATTCAACAGCATACTTTTACTAGAACCAATAAAATAGAAAATTTATGATATGTAATATATGCTCATAATCCTGGTTTTATCTGTCTGTCTGGTTGTCTGTCTATCAATCTATCTATCTATCATCTATCTATCTATCTATCTATCTATCTATCTATCTATCTATCTATCTTCAATCATTGTGGTACAGAAGTTAAACTAAGAGTCTTGCCAGCAGCGACTGTGTGCCATCCCAGCACCAGGCAGGCTGACGCAGGATGATTGGCATTCATGGCAGCCTGCGCTGCATTTCAGGATTCAGTCTCAAAACAAGAACGCCCAAACCAACAGATAGAATCCTCAGAAAAACAGGAAGGAACTCGGAGCCTCATGTATGCGGAACACATTCTTACTATTGGGCTACGCCCAGTCTAAAGGCGTTATTTTTGTAAGAAACAGGGCTTTACCTGCGACTCACGTGCCTGAGAATTTACAGCATCCTCCTACCTCTGCGTTTTTTCCCTTGAGACAGCTTTTCACTGTGTAGCGCTGGCTGTCCTTTACAGACCTCTACCGAACTCCCTCTACAGACCGACCAGACCAGCCTCAAACTCACAGAGATCTGCCTGCCTCTGCCTGCCTCTGCCGGGATTACCGGCGTGGGCCACCGCTGCTTATCTTTTCACTGGTTGTCAGGGATCTATAACACACAAGAGATGTCATAATTTTATGGGTCGACTGTGTTCTCTTTAGTTTTAATGGCAAAAATATGATTACCAAAAAGGATTTTTAATATGGATTGGGTGATATTTTGATGAAAATAGAGTTGGGTATTGCAAAAATGCAAAGTTAGATTTTTATTAATTCCTAGCTATAAAAGAAACTAGAAGCAAAAAGGAACACATTCTTTCCTATAAAAATTTTACCTCAATGATGGGGTTCAGGGCATACTATCCCCAGCTATGGCACCATGATATTTGTGAAACATCTACCTCAGCGATGGAGTTAAGGACCCATTACCTCTACATATGAACCTGTGGCATATGTGAAGCAGCAGGCACCGTCAGATTGTCCTTACCTTTTGTCACCTGAGAAGTTTCTGACTGTTTTCTTGAGAAAGTTGTAAGATTTGTGTGTTTCAGATGAACCCTCCCTGTACTCAGATGAAAAAAAGTTCCTAATGTTTATCATAGAGATAGCTGAAGAAAAGCATACTCATTAGAGCTTACTTTGTATGTGTCATTGTGTGTGTGATGTATGTGTATATACATGTTTATGTGTATGTAATGTATGGATTAATGCAGGTTTGTGTGTGTGATGTATGTATTTATACATGTACGTGTATGTGTGTGTATGTATCATGGGAGCCAGAGGTCAATATCTGATGTCCTCCTAAGATGCTCTTTACATTTATTTTTATTTATTTATTTATTTGAGGCACTGTCTCATTCTATAGCCTTAGCAAGCCTGAAACTTGATATATAAATTGGATTGGCCTCAAACTCAATATGTAGATTGGGTTATCCTCAACCCCACAGATCCACCTGCCTCTGCCTCCTGAGTGCTGCGATTGAACTCATGTGTCACTAGACTTGGCGTCTTTATCTTTTGAGACAGGATTCATGTGTCACTAGACTTGGCATCTTTATCTTTTGAGACAGGATCTCTTCATGCTCGTGCAGCAAGTGTTTTATTGACTGAGCCATCTCTCCGCCCTAGATCTTTTTGTTTTGTTCTAAGACAGGTTGTCCTGGAATTACTATGTAGACCGCCATAGCCTCAAACTCATAGAGATCCTCCTGCCTCTGCCTCCTGAGTGCGGCATTCAAGGTGTGCACCAGTGCACCTAGCTTCCAGCCCTAGATCTTATTTATGTAATTTTTTAAGTCACTCTTTTCCAATACTGTTCACGTATACATCAGGCCTAGCATATAAACTATACAGATTTATTTATTTGTTCAAGTTTTCTTTCTTGTGAATGTCCCAATTCTGTGTGCAATTTATATTAGATACATTTTTGTTTATTATAATTTATATTATATGCATTTTGTTGGCTTCATCTAACTTCTTCTTATGAAAGCCTCAGCTATAAACTTAAAAGGAGTGGGAAAAAATTTTTACTTTTCTACAATGAGATTTTATTTATTTATTCATTCTAAGAATAAAATCAGGTCTGGTCTTAGTTGATAAAATGTTATTAAAGGAATTTAGGGATAGCCTTCACTTCTTTTAGCTAGGAGTTTCATTCACTTACTTATTCATTGAGGACTCTGTCTTTGGTGATAAGCTAATGGCATATGAATTAATGTATAGCAAACTTCCCATAGCCTTTTCCTAAAGACCTCTTTGGGCTTGTCACTTTGTGAGGCATTCTGGGAGATACTGACATTGTGAAGCCTTATGGATTTCTTCTTAGATATCCAGCACTTTGCCTGTTACCTGTGTCCAAAAGCATTTTATGCCTAACTGAATGAAAGAATATGTAAGTTGTAGTCATCCTGAAGAAATGTTCTCTTGTACTTAGGATATTGTTTTGGGGTGGAGACAGTTTGCCCCCACCGAGAACTCATGCTGTGGCATGCCCCTGATGGCAGCAGTGTTATTCTTTTAATGCATTGCTGGCTTTCAGAAGAGTTTTTGCTCTGGTTAATGGTGGAATGGTTCCTGGAAGAACAGGTTGTGATAGTGAGTCTGTTCCTGAGTGTTGGTCTTTTTGCCTGTTTTTAGCCATGTGTCCAGCCTACACAAAGTCCTCAATACAATGTGAACAGGTGTTGGCACTGTATTAGACTTCCCAGTCTCCAGAACTATGAACCAAAAAACCCCCTCTTTTATTTATTAATTTCCCAGGCCCCGAGATACTCTGTTTTAGCAACAGAAAACAAACTAAGAAACTTAAAAGCCATATTTATGTGAAAAGATAGCTAATCATATGGGATTCCCCGGGGCATATACCTGAGTCCCTAAGAGCAGAATCCGCTCACTATGACACAGACACAGACAGCACAGTAGAGATGGGGATGGCTCCGCAGGGAACCTTAAGGAGGCAGCATTGACTCTAGCCAGGGAAAAAGTGGGAGTTAGTGTTGGGTGCAATAGTGGCTACAGACCTTCAGGAAAGTGCCTGGCACACAGAATATCTCTTCAGTTCGAGGCTCAGAGAAGAACATGGTAACTTAAGTTGTTTTTTTAAGTACTGAGGAGTCACTGGGATCTTGAGTCATGAAGCTATTGGTGGGATATAATAATTAACTCCAGCACCCAGTAAGCAGAAGTTGTGGGTTCACTGTAAGTTTGAGGCCAGCCTGGTCTATCTGTGAGTTCCAAGCCTGTGAGGGATATATAGTGAGACTGTGTGTGTGTGTGTGTGTGTGTGTTTGTGTGTGTGTGTTGTATAAACTTGTTAAAGTCACTAGGTTGGTAATATTAGTGGTTTTAACATCTCTTATATGCAAGGTGTTTATGTATTTAAGGGGTTAGAATATTTGGTTGTTGCATTCTTGTTTTATTTTCTGACATCTTAAGCAAGGTAATCATCAATACTCCCCACTTCTTCCCTTACTAGATAGAGACATTTTCTCTTCTCCCTTCCCATCTCCTTCCCTCCCCTCCTTCTTCTTTTCTCCTTCCATTCTTGTTTTCTTCTTTCTGAGACAAAGTCTTTCTGAGCAGCCAGACTTGCTCTCCAGCTCTCTGTATTGCTTATGTTGGCCTCAAAATCAAGATCCTCTAGGCTGAGCCTTACTCAGCCATGACAGCCCCAGATAGGATTGGTAGCACTGGCTTGGAAATAAGTTGTTTTTTATTTGTTTGTGTTTTTTTGAAGTATTTAAGCATGAATTCACTGGAGATGTGTTATGTTCATAAAAGTTCAGGAGTAACGATATACCATGCAGGGTGGCTAAACTAGTAGAAAGGCAGGGAGGGAATGTTGCTTGTGTTGTGAAGAAAAGTTACCGTGTTCTTCTCTGAGCATTGAACTAAAGAGATATTCTGTATGCCAGACACTTTCCTTTATTTCATAGTCCCTGCAGTATCCCAGGAAAATGTTGATCTTCAGATGAGGGAGAGGCTTAGGGAGCTGTTATGTGTGGATATGAATCATAAGTCTTGGGTTTGTATGAATTTGGTTGTAGAAGGAAGATTGATAGGAAGGCATTCTATTATTTCAAAAGACCTCAGTGATGAATCTTCCCTGGAGTAGATGATTAAATAAGTATATAGCCAGAGTACCTCAGTGTCCCTGGTCACCAAAATGTCAAGATCTAAGGTAATGTGAATGGTCTTCTATACTAGAAGTCAAGTTAGGTCCATTAAACCTTCAGCTCCAGCACCTCAGTCAACACTTGAAGAATTACTCTTTTGGAAGGGTTAGAGTCTGAAAGAACATTTCCTTAGGAGGACAAAGTCATGTCTGAATTTCTGCTTTCCAAACTGGCTTCAAAAAATAGAGTGTGTGAACATTCATGTGCATAGGTGTGTGCCGATGTGTGCATGGAGGCTGGAACTTGATATGCTGTCTCCCTCAATCATTTCTGAGACAGTCTCTCACTGAACCTAGGCTAGAGCTTACTCGTCCTGCTAAACTGGCGGGCCAGAGATCCTCTTGCCTCTGCCTCTGTGATGATATTTTAGGCCTGCTGTCTAAACCCTGCTTTTTCTTTTCCTTAGAAGACTTTTTTTAAAAAAAAAAAAAATTCAGTAAAGACTGCAGTTGGTTTGTGTTTAAATGCAAATACCCTTTAAATTTTTTATTGACAGTTTTATACAAGTATATAGTGAATTTTAACCATTTTCACCCCCCCTTCACCTGTTCTCATCCCCTTCCCTCTCTCCTGAAAGGAGAGGTGCTTCTTCCCAACAAATCTGCCTCCCACTTTGATGTCTTTTTCTCTAAATGATGAATCACTGAGTTTAATTAGAGGTGTTTGCATGAGCATGATTGAGGGGGGTGGTTATTTACTAGAGCATGAGCAACTTATCAGTAGTTACACTCTTTAAAAAAATGACACTCCTGCCTTAGCAACCGTTAGCTGCCCGTAGACCCTCAAGGAGGGGTGAGGTCTCATAAGCCTTCTCCTGTGCATGATGGAGTGTTGATTATCCTAATCTTGCATAGGTAACTGCACCTGCGGTGAGTTTATGGCCATAGCAGCCAGGTCGTGTCCAGAAGACGCTGTTTGACAGCATTGCTCCCCATCCCATGGTTTCCACACTCTTTCCACTCCCACTTCCTCTGTGTTCCCTGAGCATCCCTGAACATGTTTGTAGATATGTGATATAGGAGCAAACATTCAACAGTAACTTACAGCTCTTTGACCAGTTACGGTCTCTGCAAAAAGAAGCTTCT
Source organism: Arvicola amphibius (assembly GCF_903992535.2). NCBI lineage: Eukaryota > Metazoa > Chordata > Mammalia > Rodentia > Cricetidae > Arvicola > Arvicola amphibius. The sequence continues at coordinate 39,137,325 of NC_052051.1, read as the reverse complement.
TTAGGGGCAACTCAGGGTAGCCCAGATTGTGTGTGGCAACATGCTATTTAGAAGACAATTTGACAATGTTTACATTTGACAAAGCGTCAGTTGTGATTCCCTGCTTGGGTTTATGACCCACCCTACTTTTTCACATCAGAACTGCGGATTAGAGTCAGGTCTTCATGCCGATCCTCCAGGCACATGCTTTTCTATAGTCAGAAAGGAGTAAGTGTTGCCTGTTAGTTTCCTTGCTCCATTGATTTGTAGACACTTTGGTTCTTTGGGCCTTAGTATCCTTCTCGGTAAATTGAGTTTTGGGTTAGAGTAGATCACATGCCCTTCCAGCTCTGAGTGTTTCTGCTGTCTGTGAAAAATGATTCCTTAGGGCATTAGCTCACGAATGGTTAAAAACAAAAACAAAATCAAAATCTAGTTTAATCCCCTTCACTTTGCATTTATTACTTAAAAAAGGGACTGTACTAATGTGTTAGATCTTCTGCAGTTAAATGTAATTCCTAATTTTCCAAGGCCAGCTGTAGATCAGGATTCTAAAGGCCTAATGGAAAAGGGTGGGTAATGTGTTTGTCAAGAGGCCACTTAGAGAAATCAGTTCCATGTAATTTTTAATATGGTTCCTTGGACAAAATTTTTATGACTCAGTATTACAGATGTCATTAATTTATAATGGAAAATAGACAATATGACAATTATCTCTAGACTCAGAGATACTTAGGCAGCAGGGGGAGTGATGATTGAATAGTTCCAACAGAGGCCATTTCAAAATGCTGCTAAGCTGAAGCCCTGGTGTCACCGTTGAGCCTTGGGCCCCAGTGCCTCTGAGCACCCTTATATACCAGCCAACTGATAGAATGACATCAGCCTCTGTTGGCAGTGCCAGGACCTTAAGGTTTTTTCTCACCGAAGGAAACCTACAGACATTTGCTTTTCTGGGGAGGCTGTGCTGCATGGGAGGGAGGCCAGTTTCATTTGTTCCTCCACAGTCAGATTTCATCCTCCACCTTCCTCTGAACTTTAGGCATTTTAGAGATGTCAGCAAACCTAATCCAGGTGCATTGCAGACATCATTATAGGGAAGAAGAATAAAATACATCTGTCTTTTGTAAAGTAGGAGCTTATAGTGCTATATTCTTTGTGTTTTAATAAATAAAGCTCACCTGAAGATCAGAGGGCAAAGCAGCCACACTAGTCAGCCATTCAGGCCAGGGTGTGTGTTAAAAAGTGTACACACCTTTAATCCCAGGACTCGGGAGACAGAGGCGAATGGATCTCTATGAGTTCAAGGCCACCCTGGGATACACAAGATCAATTCAGAAACCTATCCAAGTGGTGGTGGTGGTGGTTCATACCTTTAATCCCAGTGTTTGGGAGTCACACACCTTTAATCCCAGCACTGGGGAGGTGGAGACAGGAGTGATATTGCTGGCCCGAGAGAGGAATATAAAGGGGAAGAGACAAACTCTGGAGTGTGGAGTCTGAGAATTCCTGGAGGCAGGATCTTGCCCTTTCAGTTTGAAGATTCTGTGGAGGTAAAAGGTCTCCCTGGTTGTTGGCTGCTTTGCTTTTCTGATCTTCAGCTCGAACCCCATTATCTATCTCTGGGTTTTTATTCTTCATGGAAGTCATGTCTTACTTTAAGTAGAGCCCCTTACCTGTGCAGCCCGCAGTATCCTAAGAGTAGAGAAATCCTGTAATGGAAAAAGCCACTGGCCTGAGTTGGGAGGTCTGAGTTTTACCTAAATCCTGAGTAGAATTCTTTTTAAGAGTTGATTTTTGTGTCTCCTAGTAAAAATATGTGTTAACATTCTTTTGTTTCTTGCATTTTTACATTATTATTATTGTTATTTGGTGTTCATGCTTCTCGTGTCTTAATGGACTGGGGAAATCAGACAATAACTTTGTGGAGTTGCTTTCTCTCCACTTTGACTAGGTTCTAGGAATGGAACTCGTGTCACCGGTCTTATGTGGCACATGGCACTTTTACCCACAGAGCTATCTCCTGCTCCTGTATGTTGACTTAGTACTTAGAACGTGACCTTATATGGAAGCATGGTTTGGAAAGAGGTCAACAAAATCATTTGTGTGGTTTCTATAGGAAGTGGGTGTTGGAGCACAGAGACAGACATATACAGGGTAATATTTGGAAGAACTCCTTCTACAAGGCATGGGGCACCTACGCCACTAGAAACCTGAAGAGAGAAATGGAATATAGTTTTCCTTTGTAACCCTCAGAGAACACATCATGCCAGCATCTTTCTTTTTAGATGTATGGCCCTGGAATCACCCACTTGTTGGTGCTGTTATGGTGACCTCCGGAAAGTACAGGCTTGATTATGCAAAGTCATGCAACTTTGGACAAACGCCTCAACTTGGACATCTGCTTCATAATTTGTAAAGTCAACTTTTACAGTAGATAATGTCAGGACCCTCCCGTTCTGCCGTTTGATGACTAAACTTCAAAAAGTGTGTTCAGTTTTCAGCAAAGTAATTGTAGTTGTATTTCTCAATGTAGCTGAAATATTTAAACATGCTGTTTTCAGTTCCCAGTTTTGCTCTTTTCATTCAAGAGTCATTGATGATACTTCCCTTAAGCCTTAGGGTTGGGCAATTCTGTCTCTTCCAAGTTGACACTAAACAATGACAGCATGTCTAGTCTGTATGTGAGTATGCTATGTATCCTAAGAACGTTAGCACTCAGAACCGTATACCTATTTTCTACTGATTTGGGCTAATGTAATTTGGGGGTCATTTTGTGAGCTTTTCTTCACTAACACTTAGAACATCTTCCTGTGAACATCCATAGGCCTACTCTAGAGTTTCCAAAGCAGTCATTTGGTTTTTTGCTGGAAGTCTCACCTGGGCAAACAATAGCACAGCAGCTATGCTATGGGATATTTGATTGCACTGTGAAACTCTGAGACTGTGTTGACTGTGTTAATAAAAGTAACTTTGGATCAGGGAGTAGAGCCAGTGAATAGTTGACAAGAATTAGCCTTAGGGAGTGTGGAGGAGCCAGGAATATGGGTAGAGAGATGCGCAGGAAGGAGTAGGGAGAGACTTAGAGATTCATAGTCCATTCGGTTTGGGATGAGTGAAGACATGCTTCTCTTGTTGGGTCTCTGGTCAAAAAGGAGGGTCTGCTGGTTGCTTCTCAGCCTCTATGATCTAGCAGATTTTCACCCCAACATCTGAATCCCGAGTCTTTATTGGTAAATAGAATTACAGAGACTTAGTTAAAAACCTACATTTGGTGGCAGAGCCGATGCTGGCAGGAGTGGAAATCCCACCAGACCATGGTCTGAGTGATGGGGACCACAGGACACAGACAGTAGTTAAAATATCAGTAAATTCAGGTGCTGCCTCTAAGCCAACAGGAAAAGAGCACAACATGCTTACACTATTGAGTGTACTTCAACACCAGACTTTAGGCAGCTCAAATGGAGAGGCCTTCTTCTCTGGCTTCTGCATAGGTCGCAAGTGGTTCAGGGATACAAGATGAAGACTGTAGGCAATTATATCTCAGAGGGATACAGGGAGGAAATAACCACTCTCCTCTGTACCAGTAGCTCTTCTGAGGAATCTGAAACCCATACTATATCTACGCTGGACTTCAGGATAATTTTTTAAATGTGCCTTAATCTCTAAGGAAAGGAAATTAATATAAAATTATCTCTTATTTCTAAAAAATAAATCATGTATTTGAGTCAAAACACAATTTTTTAAAGATTTATTTTATTATTTTAAATTATGCACATAAGTGTGTGTGTGTGTGTGTGTGTGTATATATATACAGGTGTGTGTGGGGATGTGTGTGTATACACACGCATGAGTGCATATGCACTTGACTGCTGATGCCCACTGAGGCCAGAGGCATTGGATCCTGCTGGAGCTGGAATTACCATGTGAGTTGCCCCACATGGGTGCTGTGATTAGCTTGTGGGCTCTCTGCCAGGGCAATATGTACTCTGATCCCTGAGCCATCTCTCCAGCTTTACAAAATGGAAATTTTTTTTTTAATGTATGAAAAGTTTCACTTTGTTCTATCAGGGGCTTTCCCTAATTTTCCCAGAACCCATTCATACCTTATTCCTCTGCTAGGATGCCCACTGCCCTCAGCCTACCATTACACAGAGCCCAAGGACCTAGGTTAGGCGGTAGTTCAGCTATGGCTAGGTGCTCTGATGGCCTTGATGGCTCCTATTTGTAGTCTGCACAGAAGTGGTGAAGGTGCAGGACACACTTGCTATATGCAACCAAGTTTAAATTGAATAAAGCTGAATTTTTTTTAAGGATATTCTGCCTTCCTGAAGTTTTTCTGATACCTGTGATTTAAAATATTTTCTCTGATTTGAGTTTTCTGCTTAGTTTCACCCACTCATGCATCTTTTATAGGTCAAAATGAAGACCTAAAACGTCCTCATTGTTACTATGAGTCTAAGGCGGCCCTGATGAGTCACTTGCGTGTCTGTGATTATGAACACTGGCAAAGTCCCCTCACTGTGGGAGGACTTCAGATAAAATCTCTCCCATGAAAATCTGCACATGTGTTTTGAAGGGAGATGCTTTTTACCATTTTAAATTGTGGGAATTTTTTTATGTTATAACTTTCTTTGTATAAGTATATACAAAGAAATATATATACTATACAATACTATTTATAATTTAGGTTGTTCATGAAGAAATGATTATTAAAATTGTCCACTTCTGAGTCTAAGTGTGGCTCTTGCCCTCTGTAGGTTCCGAGTCTTCATACCAACTTCAGCAGGGCAGTGGTAACGGGAGATCCTCCATTTATTTTGATCCATGTTTTCCTGTAAAGTTTTTTTCTTACAGTTTTGTATTAGTTACTTTTCTATTGCTGTGATAAAACACGATGACCAAAAGTCACTTTTGGAAGACAGATTATTTTGGCTTATGGTTCTAGAGAGACACGAGTCCATCTGGAAGAGAGACATGGCTACAATCTGCAGGCAGCATGGCAGGAACAGGAGCGGAGAGCTCCTATCTTGAAGCACATGTAGAAACCACAGAGAGCAAACTAGAAGTGACACAAGATTTACAACCCAAGGCCCACCCCAATGATGTGCTTCCTCCAGCAAGGCTGCACCACCTAAACTCCCCAAACAGCACCAACACCCGGGAACCCAGGGTTCAAATGCCTGAAGCTTTGTGGGTTATTTCTCATCCAAGCCATTACAACTGTGAAGAGAGGATTAAAATTCAAGAAAAAAACCTCAAAGATTCTAGATTAAGGGTCATCGTTCCATCGTCTCTTTATCACATTGCTCAGGAGTCACCAGATTTTGTCCTTTTCTAAGCCTGGCACTCTTTCTTCTGATGACTAGCTGTTTTGATGTTTAATTCTTTCCTCTGAACTTTTTCCAGAGAAACTTGAGTTAAAAGAGGAGCTAAAGACCTAGCCTGCCCATATTAGTGTTAGTTATTGGAAGTAGAAAAGACTTCGTGAACCTGCAATTTGAAATTATTGGTCAAATAATAGTTCAGGATTTTTCATTCTTGTTCATCTATTTTGGTGTCTTTTTCCCCCTTCCTCCTACAGCGACTTAGGATGGTAAGAGCCAGATTGTGTTCATGCTTTGACTTGAATCCTGTGATTCAGTAGCTTCTTACTTGGTCTTTGCTACACAGAGATGGTTTTCACACTCCTTATATGCTCACTTCTACCCTCCCCATTCGAGACTTTATGGCAGAAAGTGAGGAGCATTTCTTCTGTCACAGTGTTCTTAGTTGGCTCCATATTGTAAGTAACTCTTCGTTGCACACCTGGCTACTTAGTCCTTCCTTCTTTTGTTCGTGCATTCCTTCCTTTCAAATTGTATGCGTGAGTACAGTGTATTTTGAGCATTTTTCTTTCCCTACAGCTCTTTCTAGTCCCCCCTTACATGCCTCTCAAATTTATGTGCTTTGTATATATTTGTGAGAGAGAGAGATCGAGGGAGAGAGAGAGAGAGAGAGAGAGAGAGAGAGAGAGAGAGAGAGAGAGAGAGAGAGAAGATCTCTATCCTGTACAGTTCAATTACTATTGCATATATGCACATGGGTATAGGGATGCCACTTGGGACGTGGACAAGTTTATCGTGGGGCTTGTGTTCAAAGACAACTAACTTTTATATATTAAGGAGATTCTCTCTGGAGAAGATTCATTTACTCATTCACTCATCCATTCATTCATTCATTCTCTCCCCCCACCCCCAACAGCCATTGACTGCCCTTTTCATCTGTTGTGGGGCCTTACAAATTTCCCCTTTGATATGTTGGCGTGCCAACTGGTATTGTCACTATGCAGGTCCTGTTGAGAGCTCATGGACTTACCTTAGTATTTCTGTCTCTTAAAGTCCTCTACCCCATTTTCTGCAATGTTCACTGAGCCCTTGGTGTAGAGGTTGAATTGTAGATTTACCAATTGTTGTTGGGTACTCTCTTAGGGTTTCTTTTGCTGTGAAGAGACACCATATCCATGGCAAGTCATATTAAGGAAAATATTTAATTGGGGGAGGCTTACAGTTCAGAGGTTTAGTTATTATGGTGGGAAGCATGGTGGCCTGCAGGCAGACATGGTGTTAGAAAAGTAGCTGAGAGTTAGTTCTACATGTGGATCTGCAGACAGAAGGAAGAGACAGTGAGACACACTAGGCCTGGCTTAAGCTTCTGAGACATCAGAGCCCACCCCCTAGTGACACACCTCTGAGGAAGCCACACTTCATAATGGTGCTGTTCATTATGTGCCAAGCATTCAAACATAGGAGTCTATAGGGGCCATTTGTATTCAAACCACCACAGGTACCTCATGGTCAGTCCTCTGCATTTGACCAGTTGTGGATTTCTGCCACAGTCTCCATCTGAGGCAAAAGAAGCTTTGTTCATGAGCTACACTTATCTGTGTTTAGAAGAGTAAGTATTTAGAGTCCAGTTAGAAAGCACATTGGTTTAGGGAATCGGCAGTAGTAGGTTCTCTCTACGGTCCGTTTGAGTTGAATTAAACAACTCGGTCACTCCCAAGATACCATTGCTGCTTTTCCACCTTCTCTTCCTCTTTTGCTTTTTTTTAAATTTGAGATCATGTTGTTTTGACTGGTCTGGAACTCTTTGTCGACTAGGGTGATCCCAAATTCACACAGATCCTCTTGCCTCTGCATCCTGAGTACTGAAATTAAAGGTACAATCACTATTCCCAGCTTCTAACTATCTTTTTCAGTCAGTGGTTCTCAACCTGTGGCTCTCTACCCCTTTTACAGGGGTTGCCCAAGATCTTCCTAAAACCCAGATATTTGCATTACAATTTATAACAGTAGCAAATTTGCAGTCATTAAGTAGCAAGGAAAATAATTTTATGGTTGAGGGTCACATACCTTGAGGTATTAAGGTCACAGCTTTAGAAAGATTGAGAACCACTGCTTTAAGTAGTTGTGCTTTTTATTTTTCCCTAAAATCTTTATATCTGAGTGAACTCATTCATTCACTCACTTTCTACCTTCCTTAACTTCAGAAGTGATTTCTTTGATTAAATCATCAATCTTTCCTAATATACAGTAACTATATTTCCTAGTATAATTTATATTAGGGAAGATTTAGGATTTAATATTACATATATATACACACATACTTACACACATGCATGCAAACATACACACACACTAGATGCATAATTGATAAATACATCTTCAGGAAGTCATCATGTAAGCCAATGGCTGATACATTATCTGTATTAAATATAAGCTTAATATTATAAATATTTATATTCACTTGTGTATGTCTGTTCAGCCTATAACTTTTGGTTTAATAATAACCATTTTTATTTTGTATTTATTGTTCCGATGTATGTTTTATGCCTTTCCTGTAAGCAAATGTGTCCAGCAACAACATTTGGAATTGTTTTGCACATTTTCAAACTTACTGCAGTTGGTGCATGCTGTGTTGTGCTGTGCAGTTGCTTTTCCACTCATTGTTAGGTTAGGGACTGGGGAAGTCAGCATATGGATGTGTTTAACTCTGTGATTGGCCTGTTCCATAGTTTTCCCTCTTGTAACTATAGGCTATTTACCTTTTCTAAAAGAATGTTTAAGTTTTCCCTGAGTTTGTGCTGTTCTCAGCCATTTGCCGTGGACATTTACATGTGTGTACACAGGAAGCTGTGGACAGAGGTCTTGGAATTGCTCAACCGCAGAGGACCACTCAGCCTGCCCACACCAGACACTGTACATTGTTTTATATAGTAATGATTTCTTTTTTCTCTGTGTCCTTCAGAATGTTTGTTAGTGCCACAATTTTTGCCATCATTGGTCTTCTGTGTGAAAAATGAAATTATATGGTTTAGTTTTATTGTTTCTCTTAGTAGTTGATTTATGTTCTTCACTAATTTTTTTCTGCAGATTGTTTTATCTCTGTTCTTTTTGTTGTTGATGCTGTGTCTCACACTTCGCTAGGTTGCCTCGACTGGCCTGGACTTCACAATTTCTTGCCTCATCTTTCTAAATGGTACCTCCTCTGACTTGCCTTTATCTTTGGATAGAAACATTTTTTCCGCATAGTGGTCTGTGTCTTTTATATGAGTTAAAATGCTAGCTTGTGACTTGGCTTTGTACTTTGTCTGTGGCATGCTTGTTGTGAGCAAGTTTTAAAGTTTAATATCTGGTTTATCAGACTTCTATGGTTTGTGCTTTTCAGGTTTAACCTGTCCAGCCAAAATCCTGAACATGTCTCTTATATTGAAACCTGGTTCTGCCCTTTCTTTGTACTTTCTTTGAGATTTGGTGTCAAATGTGTGACTCTTCTTCCTTTGTCTCTGGAGTGCTGGGATCACGGCATGTGACATCATGTGACATCATGTGACATCGTGTGCAGCTGTGAAATTTTGCATTACTTTTGTCATCTGTGTGTGATATTTAATGTCCATCTAGCCAGTTCTCCATATCTGTGTGTGATATTTAATGTCCATCTAGCCAGTTCTCCATATCTGTGTGTGATATTTAATGTCCATCTAGCCAGTTCTCCATATCTGTAAGTTTTGCATGGATTCGGCAAACTACAGATCAAAAATATTTGAGAAAAGTTGTCTGTGTTACAGATATTTTTTTCTTAGCCCCATTCCCTGAAAAACGCAGAAAAAAAAGCCCGTTTATATTTTGTTTGCAATTATGAGTATTATATGCAAAACTACCCATTTCCTATAAGGATCTGATCATTTGTGGGCTTTGATTTGCTCGGGTGGTCCTGGAACCCATTCCCACAGATCCAGGAGAACAGCTGTTGGTGTGTGCACGGCTTTACGTTGGTATCTACTTTTATTCAATGTCATGTGGAGAGCCAGTTATCCCAAAGTAACTTACTCTTCCCCATTGATACACTGTCTTTTTCTGTTTTATATTATTATGCCAGTAGACATAAATATCCTTATATATTCTTTTACAAGGCTTATTTTTATTGCTTTTAATTGTGTGTACCTGAATGTGTCACTGTGTGGGTATGAGCATATAAGTGTAGTTGCCCACTGAATTCAAAAGAAGGTGTCAGGTTCCCTGAATTTGGAGTTAACAGATGGTTTAAACCACCAAACATAGGTCCTGAGAACTGAACTTGGGTCCTCTGGAAGAGCAGTGAGCACTTCTTTTAACCACTGTGTCTGTCACCTCACCATTTCTCTGGCCCCTTCCTTCTTTTTTCTTTATCTTTTCTTTCTCTGTCTCTCTCTCTCTCTCTCTCTCTCTCTCTCTCTCTCTCTCTCTCTCTCTCTCTCTCTCTCTCTCTCTCTCTCTCTCTCTTTCTTTCTTTCTTCCGGCAGAGTGTTACTCTGTAGACACTGCTGGCCTGGAATTCACTCTAGTCTAGGCTGGCCTTGTACTCAGAGCTCACAGTGATCCATCTGCTTCTGCCTCCCAAGTTCTGGGATTAAAGGTATGGGCCTGACAACGTACTTTTTTTTTTGTTTTTCATCTCTTCACATTAACTATTTTGATTGCTTGTTCATTCATTTCTTTTATTTACTTGAAGTCAGGGTTTCTCTGTGTAGCCCTGACTGTCCTGGAACTCACTCTGTAGACCAGGCTGTCCTGGAATTTACAGAGATCCTCTTGCCTCTGCCTCCCAGTGCTGGGATTGAAGGTGTGTGCCACCAGACCTGACGGTTTATGTATTGGTTTGTCTTTGATCCCTACTTAGTTTGCCTTTTATTCAATTCTTAAGTATCCAGTTTATACTTTTTTCCTTTTCTTTTTTCTTTCTTTCATTTTTTCTTTATTTTGATTGTTTGTTTTAAGACCAAGACTTTCTTTGTAGCCCAGGCGGTCTTTGAACTTACAGTTCTCCTATGTCAGCCTCCCAAATGCTGAGATTTCAGTTATTTGCCGCCATAACTGGTCCTATTTTCGATGTCTATCATAGTATATTATCTTTATAAATGTTCTGCTTTTCTTAGTTCTTGTATTCCTGGAAATAAACTTTGCTGTGATTTCCTAGTAGTAGAATTTATAGTTATTGAAGCCACTTTTTTTATGAATGAGCTTTATTGTTTGTTTTTCTATTCTTTTTAATGGACTTTTTTGTTACTACTCTCATTAAGATGAATCATCCTCTTCTAAGTATTGATAATAGCTTGTACCTGAATATAATGTTCCTTGAAACCTCCTAAACTGGTGGTAGAAAATGAAAATATAGGATCTGATTATTCACTTTCTTCACCAATATTACTTTGTATTCTTATATTCCTCCTGAGTCTTTGCTAGTAATTAATACTTTTCTTCATAACCACCAGTTTCATTCATGTATTCAAATATTTTTCAAATGATATTGGATAATCTATAATTTTTTCCTGATTAAAAAATCAAAAACCAAACATTTAAGGTTATACCTTCCTTTTATGTAGTATTATTTGTCTGGAATGGAAGCTTTTCTGGTTCATTACATTCTTCTAATGAGCCATAATTTTCCCTTTATTTAATTTCTGCTTCTGTCTTCTTTTCCTCTTGTTTTCTCCTTTCCCCTCTGATCTACCATCTGCCTACCTAGATTTTTTCCTTTAGTCTGTTGTGCACTGAGTTAATTTTCTTTTCTATTTTGTCTTATAGAAAATACACTCAGGAAAGGGTGGGAAGGACGAAGAATTAGAAAATAGTAATAAAATACAAAGTTTCAAATAGAAATACATTTTGATGTCTTTTGTACAATTGGTATTAGAGTTATTAATAAATACATTTCAGACTTTATAGGAATGAATTTCAGATATCTTGCCACAAATACTGACATATAACCATGGCTACAGAATGCCAGTTAGCTTGATTCAATTATTCCCTTTTTCACATCAAAATATCCCATTGTACCTCATAAGTATGTTCAATTATTATTTGTTACCTTCACCATGATAGGTTTTAATATGTATTACTTTCATCATAGTCCATTTATAATTATTCTGTGATTATATTATTAGCCCTCTTTGATTTATTTAGAGTCATGCTTTAAAGTTCTTAAATACATTTTAAGATCATTTTTGTGACTGGAAATATTCATTGATAGAGCACTTGCCCAACATGGGCATACCTTGAACTTGATCCTTAGCTCTGGAAGAGAAACCAAGCAAAAATTTGTCACTTTCTAATTTAAGTACCTACAGGATATTAGGTGATTTGTTGAAATTTCCTTTCTGACCTGGTACATGGTCAGTTTTAAGTTTTAACTTATTTTAATTTTAATGTATGTTTATGTATGTGTGTCTCGATATATATGCTATGCTGGAGGGTGCCTATAAGTGGGAAGCTATAAGTGGGCATCTGATATCCTGGGGCTGGAGTTACAGGCAGTTGAATGTCACCTGACACAGGTGCCAAGAATGGAGCTTGGGTCCTCTGGAAAAGAAGCAAGTGTTCTTAACTGCTGAGCTCTTCTCTGGCCTCATCAGGTTTCTTTTTCAGTCACTAGTCATTGTGTAATTGAGATAATTTTATATTCTATATTTATTAAATTAAAAATTCTATGTAATTTACAGATCAGTTTTTATTTGGTTGTCATTAAAATGTTTTGCCTGATTACTAAGCTTCTGGCAGTTTTCTGGGTCTATACTTTCCATTTGTAGTGCGTTTCATCATTTCGCTTCCTGTTTGTGAATGTTGCTCTGCTAAATCCAAAGTTTATGATTATCATCTTCATAGAATTTTCTGTTTCCATTATCAGGCATTCTTAGTGGCATGAAAACTTTTCCTGGAAGAGTCTCTTTTCTGGTGTTAATATTTTGTTACAAGTATTTTTTAATTAAAATTTGTTAGACATTTGTTTTCTAAACTTTTATTTATCATCTTTAAGAACAAAGAGATGATATTTATCATCTTCTATCTATTTATCTTTCTTTGTATCAATTTATTTGTATACTGTAGTAATATATACTTATTAATAGGTTGTACTTATTGCAAATAATAATAAAACTGAAATTTTTCTGTTATAGTATATATTTTATTTGATGTGTGTGTGTCTGTATTCTTCTTCTCTTCTGATTTCACCCAAATGTTTTATATTTTCTGCTATGCTGACGTCCATCTTCTGTTTAGATGTGTAGTTATTCTGTTACTTTAGAATAATTTTTTCATTTCATTGTATAACAAAGATTATAAGCAGAAGAAAATTCATCTTGAGAATCACAAGCTAACAGATGTTATTTTTCTTGTACAATATAAAATCTGGAGGAGGACCCACTACTAGCAATTCAGGCTCTGTCTTTCAGGTTCTCATCCCTTACACCATGGACTTCACCTCTTTTTGTTTGTGTTTTGTTTCATGGCTACAGACTGGGCTCTTAATTTTCAGATAGCACATCAGTGTACCAGGCAGAAAGAGGTTGGGAAAGGACAAATGGGAGAAGAGAAATAATCAGTAAGAAGTCCACTATTGTCAGAAAAAGAGTGCTGGCCAAGAGATTTCCATTTTGTGGTCCAGAGCTTACCATCTGTAGCTGGGGGAGGCTGGGGGAGGCTAGGGGAAACTGAGACTCAGAATTGGAATCAGAGTGTCTACAGAGCTATCTCTCACACGTATTTAGTTCCCCAAAATTTGCAACGAGCTCTTGTGATTTAGTATTTCTGTTCTTTCTGTAATGTAACTTAGGCTAAGCACATCTTGCTTAAACATTAAACAACTTGCATAAAATTAATTGGCTGTTGATATTTACCAAGTACTTGGTATTCCCCTGTCTCTTACTAACTTCAGATCCATTTCTGGGCCATCAGACGACTTTCTGCATTATTTCTGTTTACCCTTGGAATGCTAGGCAAACACTACTCATCACTGAACTATATCCCAGCTCAGTTTTTTTTAAAGTTTTAAGCCTTGTTTTATTTATGCTTACAATAGTTGGTAGATGGTTTCAAATGTAATAGGACCAGAGGGATGCTTCAGAATAAAGAGCTATGTATTATGTTGATTGTAGATTCTTTGGTAATTGTAAAAAGTTTATTTCTATGATAGAATTTACAACTGGTGATTGCCATTACATCCTGTTTTGGATTGTTCTCAGAGCCCAGATTTTTAATAATCCATATTAAACCCATTTTTTTGAAAACCATCCAATATTTAATTTCATTTTAGACAGTTGTATCATCGGCTGCTCTGTCTAGACTATAACAATAGCAGTTCTCACTGCCTGTTTTCTTCTAAGTGAGAGAAAAGAACATAAGCAATTAGATCATAAGTTCTCACTGAGAATTGCAACTAAAAATTAAGTATATACTTCAGATAGTCAGTCATCGCCTCTCCTTAAGTGACTCATCATTATAATGTTACTGTCTATATGAGGAAATAACATTCAGTTATAGATGCATATCTTGCTTTATTCAGTTCTAGATTGTTCTTTATATTCACTTAAAAAGTGGCAGGGTCATGAATTTGAAGCCAACCTTGCTCTATAGTCAGGCCCTATATCAGACAAGCAAACAAAGTTATTCCCCAACAAAAAGCAAAGAGAAGACTTTACATTTATGAAAATATCTGTCAAAAGTTTATGGCTTTTAACCCCCCCCCCCATGTACTAGAAAATATGTATGTTTGTAAGACCTACTATTACTACATTCTTTGCTTCTCCTTATACACCTGTTCTTTTGGGGGATTAGTAGCCAGTACTGTTTTGAGATAAAGTACTTGGCAAGGATGCTTCTGAACTCAAACATCAAATGTAGAATGCTTAAGGCCAGCATAGATAGATAAAGGCTGTTTCTACACCACGATTGTGCATAAACACCAGGAAATCACTCTCTATTTCCTGTGTTCATTTGGTAAAGCTTCCTTTTCCACTGGCCAGATGCTGTTGGATGAAATTAATGGGTGGGTTTTCAATGTGAATTGTTCCTAAAAAGAAATCATGAAAGGTTCCATGCAAAGTACAAATTTGGTTATATGTGCTTACATTGATCGTCCCTAAAATGGGTGAAGATATCACAGTTGCTCTGTAACAGAAACATGAGTGTTAATAATAATGGTGATAATGATAATGGCCAGCAGTCTTTTGCACAACAAGTGCTAATAGAAAAGACACAAGACAAGCATTGCTGTCTTGTAACCTCCCAACAGGAAGAGCTTTGTTAGACGACTATACCCTGTTGCCATTCATCTAGACCTACTTCCAGTTCAGATGCTAAGAGGGTATATAAATATATATGTGTATAAACATAGACTCACAGATATACATACACACAGAGAGAGACATACATGAAATAAACATTTAAGAGCCAGGCATGATTGTAGTTGCAGGCTGCTCATTTGTTTCCTGGCTGCCCAGACTCGAAATAACCACACAGAAACTGTATTAATTAAATCACTACTTAGCCTATTTATTAGCTTATGCATATTTCTAGCTAGCTCTTACAAATCTTAAATTAACCCATTTCTATTATTTTTATATTTTACTATGAGGCTTGTGGCCTACAGGCAAGGTTCCGGCTGGTGACTTGTGTCTTTCTCCTCTGGCGACTACATGGCATCTCCCTACTCTGCCCACTCTCTCGCCATATCTCCTCCAGCCTGACTATATTCTGACTATATTTTGCCCTGTCACAGACCCAAGCAGCTTCTTTATTAACCAATGATAATAAAACACATTCACACACACACACACACACAGGGGAATCCTACATCACATGATGACCCCGAGGATTGGGAGTTTAAGAGCAGCTAGGGCAGCATAGTCGGAACAGATACTGCGTTTCTTGAGTAAAGCACATTATTTTCTTCCAGTCCACTAAAGACCTAAAGCTGGACCCCAAAGAAGGAGGTTTTAGCCTTCAGACTGCCTTCCAGGGTCAAGCTTGCATCAGCAGCTCTCCATCTCCCACCTCTTGGCTTGTCCTGCAGATTTCAGATTTGATAGCCTCTAAGCTGTTCTCTTGCTCTCCCACAGCCTTGCAGTTCTGTTTCTATGAAGAACCTTGAGAACTGGCAGCCACTATGCCTTTCCTAGTTATCTTCACCTTCCAGACATCCTCTTAGCTAGAACAGAATGCTTGCCATTAAAGCTACAGAGGAAATCACTCCAATTTAAATTTGAGATTCATTTATTCTCTTTCCCCCCTTAAGACCTTTCAGCAATGATGCTAGTGAGTGATAAAGGAGCTGGAGATGCTTTGAAGAGAGGCTGCTGCTATCCATGAATTTAATCTGTCCTCACTGAAGTGATCCCTGACAGTTCACATTTACCAGACCACTTGCTGACACCTGGGGCAGTACAGAGGCTTTATACTGCAGCAATACTCTACCTTCAGTGGCCAGACTGTTGACCACACATGCTCAGTCTCCACAGAAGCTTCCTTGTTTCACTCCCTCTTGATGTCTGCCACTGCACTTAGTCCTGTGGATGGCTACCACTGCCACCAAGTCCTCTTGATGTCTGCCACTGCACTTAGTCCTGTGGATGGCTACCACTGCCACCAAGTCCTCTTGATGTCTGCCACTGCACTTAGTCCTGTGGATGGCTACCACTGCCACCAAATCCTCTTGATGTCTGCCACTGCACTTAGTCCTGTGGATGGCTACCACTGCCACCAAGTCCTCTTGATGTCTGCCACTGTACTTAGTCCTCTTGGTGGATGACATTGTATTTGTCCTAGAGGCTGGTGGGCAGAACTGTCAAAGGCTTTCCTACTTGCCATTCTTGGAAGTTCCCACCTCCATTTCACTGTCTTTGCTGTTGCTGATTGTGTTGCTCCTCCAGGGTGCTCACAGTATGCACCGCTTTCTACCATGTGATCTTTACTCAGACCACCCCCTGGGCCGAACCATCTCTGCCATTTCCTGTTCTCTTTTCTGCTTTTCTCCTTCCCAGCACACACGAACTGTTTATTAAGATGGCATCTATTGTACCTTCCCCTTCTCCATCTTTATCACAGTACAAACTTCATGAAGGCAGGGGTTCCCCCCCCCCCCCCCGTCCCTCCTTCTCTTCCTCTCTCCCTCCCTCCCTCCCTCCCTCTCTCCCTTTCCTCTTCCCCCTTTTTTAACCTCGATTATTTACTGATGTGTCCTTAATATCTAAAACAATGTCTGGCATATTTAGGGGCTTTGATGTGTTTGCTAGTAATATGTCCTAATAACATTTTAAAACTGTTATTTGGCTTGGACTTCATTTGGAATCTTCGTTGTGATTTGGCATTGACTTTAAATTTGAGACTAGATAGATTTTTTTAAGGGTAGAAAGTACTTTCTTTGCCTTTCCTAAATACTGTTGGCTTTATGACTAGCTTGTCCTAGAACTGGGCTCTCAAATTTTAGAGTGTGGTTAAGTAAAGTCATATACCCCCCTCTTTCCTTCACTTTTCCTCTTTGTCTGAGGCCCAGTAGTGCTAGAAGAATGGACAGATTAACTGTGAATGGAGAATTCCTTGATAATACAGTAGAAACCACCATACTTGAGGGATTGCTCTGGTCCCTCATCTGGTCCCTTCAGGATAACCAGTGAGGCAAATCTAAAAGGCAAGGAAGTGACCCACATCTGCCACATGTAGAGGCTGAACCTTGGTTTCAATCCTGTCCTTCCCAATGTACCTCCAGGGGTTCCTCATGGTAAGCAGTACTCAGGGACAGTGTCAGGGGTGGGAGCACTGCAGCACTCAGGGACAGTGTCAGGGGTGGGAGCACTGCAGCACTCAGGGACAGTGTCAGGGGTGGGAGCACTGCAGCACTCAGGGACAGTGTCAGGGGTGGGAGCACTGCAGCACTCAGGGACAGTGTCAGGGGTGGGAGCACTGCAGCACTCAGGGACAGTGTCAGGGGTGGGAGCACTTCAGATGCTTGATGATGTCAGTCTGAGAAGCATTTTTGCATTAAAAAATGAAACATTGAGCTTAAGTTTCTCTCTGAGCACAGGAGGTTATTACTAGATGTGGAGAAATCGCAGCAGTTACAGGGCCTCTGCAAGGCTTCTGGGGTTTTCCTGGCCCCAAAGATGGCAGCTGTGATGGAGGCGGTCATGTTATATGGCCTTGCTCTATTCCTGCAGGGAAGAGTATGCAATACACATCCAGCAGGGCTTAGGTAGCCGGAAGTGTGGTGACTCCTTACCCCCAAAGTGAATTTTAAAGTTCACTTATTTACACTGTTCTCATGGCAACGGGAAAACTCTCCTGACCTATAGCCACAGAAGACTCTGTAAAAGAAACTGTAGGAGGAAAAATAGAATAATGCCAGGAAAAAAAGTTTTTAATGAAGTACCATTCTTTCGCTTACTCAGTCAACTGAGAGTAACAGTGTGTGCATTTGGCAACCAAAAGGGAAAGGTCATCTCCTGTTGCAGCATGAACCTGCCCACATTATGAGATTTGGTTTTTGTTTACACACAGTGTAGTATGAAGGTTGGTCCTTTGAATGGAAAGTCATTAAAAACGTGAGAACCAGCAGTGCTCACTAACCTGAAGCATTTGGGACTTTGAGGAATGGTAAGTGCAAACAGCCCAGAATCCAGAGACTGTCCCAAGCGTTAAAACTCTAGACTCTGGGAATGTGGACATGTCTTCAGTTACACGGATGTAGATAATTTTTCTTTCTGTGAGGTCTCTTGTCACTTCTATCTTGTCTGGACAGGGTGGAACTTCTGTGTAAATTCTATTTCTAGCTTGAAGAAACACTGAATTGTCAGCCAAAGCCAGGGCTGCTTGGAAAGTGGGAAAGACACCGAAGATGGGGCCTGTCTTCTCCTTTGGCCTGGCTGTGAACTTGGGGCCCCTGCTCTGCTTGGTGCTTTCTGGGCTGGTGCCCATAGCCTGTGCTGAGCCTTCAACTGGGCCAAGTTGAAGCAAAGCCTCTTCTTATTCTCAAGTTTGTCCTTGGGAATCTATGCTCAGTAACTGTTTTGTAGATCTTTTCTACCATGGAACTCTGGGCTTGGGGGTACTGAAGACGGTGCTTGGCATATTTCTGTAATTTTGTAAGAAATCTATAGGCTGAAGACCTTGTGAGACCCTCTTGTACTCTCTCTCCCTCTTGTTTTCCTACTTAATAATATATATTGCTACACAAGTACACATATAATCAAGCTCTATTAAGTTATTTTTTTCTCCAAAACTGTGTTAAAATAAATAAGGCCTCTTCCTCCCCCAGCCACTTTAAACCTGCCTGTTTCTGAGTTCTCGGATAGTAATGTCTTGATTCCCGTTTTGGTTGAGGAACTCCATAGCCAAGTTTGTTGCATGCTGCCTCACTTTGTACTCATGGTTATGATATTGAAACTTCAGGACCACACACAGCTAGCAAAGTCTCTGGCCACTTAAGCATGTAAACAGTCTGGCTTTTTATAAAGTGGAAAAATATTTCTTGTGCACTATTTTAACATGATCAGCATGTTGAAACTTGGTGTGCAACTGTGTCAACATTTCCTTGGCTCTGAAGAGCAAACCTGGAGAGAGAGCCTCATGGTAACATATAAAATGCAAGCTGGTTGTTTACTACTGGGATTTAGGCTGCAATTACAGTCTGAAGCAGACTTCCAAACGTGGAGTACAAAATAAATGAAATACATTTTCCTAGCATTGTAATTATGCTAGGTAAATAGGGATTCCTTTACAGATGACTACTATTCTCTCGGAGAATCAGAAGGAAATCGGGAGTTACAGTGTTGTGAAGCGCCTTCTTGGCCCCACATCAAGACCAGCCCCCAGGGTCTTGGTTGTATCCGTGGCACAAATCCTGAGATGTGTTGGATTTGTTACTACCCGCTGAGCATGTGGATTAAACCGGCAGTTTTCTCTCTTTTTGCTTGTCCCCACTCTGGTCCTCTGGAGGAAAACAAGCAGTAAACAAGCAATCAGGGAAGCAAGCAAGAGGATCCTGGCAATTGCTAGGAAGTGGATCTGTTCCGCATCAGATGTTTACTGAGACACTGTTCAGACCCTTAGGTTGGTGAACAAAACATGCCTTTCTTTCCTCAATGGGACTCACTCTGGAGTAAGGAGATAGGCCATGAGCAGTAACCAAAATAAATGCTCAGATGATAGAGGTTGGTAGGTGGCAAGTCTTACCTAGCAAGAGAAGCTAAACAGGTAAATTGTATCAAGAGTGGCATAGGGGAAGCTGATTGATTTTGATTTCGTTCTTATTTATCCAGCTTAGGTACAGTTAACAACTAACAATCACATGTGTTCAGTGCACACTGTGATTCTGTGATTGTCAGTTGTGTTTGTGTTTACCAATTCTGTCACCTCACACAGCTACCGTTGAGGGGGACACGAGAGGAAATCTCAAGGGACATTAAGTAGGGCAACCCGGGAAGACCTGACTGAGAGAACCTGAGGAGGTGACAGCTGCACGCCCTCTCCTTGATTCCAAAGCTATAGGAGAGCAGCGTGTTTGAAAAGTAAGGAGACAGGTTGGGTGGGGCAGAGACAAGTAGGGGACTCTCCCGGATGAGTCAATCAGCTCGAAAAGCTCCTGAGTTGTGTGACTGAGGATGTTAGGGAAGTCTTCTGATGGGCTCACGATAATTTTAACTGATGCCCAGAAGCTGCCAGGAGCTTATTATATATAAGAGTTATATATTATATGTCCCAGGCAGAGAAACAGTTAAGACCAGAGGTTTTGAGAGTGGAAAGGGAGAGAGAATGCTGTGGGAGGAGGACCATGCTAGGTGAAGCTGTGGTCTAGGGGTGGAGTTCTGCTCTGCGTGAAACCTCTCACAGAGTGATGCTCTCGTCTCTTGTCTCTTCAGTCTTCTCACAAGACCGCCGAGGAGAGAATACTAGAGGGTGAACTGAGCATGCGCACGGATGCTGCTCGTAGAAGGCAACGGGCTTCTTTAGCTCTACAGTTCTAGTAGAAGAGCAGCCAGTGCTCTTAACAGCTGAGCCATTCCTCCAGCCCCAACATTAAAGGTTTTAAATTACCACTCTTCATTGCTTTCCCAGTGTTAGAGGCAGCCAGCCGTGCTGGAGGCTGCCATACTTATACACATGAAATAAATTTAAAAGTAAATCTTTTTAGAAAGTATCTGGTGCCCTCCAATGATTAAACAAATGCTTTTTTTTTTTTTACTGAAAGATGTTCATTTGAGCATTATTAATAATACATAAAAACTGAAGATGACTGAGTAAAAGTCATTAAACTAATGAGAATATTTTGACATGGCTATATAATAAAGTTAAAATTAAATAGAATTTCATTTGACTCAAGTAGAACAAAATTGTATGTACAGAATTATTTATAATGATATTATTGACAAGGAGACTGGCTGTTTTGACCTTAATTTTATAACAGTACCTCAAGCAGGCAGGTATAAAAAGTAAGATATGCAGTATAATTAAATAAATATTCAGTTTCTTTTTTAAAAGAGTAAATGATGGTTGCTATAAGCAAAAGAATACTTGAAGCACAGTCTTTACCCTCATAGTTTGTCTGGCATCCATTTGCAGTCCCTGAAAGAAAGGAAGTTAACGACAGTACAGGGCAGAAAGGGGAAGAGTGTACCCTGCGTCATGCCAGGCCAGGCCTCTTCACCAGGACTAAGTGAGAAGAGAGGACAGGTGCTGCTTGTCCATTCTGTGCTGGAAAGTAGCAGGTTCTAGCAGATGCACCTTCTCTGACTTTTTGCTAGAGATACATACTAAAGATAGGAGACCACTGTGACTCAGCTAGCACTTGGTTGAATTGGAATTTATACCTAAGGCTGATGGGTCAAAGCCCAGACCATCCTTCTCCCTCCTGTGGAGCCAGCATGCACACTCCAGGAAGAGGACCAGCCCCAGGAGTATTGCTGTGCAGCAGCTCTTTGTTGCTAGGATGCACAGGTAGAGATCCTGAAGGTGGTAGGAGATGGGCAGAGAAGACAGATGTGGAGCCAGACTTGAGAAATCTCTAGAGCTCCGTACCCCAGTGTCCTCTTCCTGTCCTTTTTCTAGAAACTGCTGATAAAAGGCGGGGGAAGGTATTGGGAAGGGTCAGTGCAGTGCTTTGTGTGGCAGTGAGAAGGGACTGGTGGGGTTTGTTAGGGGAGTGGATGCATCACTTGCTCCCAAGCAGCTAAGCTCCTTTGTCATTCCCTTTCATCTTTCTCTTCCTATCAGAGCCACCGCTAACACTGAGGGTGGATATTCCCACACCTGCTTTCGCATGGGAGCCTGGGGACTTGTCCTCTCCCTCTCCCTGCTGCAGTACTACACAGGCACCTAAGGTGCTGGCTCCTCCCACCTCCTTCATCCCTATACTGCCCTCCCACCTGGGTGCCTTCACACTTGCTTTCTGTCAGCAAGTCCTTGTATATTATCTAGGGTTTAATCTCATCATAGCTAGATTTGAAGATGGCATGAGAAACGGAAGTCTGGGAAAAGAATGAGTATTTTCCCTCCCACTTTACTCTTTTCCCACCCTGTCTGAGGGTCTAGCACTCAAAAGTTGTCTAGTACGGTGATCAAGAGGCATTGAGTTGGCAGACTGTGATCTCATTTTTACTCTTTAGGTGTGAGGCATTGGCTTAGTGACACATTTTGAGCCTCATTTTCCTTATCTGCAAAAGTGAGAGTACAATTCACCACTAGACTAATTGAAGCACCCTGCCAAGAACTTCATGCTGTGGACTGGAAATTGCATGTCATTAACGACGAGTGAGGAGGGCTTGAACTGGATAGCATCTGGGTTCAATATGTATTTGAAAAGTCATTTCATATTAATAATTCCAGCGGAGAAATAGACTGTGAGCATTAGTAGTCCATTTATAGCTGTTTTTGTTGTGTTGTGTTGTGTGGTGTGGTTGTTAACATGACATAAACCTAGAGACACCTGGGAAGAGGGAATTGCAGTGGAAGAATTGGCTCAATCAGATAGTCTTGTGATTGTCTTGATTGAAGATTGATGTGAGGGGAACTAGTGACTGTACACATAGCACGAGCACAAGGAAAGTAGGCCTGGGCTGTACAAAGAGGTGAGTTAAGGTGTGAGCCAAGGAATAAGTAAGAAGCCAGCCACCCTGGCTTCTGCTCCAGGTCTGTGCTTTGAGTTCTTGTCCCGACTTCCCTCAGTGATGGGTTGTGACCTGTAAGTGTAAGCGGAAATAAATCCTTTCCTCCCCATTGTACTTTTTCTTATGATGTTTATCAGAGCAACAGAAAGCAAACAAGAACAATGTGCATTTATCCATTTATTGCTCTCGCAACCTCAATGGCTTTTTAGTGTCCCAGCTATTTGCCACGGCAAGCCCGTGTTTTCTCTTCTCTCCTGCTCAGAGAGAGAGAGAGAGAGAGAGAGAGAGAGAGAGAGAGAGAGACACTCTTGATTTATATGTCGACTCTGAACTAATCTAATGAGCCTCATTCCTTTAACATACCATGAGCCATGAGAACTACATATTGTGGTCATATTTATCTTTCAGGCTAGATTACTATAGCTCAGGCTTTGGCCCCATGATGCAGTAAACTGTCTTCCCTGCCTGCCACTGACAGCACAGAGCCTGCCTGTTAGAGCTTGCCTAGCTCTCCTGATAATATGCAGGCTACAGTGAGAGGAAGCTGGCTGTAGCCTCAGGCACCTGGCAAATTATTCGTGGGCCAGCATGAATGGACCCAGCTTGAATTGGGCACAGTGTACCTCTGCAGGATCCTGTCAGCCAAAACCACTGTGTCTGTTGTTTGAAGCAATACCTCTGGCTGCTTCCCAGGTGCCCTCAACTCACAACTGTGGAATTGTGCCATGTTCTTGTCCCTTTGTTTACCTTGCTGACAAAAGGGAACCAGTTTGTTTCCTTACTGCTTTGAGTTGCTGATGATTCTTCAAAACTTAAAATGTTTGCGATACATTGTTCCCTTAATCTGGAAACATCTATTTAATCTGCTTTATCTTATTTCCCTGTGATATAACTTTCTTGATCAGAGTCTCTGAGGAAAAAATAAAAACAAAACCCTGGGACATGTGCCAGATTCTTTCACAGTCTCTTCTGCATCCTTCCAGCCACAGGGCCGCAGCCGCTGAACCGCTGGAGATGCTGGTGGGAATAAACACGGGTCTGAGGTGTTGGACTCCATCTGCTCATCAGATGTTTTGTTTGGAAATGAAGTTTCTCAGAAACCCATGTTGACGGTTTGGTACTCAATGTAGCAGTCCTCAGAGGTGACTGGATCTGAGGGTCCGACCTCCTGACTAGATGAATCCATTTATGGATTGACAGCTTAATACTTTATAGAGCAGGGACTGTTATGAAGCCAAGCGTGTTATCCATTCGCCAGACACCCCCCACCCCCTGCGCGCACATGCACGCACTTCGTGAACACCGTGAGGTCAGTAGACTTGCTCTGCCATGGTCTTTCTGATGTTCTGCCTTAGCAGACAGGATCAAACCAACTGGGTCAAGTGTTTGAGGCATAAACCCACCGGACTCATGAGTCAAAACCAACATTTCCCCCTTTGATTTGATTTATCTCAGATACTTGATCAGAGCAGTGGGAAACTGACTTTCATGCCTGATAACAAGGTAGCCATAAGGGAACATCCTGAATGGACATCTGCCTCCCTGGAACCTACCTTGAGCTGTTGTTTGGTGTTGGTCTTGGTTTTTTAGACAAGATCTCACTCTGTACCTCAGGCTGGCCTTGAAGTCTTTGCACTCAGCCTTCCCAGTGTTGAGACTGTGGAAGGGGTCACATCAGGCTCCTTAAGCTGTTTTAAATGTGCCAGGCCGTGTCCACCTGCCCCTTCACAGCCTCGGTGTCAGTGATTCATACAAGTGGCGCCCGGGCGCGGGGTGCTCTCTTACGGCCTCACCCCTCGCTCTTGGGAAGGAGTTACTTCTCCAGCTCCCAGCTGAGCAGGTGGAGGTCTGCTGGTAGGTAGGCAGCCTGAGGAGTCAGCTCCGAGTCCCTGGCTGTGCTGACTCATGCTCCTTGTGACAGTTTTGCTGCCTGCCACAGCCACACTTTTGTCTTTCCCAATTTGGTCTTTTCTTCTTCCATCCAAATAGCTGAGTTCTTTTGGTGACCCCACCCCCATACACGTTCTAGATATCACACCTAGCTTTTCCTCATATTTTGAATCCTTTCTCCCTTGACAGAATCCCAAAAATTGTGGTGCTCTTCGGAAAGGTATAATTTGGTCAATTTTAGTTTCATTTTTAATATGAAATTGCCACAAAGTGAAAATTTATGCTTAATTGATAGAAGTACCTTCCCCTTTTTCTTGTTGGAGAATGGGGTAGGAATCTAAGACTCTCAGAGTTGAAGGTTGCCTCTGGATTGCTTGAGCAAACTTCTTTGGGGGCTAGCATACGTTTCCAAATAAGGCCGTTTTAGTTTTGCAGGTCATATAGTCTTTGCTTATATTAGGAGAACTGTGAGGCTAGCCTGGGCTTTGTAGAAAGATCCTGTCTCTCAAAATAAAACAACAGCAGCAGCAACAACAAATCCCTAGGAAAACCAAAATTAACAAGAACAACAAAATCCTTCAATTCTGCAATTATTTCATAAAACCAAACATAAATAGAATGCAAAGAAATGAGCTTGTTTGTGTCCTAATAAGATTTCATTTACACAAACAGGCAAGAGCAGAGTCGTGACCTGGATCATAGTTTGTATTTAGCAGGGTTGTGCTTGATAATGAAAATTTTGCAAAAGGGCACGAAGTTGGACAGTCTATGTTGTGTTTGCGTGTTGATTTAATGACTACGCCTTTTATATTCCAAGTCTGTGTTGCTCAGCAAATGAATGTGTTGTCGCTGTGTTGTCATACTGGAAAGTTCTTCATGAGACAAAGACAAACTAGAAACGCTGGCTTATTGTAACAGTCGGGGCTTCTGCTTCATGTGACCTATCAATAGATAATCTATATGAGAACCCGACAGTAGAAGAAATTCAGGGAGGGAGAACAAAGACCTCCCAGAGTGTCCATCATTCATTTTGTCGGTAGTCCCTGCTATGAACATTATATGGTTTATATGTTGTATAAATGGCCTTCATACCAAGGGCTTTATATGGTTTATCACAGGAAATTTACCCAGGACCACAAAGCTAACAATTAGATTTGGTTGTAGTCCTGGACTGTCTGACTCTAAAACCTACCTTCAATTATTATAAAGTAATTGGATTAAACAAATCAGTCACCTGCAGCTAGAAGACTGGGTTGAAATGGCAGAGGCTACTGCTACTCCTTCCTTACCCCTCTTAGACATAAACATCACAGAGGGTGGCTGTTAGGTGGGACCTTTCAGTGGGAGTTAAGAAATAACGAAACCTGAAGGTCTTTGGGTTGAATTGATCTTCAAGGCCCAAGAGGAGCATGAATATGTCAGGTGTGTGTATCATCCACAGATTTAAGGGATCATAGGACTTAAGGAGGGAGTGTAGGCTCTGCTTAGCTCAGAGGTTTGCTGGCTAGGATACAGGATGCAGAAGACAGGAGCACCAGGTCTTCTTTCCACCCACCAACCCTCTGCCACAGAGTGAAGAAGTCTGTGGTTCACGTATATCTGCGCGTCCACTGAGGTACACATTTTCCTGGGATACCTGTGCCTTCTAATGTGGCCAGTGGAGGGAGAGCAACCCACACTAATCAGGACCTTTATTAGTTTCTCATCTTTCTAGCTCAGTGATTTAAAGAGAATACCAACTTGTATCTAATTTCCATTGGGAGTTGCCTTCGTTAGATAAACCTGTGCCAAAAGGAACTCTTTAAAAATAATTTCCATTGCTCTGATTATTTGTGGGTGGTATTTTTTTGTATGGTTTCCAAAGCAGTGACCCTAGCCACACTGAGGACAGTCATTTGGTGCTCTTGCCAACTCCTCACTCAGTGAAAAGTGCAGAGAAAGGTGCCTGTAGCTTTGGTTACAAACTCCTTCTCCTGGAAGTGGAATGGGTGGGTAGCTCTCCCAGGCCCAGCCTTTCAGTGTATATCCTTCAAGGTATAGTCTAGTTGGTGTGTTTTTCCCAGATTCTGAACATTGCCCCAGGACAACTGTCTGAGTTCATTTTGGCACCAGGACAAATGAGAGGATGTTTCCTGTTTGCCTGACTCTTGCCCCAACTTCTTTCTCTGTTCTGTTAAGCTCTTGGCTAAATTCTTTCCTCTTGTAGTCCACATTTTAACTGATGTTAGGGCACCGAGTGCAAAAATCTGCAAACAGTTAGCTTTCATGTTTGAGCATTCCAGTCAGAACAGACTGAAGTTAAAGTTCTCGGAGCACGGCAAGATCCCCCTCTGCATAATGCATTAAACATTTAATAACTGTACTAATAATCCCAAACACTTTTAATGGGCCACATGGGAGCCTTAATGTGGTTTAAAAAAAAAAAAAAGCGTGTTTCTTCACGTCAAGTTAACTCGCATCAAATTGAGAGAAATTCTTCGAAACAGCTTTGAGGGGCTGGAGGTTTATAAGCCGGGAAACAAGTAGCATATCCTTAAAGTAGTTTCTATGTTGAGAAAGATAATAAAAATATGGTGAGCGCTGACCTAGCATTGAGCATTTGTTTGCAGTTTAATGCTTTTTGAGTTGAGAATCGTCACAGGGCTTTGGTGTCTCTGCTGCGTGTCAGGCTAAGCGATTATGAGTAGGGTTGGCAGCTTAGACCACTCTTGGAACACAGGTCTCTGGCTTCAGGACCTTGTTCTTTGATTGGGAATGTGAGCTGTTTGAATTTGGTCCTTTTTGAAGTATTATAGGAAAACAGAACATGCAGCATTGAAGGCAAAATTTTGAAGGACAATGTGTTTTGTGTTAAACCGAATTAACATTTATTTCTAAGTTGAATGTTTAGCAGAGTTCTTCTCCGGTGAAACAGGTGTGCATTTGAAGCAACGCAATTGCTCTCTGAAACTCGGAAAGAAGTAGTTAAAGCAAGGATGAGTCCATTATTGCAATAACCAGCTTTACTTTGTTTGGCTTGTTTCAAGTAGGGTTGGCTCCTTGCTCTAAACATAATCCAGTCAAAACACTTGCAGTTAAAAAACGTGAATACAGTAAGGACTTAGGAAACTGATATTTTTCAAGCATTTGCAAGGAAATGATGTCTTCTAGATAAAATTTATGACATAAGCCTAGCCTATCAGCTCACTAGCCCTGTACTTCAGTGATAACTTTAAAAAAATTAAATAATTTTTAATTGAAAAATTCTTAAAAATTGCATCACCGTCAGTATGGCTATTTATATGGTAGTTATCAGAATATTGCTATAAAACTCATATTTTAAGAGAAAACACGGGTTTTGCATTGATTTTGCTGTGTAATCATCTCTCTGTCTTGATTCTTGATGATGTTTTTGTCTGGCCTAGTATACTAGGCCATAGTATCTGGTCTAGTGTTGCTACTAACATGATTAATGCACACAAATTGTAAATATTGGACCCGTTTTTATTCTATGAGGGAAGTTTAGTTTTCCAGTTCAGAGAAAATAGCAGACTGTTGACTATCATAGATAAACAAAGTCATTAGCATTACTGACCAAAGTCGAGGTACGACCCCAAAATCAAGAGGCTAGTTTTCAGGTAAGGCTTTGGAGCTGGTGGAGGGGCTGCTGGAGAAATTGCTGCACATTGGCCGCACCGGGAGTGGGCATTCTGCCTTTGAAGAGTGTGTTTGTTTGCAAATGTCAGTGCCAAGATGCTTTACAATAAACAGGTCTGTTCCTCCCTGACCTTCTCCATCCAGACAGTTCCAGCTACAGGCAGCTCACCCCATTTAAGGGCAGCAGCGATGCAAGCATCCAATGACAGTGAGTGTCCTCAAAGGAAGAACAAAAACGCCTGGCTTTTTAAGAAGGAATTTACTGGTATTAGCAAAGAAAATCTCAAAGTGGCTTCACTTATCTCCACTGGCTTCCATTCATCTTTCCTTTTAGCAGAGTGAAAAATGTGTGGATAGTTACAGCTTTGCTCTAAAGTGGCCCATAATTTGGTCTGTGTTTTACATCCCAGAGGACGGCGAAGTCCAAATATGGCATTGGCACTCAGAGAAACCTCGTTTCTTTTCATTTCAGTCTATACAGTAGGTAATGTACCCATGTTCAGGTCAGGATTAGCGTGTAGCAACTGCTAACCCGCAAGCTTGTGTTTCTAAGAACTTGAAAGGAGCTGTTTGTCCGTCCAGATCAGTGTAAGTGGTCAGGGTTTTTTGTCTTTGAAAAAGCTTCAGAATTTGTGAATGATTTTAAGTCGGTCTTTTCCTTTCAATTTCATGCCATTATCTGTTTCTGAGTGTCTGTAATACCTGCCCTCCGGTGCTTGAAACTATGCTTTGAATCACACCATGGCCAAAGACCAGGCTGATGTGGTACCCAAGTGGCAGTGTGTATTGAGACTTCATTCCTGGAAATGCAGACATACACAGGAAGGACCAGATTTAAACTTGGGAACTGCAGAGGCCAGAGCTCTATGCAAGTCTGAGGTGGCGCAGGGTATTCTAATAGAGATGATGTGTAAGTTTTCTTGTGTGTTTTCAATGTAAGCGCCAACATTTCCTAAAAGAGGAAAATGTTTGCTTTATGGAACTGGGCAGATTCTGTTGGTTAGAGATTCCTTTTCTGGTGGTGGGTTGGCTGGACAGGCTTGTCGGGACTCTTGGTTAACTTCTGAGCTTCTTGACTGTAGGGCTGTTTGTTAACCATGCAGTCCCTTCACTTGTCTCTGAGATTGGGCCGGGTAATGTTGGCCTGTTTCATGGGGTAGAGGAGGAGCCAGTTTAGTAATATTAAGAAAGCCATGGATTCCTTGATTCCTCCTAACTGAGGCTACTGCCTCTGAAGATGCTGACAGTTGAGCAGACTGATACTCCTAGACAGGGCTTTGTCAGTGTCTGATCAATGTAATCCTTAACAAGTCTTCCCATGTTTCCAGTTCTTACCAATTTCAGCCTCTGTAAGAGAAGGGATTTTTGTATTCAAGTGTCTTACAAAGGGAATATTTATGTTTTTAAGGTAAAATTGTATTGCTCCCCAAAAGTCAAGAGTGGTGGTTTGGATAAAGCCCCCTTAGGCTTATATATTTGAATACTTGGTCACCTTGCAGTGGAACTGTTTAAGAGGATTGTAAAGATTAGGAAGTGTGGTCTTGTTTGAAGAAGTGTGTCACTGTGGGGGTGGGCTTTAAGGTTTCAAAAGCCTGTTTTAGGTCCAGTCTCTTTCTTTGTAGCTTCCAGCTACATCCAGCGCCCTGCCTGCATGGTGCCATGCTCCCTGCCATAATGATAATGGACTAAACCTCTAAAACTCTAGGGAGCCCCCAATTTAATGTTTCCTTTTATAAGAGTTGCCTTGGTAATAGAATCTCTTCCAGCAATAGAACAGTGACTAAGACACAAACCAAGAATGAATATTTTAACAATTAAGAATTCTGTTAACAGGCAGTGGTTAGCACACGCCTTTAATCCTAGCACTTGGGAGGTGGAGGCAGGCGGATCTCTGTGAGTTCGAAGCCAGCCTGGCCTATAGAGTGAGTGCCAGGATAGGCTCCAAAGCTACAAATAGAAACACTGTCTCAAGAAACAAAACAGACAAAACAAAGGAGAGAGTTCTATTAGATAATTAAATTTCTATTAATAAAGCATGTTTGCTAAAAATGTTAGGAAACAGTTAATTAAAGCAACCTTGTTACTTTTCTCCTGGAAATTCATCTTGGCACTGATGGATGACCATTCTCTCCACAGCCCTGAAGCTTTTCCAGTAGACTAAGTGATACCTCTTGCAGAGGATTAGCGCTGGCTGTAAAAAAGATGGTATACTACTTTGTTTGGTTTTATGCCCTTTCCTGCTTGCTATATTTTCTTTTATGGTCTCAATGCATGTTATACACTAGTTATTCTGTCTAGAACCCTAGCCCAAGGAGTGGTGACACTAACATTTAGGGTGGGTTTTCTCTTAATTTAAACCTCTCTGGAAATACCCTCATGACATGCTCAAAGTGTATCTTCTGGATGATTTTAAGCAATGAAGACGAACCATCAGAAGTCCAAATAGAATCAAACGCACTACTTATAACATTTTTACGCCTTCTCTTCATGACCGTCTGGTAATGCAAAATGGATCCAGCCCAGCTGACTGCAAAAGTACACGTAGTCCTTAAACACCTCAGCAGAGCTCAGAACACCTCAGCAGAGCTCAAAAAAGCTCTCCAACTGTGAACCTCTATCAAGTAAGTTTTTTAAAAAAAGTTACTACATATTTGTAATATATAGAGTCACACAGTAAATATTCCTATTCCAAAAGCTAAGAATGGGAGTATAGAATGGAAAGACTAGGAATATGTATTTTATACATATACATATGTGCATGTATAATAACAATTATAATCTCAAAAATACAAAAAATATTAATTAAAAATAAAGTGAAAGAGGACTGTGGAAGCAATTCTGACGTAGTTCATCAATGTCTGGCCTCGAAAGGTTAATGTTTCTACACACACATACACGCACACACACACACGAAACTTAGTTTCTGGGAGGAACAATGAGGATTCTATGTTTAAAAAGGAGAAGAATCTGTCACCTGTACTCTGGGGAAGTGACCATACTAAGAACAGTGCCCTGACACAGCATTTTCAGTGTAGCTTTTAGTTTAGGTAGTTATTTAAAAAAAAAAAAAAAAAAAAGGCCTCTTTTTCATATCCATTATCTGCTCTATTAGACTGCCTCCTTATGTCAGTGTAGTGACACTAGCACATGGCAGAGCGGTCAGAAGGTGTCTTCCAAACATCACTCATGCATGCACATATCACACATACACACACACACACACACGCTTTTCTGCCTTCAGGACATATGGAATTTTAGAGATAAAATGCTGTTTGTAAGACCACTTATTACAGTATGCTTTAAAGGGATAAGGAAGGCAGGAGGATTACAGTTTGAAACCTACTTCCCATCAGGTATTATTAAGTGAAATTTACTTTTGTCAACGAAAACATAAAATTCTGTGCATTCACAATGCATTATAGTGTGTTATTTTAATACATATATACATATATATATATTTGTATACATATATACAACAAAGAATGACATACTTTTTCAAATTCTCCCACTCTGTTATCTGTTCTCCCTCAATTTTCCTCCTATTTCCAAAAATGCTCTGTCTCTCTCCCCCTTTCTTTCTTTCTCTCTCTCTCTCTGACACACACACACACACACACACACACACACACACACACACAATACGATTCTATAAATGAGGGAAAATGAGAAAAAGTGATACTTTCTTTTCCTTCACATGATGTCTGCTCCATTTTTTTTTTTGCAAATGACAATTTAATTTTTTAAGTTGTTTAATAATACTGTTTATGGTCTAATATCAATATAGTTTTGATTTGTATTTACCTGTATTTAGTGTTCATTTGTTCTTCTTTTGAAATATGTTAGTTGATCTCATGTACCCATCTGTTGATTGATATTTGCTCTTTCAGCGTTTGACCTTTTTGTTGTTGATGTACTCTAGATATGTATTCTCTTTTGGCTGCATTGCTGGCAAACGTACTTCCCTCCATTATGTATAGTGTCTATTTAAAGGGTTAATTACCTTCTTTCCTGTGTAGAAACTCTTCAGTTTAATTGAGTTCTACTTGCCAATTATCACTGTTATTTCCTAAGCTTGTGGGGTCCTGCTCAGAAAGTTATTGTCTGCATCAGTATTTTTGAAGTGTTCTCCAACGTTTTCCTCTGGTCATGCCAGGGATTCGGGTATTAGGTTAAATAACCAATTTTTGATTGATTTTTTTTTTTAGGGTAAATGATAGTTTCCTTTCCTTTCTTTCGCTTGTCATACGGATATCCAGTTCTCTGAGTGTGCCTGTTAAAGGTGCTGTGTTTTCTCCATGAGTGATTATGACTGTAGACGTGTGCACTTACTTCTGTGTCCTTCATTCATTCTGTGGATCCTTTTGTGGGCCAGGAAGCTCCATGCTGCTTTGTTACTGTAGCTCTGCAGTATTTATTTTAAATTAGGCTTTGTAGTACTCCCAGTATCGCACCTTTGATCAGACTGACTGACTTTGGGGTCTCTAGTGATTCAATATTAAGGATCCTCTTTCTGTGGCTATGAAGAATGCCACTGGGGTTTTGACAGGAACCCTCACTTAGGTAATGCAGTCATGTTGGCAAAGAACATGGAGATCTTTTTTTCATTGTCAGGTTACTTCTCTCCTGTTTTACAGTTTTCCCTATAGAGATCTTTCACTCATTTGCATGGGGTTACTCTTGAATTTTGTTTTTATTTATTTTTTTCAGACTTTTAAAATAGGATTGTCTTATTTTTCTTGACTGGTTTGCTGGGTTTGGTATATGAAAAAACTACTGACTTTTATTTATCAATTTTGTATTAACACTCTAATGAATTTAACAATTCTAAAAGTTTCTGGTGCTACTTTAAAGTCTTTTAGATATAGGGACATGTCTGCAGATTTGGATAAATTTACTTCCCTATTTGTAGTTCTTTTATTTCTTTATTTTGCTTTCTTTCTCTACATAAAACTTAAAATACTACGTACATTAAATAAGAACACTCCTATTGGTCTCATTACTGATTAAATGAAATGTTTTCTGTTTTCCTCCATTCATTGTGATGCTGGCTCTGGGCTTCTCGTGTGTTGCCTTTATTGTGTTGTGGTATGATTTTTCTGTACTTGTTTTCTTCCAAGCTTTTATCACGAAGGGATGCTATATTTTGTCAGATACTTTTATTTCGCCTGTTGAGGTGATTTGCAGTTTTTATCTTTTGTTTTGTTTGTGTGCAATTGTGCATTTGTAGACTTGCATGTTTCTGGAAAGAAACAAACTTAATTATGGTATATGATCTTTATGTTGTGTTCAATCTGACTTGCAGGTGTTTTGGTTAAGGTTTTTATATCTGTGTTTACCAGTGGTCTTACACTAACCAAAACTTCATCCAGCTTTGGTGTCAGGATAATAATGGTGTCACAGAGTGAGTTGGAAGCATATCTTCTCTTTTTGTGTTATGAGGTCGTTTAGAAACCGTTGATATTAACTTTTATAATTAAATCCAACAGGAAATCTAATGTGTCTATGGTCTTGAGGGTTTTGTTTATTTGTTTGTTCGTTTGTCTCAGAAGATCTTATTACTGCAATAATACCATTATGTGGTATTGATTTGTTTAAATTTTTTTTTGTTCAGTTTTGGGAGATCTTGTTTGTCTAGGAATTTACATGTTTCGTCTATATTTTCTAGATAAGTTTCTTATGTTAACCCTTAATGATCCTCCGGATTTTCATGGTGGTTTTGTATCATTTTATTTCATTTTTCTATCTTTAGTTTGTACCTTAATGTCTTTTTTCTATACCCTAAATATCTAGGTTTGAATTTCAATCATTTTACAAAAGTCTTATGTTCTTAATTGTGTGTGTGTGTGTGTGTTTTCTGTGTGAATGTTGTAGTTTATCAATCATGGATCCATTCCTCAGATTTTCTGTGCCCCTTCAACTATTGGTAATAATTGAGTTTTTAAAGTTGACATACTGACATACTAAGCCTTTTTAAGATTTCTGGGTTTTCTCACAATAACTTTTTGTTGAATTTCTCATTCATATCCTGTTTTTGCTTTCCTTAATTCATTTATTTTGTTACTTTTCTTTATTTTCTTGACATCAAGTGATCTTTTAAGAAGTCATTCTTTTAAATTCTGCAACCAGTATTTCACGGGCTTCATTTGAGTCTTTGGAATCATTTGATGGAGAACTGTGAGCTTCTGGAGGAGTCATGTTACCTGTTTTCTCATATTTTTTTGTATTTTTAATGCTGAGATATTTTGGATCAATTCTAATGGATGGTTGTTTGTTTCTTGTTTTTGTTTTTTTTTAGTTGACTTCAGTCTTTCTGGGGACTGCCCTTTTCTTGATGGCCTGTGCTGGGATGGCTGGTTATGTGTAATACATTTCCAGTTGTGTTTTATATAACTTTAGTGAAACTCCTTATTTCTTTGGGGCATTAGTATTTTGACATAGTTTGTACTGTGTTGTAGGCTGAGGGTCCTGTTTTTTTGTAGGCCTTACAAGAGTGGCATGTGGCTAATAAATCGGGCAGATGTGTTTTATACAGTGGAATCCGTGAGGTATCCTTTGTAATTGCTACTTTAATCTTGTCAGCAGGATGTGGTCTGAAGAAGCATGGGAACAGCCCATGCTGTGATGGCAAAGCTGTAGTAGACATAGTGTTTTTGTTATTTCTCTCTGCTGTTGCTGCTGGGATGTATAGCCAGGAAAGAGTGCTCAAGCCCCACCTAGCCATGGTGTCTTGGCACCTTGTTGACAGTTTGTGGTTTTTATCTCTTATTCTTTGAATTAAATAGTCACTAACATTTAAGCTAGGGTGTTTTGTGGATATAACAAGTTGTGTTGACACACAATCAGGCTAGGAGGGTAGTTCAAAAGTAGAGCATTGACACACAATACTAGAAAAGTGTCGTGCTTGATCCTGGTACTGCCTAGAAAGGATCAAAGAAATGAGAATGACAACAACAAATAACAATGAACCATATACAAAAATAAAGTGAAAACCAAGTACCAACTCCAAAATCCGTGATTTTTGATAGAATTTGTAGAGGCATAAATAATAGCAATAATAATAATAGATGTTTTAAAATGAGGCAAAATAAGAAAGAAGAATAGGGAAGGTTAAATGCAAAACAGTTAGAATATTAAAAGATGCAAAAGGAAACTGTGAGAAAGGTGGAACGTGAAGGTTATAATTACAAAGACAAAACTTGAAAAGATATGAAAGAATTTGAGTATTGATAGAAGAGATAAACAGTTAACAAAAATCAAAGAATACTGAAGAGAAATTTATATGTAAATAAATATATGCATATATTATACACAGAGAGAGGAGAGATGAATGAAGGGAGGGAAGAAAGGATGAGGGAAGAGAAGGGGAGTGAAAAGGGAGAAACAAATTGTTCTTAATGCAAAAAAGAGTACGTAACCAAAAACATTTTCTTTACTAATGTGGTTCTGTAGGCAAGAATTTGCATCAGGACCTCTACCAATGTGTGGTTCTTCTTGTCTTCTGGTTGGATGCACGTCTTGAAGAAGGCAAAGGCAAGGGAACACGTGCCCCATCTTTCCTCTATGTTCATCCCTGTCTAGTCAGTGGGAGTGGTTTGGGTTCAGGGCTGGTTAGAATAGCTTTATTTACCCACTTGGTAGTGCAGGGTAACAAGGAACCAAAGTTTTCTGGGATGGAGTTTTTTGTTGTTGTTGTTGTTTTCGGGTATGTTAGTTTGATGTACCTCTCAAGGCCAGGTAGAACTAAGATGTATTGGCATTTTGATGTCAAGCATTCCTTTGAAGTCTCCTCAGAGGGCAGGGTTGCAAACTGTTCAAGGTGGAATGGCCAGGATGGTCCCGTGCTTTCCCCTCCTGTACTGTGGTTTCCATTGTGGTTCCCCGGGCCCAAACACTTCTCGAATACACCCCTGCTCAGTCTCTGCACACTCTTTAGCTGGCTGCTGGAGACAGCTGCCATCCAAAAGCAAAGGAGACACACCCCATTTGTCTCAGACCTGAATCCCACTGCACATATTTTTCAATGGACTCGTTCCACTTACTTTTGGCTAGGGTCACAGGAGGCCACAAGGCAGATGCTGGCCAAATAGACTGACAGTACCGCTGTGGTTCCAAACTAAAGGGAAATATAGTGACTTAATTACGGCCTTCAGGGCATCGCGTTCAGGTACTGTCTTCTCTTAATGTGTTCCATGATGGCGCCATGCTGTTCGTTGAAAAAGAACAACTTGTGTTCTGATAACTTGTCTAAGTCTCTCCAACTCTCTGTCTAATATTAAACTTCAGCCCTGTCGTGTCCCGTGCCATACGCAGACGCACATGCACACGCACACCGTCTTCCAGCTCGCTCAAGCTGTTTCCCATTCCCGATTCTGAAAGGCAGAGAAGCAGAAAGAGCTTGGTGCTTCTCATTCAGCACTGTGGCTCCCTCTGCAGCTGTCTTCTCATTTGCCTGTCTTTTGTTTTTACACGGTTATCAGATTGACTAAAATGTTTTCTCTTTTGTATGTTGATGCAGTTAGGTGCTTTTCAAGACTTATTTCTGAGATGTAATTATAGTGATTATTTATATGGTAAATATTTCCCTGTTGCAATAAAATCTTGGTTTCTAAAATGAAACTGTTGTGGAAAACAGGGACCACGACAACTTATTCATGTCCTCCCCGAGCCTAGATGGTGCATGGCACCAAATATAGTGAGTATTCTTGAATGATAATAATAATGATAAATGAAAGGATGGATAGACGAATAAATGGGTTTTTGCAGGAGATGATGTATTTTGACTCTGTGCTAGGGGATAACTTGTGGGGAAAGCATGTTAAGTTTTAAAATCACAAACAGAGTAAGAAGTCTTATTAAAGTTACTTTTATATCCAAAGTCACATCATCACTTTTCTGCAACTAAGTTCTTTTTTTTTTGTTTTTGTTTTTTTTTTTTTTGTTTTGTTTTTCGAGACAGGGTTTCTCTGTAGCTTTGGAGCCTGTCCTGGAACTAGCTCTTGTAGACCAGGCTGGTCTCGAACTCACAGAGATCCGCCTGCCTCTGCCTCCCGAGTGCTGGGATTAAAGGCGTGCGCCACCGCCGCCCGGCTTGCAACTAAGTTCTTATTGAATATTTTAGATGCTACGTCAGTGCTTGAGGATGTGAAATGGTAGGTGAAAAAAAGGTGCTACCTTTACAAAGTGGGCCAGTAAGCAAAAGTAGGTATTTGATGGGGTTTCTGCCCCTTGTTTGTCATAGCCTTGGGAAGGCTGGGCTGGATGCTTCAATACAGAGCCTGCAGTCATACGCGGGGCTCCACGTACTCAGCAAAGCGTGAAGACTGGTGTGATAGGTGTTGAGAGAGCAGAAAGACCTCTCAGTGGCAGCAGGCCTGAGGTAGGACTAGAACTGGGGGAGGGAAGAAAGCTGCCAGTGTCATGCTGTTGATTAAATGACTGCTTGTATCCATTTGCAATCTATTACACAGTTACAGGGCACAGCTCACAAAACTCCTGGGCAGGAGTACCCTGCGCAGAATTGTCTTACAGCAGTTCCTCTCTGGGAATCATTCCAGATCCTTTCCGGTTCTCCTACAGGAGAACCTCAGTGTCCCTCAGTGTCCGGGTTTGCATGTTAGAGAGGTGCTCATTTCAGGGATACACGTTTACCATGAGCCAGCCTTAGTTCCATGTTGCTGAGACCCACGATTGTTCCATCAGCTGTGTCCAGGCTTTCAATGAAGTCAGAAACCAGAGCTCCCTGGGGCCTACTCAGTGGTGATGAGAAAACAGTCATAGGCGAGAGGTTTAATTGGAAATTCAGTTTGCTCTATACATAAAAATGTCTTTGATGTTTAAAATAATTAATATTTTTGTGACTTACTTTCAAGTTTTATTTGACCAGTGTGGTGCAGGGTGGCAGTAGTGTTGCCTAGCCAAGTGATGTATGTGCAGAAAACAGCACAGAGCTGGCTTGGGCTCCTGCCACTCACTTGGTACATGTTTGAATCCCATCAGAGCCTCAGTTTACAGATCTCCAAACTGGGGTAATGACAGTGCCTGCCCATGTCAGAAGCTGAGTTTGTCCCAAGGGTCTGATTGCTTGTCCCATCTTATTGCTTATTTCTTGCACATTTTTCTTTGTGATTTCTGCTTCAGGCTGACTACCTCTTGTTGCCAGGACGACATAATAGACTCTTAACCAGTGTCCACATCTGGCTTCTTCCCTTTGCTCTCATCATCTCTTTTGGAGTCAGGATGATCCTGTGTTTCTTGTATTAATCCTGTCTGACTACGAAGTCAATGACACATTATTGAGGATAAAATTTAAAGAAAACAAAATCTTTATTGTATATCGAGCCTTTTAATTTTTTGCACTTACGGTTTCTTCATAATTATTTCTATCATTCATGCATATTTTAAATATGTCAAATGAAACACTGCATTTTAAAAAAAAGCAACAGATTCCTCCCATCTCTGTTCTTCTCCATTCTCAAATCATTTAATCCAGGAAATGCTTCATTTATTTAGTTCGAGTATAGTTTCTTGCTTTGTCAAATTTCGACACAACCTGTTGACATCTGCCATGGGAATCTAGCCCTCCCAAATATCTCATTTTCCCATCTACACACAGAGGAGCTGCCTGTGTTTCTAGTTTCCATAGCTGGATCATAGTGTTGATTTAATACACAGAGAAGCTGCCTGTGTTTCTTGTTTCCATAGTTGGATCATAGTGTTGATTTAATAACTACACGAGTATTTTCACTGGTGATTTCCAACTTGTTATAATGGAGTAGGTTTTCCCTAGGAATTTAGAGTTATTCCTGGTCATTTATTCTTTTGATATAGTATTTTTTCTGTGACTACTTCCCTCAGAGTTTTCCTAGTGAGTTTTATAGTCCCCCAAAGAGCCCCCTTCTCCAAATCATTAAACCCATCGAGGAATGCAT
Source organism: Arvicola amphibius (assembly GCF_903992535.2). Classification (NCBI taxonomy): domain Eukaryota; kingdom Metazoa; phylum Chordata; class Mammalia; order Rodentia; family Cricetidae; genus Arvicola; species Arvicola amphibius. Next base: position 39,098,445 of record NC_052051.1, on the reverse strand, counting down.
TGCTACATACCTTTCTGAAGATATTAAGCCATTGCTTTCAGAATTGGTTCTATCAGATGTCATTTTCAGCCTATGTCTCCCTCCTTCAAAGGGGTGCTCTCTTTCCTGCATGATGCTGTCTTTCTCAGTTTATTCTTTTGTTTGTTCTGATAACACTCTCCCAAGAAAGGAATGTATGGAGTTACGGACTGCTGCTCCCCCCCCTGCTGCTTGTTGGCAGCCAGTTTTTCGTCTGTTTCAAGGCTCATCTGTCCCATGATTACTGTCTTTTGCTTTTCAGTGTGGACACAAGCTTTGCTATCCTGCAGTTTTTCTCTTTTCCATAGGCTGGATGGCTCTCACCCACCTTTCTACTTGCATAAATGCATGTCATCAAGCTATGTCTACAGGCGAGATGGTTCTATGGAGGAGAGTCAATAAGATAGGTGGTTTCTCCTGTTTTTCAGTTTAGGTGTAACAAAGTCCTGAGTCAGCTTTTCTCAAGCAGATGCATCAGAATTGTGAGAGTTGTATTATAAATTGATGTGTTTTGGAATGAGCTAGAGTATAATTCGTTAACAAATAAGATTAGTAGTATCTCCACAAGGAGACACTTTTCAGTGTGACAGGATGCTTCAGAAGCAGTGAGGCAGCTGACAAGTGCTAACAGTGTAAAGTGGGCACTGGAACGGAGGCTGCCCTCAGCTGCTACCTCCCTTTCCCAGGCTACTGTAAGTAGTTCCCACAAAGGATAGAACACGATGTATAGCCGCTCCTTCACAGTCTGGAGCTGGCAGTCTGCATAAGTTGCCAGCTGGACTAGGCTTTGTCAGCTCTAGAGGAGAATTCCTTTTTTGGTTTGTTCCAGCTTCTTCTGGTTGCCAGTCTCATTGTCTTGTGAACACATCTGCTTGCTCCATCTTCATGCCACCTTTCCTTCGGTGTGGCTGTCTCCTCTGTGTCTTTTCTAAGGGCACTTGTGATTGAATTTAGGGCCCATTTTGCTAATTCAGGGTGCTGTCTTCAAAACCTATAACTTAGTTATATCTATAACGATCCCTTTTCTAAATAAGGTAATCCACATTCTAGAATTAGGGCATGGACAATGGAGCCACCATCCAACCCTAAAATAGCTCCCAAAGCATGAGGCCCTTTAAGGTATGTGCTCTCTACTCCTAATGGGACAATATGCTTCTTCTGGTCACAGTCATCACTCAGCAGTTGATGTTTTGCTGACTCGTCCTTTCACTTAATAGGTATCATATCATAAACCAGGCCCTTTGCTACAGTTCTGTATAGAAGCCAATAAAATGTAAATCCTGGCACTCGATAACATCCGTGTGCCCAGACAGGACAGTTTTCTCATGACGTCTGCAGTGTCCATGTTCATGAATAATCATAGAAATGAGGAGGCAATACTATGAAGAGAAACAGTCAGGCATCTTAGGCACGGATAGGTCGCAGGAGGATCAGTAGGAAGACACCACGATTCACCCGCTGAAGTATCTGAACTGACTCTTGAGTGTGCAGGCTGGCCTTATGACACAAACAGGGACCAGCTAACTTGAAACGACCTAGGTAGCATCGTCTCTGTTTATTTACTCAGTCCCCAGATCATCATGTAAGGCTTTCTCAGACAGTGCTGCCTTTGCATCTCCATGCACCTTAGGTAAGTTGTTTACTGCTAAGAAAGTATCAGTATTTGTCTGTGACTTCTTAGCCATTAAGAAAGGAAGGCAAAGGGAAAAGGACCGACACACACTTACCGTTACCTCTTATATAATTACTCCTCATCATTTGCATTCCATTCTGCTTTTTCATTTGGGAAAGTGAAGGGTAGAAGGCACAGCTGGTGCCTGTGCAATTATCCGGTCTTTTCTGTACATTCTTTGGAACAGAAATGCCATCCTCTGTCATCCAATGATCCTTTAAAAATTATGTATACATATACCCACCCATGCACACACCCACATGTGTATGTATGTATATATGTGTGTATGTATATGTGTGTGTATGTATAAGTACATACACACACATATACATACAGACAGACCTGGTAATTATGTAAGTAATTAGTCATTTTTGGTGTTGAACAATTATTTGTAAGAGTAGAATTTTTAAAAATCTTATGTGTATGTGAACACACACATAATGTATTTTCAGGGGACACATGCTATAATGTATGACAGAGGACAACTTACAGAATCTGTTTTTCAAGCTTTATATAAGTTCTGGGTATGGAATTCATGTCATCAAATTTATGTGGCAAATGTCTTTAACCATTCTGTTATCTAGCTAGACCTAATTTTAAAATTCTGTTTTCACTTTTGAAATTGATAAAAATAGTTTGTATTCTTAGAAAATGATTATTAGAAAATTGCCAAAGTTTTGGCCTGGACTGCTGGTGCATACCTGTTATCCCAGCACTTCAGAGGCAGGAGGATCTCGGGCCATTAACTGCATAATAAGTTTAAACGTGGGCTACATATGGCCTTGTCTCAAAACAAAAACAACAACAATAACAACAGGTTTTCCAGCTTGTAACACCTTGCTGTGGTTTGAAGTTTTAAGAGATCAAAAGAGCATTCCAGAATGGAAAAAAAAAAAAGAGAGAGAGGAGCTGTGTGCTGAGACTCATCCTTTGTGGGAATCTCACATTGGATGACATCATTTTTGAGATGACATTAATTTTTATAGTGAGGTGAATCGTTCAACAAAAATCCATACCTTCCCCAGTTACTCTCTTTTATCTGGCACCTATGAGCAATAACATGAGCAACAATTCAGTGTTTATAGACAGAAATTAATTTTAGTTAGAAGCTAAAGTGCTCGTGGGGAATAAGCTCCATTGGCTTTGCAATACCCTTGGGAAAATCTTTTATCTTTTCTCCTATTATCCATTCTCCTTTTCTGGTATTTTCCTCCTGCCTCCTGGCAGTGAGTTGCCATTCTGCCACTCTGGCCCTTTGAATATCTGCTTATGGACCAGGATTTGGGGCAGGGGTCAGTGGCAGGCCTTTCTGCCCAGTCTTTGATCCCTGGGAACACCATGGCACTCCCTGTGAAAACCTGTACCCACCTGCCCAGAGTAGCAGCTGACCAGCGTTCCTCCCACTAGCTATGTTTCCCTAGGCTTAACAGTTTGACTGCTCAGGTCAGAGAAGTTTGTGATTTGGGATTTTGCCTTCTAAGCATGAACATAAATGTCTCAGATCCTTCAAACTACACTAAATGAAGCCCGTGTGAGTCTGTGGAGAAAACCCAGGGCTTTCTTTTTTCGTGTGACTAACATGGCAAACTTATTATTCCGTTTTGACCTGTTTGTGGAAGGAATTGCTTTGATACATTCATGGCTTGTTCGGAGGGCATTGTAGTCTATTTGTTTTCAGGACTTGGGTTTTGTGATACATTTTGGATGGTGTCCAACAGTCAACAAGCATGATCTTAGTTTGCGTCTGCTTTACTGCTGTTTTCAGCCCTGAGGTTACTTACGAGTACTGCTTATGCAATGGCAATCTCCTGTCTAACTATTAAGAGGTGGTTTCTTTGTATAATTTTATTTTACTTTTTGCTCTTTAGCCATATTATCGAAGAGATAAAATCTATGTTCAGAGTGATCACTCCGATCACTTTCTCTTTATAATCCCAGTGTCTCTAAGAAAGGAAGAGCACCAAAATCATGGAAAATCCACAGACTTTCCTGCCATAATTACTATCAATAAAATGTTCTTTTCATTCTAGTCCCCCTGGATATAAACTAGCACAAGCCAAAATTAGCAATAATCTCTATGCCAAGAGAATTTCATGAGTTCGGGAAGCCCTTTGAGTCTCTGCCCTTAGTCTGGCAATTGTTTCGTTTCTGTGTTAATGGCAGAATCCAAGACCATATTCAGTCTGCAGAGGTCCCATCCACAGAGCGGGGGTTGGGTGCTGAGCAGCAGAGCTGGCAGTGTGCAGATTCTAGTTCTGTCTGTAGTGGTGCTGGCTTCCCAGACAACGCTCTGACAAAAACCTGGTCCTCAGCAGCAGCTTTGGGGAACCCGTATTGTGAACAGAGGATGCTGCCTTCACAGCACAGCCGGTCATAATGTAAGGGTCACCTGTTTGTAAAGACTAAAAGACTGGTACAGAGTTTTATACTGGGACGAATAAGGACTTTTTGGAAGCATGAATAGCATAAAAAAGGCTTACCTGTGTCACCCTCCCCAAGTAAGGGAAGGCAGTCCCTACTGTGAAACTTTGGAGATTGAAGCCAGTAACACCCTGGCTCATACTTTCATCTTACTGGTTAATCTTTACATTCCTGGAATGAGTTTGTGTGTTTACACAATTTAGTGAATCTTTGAGCTTTTTTTCCTTGTGAAGTCTGTTAACACATTTGGAAAGTCAGTAAACACAGTACCGTGGTTGCTTTGTGGCTTTTAGGTTTTGGCTTTTTTCTGAAATTACCACCATGCTATTAAACTTTGATGAAGTTAAGAACATCTGAGGATAGAAGAAAATAATTAGCAGTGGTTATTCATGTTTGGAGTTTGGGAAGTATGCTGTTTCCATAAAGGAGTCTGAAGGCTCACATGGTGAGAAGTTCCTTGGCCACATGTAAATCACGAAATACATTTCAAAATCAGTTTTGATTAAGATGGGAATTTGAGCCTGCCATGGAGAAACAACTTACTTGCACATTATTTATGGCATGAGCATAAATGCTTAGTATAGAGACGGCGCTTTCTCATCTTTCTTTAAAAATAGTTTGGATTATAAAGAGAAAATCACTGCTTTGGCATAGAGGCAAATCTTCTTCAAAAGTGGGTTTTAGCCGGGCGGTGGTGGCGCACGCCTTTAATCCCAGCACTCGGGAGGCAGAGGCAGGCGGATCTCTGTGAGTTCAAGACCAGCCTGGTCTACAAGAGCTAGTTCCAGGACAGGCTCCAAAGCCACAGAGAAACCCTGTCTCGAAAAACCAAAAAAAAAAAAAAAAAAGAAAGAAAATGACTGTACAAAAGTGGGTTTTAATTCCCTGGGTTGATATCAAGGTGGAAAATAAAGAACAATTACTAATAACTTTTCAAAAGAACCAAGGCTGCAGCTCAACCCTGTATAAAAGTGGCAGATCGTGATGAACAAGTTACACACATGCACTGGAGTATGAGTGTGTGTGTGTGTGTGTGTGTGTGTGTGCATGAGTGTGTGAGTGTGTATGTGTGTGCGTGCATGAGTGTGTGAGTGTGTGTGCATGAGTGTGTATGTGTGTGTGCGTGAGTGTGTGTGCGTGCGTGAGTGTGTGAGTGTGTGTGCATGAGTGTGTATGTGTGTGTGTGTGCGTGAGTGTGTGTGTGCACGAGTGTGTGTGTATGTGTGTGTGTGCGTGAGTGTGTGTGCGTCCGTGAGTGTGTGAGTGTGTGTGCATGAGTGTGTATGTGTGTGCGTGAGTGTGTATGTGTGTGTGTGCATGAGTGTCTGAGTGTGTGTATATGTGTGAGTGTGTATGTGTGTGTGTGTAATCCTCACCCCAGTTCCCCCTCTTTTTAGAGCAAGGTCTCCTTATGTTGCACAGGCTCGTTTCAAAAGCCTAGGCTCCCAACTGCTTGTAGATGTGCACTATCACACCCTGCTGGAGTCCTCACCTTTACACAAATATTCCAGTTCTAAATCGTATTGCTTCTCCCGTGGTCGGCTGCCCATGGATTATCTGCTGAGCAGAGACAAGGACTGAGTGACACAGTAGGCAGACCTGAGCAGCTGACCAGCTTGGAGTGGGATTAGATGCCCTCCACCTGGCTGCTCTGTCCTGTTAGAACAGTGCTTCTCCAGTCACATATCAGATATACACTTGACAATTCCTAACCATAGCAAGATTACAATTATGAAGTATCAATGAATATGGTCGGGGGTCACCACAACATGAGGAACTGTATTAAAGGGTCTCAGCATTAGGAAGGTTGAGAACCACTCGACTAAAGGATTAGGCCCCCAGTCCTGCCTGCCTCTGCCCTGCCTTGACAGGTCAGGGTCACTTGGAAAGCTGAGATTTAGTCAGATGCACACACAGATAGCTTCCTGTGCATTTGAGGAGGTATGTATTCTCTGCTTTCACTGGGTAGTTTAAGACATATTTGGCAGACTCGCATTATGTGGGCTATGTCTTCTGCAGTCCTGTTTGATTTTGCCTCCTTGATCTGACAAATGATGACAAGTGGGTTAGTTGTCTGCTGTTCTTATGTTTCTCATAGTGCTCTTAAAAAGTGGTATCTTAGTTAACAAACTTTAGCTCTTCTTTCCTGTGAACCGGGAATAATTCTCTGCCTGGAAATACAATTTTAAAGACCACAAGGCCTTTGGGCTCATGAAGATAGCATGAGACAGTGCATAAAGGCCAGGCTATTTCAGATCCAGATTGAATGTTGCCAGATCTGTAAGTGTGAAACCTGAAACATTTCAGTGTTGACATTATAGTTCAGAGACTTAGATTTGGGGCTTGGGGAATTAGTGAAGTTCAGCTGGTAAAGTCAGTGCAAATATTCCAAAATCAGACAAACTCTGAACTCTACAGTGGAACATTGGAGTTGAAAGCCAAGGAGGCTCTGCCCCTGGTTGTGAGCGACACAGCTCCAGCAGAAGAAGCTGCAGATAGAGCCGTGGGAAGCAAGATGCCGCTTCAAAGGAACAGTCTCTGCCTCTGCACTTCTGTGCTGTTTGGTCCCCTGATCTCTCATTCATAGCTTATGGGTTGTGATTGCGGGCCTACTTTTCAGTTGATTCTTGTTGCCCCAGGTGACATTATACCCCAAATTTTGTTTTCTTTGCACTTCCTGGAAAGATTTGCTTTTCTTGGTCTAGGCTGTTCAGACATTTCTGTATGTGGCTGACAAGTGGGGCCTGATGGTGTGGCTTTCCTCAGTGAGAAAGGGAGCGGAATGGTCCACTGTGGTATGGGAAAACAGCATTTTCCATGCTTGGTTTATTTAATAATAATAAGCCTAATCAGGTCTGGAGTTGCCTCTTATTTGTACAGCACTTGTCTAACATGTAGGAAACATTGCATTCAGTCTCTAGGACCACATACATATACAGTGTGTATCTGTGTGTCTGTTCTGGCCGTGTGATGCTTTGAATGAGAATGCCCCCAAGGGTTTTTATTTGCATGCTTAGTCCCCAGCTGCTGAATTGCTAGGGAAGGATTAAGAGATGTGGCCTTGCTGGGACCTTGTGTCACTGGGGTGGAGTTTGAGGTTTCAGAAGCCCACCGCACCACCATCCTGAACGCTCCTAGTGGATCACGATATAAAGCTCTCAGCTACTGCTCCAGTGCCATGCTTGTCTGCCTCCCACCATGATAATAATGGTCTAACCCTCTGAAATTGTAAGCAATCCCCCAATTAGATGCTTTCTTTTATATCTTCTTCCCGCCATGATAATAATGGACTAACCCTTTGATACTGTAAGCAAGCCCCCAATTAAATGCTTTCATGATGTCTCTTCTCAGCAATAGAATAGAAACTAAAACACAGAGACGCATACATGCATATATGCATACATACACTTGCACACACATACCAGACAAATCCATGCAGACATATAAACACACATAAACATATGCATATACACATATGCACAGATATACCCATTCACATAGATATACACATCCTCATGTATACAGACACATATACAGCCCATACCCTCATACAGGAAAACATGCACATAGATACACATGCACACGCACCCATGGACACCCATGCAATATACACACATAGGCACATATGCACACACATATTGAGACATAGACACAAACATGCACACATGAGTATACATATACATACATGCATATACATAATGAAATGACTGTGATTTCTATAAAGAAAAGTATGAGAGGAGATTAATATTTTAATAAGCTTGATTTATTCATTCCTGTGTGCACATATACCATCATGATGAACTCCAAGATATATGTGATTATATATGCCAATTAATTATAAAGAAGTTAATGTTAGTGCCTTTACCTACTAGTTACATGCGAGGGCTTTTGGTTTAGAAAGCTGAGTTGAGGGAGGGAGTGGGATCTCTTCTCCATGTGGATAATGCCATCCTCTTAGCTATGGCATGGTGCAGCTGTGTGGGACAGTACGTTCTCCTTATAACTTACTTCATAAGAATGACCCTTGTCTAGTGTCCACCTTACCTCAGACTCCATGTTGCATAGTGTAGTTACAAAAAAATACCCATTCTGAGGAGCTGTAGAGATATTTCAATAGTTAAGAGCAATGGCTGCTCTTCCAGAGGATCTAGGCTCAGTACTCAGTACCCACATGGAGGCTCACAACTAATTGTAACATCTGTTCCAGGGTGTCAGATGCCCAGTTTGGCCTCTGTGTCAGTAGGCGCACAGGGGGCACATAGACATACATGTAGGCAAAGTACCCATCACATCAAATAAAATAACCCCTCTGAATGAGGGTTTACAGACTTTTGTTGTTTTTATTCAAGCTGAAGTTTGGACTGTTTTATGTTTTAATGTTATGAGTAGAACCTCAGAAAAAAATCAACCTTTACAAGTCAGAAGCAGTAGATTTCTCTCAAGGGGAAACCTCAGTATTTCAGAACCCCATTTGGGGAAGCTGTCTAAATAGGCTTTTTATTTGTGCAAATACAGCAGAGATCCACTGTGCAGTGGGGAGAAGTTTGGCTAAGTCACAGCACAGTGTTAAGGTTGTTCATTGCAAGAAATAATTGACTTGCTTCTTCTGGATAACTTGATGGTATTCAAGTAGAGCATCTCTCTGCTTGTAAGATGTTAGGTGCTCACGTTGTCACCTTTGGGTATGGTTTCTCAGGTGAGTCTTCCTCTAGTGCCTGTCAGGGAGTAAGAAGAGTTGTTGTATTGGGTGTCCAGCAGAGTCCTGGTGAGGTGATGGAGGGGAGAGACGGTTTCTCTTTACTGACAGGTCCCCAGAGCAGCCCTGTGCCTGGGCAGAAGCCAATGTCAGGATGATGGATTAGATCTGAGTACCATACTATCTGAGCTATACAAGGACCAGGAAGGAGAGTTGGTTGGTCCCAAGGTCAGGAGCAGGTATGCTGTCCCTCTCCCATCTACAGTACGTCTTTGAGCATCTCTCAGATTTCCTAAGCTTTGGCGCATCAACAGATAACAAAACCAAAACTAAATGCAGAACTTACCATCTCATGGAAGAATCTGACTGTCAGACTAACCATATAGCACCTGGAGAATTCGAAATCTTGAATCAGTGTGTGAAAAGGAGAATCATGATGCTGCCAGCTAGATATAGGGAATGTCACCTCAGTATGCAGTAACATGTTTCCAAGAAGAAGACACAAGCCCAGGCTGCAGAAATCCATGGGTTGAACCCATAGGGAGGTGATGGTGGCAAGTAGGAAGTGCCTTTCATCAGAACCAAGGTTCTGTCTTCACTTTTTGTTTGTTTGCCTTCTGACATTGGGCTGGTGTATGCTCAGTGCATAGCGAATGGATGAGCAGCTAGTGGCCTGCAGAGTAGGAGCCCTGCAGAGCACAGAGTTTCATGAGACTGGAGTTCGGGCAGGGCACAGCTCACAGCAGACCATGCAGCTCTTATAAGAACTGAGGCCAATTGCGCAGACTAAAGGCTTGCTGTTAATAGTTAGCCTGGTAGTGGGCATAAACTGTAGGTGACCTGGGCAAACTGGGATGTATGGTTAGCTTCTCACCGAGTTAGCCTTTTCTCTGAGATCAGCAGCAGGGAGAAAGCCCCTTAAAATTCTTCTAGTGGAGTAGGGGCTCAGGATAAGGCTGATCACAGCTTGATACCTCAGGAATAGACTGAAGGTGTTTGGAGGGAGGGGGCAACAAAAGGCTGATGCTAGGGACCCAGCAAGACCGAGTGATTGCCTGGATTGTGGCTGGAGGGGGGTAGGTGGAACTCCAGGGTGGGGGTTGTGTGCAGCTTCTGGAAAAGGGAGTGTCAGGTCTTAGAAGAGAACCATTGAGCTAGGGTTGGGGAGGAAGCAGATTGGGGTGGGTGGGTATGTAGTTTTATGCAAGTTGGAAAATGAAGGTATGAATATAAGTTTTCTTCCTTATCTTATGAATTCCCCAAGTGGGAGAGAATGATGTAAACGTACACATTTTTCATGTTCTTTCCTCTGCCCTCTGCCCCTCTACCCACCCATTCACTATTGACTTAGGACTGAAATGTAAACTGAAAACAATCCCTTTCCTTCCTTAGAGGTGAATGTGTTTGCAGAGTAGGTGCTGAGTGAGCCTGCATAGCAGAGCAAACGGTTTGTCCAGTGAGAGAGGATTAGAAATTTCTTTGCTTCTAGTGAGCTTTCCTGAAGACCCTGAGCTCCAAACAACCTGCTTGGGAATATGAAATTGGGAGCACAGTCAAGAAGAAAAAGAAGCTAGCATGGGGCCTGGAGATGTTCCCACAGGAGCCTGAAAGGCTGGAGTGCTTCAGGAGAACTTAGTTTGTCCTTAGAATTGAGGCTGTGGTTTACAAATATATTATGCCCCATAGTAATTCCTCTACAGGATCAGCCGCTTTTGAAAAAGTGTGGAGTATGAAGCATGGCACTAGCGTTAGCACGTGGAAGGTGTGGAGTATGAAGGCTCTAGCGTTAGCATGTGGAAGGTGTGGAGTATGAAGCATGGCTCTAGCGTTAGCATGTGGAAGGTGTGGAGTATGAAGCATGGCTCTAGCGTTAGCATGTGGAAGGTGTGGAGTATGAAGCATGGCTCTAGCGTTAGCATGTGGAAGGTGTGGAGTATGAAGGCTCTAGCGTTAGCATGTGGAAGGTGTGGAGTATGAAGGCTCTAGCGTTAGCATGTGGAAGGTGTGGAGTATGAAGCATGGCTCTAGCGTTAGCATGTGGAAGGTGTGGAGTATGAAGGCTCTAGCGTTAGCATGTGGAAGGTGTGGAGTATGAAGCATGGCACTAGCGTTAGCATGTGGAAGGTGTGGAGTATGAAGGCTCTAGCGTTAGCATGTGGAAGGTGTGGAGTATGAAGCATGGCACTAGCGTTAGCATGTGGAAGGTGTGGAGTATGAAGGCTCTAGCGTTAGCATGTGGAAGGTGTGGAGTATGAAGGCTCTAGCGTTAGCATGTGGAAGGTGTGGAGTATGAAGGCTCTAGCGTTAGCATGTGGAAGGTGTGGAGTATGAAGCATGGCTCTAGCGTTAGCATGTGGAAGGTGTGGAGTATGAAGCATGGCACTAGCGTTAGCATGTGGAAGGTGTGGAGTATGAAGGCTCTAGCGTTAGCATGTGGAAGGTGTGGAGTATGAAGGCTCTAGCGTTAGCATGTGGAAGGTGTGGAGTATGAAGCATGGCTCTAGCGTTAGCATGTGGAAGGTGTGGAGTATGAAGCATGGCACTAGCGTTAGCATGTGGAAGGTGTGGAGTATGAAGCATGGCACTAGCGTTAGCATGTGGAAGGTGTGGAGTATGAAGCATGGCTCTAGCGTTAGCATGTGGAAGGTGTGGAGTATGAAGCATGGCACTAGCGTTAGCATGTGGAAGGTGTGGAGTATGAAGCATGGCACTAGCGTTAGCATGTGGAAGGTGTGGAGTATGAAGCATGGCTCTAGCGTTAGCATGTGGAAGGTGTGGAGTATGAAGCATGGCTCTAGCGTTAGCATGTGGAAGGTGGCTGGCCAGTGGGTAGTACTTCTGTTTCTTGAGGTGGACACAAACGGAAAGAGCCTGGTCCTCTAGACAGCTGTTCACTTGTGCAAGAGAAAAGAGAGTCCTATGTTCTCACATGCATGACCCTTAGGAACCAGCAGCTCCCTGGGGTGTTTATGAGGTCTGTGTCCTGTGGCAGGTGCTGCCTTCATGGCAGGTAACTTTGTGCTCTGTGAGGAGTGCCAGACTGACCACCCATTACCCTCTTCTGGTAAGGGGCTAATGCTACAAATGTGCTGAGTTTTTACAACAGAGAAAATTTTAACCTTGATTTTTACTTGGATTAACTATGCTCTGCCAGGTGACATAAATCCCTGTAATGAAACAAATGTTTGCTTTAAACAATATAATGTATACACAGACCTTAGGACCATGTGAGAGTCTAACCTTACTTACGGTTTTGACTTGTGGAGACTACCTTGGATATCCCTATCATTTTCCATTTCTTTTGCTTTTTTCCCTCTGCTTAGGAAAGCCTGTCTGGCTGCTTCATTAGCTAACTCGTGTGAATTTGCATCACTGATAATGGCCTCAATTGCAATGAGTATGGCTTTAATCAGCCTTAGTGTCTAATATCTCTGAAGGCGTAGAAAGTATTTTAGGCCTGGGATAAACAATTTATGTTCATTAGGGGCATCTTGGTATTTGTTGGTGACATATTTATATCCTTTATAATTCAGAGATTACTTCATGTCACATGGTAAAACTTTGACTACATTGACTGACTCCACCGGGAAGGGGCAGGAGAACTTGGGGTTTCAATGCTTATTTGTAGGATAATTATTCTAAGAATTTTCTGAATAGCTTTGGCATCTTCTTTTTCCCTTCCAGCAGAGAAGTAAGATACCTTTCAGGTGAATGAATTGACTTTGCTGTATAGAGGAACCATAGTGAATACATATAAGGGAAATAGTGTTTTATGAGGTGTTTAAGTAATTCCATAATGTAACCCTTTTAAAACATAAGAGTTTTAGTTATCCCGTTATGTAGCTACTTGACCCTTAAGCCTGCAGGAGCTAGCCACCGTGCTTATTCATTTTATTAGGATATAAAGACATAATGTTCATCTTTTCAGCTGGATCGATTTGATATTGAGAGTTAATTGGTAAAACTTCCTAGGGGTTTAATAGCAAAAGGAAATGGATCTAATGCACGATTCTTATTGTGAGATGAATTATGTTTCATGGAAGGTAATATTCCATCAATGGCTGTATAAAGAGCTGTATACAGATTACCCAGAATAAAAGTATTTCCAGTATTTCCGGAAGAGCAGTGCTGTGTTTCTATCATAATATAGTCTATTTCTAAGTATCTGTTGTAGCTCCTACAATTATTTCATAAAATGTAATCCCTCACTCAGCCCTCCTTTCCTTCCCTCATTGTTGAAAATGAGCGGTAATGTAAACAGTGCCTTATGGATTGGTGTCGTCTGTCACTTGTTGAGGAGGTGAATCTCACGCTGTGGTTGTTTTCCTAACCTGTTATATGGTGTTCCCAAGAAAACCCTCACCAATACCGTCTGTCAGGCAGAGAACTGGAAGATCTTTCCTTTGCTATAGGCAGTAAAAGGATGAATGGCAGCCCAAGCTCTTACTCCACTGACTCTGGACCATTTGCCCTCTTTTGCTTCCTCCTCCTCCTAGCCTCTGATCCTTATAAATTTTCCAACGGTGAGAAGTCAGCCAGCTCCATGTGGGAGCTTCTACGTGGGCTACTTTACGTGGGCACTAATGACAGGATAAGCCAGATGATCTTTTGTTGTGGGGTCGGCCTGTGCCATGTTGAATGCTCAGCAGCTCTTGTAGTCTGCCCACTAGATGCCAATTGTGGCAGCCCTAAATGTTTCCAGACATGGTGTGTAGGAGTAAAACTGTATATTGGGGCCAGAATTACCTCCATGGTCTAGAACCTGAATAAAGTTTTAAATCTTCCTTTAACTATATTATTTGGAGGTAATCAGCACTAACACATTTCACCAATAGCGCCAGTGTATGGCATACAAAGCCTGCTGCTTCCTTAAGTTGAGGAGTTGAGGATGGGGCAAAAATTTCCTGTTAAGGGCCAGTGCCCAAGGCAGAATTAATCAGAAAGCACATACCAAAAATAATTTAGCTGCTTTTTTTCCCCCGCCAAAGAAAAATATTTAGCCCCTCTGTCAGTTAAATTAGAAACAGGCACCGTAGAACTTGATTTCATGAGAATAATTCTCTACTATCCATGTTAAGGCAAAAGCAATGAGGGAAGGACAGACGCAGAATTCCAGATAAGTAGGAATGAGGAAGAGTGGAAGATGTTCTAGAAAGAAGAAAAGGGGTGTGCTGCACAGGGAAGAGACCAGGAAGAGCCTCAGAAGGTTTGGGATGTTTTGAAATTGTTACCTGCTTGCTGCTCAGCTTCTAGAAGTCTCAGGTCAGAGTTCATCACCCATTGTTTGAAAGAAGCACGGGTTTATCATTTTTCCCATATCTCCAGTTGTTCTACTGAGGGAATCTGCTGAAGCAGATGCCCAGGCAGCATTAGAATACATATGGTAATGCTTGTGCAAAATGGTCATTCTATTTTGGTTTCTAAGAAAAAAAGAAAAGGAAAACAGCCAATGAAACATCTCCACCAAGGAATGGTGGGGTCATGCAGTTGATCTCTGTGTGTGTCCAGGGACACAAACCACTGTCATAGGTCAATGCTTGGCAGACTGTTGTCCCCAGCTGCATCAAGGTTACCTGGAATCCTGTTTGAAGTGCAAATTCTCCGTTCCCCTCCCCTTCCAGGGCAAGCCTTAGCAATCTTTAGTTTTTAATACATTACTTATACACATTAAAGCTAGAAGAACACTCTTTTAGGCCATGGAGATGTGTAGCCATCAGTCAGATTCCCTAGAATTAGGAGTATCTTACAGTAGATTTTGTAACCATTACTCCTAAGTCAGTGCTGCAGTCTTCAGAGTTCAGTGGCCTCAGGAGACTCTTCTCCTGCCAAGAGGAGGATGCCTGGGAGATGTAAGTTTCCACTGAGAACCTTTATAAGGCTTAATTGCTAATGTGTAGGTGGCAGCTGATACTGACTTGTCCCTCCCACTCAGTTCAGCTACGCTTTCAACCTCTCTCTCTCAATATTCTTAATTAATGATCTGCAGCTTCTGAAGCCATTTCATCAGGGGTCTCTTGTCCCAGCATGTTTCCCCTTTGAGCATTCCTTGAAGAGGGTGTTATTCCCAGCAGTCAATTAGAAAAGGAAAGTAGAGGTGGCTCCCAACAAGCCCTGTGACCAATTACCTACCTCCCTTTATCCCTCTTTGTAGTTCTCCAAAAAATGGGCCGGCCGGGCGAGGAAAAGCTGAGTTCTGACCAGCGGCCCTGGCCTTGTTTTTCTAACGCGTTTGTCCCGTTCGGATTTCAGTTTCCTGCCTTAGGCAGGAATTGATTGAAAATTCCCTTTGAACTCTTGATCCTTTTGTGGAAAGTAGTTATAAGATTGTTTCCCTAGCTGGGAGACGCTGAACACACAGAGAGAGGGGAACTCAGCACCAAACGTTAAAGGTCGTTCCCACCAAAACGAAGGGCTGGATTAGACAAGGGATGGCAATCATTTTTCGAATCATACTTGAATTTTGGCTTTTTTTTCTCTTGATTTGATAAAGCATGGTGAACGATGAATGAGAGCTTAATCTTCTTAATCCTCTATTTCTAAGTAATTATTTTTATTGGCTCACCTTCTATTTACAAGGAAAATACCTTTAAAACTTTTATTGGACCTAACACCTTCTTTGGTAAAGTTCATAGAAATTTCCCAGGTTAGTACCTCTCATCCCTCACAGGCAGTGCTGAGTAGTGTTCTGGAATTCCCTGTGGGATGGGAATCCCCTTGGTTCACTGGGCAGGTCCTATTATGGGGTCCTGATACTGTTTGTGGTTTCAGTCTCTCACTAAAATAATGTAACCAGGATTTTTGAGCAAAGAGTCACTTTGGGGAAGTAATTACAGTGTCCAGTGGCTACATGCAGGTTTTGAAATTAATGAATAATTGTTAATTAACCAATCTCATTTGTCATGACTTCACACATGACTCCAGAAGATACTACAGGTAACGAATACCCCCATCATCACAGAATGACACTGGGCTGGTCAGTTTTTGCTTTGTTTTGTTTTGTTTGCCTTTACTGGTTTGAGTTACTGGTGAGAATGATTTGCTATTTATTTATTAACTCCTCTCAATTTATAACTAATTTATTGATATTGTTATTATCTTCACATTCTACATTGTCATTATTGCTCCCAATTACAGATAAGGGGATTGAGAAACAAAAAGGCTTAGGAACTTACATACGTAGGCTTCCAGGAAGAAGGCTTTATGTACAACTCTCAAGCCCCTGCTTTCCGTGTTAAAATTTCCCTCAGAAGGTACAGTCTCTGACTCTTGAGTTCAGTAAGCCCACATCTTTAGAGACACATTTTAGAAACATAAAAGCCGGTAACCACTGGTGCATTCCTGGATGTTTGAAGTGGCTGGTATGAACACAGCGAGGCAGCCGGTCTGTCCTCCCGGTGTGGTTTTGCTCACTTCTCACAGGAAAAAGGCTTGTGTTCTATAGTGGCAGTGTGATGATTCATTCAGTCTCCCAATTTTACGGGTTTGGTGTCAGTATAGTTTGATCTTCTGGGTTGGGTGGTGAGACCACTTCCTGTGACAGATCACTTCCTGTCTGGAAGGCCTTTCTGGTCTACAAGTCTTTCTTACATGGAGCATATAGCAGTCTCCTCATGTTTGTTCTGGCTTGCCTAGTTCTCTGTCCTTAAGGTCCTGAAGAACTAAAAAGGAGTATTTTATCTACTGGTTTGGAAGCTATTTTCTTTTCTTACTCAATCTTAGTGACCTGATATTTAAGTATTGCTGCTTCCTTGAGGGCAACCCTTGCTTAACTATATGACAGATTGTCTCAGTCTGAAAATGCATAACAATTAAGCACTAAATGCATGTAGCCAGGTAGCAATTCATTTCTACTTAGCACCATTCACATATTTTAAGAGTATGTTCAATTCCACCATATAGACAAAGGTGCTTTTTAAAAAGGCAGAGTGAGCCTGCAATCAAAGAAAATCTCTCCCATTTCTTCCAAGATGTAGATGCATCAACTGGCTCCCGTAGCTTTGGTTCTTTACTATTAATGTTTACCCAATTGTTCCATTGCTCTTTTTGTATATAACCGAAGAAATGGGTCTCCTCTAATCATTGAAAATCCCCAGTTTATCGCTTCAAGATTCCTTGGTTCCACTCAAGGAGGTAGGAAGGTTGTGCCACCCCCTCCCACCTTCATGTGCATCATTCACAAATCTCCCTCTAAGACTACCCTACATTCAAAATTACCTCAGTCTAGGTACTGGTCACTAGGGGAATATTTAGAGGGTTTTTCTTTGACTCATAATACATTTTATAAATTCCTTCAACCCAAGCTAACCTGATTTTTTAGTTTGTTGTCAGGGACATAAAAGGTCCCTGTATACACACATACATACACATGTATATACACATACTCTCACACATGTACACACCACATGTACACATATATACTTACACAATCATATACATATATGCACATATGTACATGTATCACATATACACACACGCACAGAGAGTGAGAGAGATGGGGAGAGGGATGGAGAGAGATTTATGATAAAAATTTACACGGACTGATACTTTTGTTGTTTTCCAAACTCCACTTCAGGGTACATAAGCCATCGTTGGTCCCAATCATGTCCCAGAACAGCCTGCATGTGCTAACTATGGATGGGGCCTGCTCTGCAGGCCTTCAGGTACTCTCAGTAGTCCACAATAATTTCTAGTGAGTTATCTTTTCTTTCATGTTCTCTGTTGCAGAAATATTTAAGAGCAGCATTGATATTTTTTACTTAGCCATCTGTCATGATTACGAGCCATCTGCCTGCTCTTCTAAGAAGCAATGTGTTGCCAGATTAAAGCTACAAAAGAATTTTGAGGCACTTATTAGATCTTAGTATAGATAGGTAAATACTTATACTGCATATGTGTAAAAGTTTTTAATTTATAATACAGAGTCTAACTAAAGTGTCCTGGAATTTGAAGCAAATTCTGCCTTTGGCGAGAAGGACAGAGATGGGAGAGAGGGGTGACGTCATCTGCCCTATGCCTTGGCCAGTATACCCCTCATTGCTATACATGCTCTGAGCCTGCCATGGGCGAGATGACTGACATGAGGGGCTGCAGATCACATCTAAACATTGCTAGGGAAAGGATCTGAAGCAGTGTGCAGCTGGAAGCCTGTTCTTAACAGCGTTCTGTAAGCACTGATGAATAGACTTTCTAGTTTTGTGTGTGTGTGCCCCATTGGTGTGCCCCTTCTCCAACTCCATTTTCAGTGGCTTCTGCTTTATTTCCAGCATCATGGTATATCTCTTTCCAAAACTTGTCTGTGATCTGCCCTATCATTAGGTAAATGGCTTTCTCTTTCCTGAGTAGACCAGAAGCAGTTTGCTAAAGGACATCAACCAGCCTCTCTCTCTTTTCTCCCTATCTCCCTATAGAAGCCATCATCAAACCCACTTGTTCTGCCTCTCTCTGTCTTCTTCATTTCTTTATTATTTGTTCTTTGTTTCTATACTCTTTCCCCTATCTTAGTAAAGAATCTACTGGGAATTTTGGAATGACTAGAATATTGCTCACCCTGACCTGTAGTTAGAAGCCCTACAGTGAGCAAGCAGAAAAAAGCAACTCTCCTCTCCCAATTCCCTTTGGTCTCAAGTAGACCACCCTTTTCTCTGCAACCCTTTCAACTAGAAAAACTTGAATTCAAAGAACAGGTCATCCATTGACTTGACCCAAGAACATTCCTCTGATAGATCTGGTTCACAAAGCCTAGATTTGTCCTCACATTGTGCTCTACTGACTGATTTGAAGATGAGAAAGTAGCCTTTGGCTTCATCCAGTGGGTGCTGTTGATCATTTCTGTGAGTATATGGGGTAACCTTACTTGTAAGCCATGAGCTTGATTCTGTAGTCTTGTTCTAAGGATAGGGTAGAAGAGACTGGGAGGTGGTTCCTCCTAGAGCAACAAGACAGGTGAGCCATTTTTACTAGTGATGTTTTCCCTAAACTAACAAATCCCCTTCTTTGGTACCATGTATCATGCTTAGTACTGGGCATGATAGCGTCAAGGTAACAGAAAGGTGTTCATGCAGGCCTAGGAGTGGGACAGATAATGATATAGTCATGTGCCTGCTGCCTGTGGAAAGTTTTAATGCAGAGACAGAAAGAAGTGCTGTGGCAGCGCTGAGTTTACTTCTGCCAGGGGGTGTCATGGAGTACCATAGGGAAGAACATAGTCTTTACAGAGATCTTTCTCTTGGCCATCTCTATTCCCATTTCCTGTAATTCATATGGTATTTTCTTGCCTTGCAATTGGCATTTTACATTATGTAGAGTTTCTTAATTCCTTCATATAGGCCATAGTGGAATGATAGATGGGACAAGCTGCCATATTTTGCATGTCTCTGTGGTGACAGTTACGAAAGAATGTGCCTTATGTGTGACGGTAGAAACAAGTATATAGATAACTGTGGAGGTGGGATCTGAGAGCACCAGTCCCTTTGAAGGAGATCTGTTGGGTCCTCTTATTTCATATATGGGAAAACAGATGCCTACGGGATCTCCTTGTCCCCTCAGGATGGCCTTCTCTTGTGTCTTCTTTGTGCAGTTGGGATTAAACACATATGCCTGGCTCAGGTTTCTACTGCCTGCCATGCTCCTCTCCCCTGCCTTGGAGGGCTTTCCAACCTGCCAGTCCCTTAAGGCTCCCTCTGTCCTTCCAGGGCTCCTCTGTAGCCTGGGGCTTCCTGCCCTGTTAGTGTCATGTGCTGACATTGATCTGTGTGTCTGCATTAGGAGAGTTGAGCATACAGAGCTAATAGTGTCTCTTTCTCTGAATGCTGTGGTTCGTTCCCCCCGTCCCCCCCACACACACAGCTTGCTGTTCCATGGGATTCAACACCTCCCAGGCAGGGCCTTTACTCTACTGCCTCTGGTACTAGGGTGAACACCACTAGGGATGGGGGTGGGTGCCAAGAGGTGTAGTACGTGCTGCAGTCCTATGTTGCTGTGTTCCTCTGTTGATGAGGGACTCAGACGATGTGAAAACCCTTCCACCTCTGTGATCTGTCTGGATTTTCATGGTGAGGCGTGCTAGCATTTTCACTTTCATGTTAGAGATACTTTGTACAGTCAGAAGACAAGGTCTCCTGAAGACTCAGAGAGAAAGCACAACATTGAGTTACACCTCTGACATTTAGGGATGCAGTAAGTGAAATAACCAGTGTGCTTGTCTGGCACTGAGTTTATGGCCAGAATCCTTGTATTTTAAACTTTGAACAAATAATTGTTGCTTTTCATGATGACAGTCTTTATCCCTATAGAATAAGGAGAGAGGAAGGTATCAGTTCTTCAGTGTATTGAGCTGAATAGTGGCCTTGTTCCCAAAAGGGGCTTTTGAGCCCTCACCTTCCTGATACGTCTAAAACTCGGGGCGATTTGTTTGGTCATATGTTTCTTCTTACTGCTAAATATGAAGCATGTTCATGGGATTTAGAATCGATGTGGGTGTGCACCCATTTCTACTGGAGCTCATGTTCTAGCAGGGATGTCTCCTCCACAGACCAGTCATTTAATGCACAAGTCTGTAAACACTTAAAGAATGCGTCTGACCCAGAGGAGGGAGATAAACTGTTCAGAAAAGCTTCCTAGAGCTTGCTGTGCACCTGGTAGGCTTGGAGGCTGGTGGAGGAGCACACCACACAGTGGGAAACAGTGGTGGGGTTTGGTGAAGGGCCGGACTGCCAAGTTTGGCTAGAATAGGAATTCGCGGTTGATGACATTACAGGTTCATCTGGGACACCACAAGGAAAGATTCTGATAGTCTAAGCGGGGATGATGTGAACATAGAACAGGATGGATGTCTGAGAAGTCATCCGAAAATAAATAAATAGTACTTACAAGATGAGGTGACCTTTTCAAGAGAACTAGGGAAAGGCATTGTGGGGGTGTATTGACTGAGGTTTCTGTCCCACCCGGTTCCCACAGTCATTCATTCCCAACGAAACACACAGAGGTCTACGTTAGTTATAAACTGATTGGCCTAGTAGTTCAAGCTTCTTATTAAGTCTTGTAACTTATATTAGCCCATAATTCTTGTTTGTGTTGGTCACGTGGCTTGGTACCTTTTTCAGCAAGGCAGTCACATTTTGCTTAATCTGTGTCTGGCTTCCTCTGTGTCTGGGTGATGATTGCAGTCTGAAACTTCCCTCTTCCCTGAATTCTCATTACCCAGCCTCTACTTCCTACCTGGTTTCCCCACCTATACTTCCTTCCTAGCTACTGGCCAATCAATGTTTATTTAAAATACAAGCGTGACAGGATACAGACCATTGTCCTACAGCATTCTCCCCCACTTTTTTATTTTTTTTTTAATCTTTTTTTTTTGTTTTTTTTTTTTGTTGTTTTTTTTTTTTGTTTTTCGAGACAGGGTTTCTCTGTAGCTTTGGAGCCTGTCCTGGAACTAGCTCTTGTAGACCAGGCTGGTCTCGAACTCACAGAGATCCGCCTGCCTCTGCCTCCCGAGTGCTGGGATTAAAGGCGTGCGCCACCACCGCCCGGCACCCCCACTTTTTTAAACAAGAACTCTGAATCGAATCTCCTTTGTTTAGCTTTTCTACTGACCATTATCTATAACAACTTGTAACCAACATTCTAAACAAAGGCTAACATCCATAATCCATTTTTTGGGAATGTGGGCATAGTTTTCTAGGATACTTCCTGCTGACTGGGGGCACTGATAATCTCATGGGGACCTAAAGAAAATTTAGAATTATGATCAAGTCCTGATTGGAATATCCTAAGGCTTTATCATCTCAGGCAGCAGTCTTTGAACTGTTCTGGATGTAGAACTCAGATATCTGGGCCATTCTTCCTATCGGAGATTTCTCAAGGGATCTTCCTTGGTCAAACCTGATTTTTCTTAACTCGGTATGAATCCACAGTTCCTCATTTTCTGTGGAAACAAAAGCAAAACCTCTTATCCAAAGTAACATATCTTTTGACTTAGATTTTAAAGTCAAAACTAGAGCTAATGGGCCAAGCAGCGATTTAATTAATACGGTTTCTGTGTGATTATTTCGGGGCTAAGCAGCCAGGAACCCACAAGCGGCCCTCTCCTCCAACAGGGATGTTTCCCAGGGTTTAGGCTGCCACCTCTAGATGGAGGGGTGAAAGTGAGAGAATTCCCTGCCTGTGCATGCACAACCCAGTGCATGGGATGTGAAGCTATTTCTCATCACCCTTGGATTCACTTCTAATGACCGCCTCTGGCTTGTGGAAGAAGTAATGGTTCCCATGTTTCCTGTCCTGAAGAGAACTGGAGAGTTTTCCTTCTGAGAGTAGCAACAACCTCCTAATTAAGGCTGAGGAGAAAGGGAGGCTTTGCCTCCTGCTGTGCTCAGAAGCCTATTTGTTCACCTCAGTTTACTCATGGGAGAAAAAAGTGGAGCTCTGAGAGCAGAGAAGTTTAGAAGCCACAGTACTCCTGATTAGTGTAGATAGCTAAGCTCCTGCTACAGAGAACCAGGGCTTGCTGGCTGCCCAGGGAGAACCTCAGAACAGAATCTTCTCTCTTACATTGCTAGTGTAAGAATTGAGGATTTATTTATTTAAAGGAAGAAAAATCTAATTAATCTATAATCAAGCATAAACTGGGCTATGAGAAAACTCCAGCCTGAACCTTCTGTTTCATTGGGAGCTTCCCTGGACTGAGAAGAGAAAGCCACAGCTTGGTTCTGACCAAGTACTCACGGAGGCAGACCTCTTTTATTATGATTGTAGGAGTCACTCGGCAGTGGTTTTTTGCAGTGTTTGTGGCTTCTAGACATCACAGCTCTCTGTGGTTAGAGTTGTCAAAGATATTTGAAAGTGCCAGACGTACTTCCGCGGCCTTCAGTTTGCCGCTGTCCCCGAGTCCATAGTCTGTGATACAAATCATTGCCTGCAAAACATGCACACATTATTAACATGTCACAAATTTGGGGTCGCTTTTTAGGGTTTTAATAAATGTGCTGCAGTGTAGTCAGTTTTTAAATCCTATATATTACATTTTGTGCATTTCAAAAGCATTCCAAGCACATTGTATCAGATTTTCAGTTGGCCAAAGAAAGATTCGTGGCATGCAAACTGTTACTATCCCCCAGCTAAGATCTTGTACTTGTGGCATATGGCCTCCACCTGGTGGCAGCATACTCCTTAAAGGTTAGATCTGTAATCAGCAACTGCAAAGAAATTCTAAGCATAATTTACACATGGTGAGAATAGCAGAACTACTTTTAGGTGTACAACCAGATTCCCTTTGGGACCCAGCAGTTTCCTGTCACTGCATTTGACTTCTTCGTGTGCCTCTCAGACACCGCCCTGGCACTTTACCAAACAAGGCTCTTGCTGTCATGGAGCCAGAGAGTAGGCATCCATTGGTCTGGCCTCATTGGCTCGTTGTTTTTGAGATGAGTCCATTTTGGCGGTGTCACCATTTTGGTAAATGCCATCCCACTGTGTGAATAAACTATGGTTAGTTTATTTTCCTGTTGCTGGGCCTTGAGTATGTCTTCAGTCCGGGTTAGTGTGAACAGAGCTCGCTTGCTTAGGTGAACCTGTAGGGTGGCCTCGTTGGCCTAATCAGTAAGCACATGGCTAGTTGTAGGGAACAGGCAAACCATTTGACAGAGTGGTTCAACCCAGTTCCATTCCCATCAGCGTGTCAGAGTGGGCTGCTTCAGCTCCTTTCCGTTTGGTATGGTGTTGGACTTTGTAATTTAAGACCTTCTCCTGCATTTCATGGCTGTAGCTATTGATTGGGATCTGAGTTTGAGTGTGAACAGTGATGGTGAACACTCCTTCATGTGCAGCCATCTATTTTTCATATTTGTGGTATCTATTTAAGCTTAGATTGTAATAAAAGCTGCCAGTCCCTGGAAGTTGTTTCCATATTTTGGATACATGTCAGACGTGTGTTTGTGAGGGTGTTTTATCCAGTTTGCAGCACACATAGCATTCCACTGGTGGTATTGCTGATGAGCAAACATTTCTTCTTTTGATCGTGTCCAGCTTAGTCAACAAGTTTTCCTTCAATGTTTTGTGTTTTCTAGCTCATACATAAGAAATCTTTTCCTGCCTTTATGATGAGAATAATAGTTTTTGGTTTTCGTACTTAAGTCTGTAATTATCTCAAGTTAAATTTTGTGTCTGGCAGATACCAGGCAAGTTTCATTTTCTTTCCGTGTTTGTATCTGATGCTCTAATACCATTTGTTAAATCTGCCTTCACCAAAGTTTAAAAAGGAAATCAAAGACCTCCTTAGAGATTTATAAAAGTGACTTTTCTACAGGTCTACAGACTGAATCTCTGGGTCTCTTGGACATCCCCAACCTGTGGTTCTGGTTATACATTCTTTCCTTTCCAAAGTGTTCGTTTACTATTACTCAACAATGACTCCTAAGGTGTGAAGATTTTAAGGTTCCAGTCTGTCTGTGTCTACGCGCACGCACGTGCACATATATGCTCCCCAACAGGACCCCCTGCATGTATCCCTGCATGAATTCCTACAAGATGCCAGAGGGCAACATCGTCCTCCATTGAACGTCACTTTATTCTTTGGGACAGGGTCTCTTACTGAACATGGAGCTTGCCACTTCAGTTTGGCTGACTAGCCAGTGAGCTCTCCAGCCTGTGAGTCTCCGCCCTCCCAGCACTGGGACTTGAGGCACATCCCAGGGCTGGTACACAGCTTGCCTAGCAGGCACTTTCCCCACCCAGCCATCTCTCTAGTCTGGCTACAACTTCTCATGAGGTCCGTGTGCCTGCTGTCCAGTGCAGAGACATTAGCTACATGGGGCTACCAAGTTTATTTTAATCAGAATGAAAATGTCAGCTTTTAAGTCACAGTAGCCATATTTTGAGTACCCAATTGGCTATACTATTATACCACACAGACATACAGAATTTTCATTTTTTTTCTTTTAAGGTTTTACATGAGCTAGCCAATAGAGTAAGAAAGGAGGCTTTGAAAACTCACAGCATACTTAAAACTTTCCTTCATTTAATTACTGGCATCCTTTTATCCATTTATCTACTCCTTTTTTTTCCTCTGGTTTCTTCTTGTTTTTCTGGGTATTTATTTTTACTCCAAGCTCTTTGGTCCAGCTAATTCCTTCCTTGTCAAAAGGCAATGGCTTACACAGATTCCTTACTCCTGAGGAGAAATGTAGGTGGAAATTTCTGGCCTGCCAGCAGCTCCCAA
Organism: Arvicola amphibius; assembly: GCF_903992535.2. Taxonomy (NCBI): domain Eukaryota; kingdom Metazoa; phylum Chordata; class Mammalia; order Rodentia; family Cricetidae; genus Arvicola; species Arvicola amphibius. The sequence continues at coordinate 39,073,428 of NC_052051.1, read as the reverse complement.
ATAAACACACTGTGGTTTATACTATTTATAAATGTTTGGCCAGTAGCTCAGGCTTGTTACTAGCTAGCTCTTATATTTAAATTAACCCATATTTCTTATCTACATTTTGTCATGTCACTTGGTACTTTTTCTCAGTATGGCATGCTCATCTTGGTTCTCCCTGCAACTGCTGGCAACTCCTTTGACTTTGTCCTTAGTTTAGTGCTCCCACCTATGGCTACTGGCCAGTCAGCTCTTTATTAACCAAATGAGAGTAATACATATTCACAGTGTACAGAATAACTAATCCACAGCAGAGAAAGGATGTCCCTTTCTCTGAATCTGCACAGAATTATTCTTTTCTGAGGTCTACCTAGTATCGCCCTGTTCAACTTCTCCCTTTGTTTTGCCTTCCAACTATCACGGAGATGTGTGGTTGTGCTCTAGGGACAGCTATTTTGTCATTTCTGTTCTGGTTAAGCCTATATTTCTTCATAGCATTTCTACTATAAATATGAGCTTGTGAACATTAGTAGCCATGCTGGGATTCCATCCAGAAGTGGTTTTGTTGCTGTGTTCTTGTGTGTGGAGTTTGTGAGATTCTCTGCAGTTTTCTGCTGGGCATGAGCTGCAGACACATTCTGCCATTAATAAATATTCCTCCATTCTCTTTCAGTGTGGAAATTTTGCTGTTCTCGTGGATCTTCACATAGTGCCGCAAGGCCCAAACAAAGATTCCAGTTGGTTTTCTGAGCAGAAGAAAGAGGTACAACAAAGAAATTTTGCTCTTTAAACACTACTTCTTATTGTATGTGCTGGAAGAAATGGCAGCTCCTCTCAGCTTTCATTTTCATTAGTGTTTTTTTTATAAAGTTGAGTGGTGGTTAGGATAGTTAGGAGTATGCCCAGTGACAAGCATACATGTGTTCCCACCTCTGCCCTTGAGAAACTGACACAACCATGTTTCATATGCTAATCTGTTGTCGACGTGAGTGAGTGAGTGAGTGTGTGTGTGTGTGTGTACGTGCGTGTGGTGTTAGAGAGCGAATCTAGGACTTTTACGTGCTTGGTAGGCACCTCGCCGTCTCTATGTCCCCATCCCGGGCTCTGTTGTTTAAACCAAAAACTCTAATCCCCTTTACTTTGGGGAAAATGGTCCTCTATAATAAAAAGGGAGGAAAAAGAAGCCAAACTACTCCGAGCAAGCGGGGATTTTGATCTGAGTGGTGAGAAAGCCAGCAGCACCTGGAGCAGTTGTGGAATTCACACAAGGCTAATCTCCACATCTGTGTTAGTCCCTACCTTCATCTTCGCCTCTTCTCATTCTCATAAGCCTGTGACAAGGGAAGAGGAGCTTCAGTCTTCCCCTGCTACTGCCGGCCTACCAGTGAGGCAGATAGTTGGTACGGATGGATTGAGTCTGAACAACACGGGCTTGGAGCATGTAGGTTTGCTCTGCTAATACATGAAATTTTAGGAGAATTTGAAAAAAAACAGTTGGGTAGACTTTATAGCCTAGAAATATTGAAATGTTTAAGTACAATTATTTTACTGTTTGCTACCAACATTTGCTGCCGTTGATTAAGCTCTACCGTGGTCTCAGTTGTGGAGTCAGCCTGAAACGGGGTGAGCAGCTGTTGCCACGTGAGCAGTTTGTCCTTCCACTAAATCGCATGCCAGAGTACACAAAAGTCTCCACTGTTCCTAAGTATTTGTTTAACCACGTATAATGCAGCTAAAATAGCAAAGGTGCCACTTAAGTATTTTTTTTTCATTAGTAAGGCATTCCAGTCAATAGTTAGCTATTTACTAAAGAGATGGCTCATTCCTGGGGACCTGAGATAAGTTCCCAGCACACACATACACACAGACACACATCAGAATCTTTAAAACCAAATAAAAAAACAGTTAGTAGTTAAGTTACAGGACAGTCACCAGTTATTCTTGTTTGAAAGGATCAGGTCTATGATATCTCACCTCCCCTAGAGCTTCTGCCTTCTCTGTCTTCACATTAAGGAGTTTGACCAGATAAACCCTCCGTCTCCTGTGGTGTCAGTACCCTCTCTGTGAGCTCCTGTGAGGAGGGTCCGTGTTTCCTTCGGTAGAGATCTGGGACAGGTACCGAGACAGAGGCCTGTTCAAAAGTATCCCAGAAGGCCAGTTGGATGACTCTGTGGGTAAAGGTGCCTGCCGCCCAATACTGACCTGAGTTCAATTCCCATGACAAGTGGGAAGAGAGAACTAACTCCTACAAGTCATCGTCTGCCCTCCACATGTACACCATGTCATGTGGGTACCTGCACAGCTGCACACATATACACTACAAATAAATGAGTAAATGTAATTTAAAAACCTTCAAAACACTGTTCTTCATTTCCTCCTTTTATTAGCCTGCTGCCATTCCTGTTAGAGGTGAATACTCGTGAACTGTGTTGAGCAGTAGTGCTGAACACAGAACAGTAGCAGGAGGGGGACTGCTGTGTGTGACCAGTGTCCACACCGCTAAAGCCGACCTACCCACCCGGACATGATCTCAGTGAAATGCAAAACCACCAGTACTTTGTGGCCACTATTTTGCAAGGATGCCCAGCGACCTGATGCTGAGAAGACACAGGTTTTGTGAATTCCTCATGAAGGAGATTGACTGTGGGCTGTCCTTTTGAGGACTTTGTGTGTAGCAGGTCAGGACTTTTCTCCACTGTTCTCTTTCTTATAATCTCAAATTTTAGGTCACTAGCACGTGTCCACATGACTCAAATTAGCGCATTCTTTCCACCAAAGTGACTAAGATTTCATACAAGGGATCTTGCCCTGCTGACTTGGGAAATGTTCTCGAGTCCACCATTTCAGGCCCCAGATCTCCCATGTTCTTTTGCAGCTTGAAGACTTAGGCTGTAGACCGTTAATATTGATTTTTAGGCAGTTTTGACCAAGAAATGGTTGATATGGAATGTTCTAGAGTCAAGAGTCACCTCCTCTAGAAAGCACAAGGTTAGATTTCTTGTCAAGTGCCACATGCAGCCATGTTGTTCCAGCGAGTGTCTATTCCGGGGCAGTGAGGCATAACTTAGCAGAGGTGCATGATGGAACCTGCAGAGAGCTCCTTCAGTGGTGACCGCAAGAGGCCTGCTTGCCCTACCAAGCTGATCTTTCCTCTCAAAGCAAAGCTGCCACCTCTACTTTGAGCTGTTCCTTCAATTTATGTTCGCTGCTGTTGGAGTCAGTGAGAGATAATTTATGTCTGTGTCCTAAAAAGGAGATGTGAGGCAGGTTATGACTTCACATACGCTCAGTCAGTGCTTCCTTGATTTCCATCTCCAGATCGCCTCATGATGGGGCGGTGTAGAAACAACCAGCTCAATTGCATTTTAACAGGCACTTTGTATGGAAAGAGGGCTGGGCCATATGTTAAACATGCGTTTCATTCAAGTCCAGCTCATGCAGTGAAAGAGACAAACTGAAGTTGTCCCATCTGTGAACCCGAGGAAGCAGACAGGAGCCCTGTTAGCACAGGGAGCTTGTGCCTGTCTCCTGCCCGCTCGTGGGTTCTTTACTTGGTCCTCTCACCTTCCTCTCAGATATTGCTGGCTGTTTTTTTCCCTGCATTGCCCTAGGCCTGTTGAGGATGCTTTTCCCAAGCCCGGCTAGATCAGTTCTTAGGTATCCGTCTACTCTGCACATTGCCCATCTTTAATCCCTGAAACCTGATTCCAATAAGGAACGCCTGGAATATAGTGAGAAACTTCATGTGTATGGGCTCTATTTTTGTCTAACTATTTTTAGTTCTAGCCTTATAGGGTATTTATGGCCAAATTTTAGCAATCCTTGTTGCCTTGTGTGTCTTCCACATATTTTCTAGCTCAGTCATACTTGAACCCTGCATGTGAAACAAAAATTATTTAATTGCTAGAACAACAGTACGAGGCCAGGCTGCCTTTGTGTTGTGTGAGCAGTGCCAAGCATTCAGCTGTAAATGCTATCTTTATATTCCACATTTAGCTGCAAATAAAAAGCAAGAGGAGACTGGCATTTGCATTTTATGTAGAAATGTCTATGTTTGTGTTAAATCAAGGATTTTATATCCTGTTTAAGGGGTATTTGCAATAAAGGAGCGAGCAGCCAAAAACCTGGTTCATGCTGTAATGAGGAAGAATCTCAGCGATGAACCTGTGATGGCTTTTCTGAGAAGCAAGTGGAACAAGTTTGAGGTGACCAGAACAACTCTGAGTCTGCTACGGAATTATTGGAAATTGATCTAGGATCTGTCTCAGTTTTAAAGTATCTGTCTTATATGTAGCTTCCCTTGATCTCTTATGGTAAATTACGTTTTTCTGGTAATTCAGGAAACACTACACAAAATAGTGATACCCACTGTACATTTGGATTTCTGAGTTATTTATTTTGTTTCTGTTCTTTGCTAATATTACATGCCAACTGATGTCTCTAGAAATTTATTAATAACACTGCATGCTGAAATTGAATTCAGGCCTGGTACAGCTACCTAGTAACATTAATCTACACCAGAGACATGAGAAGTTACTTTTATCATTCATGAATGAAGACTATTAATGTGATTTTAGAAAGCAATTGAGTCTACGACATCATCACAAGAGTGAGAAGATCATATTGCCCCCCCCCCCCCCGCTTTCTGATCTCTTGTGTTTGTAAACCCAAGGCCAGAAACTAATGAATGATGCTGTTTACTCTGCAATAAAATTAAAAAAAACAAATCTGAGCCATGCTGGAAAATGTAAGTTTCTGGCTTTTCTTACACAAATAACATCAGGTAACACTTTCTCTGCAGGCAGAACAAGGGTGCGGTGGGATAGTAGGGCCAGAGCTAGTGGCTTCTGTGACCTGTCCGCATGCTGCCCAGACTGACTACAGGAGCATTCTTATACGCCTTTCTGCACCTCTGAGTACCCCTGAGTCCCATGCTGAACCCGTGTAGAAAGCTCCATGGGATTTATCCCCTCCATCCATCACAGTGTGATGGACTGATACTTAGATGAAAACGTTCTTGAAGCTGTACCCTGCTTTTGAAGTAAGCGTTTAAATCTTTATTTGGAATTGTGAAACTGAGGCAGAGCCAACATCAGCCATGGAGCTGTCTCTGATAACCCATTTCATGTGCACTGCGCTCCGGAGGGCTGTGCAGTGCTCCTTTCTGTGTTCACAGCCATGTTAAAAAGCTAGCTGAATGCCAGCATTTGCCTTTTCAGGATGTATAATCTTTTCTTCTCTGGATTGCATTAAACTTGATATGTCTATTGTTTTACATTTACTTTAGGAAGTTTGTTTGCTGTTAAAAGAAACCATTGATTCCAGAGTTAAGGAGTACGTGGGCATTCATAAACAGCCCAGGCCATCAGATGCAGAATTCACAAGATCCAGTCCCTTGTCCTTAAAAGGTAGGCAACAACCTTTGAGATTTTGGACAAAGAAAATAAAATTTCTGCTCTGTAGAGATTGCAATGATATTTGACTCTGTTGTGTTCGCATAGTGATACATTGAAAAAATATGCTGTAATGAAGATGCTGTGTTTGAGTAACAAAAATTCACCGAAAAACCTTAAAGGGCTTTTAATGGTAGGCAAAATATATAAAAATAGCAAATAAAACATTCTTAAGGAAACTGTAAAATTTTAAAGGTCTGTTTTGGTTTTTTGACAAATAATCTTACAAATGGACTTATATTAATACTGACATAAGTTGATTCAGTGTCTTATGCTTTTAAAAATGTTTTCCCATATGTCCCTCTATCTCAGATGTTCTCAAACAGGAGCAGTGTTGTTCCCAGGGGACATTTGGAAATGTGTGCAGAGAGTTTTGGTTGTCATTACTGGCAAGGGATGGGATGCTGGCCCATTGTTGGTAGAGACGAGGGATGACATTGCATTCACAGAGCGCAGAGCAACCCCTTCATAGCAGGCTACGAGCTCCCAAACCTAAAGGGAGTCTACCTGTGATGGCGCAGGTGAGGAAACAGTCTGTAGGTTCAGTGGCTTGATCAAGTACAGGGTCATCTCAGGACAGAGACTGTGGCTTATTTAGTGCCTTCCCCTCATCTATCTCCAGTGCTTAGCTTGGTTCCCGTGGTAGAGATGTAGTGACATGCTGCGTGAGAACACTCGTGAGGGATGAGTGGCCGAGCTCAAATCCAGACCTAGCTCCTGTGGCCTCCACCCAATGTTTTTTTTTTTTTCTGTTTCCTTGGTCTTCTGCCTTGATTTTCTATTTTGTTTTCATTGTTTGTTTCTCAATTAACATCAGCATTTCATAGCAGCCTGTGGAACAAATACAGTGAGAGCGTGGTAATTATCAGACTACAGTGGGTAGACTATTGTGAACCCCATTATGCTAATAGAACATCTGTTTAAGAAAAATACTGAATTACATATTTCTCTGAATCTTTCTTGATCCAGAGTACTCACCTTTTATAGATGATAAATAAACAAGTAGTTTTTGTCACACAAACTGAAAAGCTTAAGAGTATGACATTTTCAAACCAAACAATGTTGCTTCCCAGTGACTCTCAACCTGTGGGTCTCGACCTCACAGGGGTTCCATATCAGATATTTAAATTATAATTTGCAACAGCAAAATTACAGCTATGAAGTAACAACAAAACATTTTATTTGGGGGGGTCACTATAACATGAGGAACTGTATTAAAGTAATAGGAAGGTTGAGAACCACAGCTTTAGATGATGCTCTCTGATTTGCCATTCAGTGTTGTTAAGAATTTTAAGTAGACCTGACCAATCTCACATTTTATCTGGTGCAACAGGAAAAAGAATGGAGCCAGATTCTAAGATTCCCCTCTCTGGCACAGCTGTTACAGTAGGTGGTTTGATCAGAATTCAAGCCAACCTTTCCATTCCCATCCCAGCCCTGACTGCTGAGGGAAGAGACTAAATACTCAGTACCCAGCTTCTCTCACACACAGTTCTGGTCCCAATATGGCAAGAAAACGTCCTCAGGTTTGTGTGAGGAAAAGGTTTATTGTTTTTTTTCATAGAGAAAGTGATCTTATTCTGCATACAATTTTGTAACCTTTCTCCCACCTAATATATTGTAAAAATAATTTCATATATCACCATTAAAAAACCGTTGTCATAAAATGCAGATAAAACTTACTGTTCAAAAACTTTCAAGTGTACACTTTTGACAACATAAATATGCACACATTTTTGTGCAGTTATCACTTTTCCCAATCTCCAGAAGTTTTTCATTGTCTAGTCTGGAACTCTGCATGCATGACTAATGTGTCCTCATCCTCTTGCCCAAGCTTCTGGTCATGGAGGGCTCGCTTTCTGACACTGTTGTTCTTACTACATCAGTATCTCATGTGAGTGGAGCCACATAATGTTTGCCATTTTATTCTCTGTGTTATTTACCTTACAGTTACATTTTCATCATTCTTACAGCTGCATTTATCAGAATTTCACATTTTCTATCATCTTCCAGCGTATGTCACAGTACCTGTTCATTCATCTACTGACAGAATGTTTCCGTGTTTAGGCTGTTATCAACATTGTTGTTGCAGACACTGATATACAAATCATCTTTTCAAGCTTTTTGGCTCTTTTGAATATAAATGTGGAAAATTTTGGATCACGGGGTGGTGCAGGACAATTGTCTATATTCTGTCAGTTATGTTTTAAATAAATGCTGATTGGCCAGTAGCCAGGCAGGAAGTATAGGCGGGACAACCAGACAGGAAGTAGAGGCTGGTCAATGAGAACAGGAGAATTCTGGGAAGGAGGAAGCCCATTCCTCCCCAGTCCTGTCCCAATCACAGAAGAAGGAAGATGTGATTGCCCCGCTGAAAAAGGTACTGTGACATGTGGCTAACATAGATAAGAATAATGGGTTAATATAAGTTATAAGAGTTAATAAGAAGCCTGAGCTAATGAGCCAATCAGTTGATCATTAATATAGACCTCTGTGTGATTTCTTTGGGGCTAAATGGCTATGGGACCTGGTGGGAGGACAGAAACCAGGCAGGACAGAAACCCAGACAACAATGGGGGTAATTATTTTGATTTTATTTTTGAGGTTAACATACTGTTTGCCACCATGACTGCATCATTTTTACATCCTCACCAGCATGAGGGTTCCATTTCTCTACATCTTCGCCAACCCTTATTTCCTGATATTTTGATAAAAGCCATCTTAGTATATGTAAAGCAGTCTCTAACTCTGGTTTGTTTCATTGTTTTTGAATATGTAATTGGTAAATATTTTTGCAAACTTTCTGATTTGTCTTTTCCCTCTTTTGATGATTTACCCTGGTGCATAGATTGTTTTGAATGTGATAAAGCCAGAATGCCACTTTCTTCCTTTGTTGCTGGCCCTGTGATGCTATCCCTGTGGAAGTCCTTTTCAAGTCCTGTCTTGTGAAACTTTTCCTCTAAAAGCAGAAGTTCTATGAAATTTTAAAAATTAGCCATTTTATTCAGGAACTTGACCCCATGTGAGTTACTTTTCATATGTAAATTAAAGTTAAAACCCACTTTCATGTGGATGTCTAGTTCTTTTAGTATCATTTGTTAAAAGACTGCTTTCCACACTGAATGGGTTTGGTAATCTTGTCACTAATCATTTGAGCGTTGGTGCTGGTTTATTTCTGAGCTTTCTCTTCTGCTTCAGTTGTTTGTGTCTGCCACTGGTGCCAGTGCTGCAGCCTCTTGATATACTATAGCTTTGTGGTAAGTTTTGAAATCAGAAAGCTTAAGTCTTGTAATTTGTTACTCTTTTTCAAGATTGTTTTGACTTGTTCCAGGTCCACATTGCTATTTTGATGACTGCAAAGTATTCTATTAAACGTCAGTGCTCTTAATTTATTGGTAGAATTAGATTGCATCTGATACTGTTCTAAAGAAGAGTAGAGTTAACATTCTAGTAATATACATGCTTGTAACTCCAGAGTTGGATTTCATGTTTATAGTTTTGTGGAGAGAGAGAGAGAGAGAGAGAGAGAGAGAGAGAGAGAGAAGAGAGGAGAGAGGGAGGGCAGGGGAGGTAGAGGGAGGGAGGGAGAGGAGGGCGGGATAGAGAGAGAGAGACGAGAGGAGAGAGAGAGAGCGATGAGAGAGAGAGGAGAGAGAGAGGGAGAGAGACATGGGAGGAGAGAGACAGAGAAGAGAGAGACAGGGAGAGAGAGAGAGAAGAGAGAGAGAAGAAAGAGAGAGTTACTGGGGCACATGACTCTGAAGTGTCTCTACTAGCTATATGAGCTACCGCTTTTTCTTTTCCTTTTCTTTTTTTTTTGCTGAGCAGGATCACTGCGTTGTCCAGAGCCCAGGGCTAGCCCAAACTTGATATCCTTGTTTCAGCCTCCCAAATACTAGAATTACAGGCATGCACCATACCCAGCCTAAAAGAGCTCTTTAAAGACATTGATGGATGTGTGTTTAAGTATGTCTGTGTATACAAGTGTGTGCAAACATGCATGTGGAAGCACAAGGTTGATGTCATGAATTATCACTGTCCACTCCTCTGCCCCATCCTTGTGGCCAGTTTTCTTAGTTGAACCCAGGACTCATTGGTATGACTTCTCTTGCTCTAGAGATCCCCTATCCTCATCTTCCCAGGGAGTAATTCTAGGGAGGCAGTTGTGCCCACTAACATTTACATGGGCCGTGGGATCAGAACCTTTGTGCCATGCTTGTACAGCAAGTGCTTTAATGCCCAAGCCATCTCCCAGTCCCCTGCAAATGACCTCTCTGTTATCATCTGCTCTTGACTTTCTCTAGTTGCACAACAACAAACCCGGTCCTATGTGCTTTGTGTAGCCCCTGGTGACCATTAGTGGTATAATATTGCATTTAGTGTAGTGAGATGATAGTACAACCAGAGGAAACCAGGATGGTGCTAATAGAATATTTCATTCACTCTTTGAAAGTAAGCTTTATAGGAAAGCCCCATGCTTTGTCTCTTCTCTCATTCTAACAGTCTTTGAGCGTATCTGTTGAGGGTCACACCATGGCCAGTCCCTTTCCCTGTAGCCACCAGCTGGTCTGGATTCCCACTTCACCTGGACAGCAGTAGCAGGAACCCCGCTGGCTTCCTTCCATATGGTCAGTGTGCCACCTTCTGTCCATACTGTAGTCAGGCCATCCCTTAAAATCTCATGTCTGCTCTTGCGAAGATCTGTAGAAACCCATTCAGGATATTCTCGGGGTCTCTAAGATAAAGGCCAAGCCCCCTGGGGTCTTGCGCGTTTGTTCTCCAGTCTTGTTTAAGTGCCTTTAATTCTTTTCTGGTAACGTTTCATTGTCCTGGAGCCTTTGCTCAAATTAGAGCCTCGTTTTCCCTCTTCTGTGTTGTCTTCAGCTCTCTACTCAGAGTTCACTCAGGACAGTCATCCTCCTGTCTGTAGATTACAAGTACCCTGAACTTCGCCCTCTACCATCTGATAAACGTCTGCCTTTCCACACATGTGTGAGCCTCCCACAGGCCAGTTCTGCCCTGTATTTTCTCTGTCGTCTCTCCATAACCAAGGCAGTTCGTGGCATGCAAAAGCAGCAATATATATGCGTGTAGGTGATTGATCCATTAATCCCTTCATCTTTCCTTTTCTCATCAGGTCAGTAATTGCTGTGACTTGCCTGGCCTTCCTCATTTCCTACAGACCGGCTTTGTTTCTTCCTCTGTGACCGCACTCTAATAGCTTCTCCCCTGTCTGACAACCACGTTCCAACTCAGAAACTTTATTTTTTTCATCAATTTCCTCATTTCCCCTTTTCTCTGACCACGTGTTATTTGGCATTTATTACTTAGGTCGCCCACACCATATTGCATCCTAACTGAGCGGTGCTCTACTTACCTGCCTTCCTCCCTCCCTGTGAGGGGAAGGCTGACTGGCACCCCTAGGGCCTCCTTCCCAGATTGCCCTGCTGCAGAGAACTGTCTCCTTGGTGTTTGCTCTCCCCACATACTGTTTTCCAGGCATGAATGCTACACAGTTCTCTCGCCCACCGGATCACTCTCCTCAGCTGACAGGTTCACCATGGGCCAATTTCTTTTTTCCATTTCCAGATCCATATCAGGGTAACATGCCTCGGCATGGCATGTAAACTGAATATGTAATCCTGGGTAAGCCGAAATCTACAAGCTCATAACTTTGCTCATTGCTCTAATAAGATTAATCTTATTCATGCTTTGTGAGTGTTCTTTATAACAACTGCATAAGCTCCTCCGAGGCTGTTTCCTTAATCTTTTATAAAAATAAAAAGCACAAAGATTATTCACAAAGTCAGTGAGCAGCGTAATACAGATATTAGCTTCATCCTTCATAAGTCATCTGGAAAGCCCTTTCAGGTCAGGCTACAGTAGTGACATGAGGGAGTCTTCAGAAAGACGACACCATCAGTTCCCACCAGCGTCACCTCAGCACTTTCCTCTAGCCTGGACCAAAACTGGGTGTGACCAATGTCTTCAGTCTTTGCCAGACCAGCAGACTAAAACTCAGCCAGCAGAATTGTGCTCTTTTATTGTCATTTATGTTTTTATGTGCTCACTGACTGGACTGTATAAGTTCTTGCAGTTTGGGCTTGTTTTAGACTGCCTTCCACGGACACGGAAAGAAAGCAGAAAAAGAACTGAGAAGGAAGAAAGAGAAGAGAGAAGAAAAAAAGAAAAGAAAGAAAAAAAAAAAAAAAAAGAAAAGAAAGAAGAGAGAGAGAGAGAGAGAGAGAGAGAGAGAGAGAGAGAGAGAAAGAGCAAGAGAGAAAGAAGAAAAACGAAAGAAGAGGAAGGGGGGACGGGGGAGGGAGGGGTGAGGGAGAGAAGAAAAAGGAAGAAAGACAGTAAAGAAGAAAGGGAGGGGGAAGGAGTAGGAAGGAAGGTGGAGAGAGAGAATGCAAGAAATGGATATAGATCTCTTCCCTCCCTCCCTCCTCTCCCCCTCCCTCCTTCCCTTCCTCCCTCCCTCCCTCCCTCCCTCTCTCCCATGCTTCCTTCCTTCTTTCCTTCTTTTCCTGTCGCCATCCCTTCATAATCAGTTACTCACTTGCTGCCATTGCCTCCAGGCTCTCCTTCCAACTCATCCACACCTCTGCTGCCAGAATTGTCTTTTGGAAACAAAATTGACAGCCCTCAGCTTGAGACCCTTTTTGCTCAGAAGCTATAGTTTAATATCCTTCTTCAATTCTTCTCTACTTGACACAAGCCAGAGTGTATCTGGCTCTTGGTTGAAGCTGATGGGATCTCTACGAGGGTCAGCAGTCACTGTTCTGAAGCACAGCTTCTGGCACGGGATGGGGACAGCTTCAGGATACATACCATTTTCACACAAAAATGATGTTCATCTGCAAAACTCAGGGCATGGTACCAAAGCCTCCCCAGCCAGAAGAGAAATTGGTCAGCGCATGGCCAAGCTCTATGCAACAAAACTGCATCTCATATCTGTTCTGTAGCTGCAGGTGGGTCAATGGAGGCAAAACATTTGGCTTTTACCCTGGGAATATAGAATTTATCAAAATATTGTAAAGGCAACAAGTCCAACCTTTGATTGGGTGGAGTTTATCCACTGAAAATTTACCGTTGTCTTCCTGTTTCCATGAGTTTCCAAATGATAACAACAAGCTGTCCCCCCAATGTGCGCGCGCGCGCGCACACACACACACACACACCAGTTTCCAGCTATACAGGATATGTCCTCCTCAAATAGTTCTAAAGCCCAGCTCCACTCTACCACAGGGGTTCTGAGAGATAGTTTTATGTATTTAACCATCTCTAGTTCATTCATAGCCCATATTTGCTAAATGTCTAAATTGTGATACTAACTAAAACCACCATGTTTTAAATAAAACAAATGGAAAACAGCAAAAATGCCTGTCTTAGTTCTTGCAGCTGATGCTGCAAGGAGGTCACAGGCACCATTCGGGTGCAGGTCTCAGGTACCATTATTATTACTATTATTATTATTATTATTACTATTATTATTATTGTAATTATGAAACTTGTAGTTACCATCTGTAACTCTCTTCTAATGTGTTTTCTATTCCTGTCTCTTTAGCTGACCTGGAGTCTTCATGTTGGGTTGTGGGGTACTCTAGCTATTAGTAGCTCTGCCTTGACAGGATTATCCTTGCTTTTTGTTCCACTAACTTTGAGAATGCTCAGTGGGGCAGGGTGGTAGTAAAACATAATCCCAGCACTCAGGAGGCAGGGGCAGGCATACCTCTTGAGTTCATGATCAGTCTAGTCTACAGATTGAGTTCCCAGGAAGCCAGGGCTGCACAGAGAAACCCAGTCTCAAAGAAACAGGAGTGGGGGAGAGACAGACAGACAGACAGACAGAATGCTCAGTAGATAGGACTAGTGATATTCCCATATTTTCTCTATAGGGTCCCTTTTCCCTGTGTGCTGTCATGAGCCACCACTTCACTTCTCCCTGGGGCCTCTCCCAGCCTCTGTGTCATGGCTGAGGAGCCTGAAGTAGTTAAATGGCACTTTGAGCTTCCCTACCAGCCCCTGGATAGTCTTCTGTGTTAAAGATTTCCACTGAGTCCTGGATTTAGCAGAATCAGGAAGGCATAAAGCAAGTGTTTGCTGAGCTTGTCCCTCCTACATTTGTTTCCTGAAACCATGTATTATGCCAGGACAGTACATATTCTGATCAGAGTAAACCTTTCATCCTTCAGCCTACAAGCTTTGCCTGCTTCCATCAGGTCCTGGCCGATGTCTCACATCCCGGCAAACCTCCCCATTGTTATATAAGGCTGCTACATTTGAGTAGTGTTTGATTACATAAGACCGTTGACTTACCAGTCCCTTGTCTTATTTTGACTAAGTGATTTATGCAGTTATGGCCTTTACTTGCCTCAGTATTTTTAGCCATCCAGTCATCACGTGACTTCCTACTCCAGGGCTTTGGAGGTTACAGACACCGTCTGTTCTAATCATTAGTTCTACCAGCTCTTGATGCTCTGCGGTTGTCTCTAACCCTAAAGGAGGCTCATCCAGGGGCTTTATGGCAATGCTCTTCCCACACTGGCCAGGCACCATTTTGCAGAGGATTCTGGGAGAACAGGAGAAATCAAACAGTAGGGTGTGCCATTCTTAGGCAGATCTTCTTGAATGTAGATTACCGTTCTCTTAGCGTTCTTTTACCAAGCTACGTTTGGCTGGGTCTAACTCAGTAAACCTTACAGCTGAGTTCTGGTAGAGGAGCCCAGTCCTCTCAACTGTCTTTTTTTTATTGGATAGTCATGAGAATGACCTTCTCATCCTCAGTTAAGGTAATATAAAAATCTGACTGTTAAGAAGAATGCAGGGAAGCTAATCAGCTAATCCTATAGACTTTGGAAGATCTCAGGTAGACCTATGAGACACTGAGCTTACAGGAAGTCCTTATTCCCTGAAGAGAGGGGAATAGCACCCCAGTGGCCTTGACCAGCATACCTGGAGAGCTCCCTGAGTATTCTTCAGTTGACTAATCGGTAGTCCCCAGAATACAATGCTCTCCCAACTCTCATCTTTTATACGTGTAGCTTTCCAAGAGTTTTCTCTTGGCAAACTCTAATTATTCCAGGACAGGGCCCTGGTAATGTCAGACACTGGGGAGGAGCACAGTGTCGGAAAAAACTGAGGAATTGTCGCTACTTGTTGGTCACCTGTTTCTTGAGGATGCTTCTGGTCTGTTTCCACTGCAGCAGAGGTGGTGGTGGTGGTCCATTACAAATCATTAAACTGCCTTTCATTTTCCAAAACCACATCCTGTCCCAGTGTAAGATTGCAGGACAGGGGAATCACCCACTACAAAGGGACAGAAAATGGTATCCCCTAAGCCTTTCCCTCTGGGAAGCCTTAGCATCTGCCTACTAGTGCCTGCTACGGAGTGTCCGTCCATCACCAGTGTCAGCTGTGCTGGTGTCTGACTCACAGCCAAGGCAACCCCTGACACAGGCGTTTTTAGCCACTTTCCGTCCCCATTAGTGGGAATTAAACTGAGGCTTTCTGCATCTACACAAGTGCTTCACTGCTGGGCTGTGGCTCCAGCCCACAGCCCCCATTCCTAACCCTTCCTCTGAAGATGAGAAGCAGGCTTGGAGTTGTGTAACTTGTGCAAAGGTCATGTGACTTTGAAATGTCAGTGGCTGGGGAAAGTGCAGCCATCTAATATCTGACTGTCTTGTGTCTCCCTTAAGGAGAGTGGTGTGTACATATGCTTTGTTTAAATAAAAAAAAATTCTTGTTATTAAAGCTCAGCTCTTTAGACACAGAAGCAGTGTTCCGCTTGTGTTACCATATGTGCATCTTTGTTTTAGACTTTGCATATCCCGTCTCTGCTCCTGAGACAGGAAAATAGACACCCAAATAGCTCATCTCCTAGTTCAAAGTACTTGGTGCAATCAATTGCCTATATAGATAGCAGTCCATTTGTGCTTGTGGAGCAGTAAGAATTTTTTAACTTATTACTCTATTCTATGTAACCTTTTCTTTCAGCTAGCATGTAAGAAACCCAGCCCTTTGGAAAAGTGTAAAACAAATTAAATTTCCCTGGGTACTGTGGTTTCTGCCTGCCGAAGTTTTTTTCCATGACTCTTCTTTTCAGTTGACCACTCTCCTAAAATCTTAGCTTCATTCTCTAGCCAAAATGCACACCCATCTGCTCATCCTTTTGTGGCATCATCCCAGGTATGGCATGTGAGTGACCAGGGCAGGAGGACTAAGGCTTCCTCTCCACCCACTTCCTTTGTAGCCTCTGGTGCTGGGGCACATCACCACCGTGTTAGAGAATCAATGGGTGTTCACACAAGAGAAGAAAAAGACAAGAATGGCCAAAACAAGCAAGTTCTTCCTATTCTTCCCTCTGTCTGAGAAACGTTCCCCTCCCTTCCCCAGTGCCTGATGCAACACAAGGTCCTGCCAAAGAAAGCTTTCTCCTCGCTGTCCAGACTCGGGCTTGTGGTGAGCTCTACTCCCTGATGTCCCTGTGAGTGAAGATGTGTATGTGGCATTTTGTTGTGTATTTATTTTCCCAGCCTATCAAAAACAGAGCTTTTTCCTAATTAAAATAAATTTTGGAAGTGAAACCCGTTTCCCGTGAGCCCAGCCCTTCCTCAGGAGATTCCTGGCACTCTCAGGAAAGCCTGCAAACGGGCTGTAACTCACCACCTATGTGCTTTCCTTCAGCTACCGCTTCTCTCAGATTTTAAAAGCAATTTAAAAAAAAAAAAGATTATACATCATACATCCCGCAACTGCTAAATCTCAACAAACACAGGCCCTTGATAGATGCGATTTTTATCATTGCTTCTGGTGTTGATTGGGCTCCTACCCTGGAGCTCTGAGTGCACACCCACAGCGGGAATAAATGTTCTTCAGTCACAGACAGGGAGTGTAGGCCCTGTCTGACTCTCCCGAGCAGGGGAGAAGTGACAAAGGAGGAAACGCTCAATTGTGTGGTTTCTGGATAGTAAGCCAGCAAGGCACATTTTCAGTTACCTGCTCTGTTCAGTGTTCTCAATTTTCACACAGTGTTTTTTTTCCTGATCGTAGCCACTTGAGAATTAAAATGGATTTCTCTAGTCTGCCGTAGAACATAGTGAAAGCATATGTCTTCTTTTTACACATGTGTTTAAATAGTTTTGGTCATTATTTACATTTCTTCCCATAATGTATTCGGTCAAAATATTTTCTAAACTTTCATCCACACACAAAAAAACTTAAAAGGACAATAATGAAAGTGAGTGCCTGTAAGCCCTCTCGTGAATGTTACTGTGGAATCAGCAAAGATTGCTTTTCCAAGAATGGGAAACTTAAGCCGGGCGGCGGTGGCACACGCCTTTAATCCCAGCACTCGGGAGGCAGAGGCAGGCGGATCTCTGTGAGTTCGAGACCAGCGTGGTTTACAAGAGCTAGTTCCAGGACAGGCTCCAAAGCTACAGAGAAACCCTGTCTCGAAAAAAAAAAAAAAAAGAATTGGAAACTTGTAAAACTTGAAGTTTTAGACATTTTACTGAAAGTGTGCTGAAGCAGCAGGGATAACTCGAGATGCATTTCTTTCTCAAATGCAGGGGAGGTGGTGTTCACCTCTTACCACACACAGTACGTGTAAAGCAAACAGGACTCAGACGAGTAGCGGTCCCACCTGGCGCAGCCAACGGACAGGGAGGGATGCTGCGGAGCTGCAGGTGTCTCGGCCATTGTTTACTTCGTTTTGTACAAAATGAAATACAAAAGTGCTCAGAGACAGGTCTGTGAACAGAGGAGTGTTGTTTTCAGCCCGTAAGGTGCTTGATTGACCCATTGGAGACAGTGCTCTGGCTGTCTGTATAGACTTTATTAGAGTGATCTCACTGGCCAGTGAGTGGACTGCTGCTCTCACTCCCACGGCCCTTCCCCCGTGATCTCAGGGCCTGAGCATCACAGAGACTTCTTGAAACAAAACCAATGTTGCTGTTGCTTAGGTTCAAAATATAGTTCCAGTCCTGCTGGGGTGTTTGTAGCAATTTGAGTCCCGCGTTACTTTCGTTGGAGCCCTTGTGACCATTGGAGTCCCCTGTTACTTTTGCATCTGCTTAAATCTGATCACTTTTACAACTGGAAATTTTGCAATTTAAATTGCTACATGTCAGTGACTCTACACAGCCCCCAGGAGTCTTCGATGCTAGAAGGATTTTTGTTGCCAAACACTGGTTTGTAGGAATGTTGTCAGAGGTTTGTCTTTCTGGGTCTGGGTTACCTCACTCAGGATGATCTTTTCTAGAGCTATTCATTTGCCTGTGAATTTCAAAGTTTTTTTTTTTTTAACCACTCTGTGTACTCCATTATGTAAATGTACCACATTTACTTTATCTATTCTTCAGTTGAAGAGCATCTAGGTTGTTTCTAGGTTCTGGCTATTATGAATAATGCTGCTGTGAGGACAGCTGGGGAAACTGCATGGGACTGAACTAGACCCTCCGACAGTTATGTGGCTTGATCTGTTATAGGGCCCTGGGAGTGGGGTCAGGACTTATCCCAAGTGCATGAACTGGCCTTTTGGGGCCCATTCCTATGGAGGGATACCTTGCTCAGCTTTGATACAGGGAAGAGGGGCTTGGTCCTGCCTCAGCTTGATGTGCCTGAATTTGTTGACTCCCCAAGGGAGGCCTTACCCCCTCAGAGAAGTGGATGGGGAATGGGATGGGGGCAAGAGAGGGTGGGAGAAGGGGAGGGAGGGGAAACTGGGGTTCGTATGTAAAATGAAAAAAATTTAAATGAACAAAAAAGAATGTTGTCAGAGGAGTTGTACAATTGAGTAAGAGGCCTGCCCTTTACCACCTCCATGCAGACCAATGATTTATTACTAGATTTTTCCAAAGACATGCCACTTATAGGAGTAAGTAGAACTGGTTAGCACTCCTGTCTAACTGGAAGGAAAATAGTGGAAGAGAAAATTTCCTGTTCATAAATTGACATAGAAATGGGACCAAAAAACCAAAACAAAATTCTTTTCTCTTAGGAATCTTTTTGTTATATGTCCAGTTCTTACAGGGCTGTCTAAACATGCTGCAGACCAAACTAGTGCTTCGCACATGCAGGGCATGTACTTTATCACCGAGCTGTGTGCATGCCATGCTACAGCCGTCATTAACTAGAAATGTCACCATTTCTAGTGCTAACAACTCAATGCAAGGCCCGTGGCTCTTCACTTCTACCCAGCAGATGAGAACAACCCTCACCATTGA
This sequence comes from Arvicola amphibius, assembly GCF_903992535.2. NCBI lineage: Eukaryota > Metazoa > Chordata > Mammalia > Rodentia > Cricetidae > Arvicola > Arvicola amphibius. The sequence goes on along the minus strand of NC_052051.1, from coordinate 39,054,761 downwards.
AAACCATGGTCTAACACAGCATGTTGGCAGCATGTTACGCTGGCGTGTTGGTGTTATGTTATCCAAGTGGGCGAGTTGCCGCATAGCTAATATGTGTGTATGGATTGGAGAGAAGGATAGAAGTAGAAGGGGAAAAGTGAGATTCCCTGCTAGGCCGTGTTCTCCTTGGCTAAAGCCTAGGGAGGTGACGATTTAAAGCAGTGTTCTCTTCTCTCTGCTATAATGCAGTGGCCCTTTCTTATCCAGGCAGCATATAATTTTATGTACTAGGTGATAGGATATGAGGAAGTGCTCCCATAACCGGTGTGTTTCTGGATAGTTGTGTCCACTGCACTGTGGCAGTAGCCTTCTCACGTCTAGTAAGTGTCTGACCATTTACCAGCGTGTCTGTTCTGCGTCACCACTTCCCACCTCCACTCAGGCCAGGACCTCCAAGGTTTTAAAGTTCCCAGGAATTGAGTTTCGTGTCACTAAGGTTAATACTCATAAGTGCTTACAAGAGAAAACAGGTAGAGAGAGCTCAGTGTGTAAGGCGTGCAGGAGGGCCTAAGTTTGATCCGCAGAATCCAGGTAAATAAAATTTGGGCATGGGAACTCATGCTTGTAACTCCAGCACATGGGAGGTACACAGGCAGATATCTAGGGCTCACTGAGAGGCCAGACCAGCCTACTTGGCCAGTTCCAGGCCAGAGAGACACCATGCCTCAAAAAAAAAAAAAAAATGTAGCTAGAGACTGGAGCTTTTCTTTTGGTCTACACACACACACACACACACACACACACATTCATACATGAGCAAGCACTCATATTTGCATACACACAGGGAGGGAGGAAAGAATGAAAAGAGGGATGGAGGGAGGGATGAAGGGAGGAAGGGAGGAAAAGGGTAGAAATCTAACAGATTAAATGCCAGTAAGGTCCCTCTGATTCTGTAAGGCATGAAGGGTGACTATAGAACACTGGTATAAAAGAATATATTTTGATTTATTCTTGGCACTGAGAGTTGCTAGCTAAATGCATCATGAAGTTTAGAGACAGTTACCTACACAGTAATTAAAACTAAAGAGCTTTCATTCTCAGATTCCCTAATGTAACCCCCTAATTTTTCTGATTATTTAGAATAAAAGTAGAGAATCTAAAATTATGATTTGTGGTAACTAAGCATTTTCTGCTATTTTTTTTAATCTGTGCAAGCACATGTGCACAATTTAATATCAATTATGGTAGTTTCTGAACATTGGCTGGGGGTGCATGTGCCCTCTAATACCATAGGTATTAATCACATCTCCAAAGGAATTTACCACAGAGTGAGATCTCCACCTGGGTAGTTGCTGGATTATTCCTTGGGGAGCAGTTGGAGACACAGTGGCCAGCTTCAAGTCCCTCAGAGTTTTAGCTCGTTTAGATTTGCTGTTCTGCCACTGGGCTCTCAATACCAAAATTTCTATCAGTTTCCAGTTTTTAAAACAATTACCATCGACCATATAACCTGGTAGAAATATGGTCTAATCTGTTTTGTGAACTACCTTAGAAAAGTTCTGTCTACATTGTTATTGAAAAATAATAAAACAACAAAACCAACAAAAACACTCCGCATAATGTCAAGTGTGAAAACGTGAATGCCCTGGCTGGCCTGTAGCTCAGCTGATGGAGTACTTGCTTAGCTTAAGCAAAGCCCTGGATTCAGTCCCCAGGGCTATGTATACCAGGTGTGATGGTACATGCTTATCATCCTAGCTCTTAGAAGATGGAGACAAGAAGATTAAAGCAAAGTTATTCTTGACTACTTAGTGAGTTCAAGGCCAGCTTAGGATACAGGAGTCCCTGTATATAAGTGGGTGGAGAGGGGATAATTACCTAGAAGGGGTATAAGTTTTCAGTTTTAAGCTGAGACCAACCAAATGTCATTCCTAGTGTCATAGATAATATATGTTCAAGTAAATATATGAATTATGTTTCTGTGTTCTATGAACATGTTTATGTACAAACAGATAGCTGCCATGTAAGTTACTACTGAAGAAAATTAAAGTTGCAAGCCTTGAAAGTGGACACCCAAAATATTATTTCCTTAGAAATATTTGCAGGAATTTTGCTTAATTGCAACCAGAAGTCTGACCTGGAAGTCTAGTGTCTTGACCCTCTAGCTGTTCGGTTTCCTATTTGTGGTGTTTTGCTCTCCCCAACTGTGAGAAAAATCTATTTTACACGGCTTTAACCCTGTGTATTCTTAGAAACATTGAAGTAGAAAATACTCCCTTGGGGAGGACAGCATTCTCATTATTTACAAGAATGACTTGTAAAAGTTTCTCTTAAATAGAAAACATTTTTGAAATAGTTAGCAAACCTTTCTTTTTAGGATCTATTCGGAAGTAAAAACAGCTCTGAGCTTCCCTTGGAGGTAATGCGAATTTTAAGGAGATTTTTGTATTGTGTAAATTTCCCTTTCATTAGTGAAATATATTTTAATCAAACTGTGGTTTATAAATCATCCCCTTATAAGGAAACTTTTCCATCTACCCTTCATTTTTAGTTAACTGAATCTTTTCTTCTCTAACCTTTTAGATCAGTGAAAAACAGGAGCATTCGAGTGAGTCAGAGAATAGTGAAGCTGGTCCCTGGGCAAGGAAGCCTTTGCTATTCTTACGTCAAAGGCTCGCGCACAGCTTAAACTCGCTTTATAGACCAGGCTGGCTTTGAACTCCTAGAGATCCACCTGCCTTCATCTCCTGAGTGCTGGGATTAAACGCCTGTACCAACCACTCCTAGTTTGGTGTTTTTCAATTAGAGGAAATTCTCTCTCTGCCTGTCTCCCTCTTTGATTGTGTGTGTGTTCTTGTGTGCTTGCCATGGTGTGCTTGTGGAGGTCGGAGAACACTTGTGTGGAGTTGGTTGTCTCCTTACACCATTACATGAGTTCTGGGCTTGCATCATTGGACCTTTACCCACTGAGCCGTCTTGCTGGTGTAGAAGAAATCAGTCATAACTATTTCAGAGGATTAAGAAAAAAGAATGCTAGCAGTTAAGTTCAAATTCATTTAGTTGAAGAATATTTTCTTCATTTTTTTAAATTGTAGTATCAGATTTGTACAGCATTTTATCACTACATTAGGAGCCCTGGACAGATGAGCGTTTTCATTCATTTACTGCTGATGCTCCTTCCACCCCTATCCCTAAGCAAACACGAGTTTACTGTGCTGACCTGAACTCTGCTGCTCAACCCTGGGCTATTATGGTTTATTAAGAGTACAGGTATATTGGATAATTTTTCATTTCTCATAGTTCTATACCTAGGAATGAGATTTCAGGTTAATTTTTTTATCTCTGTGGTTAATATATTAAGGAAAGCACAGACTATTCCTAGTAGCCACACTATTCTGTTTGTTCCTGTAGTAAGTAAGGATTCTATTTTTCTCCATGTTCCCACCAACACGTGTTACTGCCAGTTTGGTTATGCACACCCTAACTAGTGTGAGATGGCATCTCATAGAGGTTCTATTTCTGTCTCCTGATGACTAGTGATGCTTATCCTCCATTTGAATATTTATTGACCACTTAAAATTTTCTTTAGGAAAATGCCTGTCCATTTCCATTTTAAATGGTCTTACCTCATAGATGATGTAAAACTTTTCCTCTTTGGGGTATCTTCTCTCTTCATAGTTTTTAAAGTTTGACTATATGCACATTAATCTGTCTTGCTGTGGACTTCATATCTAAGAAACATTGTGTAGTCCTAGATCACAAAGTTTTATATTTTTTTCTAGATGTTTTATAGGTTTACCTTTTGTAAATGGGCCTTTTAGGTATTTAATTAATTCTGAATGTGGTATGAAGTGGCGGGTTTAACATCATTGTGGTGGACTATTAGTTTAAGATGTGTTACATTATCATTAATACTTAGTCGAATATTTTTAATGATGCAAAGATGTGTTACATTCTTTTGTGTTACATTTAACTTTGTAAAGCTGTTTTACTCTACCTAAAACACCTAATTGGTCTAATAAAGAGTTGAACGGTCATTAGCTAGTCAGGAGAGAGATTATCATGGCTGCCAATCAGAGAGAATAAGTAGGAGAACTCTAGGAAAGAGAGCCAGGAGAGAGAAAAGAAGGAAAGGAAGACACCAGGGGCCAGTGACCCAGCCAGTCACAGAATAAAAAAGAAATATAAAAGCCAGACACCCAACTACCCAGCCAGCCACAGAGTAAGAAGGACAGAAAGGTATATAGAATAAAGAAATGTAAAAAGCCCAGAGGCAAAATAAAGTTAGAGAAACAGGATAATTTAAGTTACAAAAGCTGGCTAAAAACAAGCCAAGCCAAGTCCAGGCATTCATAGGTAAGAATAAGTCTCCATGTGTTTATTTGGGAGCTGGGTGGTGGGCCCCCAAAGAGTACAGAGAAAACCAATTAGACATCATCCTTTGGCAGATGGATATGCAGTTATCTTAATACCACTTGTTAGAGAGATGACTCTAACTTCATTTAGTTCTTGGCTGCTTTATTGAAAAGCAAGTGATAGTATCTGTGTGTGCTTACTTCTGGACTATATGTCTATATGTCTGTGAAGCTGCCCTGCCAGTATTACACTGACCCATTCACTGTTGCTTCATAGAAGTACCCTAACATCTGCTTCTGCTTCCCATTCATTTAAAGAGAGAAGAGAGAAGAGAGAGAGAGAGAGAGAGAGAGAGAGAGAGAGAGAGAGAGAGAGAGAGAGAGAGAGAGAGAGAGACAGAGAGAGACAGAGACAGAAACAGAGAGACACACACACATACACAGAGACAGACACACAGAGAGAATGAGAAAGTACCTTTGCCCTCCTGAGCCATCTTACAGACACTTTCCATTCTTTTTAGAACTTTTTTGTTATTGTTCTTCCTAGCAGGATCAAACTGCCATTTTCTGTTTAGCTCAAAAGTCTGGGGGCTAGAAAGATGACTCTCTTTGTAAACACAAGAACCTGAGTTTGGATCCTAGTACCCAAGCCTCCTTTGAGACAAAGATAGTAGGATCACTGGGGCTTGCCAGTTACCAGCCTAGCCGCAGGTTCATAGGGAAATGTGTGTCAAAGGAATCAGGTGGAGAGTGATACAGTGGAACGCCTCATGCCCTCTGGCCGCCACATAGACTTGCACACACGTTTACATACACTACATGTGCATACTCATGCAACAAAATAGAAACATTAAAAGGAAACAAATAACAAAGAGATACCTAGTGGAATTAAAAACACATTTGTAAAATAAAATGGGATTCAAAAAAAGATTTACCCAACACACACACACACACACACACACACACACACACACACACTCAATCAATCAATCTGTGGCCAGGCCAGTGAGATGGCTCATGAGGTAAAGGGGCTGCTAATAACTAATAAGCCTGGCAACCTGAGTTCAGTTCCTGTAACCCACATAGTTAGAAGTAGAAAACTGACTCTGCCACAGGAGGTCCTGACAGACAGATACACACACACACACACACACAGACACACACACACACACACACACACACGCTTTTATGCAGAGCTTTGGGGTGGGGGAGGGAGAGAGAGAGTCAATCTTAACCTGGTCACTGAAAATGTTATTTTAAATTATTGTAAACAACTAATGCTTTAATCATTTTGAAAGTGCTATTGGTCTTACCTAAAGCTTTTCCTCTAGGGTCTTAGATGAAAACTTTCGTAAGTTTGTTAGTTCTCGTTATTCTATTTTTTGCCGAATCAGCGCAGAGAAAGAGATCCTTGTATAGTCAGGGTCTTCCGGTGCAGAAATGTGCATTAGTTACCCATAGGGATCAGGTGGGACTGACGAGACCTCTGGCTGTCAATATTGACTGTCTTTCCTCCTGGCTTAAAGACGGTGGGAGCTTTCTAATTACCCCTCAGAGCATCTTTGTTTATGTTTCCTTTGTATTATTGTTATCTACTTAGGAAAACAATTTACAGCAGAGTAAGAGATACCTGTGCCTTCCTTGTTAAGTACTGTTTTCACTCTCAGTAAATTACCTACAGAAGCAAGTTTCAGTCATGGTTTATATTCTGAGACTTTGGAAGAGAGGGCTATATGAATACGAATGCTCAGAAGGAACGTGTCATCTTTAAGGCCCCTGAGTATTTTCATCACATGACGTTATTTAAAACCCTCTTCAAAAGAATCTTTACTTTCATTTGTTACACTTATCAAGAGTTTCATTCATTTAGGTACGAAAGCAGAGCCCTGTAATAAATCCCACTTACCTACTGTCTACATCACTTTTTCACCTAGAGCCAATCTCATTTCATGTATAACCCCTTCTACTTTCCCTTCCCTCCTTGAGATTCTTTTAATGTAAAACTTAGAATAATTTTTATATAGCAATGACTCAACATAAATAGCTCTAAAAATGCTCTTGGCTGGTACTGGCAGGAGGATTAGGAGTTCAAGGTCAATGTCAGCTACAGGAGGAGCTTGAGGCCAGGTTATGCTATGTAAGAGAATCTTCTGCAAATAAAACAGCCCCACAAAGTTTATAATTTTGCTCTTATCCATCTTCAGATTTCTAAATGTCTCAATCCTTCTAGATGCAAATACGGTTGAGCCATTTATCCATGTAGTAGGATGCATCTCTTTGCAATAAATGAACATCTCTAATACCCCTTCCTCTTCCAGTTTTCTTTTGTTTGCCTATGTATTTATTTAAAAAGCAGGTCAAATGTCCTGGAATTTCTCAAGTGTGGGTTTAGCTATCTGTGTCTGGTGGCATACTGACATATTTCCCCAAACCTGGTATTGTATACCCACTGGCAGTTAGTGCCACTGACTTAATAAGATTGAAGTCCTGCTGGCAGTGGATCTTTGTCCTTGATTAGGAATGCTGGGTGGCAGTTGGGAAACATTTCCTATTGTATCTCTGATTTCTGGTTATAGCACTTCTTAATTTCATTCTAACAACATATAGCTAGTGAATATGCAGTTTCTGATCTAAGTTTTGATCCCAGCACTCTGGTGGCAGAGACAGGCAGATATTTCTGTGAGTTCAAGGCCAGCCTAATCTATGTAGTGAGTTTCAGGCTAGCCAAGGTTAAACGGTAAGAAAGACCTTGTCTTAAAAAAAAGGGGGGGGGAGTTAAGATGGGTGTTTCGTGGGGGGGGGGGGGGGAACTGTGGTTCCTTTACCAATCTGAATCAGTGTGAGATCTTATTTAAATCTTAGGAAGGAGCATAAAGCATTGTGTGCCTATAATCTTGCCTTTAATGTATTATCATGACACATTTTATATGAACTCTTTAGAACTTGTCGAGGATAAAATTAAGAACTGTGGTTTTTATTTATTTCTTCTTTTTTTTTAAGGAAGAGAAAACAAAGAAGGCGTGAGACCCATTTGCAGAAATCACGCAGAGGTGTGGCAATAACTAAGCCAATGCACATTAATGTCTCCTGAGTTTCCTGGGTAGTTTGAGCTTTGGGTGTCTTAGAAATTACCTTTCTCCTGTTACCCCTTCACTGTGCTATACAAGTCCTGACAAATACCTGTTTGTGTTTAAGGATCTAGGGTAATGCATCTCTTGTTTTCAGAGACAGATAGTATATTTTTTTAATGATATATATGCCATGAAGTACAACCATTACTCTAAGAAGATTCTCATTAATTTATTTGTGACATCCTGTAAATCAACATGATAATATTTAGAACTCAGTGACTTCCAAACTGACTTTGCATCTGAATTTTCTGGAGCTCTTTAAAAAGTACATAGCTCTCTGGCTATCTATCTTATACATGCCGTAGATGCCTCTTCTGCTGTGGCAATTCACATTCCACAAGCGATGTAGATAGGTACTGTGGACCCACAGCTGGGAAGTGAAGAGACTCTAGACTAGTCAGTGCTTATCTGAACATCATGATAGTTGATTTAATAACTAAAGAGAAAGTAGAAGAGGTGATCAATTTGGGAAATATTTAGTGTTGCCATCCATGATTTGAGTAGTGAATGCATTAGGACCAGGAAAAGGACCCCACAGGTCCTAAGATGGAATTGAAAATCTAAATGACAGTTATAGAATTAAGAGGCCTGTTCTTACTAGCCAGATGCTGAACAAACAAATGTAGGGGAGAAGACACAAATGTCAGAATGTCTAAATGTCAGGAGAAAGTCAGAAAGTGAGTGGTCCAGGACTAGGAAACAAACACAACCACGGTGTGAAAGACCCACACTGTGTCCTTGCATTTGTTTAGTGATTCCCCTGAAGCCCTGTTGTGTTCTGCTTCTCATCTCCACTAAATTCCCGACACAGATGTTTGCCTTTCTGGAACCACTCTGGTATTCTCTTTCATACTTCTCCCCTGAAGCTACGTCAAGAATACTACCAAATACCTCTCGGTGGCCAGCTCAGCATTTTGTTTTCATTAAACTCCTTTCTGAGACTTCTGTCCTTATCCTTGTCTCACTGCTACTTGTGAACTCTTCTTTGCTGCCCTTAAGCATTGCTGTGCCATCCTCCCCTGACACACACACACACACACACACACACACACACACACACACGTGCGCGCGTGCGCATGCTGCCTCTGGATTTCTCAGTGAACGTGCTCAACTGTGGATCTGTCTTACTTTTTAGTCAGACTTTTTTCAGTATATCCCCCAGTGTGACTTCTCCCCTGAAATCTATTTTGTTCTGCCTTCCAAATAGAGTCACCCAGAATACCCATTGGTCCTTCTCTGAAGTTTTATTCATTATCTTATTAGCTCTCCATAAACTCCGTGATTCTAGCAAGCTATGATTTAGCTATGATGAATTCACAAAGGTGCAACTCTCATAACCATCCATCCCTCTGTACATATTGAGTTAATCACCAGCCCTCTCTCTGACTCTGTTTCTGGTGTCCATTTGTCATTTGTCTTGACTGCTGATGGAGCTCACTTTCTCCCATTTGGCTTTGTTAAAAGCTTGAGACCATAGTCAATGGAGTTCATTTCAGCATAGAGTAATTCCTCAGTGGTCCAGAGAGCCTTCCTTTAGAAGTGGGCATGGTCCAGGGAGCCCTCCTCCAGCAGTGAGAGTAGTAGGCTCTTACAAGCTGAACCTGAGAAGAGACTGAAGAATGTACTTGATTAGGCTGTAGATAGGTATTATCTGTCAGTGTAGTTTAATGGATAGTTTCCAGTTACAAACAGATCGGTTACCTGGGTTTCTGAAATTGGCATAAAGCTCAATTAAAATTAATCAGTTAAAATTAGTGCATCTAAGGTAAATTTGTTGTTTGTTTACAGAAACAATCTGGGCAAGAATATCTTGTGTTTGATTGGTAAAACACATGGTGGGGGAGAGTGGTCAATGTGGACATGTGACATATATGCTTAAGATTTGCTACAAATAAAGTTTAAGTAGTTGTAAAGGAATATAGAAAAGGGGTATACAGAACTGAGGTTGAGGGTCAGTGTGAGCCTTCTATCTGATTTTTAACTTCTCATCTGTGACATTGATTTTGTGTATAATATGAATCACATTGGAATAGCACTGATCTGGCATGTGTTGGCACATGCTTGTACTCTCAGCACTCAGGAGACTGAGGCAAGGTTATAGTAAGATGCTCCAACCTGGGCTACTTAGAAAGACCTTGTCTCAAGACATAACATATATTAGTATCTGTTGTCTACTATCTAAAGAACATTGTTAGGCAGGTGTAGCTGTACACGTCAGCATTGGGGGGTGGCAGTAAGCACTGGAGTGCATTGCTAGACTAGAACAAAACCACACATAGGGAGTATGGATGACTCAACGGATAATGGTACTTGTAACCAATCCTGAAAACCTGAGTTTGCTACCTAATGCCCACATAGTGGAATGAAAGAAGCTACTCCGCAAGTTGTCCTCTGGCTGCCACATATATGCCATGTCTTGTACCCCAGTCCCTTTGATTAAAACAACGAGTCAATAATATAAAATAAATAAATCACACATGGGGATATGAAGGGGTATGAGGAAATAACATTGAGATATTTATTCATTTTTCATGAAGGGCCTTGCTTGAAAGTTCAGCCTGGCCTTGAATTCACTAGGCTGACGTTCAGTGGCACATCTTCCTTTCTCCTCCTCCCAAGAGCCGAGGTTACCGATGTGTGCCACCATGGTCAACAACATTGAGTTTTCTTTTTAACGTAGTTGAAAAAAAATTATATGGTTATTTTTTTTTTTTTAATGTAGCATATAAAATAGCAGGTTTCCTCCTTGGCATTTCCACACACGCTTTGTCTTGGTCAGTCCTCTCTCTGCTCCTCCCCCTTCTTCCTCCACAACTCACACTGCTTCTATTCCACTTTTTGTTTTGGTTTGGTTTTTGTCTTGTGAGTTCTGTTACTGTCTCTGTCTCTCTTCCTGGTACCTTTCCACCTCACGGGCCTTTTTCTGTACTCACAGTTACTCCTAAAGAAACACAAATGTAAAGGTAGAAGCTAGGATCCATGTATCTTTAATGTTGGGACTTTAGAACAAAAAGACAAATCATAAGGAGATATGCTTTCCCTGTGCCCGAATTTCTTTTTAGGTTAAACTAAAAGACTAAATCAGAGCTGAATACTGCCTATCTGAGCATTTGGGACTGACCAGCTCTCCTTAGACTCTGCCAAAGACACTAAGGAGCAGGCTTCCCTAGTGTGAGGGAGTTGATACAGAGACAACAGACTGGCCGCACCTGGCTGTGCTGCACATCAAGAAAATTTATTTAGATTTTACACTGTATCTTAAGTTTGAATTTCTCTCCAGTTTAAAGTTAAAGTATGAATAGGTTTTATATAAAGTTTGGATTACTGGTTTTTCTGATACTCAGTCCTAGCTTCCTAACGGCATCTAGGGCTGGAGTTGAATGGCCTTATGTCACTTTTAAATACGAGTGTGGTTCTCTTTAGCTTTCTCAGCAGATTTCAACCCTTTTTCTATATTGACTGCTTTGCCTTGTAAGCATGCAGTTTATCACCTGGATTCGGTTGCCAAGGAAGGATGGAGTTGCGTGTGTGTAGGCACAGCATCCTCTCAGCTGATGTTTCAGGTTGTTTTTGTTTTCTGATGTTTTATATATCCTGATCAGCAATCAGGAAGTGGACAGGATGTTTGTCAGATTCTATCTAGTACTGTGATTTTACAGTCTTGTTGGAATAAACTAAGGTTCATGAATCTTTCTCTTTACATGTGGTGCTAGAATTTCAAGAGCTAGAACAGGCTTTCTGCAAGACAGGGAGGCCTGGAGGACATGCTGCCTTAGCATGGAAAAGATATTCTTGAGGGGCAAACTCGAACAGCTAGCAGTTCAAGTAGCCAGCCACCTCATTCAGATGGTTTATGAAAAATCTGTTTCTTTTATTAAACAAAACAAAATCCATATGAAGAAAAGATTGAAATAATTATCTCTGTCTGTCCCAGCACTTGGGAGACAAAAGCCAGCAAATCTCTGAGACCCAGACCAGCCTGGTCTACAGAGTGAATTCCAGGACAGCCAGGGCTTCACAGAAAAACAGTCTTTAAAAAAAAAAAGAAAGAGGGGGAAAGGAAGAAGAGGAGGAAGGAGAAGGGGAGGGGAGAAGTAGAGGAGGAAGAAAAAGAAGAAATTTTGACTGCCCTAAGAAAGCTTTCCATTCTGTGTTAACATTCGCTGATGGGCTAACAAGGCCAGCAGGGTAGCAGGTAGCAAATCTGATTTGTAAACAGGAACCAGTCTGGCCTCAATTATTTCATTCAGCTTAAGGTTTGCTTGTTTGCATGAAACTAACCTGCTTGCTCCATTTATTTTGTCAGCAAATAGACATAACTTTATTGCAATGCGGACTCTAGAGCTATCGTTAAGGATATGAAATGTTATCTCAAGAGAACCTTTTCGAAGTCTCTGTCTTGGGTTATAGTTAAAATGTCCAGCCTAGAACTAAATATTTCATGTGTCAACCTAAATTGTTTCCTAGTTGCCATCTTATTCTAGGATCCTGTGTACATATTCTTTAGTTTATAACAGAACTCTTGAGTCTTAGTTCCCATGAAATCCCTGTTTCCAGCCTTATCTACTACCAGCAATAGTGCAGGTAACATGTAAGCCCATGACAAGCTTTACAAGTCCCCATGGAGTCTCTTGTAAGGCCATGCCTTGCCGTGCACCGCGCCCCCGTGTCTGCAATTGGTGCGCTGGCACCCAGTTACCGAGATTCGGGCAAGGGGCAGGAGGTTAAAATACACAAACACATGTAGACAGAGACAGCGACACAGGTCATCCTTGAATTCCCCAAGAACAGATTCGGGCAAGGAGCAGGAGGTTAAAATACACAGACACATACAGAGAGACAGCAACATGGGTCATTCTTGAATTCCCCAAGAATGCCCCCTTTATTGTGTTCAGGGGCAGATTATATAGAGATAGCCACGCCCCAGCCAAACCCACCAGAAACCACTCTCCTGCCATGAGGAACTCTTGAAGGTCTCGTGCTCAGAGCAGCTGTAGGCACTCAGATCAGGGGATTACAAGAAATTCAGGATCTGGGGTCTCACTGCTCCCATCATCTCCCCCCTAAATTTTTTATAAAAATGTGTCTGATCTTAAGTATTCGGAGGGATGAGGGGTCAGTATCTCCAGATAACTTGTACTTCGGGCACTGCTGTGGCATCCGCCAGTCTAGACACCGACTGGGCTAAGGCAATGTGCCTTCCACCACAGCCACCTAGCAAAGCTCTGCTCCAGCTGCCTTCTAGCCCCAGCTGCATTCATTCTGGGTCCAAACTGGTGCATGAAGTGGAGCAGAACCCAGGGAAGCAGGCTTGCTGCTCTGCAACCACTGAAGGGGCCCCACTTAGGGAATTTGGGCGTTGTCAATCTGGCTACTTCCTGCTGAGCGGGGACGCTGCATTCTTGGGGGTATTTACTGCAATTCACTGCCATTTTCCAGTCGCGCTCCTGCTAGGTCCTGCTAGGCTTCTGCGCCCTGAGGTCCGCGCTGGAAGTGGGCCTAAAGTTCTTGCCTCATCGGTCCTCGAGGCAGGTCCCGGGGTTTGGCGTTTGGCGTTGCAGCCCCTCAACGCTTGGCCTTGGAGCCGCCTCAGCTCACACCCCACTGCAACATTTCTGGAGGTGTCGGGGATTCAAACCACATGAATATTGAATAAATCCTTAGGCTCTCATCGACTGTCGAGACAAAAACAGAACCTTCTTTCCAAAACATCAAATTCTTAAGCCCTTATTTTAAAGTCAAGATACCTTTCTTAGCAGTTCCTAGAATCAAAGGTCTTTCTCCAGTCCAGAACACAAAAGACAACACAATCAACATATCATACATCTGTACACATTTATCTTTTTAAGCTATATATTTTCTATCTTTTCCCAATACGTAAGTTCCCTCCAGCTGGGGACAACCCTGTTCGTTTACCCCTCTTTTTCGGTTGACTTCCACTTGCTGTCAAACCAAGCGAAGGACGTCAGGATTAACACATATACCCCAATCTACCCTCACCTTCTGAGGGCGACCTCTCAGTGTTCCCTAGTTCCCGATATCTAGGCTGGGACCTCCAATTTCCGCTATCTCGGTGGAGACATCCAATTGCCACGCCCCAGTGTCTGCGCTCTGTGCGCTTGAACCCAGTTCGCGAGATTTGGGCAAGGGGCAGGAGGTTAAAATACACAGACACATACAGACAGAGAGACAGCAACACGGGTCATTCTTGAATTCCCCAAGAATGCCCCCTTTATTGTGTTCAGGGGCAGATTATATAGAGATAGCCACGCCCCAGCCAAACCCACCAGAAACCACTCTCCTGCCATCAGGAACTCCTGAAGGTCTCGTGCTCAGAGCAGCTGTAGGCACTCAGATCAGGGGATTACAAGAAATTCAGGATCTGGGGTCTCACTGCTCCCAACAACGCCTCATAGTTTCTTGTTATGTTTTTATGGGCAGTATCAAGCTTATAATTTCTTTACCTTTTCTCTCTTAGACTTTCTTACAAGGACATATGCAACTTTCTGAATAGATGTGGTGTATGAAGCAATGAACTGTATACTTCCTTTTCTGAATGAAATAGCTGTGGAACAAATACTTCCCATCTTCTGTGTGTTTCTGATCTAGTCTAGTACGCAAGATCCTGTCAGTGCTGGCTAGACATGAGCATTTTTCTTCTTGTTCTCTTACTCAGTCGCAGCGTAGTCTTCAAATGGAGAGTGGGCTCTTCCTCCTGGGCAGTCAATTCTGCAGCAACACACAGCGTTCTCACTAATACAAAAGAGACCACAATTCCACCCCTTCAGTGAGCTTACCCTTGTCAAAATGTTAGGCGTCTACAATTGAACCATGGATTTCTTTGACATCATTAGTAGAGCTAAGTATTTAAATTACTGGCCTCCCAGTCTTTGAACTGAAGGTATAGCTCTGGTTTGTACCCACAGAATCCTTGAACAGTTAAAGAAGACAGAAGTTTTACATTTCTGGCATTCTAAAAAAAACCATGCAAAGTGGGAAAAAATCCAGTTGAGATTTCTTTCTTTAAAGCTCAAATCCAGATTGGGGGTATCCTCTTAGGATGACTTAGCAAGGACTGAAGTAACCTGCCACCAATCCCGGTGATCAAGCTTGATTCCTTGGAGGGCACGTAGTAGACAGCACCAGCTTCCACAAGTTTTCTCCTGCTGTCCGCAAGCTCGTGGTGAGCAGGCACCCACTGACACCGATAGTAAATAAGTACATATAATTTTAATAATTCTTCATGATGACAGATCAATCAGTTTATAGGTTTGTAGTTATAAAACTGTGGGTGGGGAGTAATATTAAGATTAAAGAGGTATAAAAGAATATATCTGTTAAAGTGCACAGTCTTTGGTTGGCTCCCAGTTTGGAGGAAAATCAGTGGTCTCTATATTGGGACAGTTGGAGATAATTGAATTTAGAAATCTGTCTGAGCAATATTGTCATGCTCAACTGCAGTATTGCAGGTTTGTTGTTATCTGAAATTTGTGGGACTAGACGTATTTTTTGGATTTGGGAGTTTTTATATAGACTTCATTATTTGAGTAGTCATCATTTAAAAGTCAGAACTCTGCAATGGTACAAAATCTGAAACTTATTGATTGTCATGTCAGTGAAAAGAGATTTTCAGATTTGAAGGCAGTTTGAATATTCAGGTTCAGGATGCTCAATCTAGTATGTGGGTAATAAAGCTCCTTAGTGCTTGGGCCCAGACTCACGTATTAGGAAAGCGAGTCTTCATGATGGCTAACTTATTCTGACATGGTTTAGAACATATGTATATGAAATATAATAAAAGATTAGTCATAATGCTTTACTGATTCTAAATGGTGGAGTTTGGGGGACTTGGTGGCACTCAGTCTGATTTCCTGGATATTTGAAGCTTTTATGGTTATCTGATCAAATGAAGAAGTTCTTTCAGTGAGAGAAGATGAAGGACACGAATGTTCTTCTTGAGCTTGCCTTGTGCTCTGGGAGGAGGCTTTGCTTGCTGAAAGAGAGCATGCAGTGGGTGAATCGAGCCCATATAAACCCGTGAAGCAGGGCATGCCAACCATACCATCTCATCAGCTCAGCAGGGCACGCAGAGACATTTTCCCCAGCTTCCCCCATACATGGTCTCAGAACAGTGTGAGGGTGGACTTCTGTGTTATGCACTGTGCCACCAACTTCCCTTGGCAGCTGCAGGGATCCTCAAGTTATTCTGGCTATGCAGCCACTGGAAAGCTAATGAGGCTGAATACTTTCACAGTAAGTAAGGGTATTTTCTCTCCTTGACTTGGCACTGTGAATTATAATAACCAAATGTAAATGGCCATACCTTTAAAATGAGGGCCTTAGCTACTGTTCTGTTGCTGTGAAGCTCATGTCAGGCTCAGGCTGTCTTGCTCAGTGTCTGTCTGTCTCTGTCCTGCTCCCTTCCTGCTAATCAGGATGTAGCTGTCAGCCACTTCCCTAGCACTGGGCCTTTCTGCATGCTGCCATGCTGCCTGGTGTGTTGATAATGGCCTAAACCTGTGAGACTGTAAGCAAAGCCCCAGTTCCATGCTTTCTCTTCTAAGAGTTGCCTTGGTAGTGGTCTCTTCACAGCAATTGAACAGTCGCAGAAATTGTCATCAGGGAGTGGCATATTGCTGACAGGCCTGCCCGTGCTCTTGGTTGGAAGAATATGGAAGATTTGGGAATACTGGACTAAAAAAGCAGTTGGGTGCTTTAAGTGGGGCTGGAAGGGCCATATTTGTAGGAGCATGGAAGACAGCGCTGAAGGCAGTTTGAATTCTGGGGCCCCAGCTCAAGAACTTTCAGAGGGCAAGGTTATCAGCAAGTAGCTTAGAGGCCATTCTTGTGAACCATTTCTTCAGCCTTGCGTCTTTTTATTTCTAATAAAGACATAGTGGGACAGTTTAAGACAAAGTATCCTTGTTCCTTGAGAATCTGTATAGCTTTTGAGAACAACCAGTGGAGCCCAGTAGAAAGTTTGCAGTAATGGGGCCTGTATTGAGCCTTCAGTGGGGAGTTGGAGGCTATTTGTAGAATGGAGAGACCTGCAACAGGTCTTTACTAAGCAGGGAATGGAAGAAGTGGGAGAGCAAAGTCCTTGGGGGCTGCCTAGAGGTACAGAAAAATATGTACTTTCTAGTACTGGGCAATATAAGTTATATCTAGGAGTGGACAAAGCTAGGGACTTGTGATTGAAAGAGACTTCCATTACAAAGACATCTGCCTCCCCCAAACCCCTGGCTCTTCCAAAATCTAAAGACAGTGTTCCCTAGTAGAAGAGGGTCACCGTAGCCAGTGAGAAAACAGACTACATAGTGTGACTTGCCGCTGCCTAGTGATCTTAGACCATAATTCCAGATGGTTTGGAAGTGAAACACAGTTCTACGTATCTTCTCCCTAGTCCCCTGACGGCTCTTTTAAATCTGTGTTTTATTCTGTGGCATTTTGTTCGTTTGTGTAGTGACTGTCAGTCATTTCAACCGCCCCCATCACCATCTGTCTTCCCCCACTCCTTCTGCAGCTGAAATCCTTCCCAGCACGTCCCTCTCATACTTCAGAGTCTTCTCTGCGTGAATTACCCCACTGAGCTTGTTAGGGTTGCTTGTATGAGCATGGGTAGGAAGTTACTTCCTGCAGCGTGGACGACTTACCAGTGGCTACACCACGGGAGAATGACAGCCCTTTCCCCAACACTACTAATTGTTAGCAATTTTTAAGGTAGGGGTGGGGCCTCATGTGCCCTTTCCCGTTTCGTGATGAAATGATGATGAGCTCAACCTTGTACAGAGAGCCACAGATCTAGAGAGTGTTTCTGAGTGTAAAGGCCATGTTGTGACCAGAAGACATCTTTTTGCAAAACATTTTCCCTTCCTCCATCTCTTCCAGTCTTTGCTTACTCTCTCCCATAATTCTCTCAACTTTGGCAAGAGCGATATCAGTGACGCATTTAGGGTCAAGCACTCTACTGTTCTCTCTTCTTCTGCCAGTTATGAGTCTCCATATCAATCACAGCCGGCTGCAACGAGAAACTTCTCTGACCAAGGCTGAGGACCTAACACCATTTTCTGCATTTAGAGCATTAATGTCGGAAGCTGGGAAATGATGCTGAGCAGGGAGGACACAGACCCCCTGGATTCTTTGCCACGTTACTGTTATCTTCAGAGTGGTGCAGCTTTGGTTCAACCCTGAGCAAGTTTAAAACCTCAGTGGCTAGTTGAACTCTGTAAACTCAGTTTCATTAAGAACAAAGATGAGAATGTAGTAGTCTTTATCTCTGTTATCTATGGAAATGTAAGACATCTCTCAAAGCATTTCAGCTCGGTTTGTTTCAGTGGCAGTAATAGTCTCTGTTTATATATCAAGTTTAGTTTGCTTTAAAAACTGACACAAGTACATTTTGTGTTTAATCTCTTTTTAAACAATAAAGTTTCATATAACCAGTAGAATTAGGTTAAGCAGATGCAATTTTTTTTAGCATGTTAAACTTTACATTTCATTTGAAGGACCATTAGAGTGCAATCCCCAAGACTACTAATAATACAAACCACTTTAGAAGTGATGCCCCGACATAATTCAGCCTTGGGGGACATAGGTGCATGGGACCAGGTTCTGTCCTACTGATTCCACTAACAAACCACTTGGCATATGCCTTGTATTGTTTTCTATAGGCGGAGGCATTATATTGGAGCTTTATTGTTTAGGATTGTTTACTCATTTGGATTTTTTTGGTGTAGAGTTTCTTTAGCGTCTAGGTGGTTTCTCCCGGAAAACGGGCTTCATGAAAGCAGAGGAGTGGTTTACGTGATCAGCTTTACATTAGCCCCTTCCTGGCTTATAACTTTCTGTTGCTGAGATTTTCGTCAGAAAGAATTCAAAACTTTGAACATGCCATCTGCATCTTAATTGTTTAAACCTGCAGACTAGCAGGTTGTTTAAAAGGCTATTGTACATTCTCTTTCTCGTTTACCCTTTGTAAGACTCATAAATAATTATGTGAAAATTCACTTTCTGAATTTCCGTGTTTCCAAATTGCTACAGATTCCTCTCCTATAACCACTCCTCCCCTGACAGTAAGGCGAATAAGGAGATGTGGATGTGACTTCTGTCTTCTCAGTGGCCTAAAGAATGAAACACTCGTTTAAAGCACTTAGAGAAATGCCAACCTCGAACAACTTAGCAGAAGCAAACAATACGGCTGAAGGACAATCTGATTTTTACTGTGTCGGGAAACATATATTTGATCACTGTCAATCCGGAGGTCATCCTCTTGTGGATATCACTGTCATTTCTCAGTCTGTGTGACTGAAGTAATTCTTCTGTTGAAGCCATTGCATGTGCAGACAGAACATCAAGTCTGTGTTCTCCTGTGGCCTGAGCCTGCTTGCACGGTGGTCAGAACGGTAGTAAATGTAGAAGAGGAAACTTTTCTGATTGTGTTTTAACTATACACATGGTTTCTGAACAACCTTTGTCATGGAGTTAAAGATAGTAAGGACTTGATTTCCCTACAGAGGTTCTCATGGTTCTCAGTCTCTGTCTTTTGAAGGCTTAGCAGCTTTATGGGTTGTCTCATTGCCGGGAAACGCTCACCCTCAGGACTGTGGTAACCAAAAGCATTATTACTTGATCTTTTCAGAAAAAGTCAGTCCAGTATTTTATAACCCAAGGAAAAAAACTGGAGGAGGGTACCAAAGAAAGGAGGGGAAAGGCAGGCAAATGCTTCCTTGTGGAAGTTCTGTTAGTACGCTGATGAATCAATGGTCATGTCTTCACATGCACACATAAGATTCTCTGTTTGGGGCAGAGTTAATGCAGTAGCTACAGCTTATGCCTTTTTAACAGAAATATAATATTTCACATTCATTATCATTTAAAAACATTCTGTTTTTGATGGATCTTCCTTTTGGCTCCAGTTTAAGACCATTTGCAAAAGTTCAACTTTAGGATTGCGTACTCTTTCAAAACGGTTGTGCCTGTTTGTACTTCTGCCAACAGCATATGAGAATGCTGACATTTGCAGTCTTTTTTTCTATCTGTTCTGGTGCATTGGGAGTTCAGGGGGGATGCATGTTGTTGCTGTTTTGTTCTTAACTTCATTGGTAAGGATGCGACTGAACTTGAACTAAGGAGTAACTTACTTACAAAGTATACTCATTTGAATAAAAATTAAACTATTCTTTTAATGTTAAGTAGTGGACATTAGAAGGTGGCCAAGATCTATGCATCAGTTTAGACTCAGTTTATCATTCATCTGAAATCATTAATTTTCAGACATGTTAGACCTCCTCATTTACCTATTTTACTGATGAGGTGACTGAGTCACTTCACAAACTTACGATCATGCCAGGTGTTTCGGCCTGACCTCTCAGAAGAGTCAGTATGATAGCATTGCTCTCCCACTCATATGAGGCTTCTATTACTTCCTTTATTCTTTTATTTGTTAATTATTGAGTACATAGTGTGACAGGCATTGGTCAGGGTCTCTGGGATTCAGACAGATTTATAATCTAATGCTATCACTATCATATTGCAGGTTATGGCTTTCAAATCACAGCCTATTTCATCAAGAGAGGGATACGCCTTCGCGGTATTCAGAGCTCACAGAACACTGGTAAGAATCCAGTGTCTTGGACCAGGCATTTACATAATCAATTTGTCCAAAAGAAAATTGAAAATCAGAGGCTAAATGTTCTTATATGCTTCTGTGGCTACATCATTTAGTATTTCAAAGCATATATGATCCCTCATGCTCCTTGCATAGTGCTTACTGCCCACAAGAACAGAGAGCAGAACCACGGGACGCTTTACCTTCCTGATGCATCACAGGGTTTTCATTGGGTTTCAAAAGTGACTCAATGAACACGTGAACTTTGATTCATTTTCTCAGGTTTAGCGCACCCCATAGCCCTTGGAAAGGGGCAAATGAGCTACAAGAACGTGCTTTCCTAGCCCAATGCCAGAAAACCTTCCTTAAGTATTTAATGAGGCCAGCTTCCAACCCTCACTTCTACAAGTCATGATACAAAAATATCATGTCCAATCAGCCACAGTGACGTCAGGAGATAACAACCATTCCCTCTGTGCAGATCTGAACATTAGAAAGTTTAGCTTAGCTATTTTGGACAATGTCTTTATGAACATAAGATATGAAACAATGACTTTGAAATTGCCTTCATGGAAGTTTGCTCATAAAATAGCAATCATTTATGTCTGTACTTTCTTGACCCTTAAATGTTGCTCAAATATATTACCCTATTTGTTTTTTTTAAAAAAAGGTTATTTTTATTTTCTGTGTATGAGGTCTGCCTGCATGCATGTATGTATTTGTCCAAGTATCCTTGGAGGCGAGAAGTGGGTATTGGATCTCTTGGAATGAGAGTTTCAGATGCTTGTGAGCCAACGTGATGGGTGCTAGGTCTCAAAGCCAGGCCCTCTGGAAGAGCAGATTGTGCTCTTAACCACAGATTCACCTCTCCAGCCCCTATATTAGCCTCTTACTGGAGTCATCTACCTTGTTTACCTTACCCACAAAGTTAACCTTCTATCTCATACAATGCAGTCTAGCTGTGCATTCTGGTCTGGACCGATGTTTAAGTCTTTATTTACATATTAAGGTAACATAAGTCAATTATTATATAATTAAGTAAAGTGATTAAAAAGCTTTTGAATTGACTATCATAATCTATTTATATCTTATTCAAAAGTGTTCATAATCTATCGCTCTTCTTTTGAGATGAAAAATAGAAATACAAAATAGATAGTGATAATTTTGAATTTTAATTCTCATCTCCTAAATAACATTTTACTTTAATCTTCTGATTTATTTATAAGGAAGAGAAAGGACAAATAATGAATTCTGTGGTTTTATTTTCCCTTCATAAAGCAGAAAAGAGGCTACTTACCACTTAATTCCAATCCCAATAATTTATTTCAAGAATTAATACATAAATATTAACTGTTTCTACAATTTTGTTCTTGGAGCTTTCCAAAAACTATCTGAGGTCCCCATTCATATACAATTTCTGAATTTTATAGACACACTCATAACCCCACCTGCAACAAAGCCTTCCTATTGAAGGCCTGGTTGGCTGAAACCAGAACTGCAGATTGGGCTGAAGTCATGGAGGATCTGAATGTTGGCACATCCTTGTTAGGTAGCAGGAGCCAGGTGAGGCAGGATGGGTGGAGCGTTTGCTTAGAGCCTCTGACCTGTTGTGATGAGATGCATAGTTTAGAACAGTAGTCACCAAAGAAACACCAGTGTCCCGGGTCTCACTCCAGGAACATCAGCGCTTTGGGTGTTTTGTACACTCTGGCCTAGCCAAGTGGTATAAGGTGTTATTTGTGTTCATATTGTGCATTTGTACAATTCACGTCTTTGTGATTAACTGACAGTCGAACCAGATGGGAGCATATTACTATCTCATTCAGTACCTCACATGTAGAAAATCGAAAGGGCCCACTTACCAAATAGGAGTTCTAAACAGAAAACAGCATGCTAACACAGCGATCAGTTATAATGGCCTGCCTGGAGGTTCTGTCTGTTCTGATAGCTCAGTGGCTGAGGTACGCCTTGGCTCTTCCTCAAGCTCACTCTGCCCAAGTGGTGGAGACCCTATAGAGAGAAGAAGGGAGAAGAGACCCCAGTCACATGTATGTGCATCTTGCCATCAAAAAGCATTACCCAGGAACCTGGGAACAAGAATTTATATTTGCATGGTATTAATGCTTTTAGTAACTTGGTCTTCTTTGTTTTGTACAGAGCTTCGTATATTTCCTGAAAGATTTGTGGTCTGTGTTAGTCAACTTGCATTTGGTCCTGATACTTGGGCAAGCCAGAATGAAAAATCGGTATGTATGAAAAATATTCTGTGTGAGAATCTTCTTAGTGCTAAGTGACCGTGGTGGTAGCGGTGTGTGGTGGTGGTGGTGGCGTGTATGTGGCAGTAATGTACGGTGATGGTGGCATGTGTGGGGGTAATGTGTGGTGGTGGTGGTGGCATGTGTGTGGTGATGTGGGGGGGGTTGCCTTCTATTATCGGCTATTCAGTGTGTTTTAGAGGTTAGAAATGCCTTACCTTCTGTTTTGCATGGTAACACTGATTAGTTCATCAATTTGTTGAGTAATATGTTGGGTTTTTGTTTCTTTCGTCTCTAATACCATGAATATTTAGTTTGATAACCGATATCTTATCACTTTCAACTTTAAATGAAGCAACAACACATCAGAGAACCTCGATGGTGTTTGTGATGGTATGTAAATGAGAAGAAGCGAAAATCTGTGCTTCCACTGGAAGTTTCCACCAGGGTCAGTGGCTTCTGAATTGTATTCCATGGTGAATCACTGACGTATTTCATGAGAACTAGTGTTTCTCCCCAGTGTATTATCTCAGAGCTAATAGAGTTCATTTGCTCTTGCTCTCTTTTCTCATGCTAAGCTCGAGCTCTACCAGGGCCTCCTTCTGTTTCACTGGAGTTCTCTTCTCAGACAAATAAACGCAGAAAACCTACTCAAAATGTTCTGTCTTACAACTGTGTCTTTTAAGCTTCTTGTGTGCTTTTGACAGTGTCCTTGTTGTGTGGATGTGTGTCTTCCTGTCATCACAGTTCAGTCTATTTAACTTGTCCTTAAAAAAATAAAAAATAAAAAAAATTTAGATCTCTGGCTTGAACCTTCAATGAACAGGAAAAAATATAGAAGATATTAACCCAGCCATAAAGTATGACATGATTCTTATGCTTCTAAAATAATTTATGGGGATATTAGATTATCCCTATTGCTTATTATTTTTTAACCCATTTGAAATTTGGCCCTCATAGTATAAAATCAGCTTCTTATCTCATCTTAAGTAAATACATAAGTGTTTCAGAGGCTCTGTGAGACAGTAGAGACCCAGAAAGAGCAAAGAACTGAAAATTCGCCCTTGCATTTGGTTCCTTTGTTTTGAACAGAGGAGCCTTTCAAAAAAGCCAGTGTAACCCTTTTATTTCCTCTTCGTCCATCAGAAACAGTCTCTCTATGTAAACATGAAATAAGATCAGTGAAGCAAATCTGGCCAAAGGCAGTAAAAGTTTATTTTTTTAAAAATATTTTCAGAACATTGCATTATCTTAGTAAATTAATAAATACTAAAGTAATTCTGTTGGCATATATTTTAATAAAGATTGCTTAACTGATTTTTCAGAGCAAGAAAAAAATTGATCTGTAGTTTAAAAACACAGCTAGAACTAAACTACCAGAATGTTATTGCTTGCAGATGGGATATAGGAGAAATCAGATCTTATATCTGACGTGTAATGGTAATACATAATATCTTAAATTGTTAAAAAGGAATTAAAGCATCTGAATACAAATGAAACATTATCCCCTTGGGGGACTCTAGTATTTATACAGATGTAAGTTTTCCGAAGCTGCTGTTATATAATTCCTGCAATCTGGAGAACTTCCTGATTACTCAAAACTTTCCTTGTGAACCAGTCTTTCATTTCATTTAACTGTCTGAACACTTTACATGGGAACTCAGTTTCCTCATCTTTAGCCCGTTCTGATCTTTATTGAGTACACTGTCAAAGTTGCCCATATTAGTGCATAAGAAAAGTCATTTATATCACAAAGTTCTTTCTTTTGAGTTATGTCTCACTTTCCCTTCACGTACACTTTCCCAGCAACGCAGACAAGAGTCAGGGAAACTGAGTCGAGCAGGCACCACCTAACTGCGACATTGCCGCGTGTGCTCCCATCTCACTGAACACCTCCCCTCCTCAGGGCCTCCAGCCCACCACTTTCTCAAGTGTGTCTGCGGTAGCTGTGAATAGCCAGGCCCTCCTGCAGACCCCGGTCATACTGCCTTCCCACCACTGATATCTGACCTCTTGAGAGTCCACCTTCCCAGCTATTTAGGGATCAATCAACCATCTTTCCCTCCCCAATGCCTCCTGCCAGAGAAGAAATTCATTCTCATAATGAACTCCAAATACCCAAACATAGTGATATCAGTTCCCCCCCCCCTTCCGCAAGAATTCGAATTTCTTCTCATTTTATATGATCACAAGAGGGCAGGATCCATCTCATTCTCTTCTGGTAGTCATTTTCAAGGAACTTCTGATTAGCAAGGCCTGAGAACTTGGCTCCCCACGTAGCTATATTGGCAATAAACTGCAGTTATTTTCTTATAATTGTTTATGACTCAGTGTTTTACATCCACAGGATTAATGGGGAGTGGTCTTGTTCTCGATAGCAGCCTCAACCTCTCACTGGTACTGTAGCCCTTAGGGAGTTTTCCTTCAGTTTCCTGTGCTCTCTGGGTCTTCTGTGTCTTAAGTGAGAATTGACTAGGAAATCTGGGAGCATCTATTGAAAACTACTTTGCCTAGGGAGTCTTTCAGCCTTCAGCGTAGGAAGCCAGCAGTATTTAGCATGCCAATTCTTCAGGATAGCTCCACCAAAGAACATGTCCCAGATCAGGCAGCACCAAAGAGGCCGAGCAGAGTGAGAGCCGTTTTTGCTGTTCCTTTACCACCATGCTAGAGACGTCTGTTCACCTTGTCAGCTTTCTGTCCATGGCGGACAGACAGTAGAAGAAGGTCTTCTGTGTTGCAATAGCCCTGCACAGCCTTCTTATGTTTGGGATGTGGGAACTGAGCTCTGTACTTTGGGAAGCAAGGGCATTATTATGAAATGAGTCACTGTATTTTTCTTACTAGAGTTTCTCATAAGAAATCTCAACTCTCCTAGAGCCTCAGATCTGACCTTTGCTGGGCGTGGCGCCTGAGTCTTTCTGACAGTTTTCACCTTTGCTGTTCTGTTCACTTCTTCCTTGGCAGTAAAGAACATCAAGTCAGATTTCACTGTACTTGGTTCTATTCCACAATATTGACTTCCCTCATCTCTGTCTTTTTTTCTTTCTTCCCCTCTATCACAAACTTAAGTCTCCTGTGTAGAGACTGTTCCTTTTCAGTTGTAAAGCCCTGGAGGTTTGGAGAAATCTGAAGTTACTTACTAGTTCCTGTGATTTCTTTATTGAAGTTACGTAAATAGCCACGGACCTCTGTATATATCTAGGACATTTCAGGGTCATTGCAAAGCTACTGTTTGATTGTGCGCTGGTTACAAGCCACTCCTCGTCTCTAGAGACCACGGTTCCCATCTCCTCTGACCATTGCAAGAAACAAAATGTTCTGGGTGCTGGCTCTGTACCAGGGTCTCTCTTGGGCTTCAGTGACAGAAAAATAAGAAAATACTGTTGCCTTCTAACTGCTTATAGTATGTGAGATTGACACATATCCGGGTCACCTACAATCATTTTATACCCTTTCTACCGTTCCAAAAGAAAGCCCAGAATTTTAGACCTCCATTCTTTCTTTTAAAGCTGTACTGTGTTAAAGTTTGTCATCCTTTTGTAAATTAGAAAGTGACGAACAGTATTAGTGCTGCCCTAAAAGCAGATCCATGCATTAAGGTTTTATGGTTTTCCATCTTGTCCTTCACCTGACTTGTGGCGGAGCTATGAAAATAGCTGTCAAGATTGCACACACACTCCAGCTATCAGGACAGAGTCCTCTCTGTAGCACGGTCTATCTGAAAAGTTTACTAAGAGGTCCTGATCATCAACAACATTTAAACACTGAGTTGAATACTTCTTTTAAGCCAGGCTACTATTAAAAAGAAAAAAAATACCTCATTTATAAACATAAGATTGAAGAAAATATTAGTCTCAAGCAATAAACTGCCCTAGACTGAGTTGTATTTAGCATGGGCCTTACATTCCTCTGCTGGCTCAGTCCTCCTCCATATGAAAGAGAAGGTGGCACATTATCCCAGAAATCCTTTCTCAGATAGACTCTCTGTCAGGAAAGAAAAAAAAAGACAAAAATGCACTAAATAAGAATTTTAATGTGATTTTTACCAACATAGAGTTTTTTTTAATGCAACAATAATCTTGCAGATTGAGTCACATTTTATTTTAGGAAAGGTAAACAAAAGTTATAAGAAAAGATTTTAGAAATACAAATTTTTAAAAAAGGAACAGAAGAAATATACTACTTGAAAATTCGAGTGTTCTAACTGAATTCTGTGCCCTGATGAGAGGATAAGGAGTCCATGACTTTGCCAAGTTTTGGATGAAGTATCATAGACTTTATTTTTTTTTTTAATTTTTTTTTCATAGACTTTAAAAAGCCACTTGTCCCTGACTATACTTCTGGTTCATGGTGAATTACACGGAGCTGTCAAGATGTTCCTGCAACACTTGGGAAAGGCCTTAAGTTTGGAGGAAAGGCAGTTCACTTGTCCCATTTTCTAATATTTCAGACTTGGTTCTTCCTTAGCATGTGGTTACCAAACTCCTGTGTGTTCATTGTGCCAAAAGGCTAAATACAAACACACTCAAGGAAAGCAAAAATTACCCCTGACTTCCAGCCCAAAGAACCTCTGTTACCAACCTGATCTTTGTTTCTTCAGGCTTAATAACTAAGGTCAGTGCATATTTATTTTTGCTAGGATTCTATTCATTGATAAGTTAGTTTACTTCCACTTTTCTGTTGATGTTCTATTGTCTATATTTCAACTTATTATATAAAATATCCTCATCAAGTAAGGAGAGTAATTTGAAGTGAGCTTATCATCTGTCTTTCAATTATATGTCATTGGTGTGTGGCAGGAAGCGTCTGTATTTTTTCCACAATGATTTCTCTATGGAAACTCTTGATGTTGTATTTTTACATAAGATAAATATTTTCTACAATCTATTAGTTTGAGATGTAAAGTCCTTTTTACTCGGTATGGTGGCCAGTGTCATGCTAATCGTGATCTATAGGTTTTAGAGAAAGCGACATTCTGTTACTTCCACTGATGGGCTTCACCGTCACCATCACGTTCTCATGACAATCACTTCTAGGGACTAGGTTTCCCTGTTGCCCCATAGATTGAAATATTCACCGATGTCACTAAGATATTGGTGTTGTCCTGTGAAAATACCTGTCAGATGCACAGGATGGGTCCTCACCATAGCTTGGTAGAAGGAATGCTCAAACATCCTGACAGAAGGCAAGATGGAAGCACTGAGTTGAATATATCCCTTTAGTCAGACTGTTATTTAGTGCTAAGGAATTCTCATAGTCCTTGCCCCCTGCCGAGGCTGGCTGCCAGTTCCTTCTCCAGGTAGCTGGGGTCAAAGCTTAGGATCAAAACACAGTCAGCAATTAGTCAAGGGACACACTGGGGCAGTGCCATCTGCAGAACATTTTGCCTTAGCAGTACCCTCAGCACTGCCCTGGACTGGCAGGTGACTGATCTTAATGGAAATGCTAGTGATGGCAATGAAGATGTTCTCTGTTGGCTTTATTTTTCTAGACTACAACACAGAAAATTAGAAAAACTATTTCTCAGGTTAAGATTAAATATTACATACTTGTTACCGTGATCTGAGGTCGTATTCTCCTTTCCTAATAATAAAAATCTCCCAGGTGTTTAACCAGTAGTATTGCAAATGAGATATGTTGTAGTTCATTGCCAGAAGGTAACCTGCCCACTAATCAATTGGACTGTAAGATTGAAAATAGCTAGGGTTAATAGGAAATGACATACCTGGTTCTCTAATCCTCTGTGCTTGTTTTACATAATGTTCCTTCTGTGTTCAGAGATCTATGCTCATTGGTCCTTAGCGACCAACTAATTACATTGCAGATTAATTTGGAAAAAAAATATACTATGGAATAGAACAGAGGAAACGATATTGAAGTTAAATTATAAAGACCTGGTCTTGAACACTACATCTCCCATCACTTGCTGGAAGACCTCAGACACAGACAGTGTTTGACTTTAGGAAATTAGCCCCTGTCTTGGTACACAGAGGTAAATGGGATATGTGCTATAAAGCCTGGCTAAGTTTTCCCAGCAGTCAAGTGAAATAATAGATATTAAAATGGCTTATAAACTCTGAAGCACTTGTGGATACTAATTTTCATCACCATTTATTTCCTTCTTCCCCAGCGAAGAGTTCATACAGATGCCATACTGCTAGATTAGTGAATGATTATATGTCTTCTTCATGGTCTTGAACTGAGAGTAATACTTGGTAAGACCCTCTGCACATAGTATTCTCCCAAGAAGGTTAGGGCCTTCTTTTTGTGTGTCTCTACTTTTCATCTCAGCTGCATTTTGCAACTACAAAGACTGCGAATGCAAACGGCTGAGGGATGAGCCCCCATGTAGTCAGCTGCTCATGTGGACTCTGCTGTCCACTTGCAGAGGAGGAAGAACTATGGCGTCTGCCCCTCTACGCACTTAATTTACAGCAATGGTCAGTAGACTCCTGTCGAGATGAAGCTTTGGAAGAGAAACCCAGTCATTTCTCTAGGGTGTTAGGGGTTGGGAGATAGCGGACTTCTCAGGCCTGGATTTCTAGGAGTTCATGCTCCAAAGAACACCCACAGGGACAGCACAGATAGAGTTCAATGTGTGAATGGGGTATGTTTGGAAAATTCATTAATAAGCAGATGATTTAGAATGCAGCACACGTTTTCTCAAGGAAACAGTGTCATGATAGAGGTGAGGTTCCCAGACAAGTCCACAAAAGCTGTGCCTATCAGGAGATCCGAGTCTTGGAAAGAGGGGGCCTGGCTGTCTGTGCTCAAGGAAAATAGCAAGAGCTATTTCTTCCATATCCTCAGGCGGAGGGCCAGCTCTAGAAAGAAATTTGAAATGAGACAGACATCTGTGATGTCTTCCCTCTGGCCTTTTGCCTCTTTCCCAGTATGTTCTGGCTTCTTTAGTCTGTTTTTTTGCCAGCCATACTAACTGCATAGTATAGGTTTGCCCACCACTCTCTTCTCCCCTTCTGTCCAAGGCCTTGACCTCAGCCCCATGAGCAGTCACAGCAGTCTGAACCCTGAATGTAGGGCCGGCGACTTGCTGTGGTTGCTGGCACATTCACAGCCGTAGATATGGTAGAGGAGGTACTTTTTGAACAAGGAGACTCTGGAGATAGGCCAAGTTTCACAGGTCATTCACAGCCTGTTTTAATATTTATCTGATCAAAGTTAAACAAATTTTATACAACACTAATAGTGGTCAGTAGCCCCCTATGTCAGCCACAGACCCAAACCTATGTGTCCTTTAAAATGCTATGTTTTGTCCTACTTGTCTGTATCCAAGACTCAACAGTAGCTAAGGTTGGTCAGGATTTATTTTTAGGTTCTCAAGGGCAGGTGAATGTAAACTGGAAAATCCTTGTGAAGTGTACACTTCCTACAAGATAACTTTCTTCATTTTTCATAGATACCATTTTTAGAGCTACATTCTTTGCAGTTACTTACAGGTATTTCCCTAGAATTGTATACAATGGCTTCCTAGTCACAGCTTCAAAAGAGAAGCATTTTTTCCTTTCTCAAGACAGACTCTCAAGTTTCCCAGGCTGGCCTCAAACTCACTATGTAGCTGAGTATAATGTTCACCTCCCGACTCTGCTGCCTCCGGCTTCTCAGTACTGGGGTCACCAGCATGTGCACCATGCCCAGATTATGTACTGCTTGAGCTACATCCTCAACCCTATGGAAGGAAAACCGTTAAATTATTTTAAAAGAAAAATCAGTAATATTTGTGCCTAACCTGGGTGGTAGCACAGTTCACAGCCTGGTTCTCTCTCCCCTAGAGACCCAGCCTTTCGTGGAAGCCAAAGAGTGGAAAGCGTAGGGGAGGAAAAGACTCTACCCTCACTGTGGGAAATGGGCAGGCAGGTGGCTTGGCATAATAGAACCCTCGAGATGGAGAGGACTTGCTTCTTCACACAGCTCCATTTAACAACTGCTGATCCCTGTCCTGCCTGCTTTGCCTAAACTAATACAACACATGTCTACTTCCATTGTTTTTAGAAAATGACTTCAGTCCTGTGGAATTCATCAGATGCTACCTCCCTTTTTATTTTGTTCCATTTTGCTTCTGTTCCTTTGAGTTAATACATAATACACCTGAATGTGCCTATCTTTTGACCTGAATGTGTCTATCCTATTCTGTCTGTCTGCCCCCGCTTTTATTTCTTTAACTTATTGCTGAGTAGTTTAAGAAAATATTAGACATGAACTTTGGGAGATGCTTCCTCCTCATTGTTAGGACACATGCCTGGGATGACCGTGTCAGAATTTGGTCCGAGATGATGTAGTCTCATGTTCAAGCTTCATTCTTGCTTCCTCTCTATAACCACCTCAGCTTTCCATCCTGTGTCACAGTTCAGACCCCAGACATACCTGAAACCCAGTAGGCACTGCACTGAAGTAACGTCATATACTTTAATGCTCTCAGCTTTATACTTTAATACTGTTACATGTTCCCTAAATAAACGGATATGATATATTACACTTTTACTCTGCTCTTGGTGTTTATAGAAGGTATTGTTGGCAGAGTGCAGGGGCCTGGCACCTACAATAACTTATTCAGTACATCAAACTTAAGAAGAGATTCAGTGAGTGGTGACCCTTTTCATTTTCAACAGACAGGCAGGACGATTCCACATAACATGGGGGCATAAATGAGGATTTTACTGATGTCTCTGACAGCTCCAGACCTTAAGTAGAGCTTGATTAGAGACACAAAGAGGATTCTGAAAACTCAGTTTTACACCACTGTTAGCTCTGCCAGCCTCTGTGCTGGCTCCGTTCTCTGCCTGTATATGGTGGTTGGTCCTGGCATCTCAAGGTCTTTTCTTCCCAAGGGGAAAGAGAACAGACTTCCACCCACGACAGCTGTGCTGGCTAGTTGTATATCAATGTGACACAAGCTAGAGTCATTTTGGAAGAGGAAACCTCAATGAGAAAACACTGCTACCAGACTGGCCTGTGGGAAAGCCTGTGCTGCTTTCTCCTGTTGATGATCAGGGTAGGACAGCCCACCTTACTGCAGACAGCACCACCCCTCAGCTGTGGTTCTGAGTGCTATATAAAACTGGCTGCGGAAGCCATGGGGAGCAAGGCAGTAAGCAGCCGTCCTCCATGGCTGCTTCTTCAGTTCTTGCCCTGACTTCCTGATGGGCTGATACAGAAGTATAAGATGCACTAAACCCTTTCCTCCCCAAGTTGCTTTGGTCATGATGTTTTAGTGCAGCAACAGAAACCGTAACTGAGACAACAGCCTTGCTGTGTGTGTGTGTGTGTGTGTGTGTGTGTGTGTGTGTGTGTGTGTGTGTGTGTGTAAAAGATTAAGAAATGGATGCTCAACAAAAATGAGTCAGTTTTCCAAATCTCTCAGCCAGATAATGACTAGAAGGGACTGTAGCCAAGGACTTCTGATTCAGAGTCACCTCGCTACATCTCCATCCCACCATGACAGCAAATGACATGTGGCCACTCTGCAGAAAAGAGAGAGCACTGCCTAAGACAGCCCTCCAGATGAGATGTTGGGAAAAGGGCTTTGGGAACTATGAATTTCTTTAGGTATAGAAAGCATTTTTTTCCTTTTGACAAACTCTATGATTTATGAAGACACCAGGGTCTATTTTTCATTTGTTTTAACCAATAATGTAAAAAAAAAAAGTGTAACACTTTCCATATTCCAAAGTGTGCTTCATACGCCTCTTCCAACTCACAGGTGAAAATGAAAGTGAGCCATTGGAGGTTGTAAAACTGGTCCCGGAACAAGCCAGCACTGAGTGGGAGACTTTGTGCTGCACTGTCCTTCGGCTTTCTGCTCTCTGCCATCTTGATTTACTGATAAGCCCAGGACAGATCATTTTTTGGATGTGCCTCAGATGTATACACATATTATAATACTTGGTGAATTGCCTCCTTTAAAAATATAGTCGGGCTATCATTTTAACTTGGGGTACACAAAACAGAATCAGAAGACACCCCTCTCCGTTATAATAAGAAAGTGATTCAACTCTCAAAAGATGAAGATGATAGTGGTGATAAAAATATATTAGTACATTAATTACTCCTTGTGTAGCATATTTTACAGTCTCATGAACAGTAGTTTGATAACCAAGCTCTTGTACAGGCATTCTGTCGTGGCTGTGAGGTATACCAGGAGTCCCTTATGCAGGTTCTCAGTTATGACTGTGAGATATACCAGCGTTACCATTCTGCAGGGAGTAAACTGTGTGTGTCTGTCATACACAGGAGTGATCATGTAGTCATTGGCATTGCCACCTCATGCTATTTGCTCATGTTGCATTAGTTCCTGACCAATAGCATCTAGCCCTGGGATGTGGTAACAGTAATAAAACCTGCCTCACTGAGCAATGACAGGAGTAACATTGAAGTGTGCCTCCATTTCTCTGTTTTTCCTTAATAAAAAATTCTCCCAAAGTATTACTTAGCCTGTGCTGGCCAATGTGGTTTCCATTGACTGATACGGGATGTCCTTCTGTATATGTGTTGCTTTTATTGGTTGATGAAAAAACTGTTTTGGCCAATGGCTTAGCAGAGTAAAGCCAGGCAGGGAATCTGAGCATATATATATATATATATATATATATATATATATATATATATATATATAGAGAGAGAGAGAGAGAGAGAGAGAGAGAGAGAGAGAGAGAAGTTATGTAGCTGCCGAAGGAGAAAGATGCCAAGACATTACCAGTAAGCCTCAGGCTGTGGCGATACATAGATTACTAGAAATGGGTTGATTTAAGATGTAAGAGCTAGCTAGGAATATTCCTAAGTCATTGCCCAGTGTTGTAATTAATATAGTTTCTATGTGATTATTTGAGTCTGGGTGACCAGGAAACAAAAGCGCAGACTCCGCTTACATAATGGTGCCCAAATGTTTGGCAAGAATTTCCATAATACAGCCAGAGAAAGCTTTCACTTATGTTTCATTTTTCTTCTTTTCTTACTCCTGGGGACGCTTTTGTTCTCCTTCCTTATCAGTTTCATTGTCTCTTTTTCTGCATCTTCAATATCTTCTCATCTGCTTTTTTGATCCAGACATGTTGCATTGTGACTCTTGTGTGAGTGGCTTTGGACACCATATGCAAAGACTTGCCCAGTTTTTGCTTTGGTAGCTAAAGAACAGAAACGTATTGCAGTGTATGGAAAGCAGAGCCATCCAGGAACAAGGACCAGTAGCTTCACTGTCTGAAGAGGGTTTGGCCTCTGCTTTCAAGTTCGTACTTTACTACTCCATGTCAGAAGGAGAGGGATAACAGGTCTTCACGTGATAGAAGACAGATGGGCAAGCAAGAGCTTCCTCTGCCGGGCTCTATAAGGGAACCTGATGGCACTCATGAGGACAAGGCCCTCATGACCTAATTGCCTCTTCAAAGTTCTGCTTCTTAATACTTTCACATTGACAGTAGCTGAATGTTCGGGGAAGGGGCACACAAACCATGCTGCATGTTTGTTTCCCCTGTTGACAGAAGCTCCATGAAACAAGGTCTTTTTCTTACATCTTCTCACTGTGTGCTCAAAGCTGTGCTTGCCAGAGGTCAGTGATACCTGATTGGATCATTCCACTAGACTCTGCTCAGTTACCAGTTCCATGTGTTTTAAAAAGCCATTCACTAATTCTTCTGGGTGTAAGACTCGCTGGGGAGCTTGCCTAAAATATACCTGTCCTGACCCCTGCCCCTAGGGATACAAATGCAGTAGATTCTGGGTGGAATCTGTAACATTTCTTAACGAGCTCCCAGGGTGATTTCACAGGCTAATGCAAGCACACTTTGCAAAGTCTTGTCTCGCTGGCTCATTGTACCAGGATCGGTTCATTTCTCTATGGCTTCCCTGCTTGGGTGTTATTTCACAGCCGAGTGTGAATCACCTGGGAACCTAAATATAGATCCCCTCGCCCCACCTCAGACCTTGTGAATCAGAATTTCCACAATGAGTCCTAGGAATCTACCAAAAAAAAAAAAAAAAAAAGACAAAGAAAGAAAGAAAACCCACCTCCCTTGGTGCCTCCGCTGCAACCAGTCTTCTGCTAGCCTTTGAGAGCCCCGTCTCATCTTACAGACTCTATGGGGAGGTCCTAACTCAGGAGTAAGTGGGTGTCTTCTTTGTCATTTTAAGCCCATTTCTTGATCTGTCCCACAATGTTCGAAAGTGCTGCTCAGTAAGTCAAGTCACTGTGGGATGAACTCACACTTGCCAGATGTCTTTGCAGCTTGGATATCGGCCATTGCTACACAGACATCTCAAAACTGTTCTCTGACTGGAGCCAATGAGTGTGGCATGGCTGCCTATCTTGTTTTGGTGAGGATGCCCTCGGTCATCCTTTTTGTCCAGGAATTCAATGTTCCTCAGAACAGACAACATGGTATACTGTCCTTCCTCGTTGTATTTTTACCCTTCTCCAACTCAACCTTCCCCTTGGATCTTCATAGAGCGGCATGCTTGGATTGGCTTCAAGCTCGAAGTGTATCCACTGGTCTCCTGAGAGATAGTGAAAGGCCTGAACCCTTTGCCCTGGGACCTACCTCGACTGCACAAGTTACTGAGGGCAGGTGTCCCCTTAGGTTAGACTTCTAGGGGAGTAGCCTTGTCTCACTTCTGTTTGGGTGCTTTCTCGGGTAGAACACATTAAACCAGAACCAGTAAAATATTACCAGGAATGGAAACAAAATGCAGTAGTGGGGATTGCTCAAGTGGTTAAGAATAAACTAGACCAAGAAATTATATTCACAGCACTTTGTCCTAGGTGGACAGCAAGCGTCCAGCCTGTGAAGAGTAAGTCCTCTCCTGCTTAGTCTGTTTCCTGAGTTCCTGACATGCTTACTCTGGACATAAAAGTTAAATGCTAGCCTCTTTGAATGTGGTAGATTTGTTTGTGTTCTTGCAGAAGGTCGGCTCATCGCTCACACAAAACCTAAAACCCAGTGATGTCGTCCCTGATTGCCTCAGAGAGCATGCAGCCCTGCTAGTGTGCTCCATAGATTTGCATTTGGGAGTTTTGTCTCTGGATAGGCGGCAGATTTCATTTTTATGCCAGATAAGAACATCAGCAATTAAGAGAAATCCCTTCGGGAAATCCTATTCCCAGGTGATAGCTGCTTCTCCAGGCTTTTGAGGTGAGGGGGCTAGCTCTGGAGATTCTGAGCTGTGATGTTAGTGACAGATGGAGCTGACTCCAGAAACATATGGCAAGCCCTCCGATGAATCCTGACAGGTAAAGGACTCAAGGAAACAATTTTTTCCCTGCCCACCTAGTCCTCATACAAATATAAATATATCTCTTTCAACAAGTTGCTGAATGTGGTTTTAATTTATAAGCTAGAGCCAGTCTTACTGAGTGTACAGTCAGGAGAGAAAGAGAGTGTGTGTGTGTGTGTGTGTGCGCGCGCGCCCATGCTCTCTCTCTCTCTCTCTCTCTCTCTCTCTCTCTCTCTCTCTCTCTCTCTCTCTCTCTCTCTCTCTCTCTCTCTCTCTCTCTCTCTTCTCTCTGCCTCCCCCTCTTTCTCCTCCCAGTCGCCCCCTTCCCTCCCCCTCTGTTCTCCTTTGCTCCCCTTCTCTTTTTTGAAGTCACAAGTTTTTATACTTTTTGATCTGGACATTTCCCCTGTCACTTTTCTTCCAGAGACATCCCTGACCCCGTTGTCAGAGGGCTTTAAGACAAGAGTAGTATTTCTTAAAGCAGTATTTCTGCTGTATTTCTTAAAGATGTTTTTGAAGTTCCCAGAGGAAATACATGTGGTTTTAAAACATAACTAAGACAGTGGCTGAATCCATACTGCAATTGAGACTTGAAGAGGCTGTCACTATATCATACTTTATACAGTGTCATACTTTATACAGTGTATGCAGAACCCATTGTTGTTATTTATGACCCTGTCTGCCTTCCATTGTGGACTTCTTCCAGCCTTGGGGAATTTACATCATTCCTAATAGCAAAAGGCTTTCTGGTTCCCACAGAGTTGTTCAAAGCCTGACTCATGCTCCTTATGTTAATTGTTCAGCTCTGAAAATACAGCACTTACAGGGTGTGGCTGCGAGGGGAAAATCAACTGTATTTACAGGGCATGCAAGACATGTTTAGAAGTGTTTCACACATAAATCTCCATCGCTCCCAGTCCCTCTCAGCCTACCCTTTTTTGCCTTCCCCCTCTGACTTAACTTGGAGTATTCTTTTCCCAAAAATTCATTTTAGGAAGCAACCAACTAAAAGAATGACACATTACCGTGCAGTACAATCCAGTATAGCCAGTTATACTCTGTTGACTGACAATTAAAGCCAATTTAGGTTACAAGTGGACATGTCTTTGAAAGATCCCGGCCCAGGTCTGAAGCATAGGCATGGCCCAGAGCTCAAGGATCCTCCTAACCCAGTCTTGTGAGCACTGATTAGATGGAGCCCTTAGAGATAGCCCGGAATGATACTCATGGCTGCCATCCTTCAGAATCTACCACTATTCATTCTTATGTAAGCCTACATAAAACTCAGATCTGCTGATAGGTACTGTTCCTCACAGTCACTACATTTTATAGGAATTTGATGGGGAAGAATTACTTGGACTCTCAGAAAAGAAGAACAGATAACACCTTATCTGGGCTATCAGCTTCTAACCTATGGGAAGAAATTCCAAAACATTATATGGGTCAACTCTGGCAAAGGTTGCCATAACTTGAAATGTTGTAATTATCTCTTTATGAAGCTTTGTGGATATGTTTTTTTAAAGGTAGATAAAGCCAGAGAGTCCCAGGTTTTTGGTGGTTGGTTGTTTGTTTTTAGTAACAGAGATTGAAAAACTCCATTTTTAAAATGCCAATATTAAAAGGTTTAACTTATATTGTTTCACGGCTCTCAATATTGGTAAATAAGGGGCATGTGAAGGAAATCTCAGGATCATCAGGACACTGGCTACTGTCTTCTCACAAGCATGCTGTGCTCTCTGGGGCCACATATTGTTCTAGATGGCTTGGGATCTGCATGTTTCAGATTACGGTTTTGTATGTTTGTGGTACATACTCATACACGAATTGTATAGAGAAGAATACAAAACCAGTGTGACACCAGAAAGTGCCGACCTAAAGCAATTGAAAGAACCTAAAACAGCAATCTGTTTTATTTGGTATTTAAAGAAGTAAAGCTGTCCACCTGAGCATTCCTAGTGTCGCTGTTTTCCCTGGTGTTCAGCTAATAGACTCCTGTCTGAACCTTTGTTGTCTTTTGGAGTAGACAAAAAGAACCCTCCACGGACTGTCTGACTATTTCGTTGGGTGTGCACAGAGTTCACCTTCTCCTGGTACGAAGCTTAAGAAAAACACTCTACAAGAAATGTAGGTCCAGCGTGTTCCCTTGTTCTCATTTTCTGACTGTGTGGATAGTCTATAACTTAATGAGAGTGTGTGAAACCTAATCAGAAGCCCCTTTGCCATTGGTCCGGCCCACAGCCATCTATTAATACATGTCCTTCCCACCTTCCTGTTGCTCCTGTTTTCTGGTCAGTGGGAATGGACGCCTTGCTTCACAGGTGTGTGTGTTGCAAGGAGTGATTAATTACAAGCTCTTTGAAGATGAAAAGCACCTGCTGCTGCTCTGTTTCACACAGCTCTCGAGGTAACTGCAGACAGACCTAAAAACTCCATTCCCCTTGTGAGAGCCTTTCTCTGACTTTGGTATAATTATGGCAGTCCTTGGGCCCCTTACTACAACATACTTATGGGTTTTTTTTTTTCCACAGAGCTCAGCCAAAGTAAATAATCCAGCTTCAATGCTTGAATTTAGTGGCTGAAAAAGTTTCTTGCTATTTGTAAATGTATTGTTGTCAACTCCTTGCCAAAATTAAGGACTTTAGTCTCTCGATTTCCTAAGCAGTTTCTGTCCTGCCATGAAAGTTTGTTTTAAAGTTTGTCTTGCCTATTGTGTATCCTGTAGAAGAGGGAGGTAGAGAGATGATAGATAGATAGATAGATAGATAGATAGATAGATAGATAGATAGATAGATAGGGTAGATATACTGCTTATCATGGGTGTACTTTACTTAGTGTTTGTTGTCTGAATGCTTTCCAGGACTGACCAAGTCCAGTTAACTGAGGCTTACTCCCATATGCTTGATGAATAAACCTAGCACCTACTGAGTCATGTCATTAGAGAATTTTCAGATTAGTATTTATTCACAAATATAAACATGTGTGCATGTTTGTACATATCTGTGGGTGTGCACACACATCCTGTGCTTTGGATGTATCTAAGCATTCCCTCCTAGTAAAAGTCAGTGTATCCACCCCAGGGAGAATTTTCCTCTGACATCTGAAAATGCATACCTGTTTGGTTAAAGTGATTCCATTTTAAAATGATTCCATCACTGAACCAACACTGAAACCTTAGAACATATCCTAGTTTAGTGGAAAATGTGGAGGTTATTGCTTAATCCAATCTATATTCAATGTACACTTTGGGGATTTCCTAGCTATGCTGAGGTGTTGAGGAGAAGCCAGCTGGCACATGCCTTGTTCTCAGGTGTAACAGCGGGGAGTGGGGGTTTGGAGGAATCCATGCCATTGCAAACCTCACATGCCATACAATCTTAATTGTCTGTTTTAGTGTGAGAAGAACTGAAGCAAAAAGCAGTGCCAAGAGCAAATCACAGACCAGCGCAGACCTCGTGGGAGGATCTAGTGACTCGGTCATTACTGTGGTACCAAGGAGCAGGGATGCCTCAGCAGTTTTCCTGTCAGAATCCATGGGTCAAGCACAGGATGACATAAAAGCAGCCAAGAGCCACCGGGGGCTTCCAGTTCAAAAGCTGGAAAATGTTTCCCAGACTCAGCCAGAAGACACTAGCAGCCAGCAACAACCTCATCCTGGGGAGTGGCTAAAGACGGGGCTTCTAAGCAGGAGCCCTATGGGTAGCTATGAGTCAGCATCACCAGGTCCGAAGCAAAGTCCACGAGCAGCCAAGACACAACAGAAACGCAGGAACTGCGGCTCTGCAGAAGACTCTGACCACCGCAGGAGAGTTTCTCTTGGAAATGATGGGTTAGCCCCAGGAGACGTGATGGTGGGAAAGAGCACAGCTCTCAGTGTTTGGCCAGCGTTAACGTTGTCAGATCCAGGGTTGCTTTTGAATCAGGATTTGGCAAGAGCCACAGCTAAAGAAGAGCTACATGCTTTGGAAAATCTCTCCTCCAGACACCTTCTGACCAACATCCCAGGGCAAGCACAGCAAGCCACCCCAGCTGCAGCTGACGAAAGATTAGCTACAGTTCAAGGCGGCTCAAGCAAAAAAAGAAAGAAATTACAAAGTTCTAGCAGAGGATGTAGTGGCAAGAAAACCTTGAGTGTGTAGTTCCCAGGATTTGGAAAGAATTGGGGTAATCTCTCTAAAGAAACAGATGTTTAGAGGCTGGAGGCCTGTCTCAGCTTTTAGGAGCACTTACTGCTATTGCAGAGGATCTAGGTTGGCTTCCAAGCATCCACCAGGTGACTCACAAGCATCACAAATTCTAGATCCAGGAGACACAACACCCGCTTTTGGCCCCCATGGGCACTGGGCATGCACATGGTATGTATACACACAAGCAGGCAAAACATACTTACACATGAGATAAATCTTTTTTAAAGGCTGTTTGTGTTGGGATTAGACTTCATAGTCACCTCCTGGAGGCTGTTTTTCTAATAGGTGTGTTACTTTCTCATGTTTATAACTGTCTCCAGAAAACACTGTGTTGACAAAGAGCCCTCTACTTGTCAAGGTATATAGGACCCCGTGGAGAAACCAGTAATGTGGAGTATTCTCACTGCATCACTATGGAGACCTCCTGATGGGATACAGAGAGACAGACGATGCCCTGCACTGCCGGCCAGGTCTTGTGCTCCAGTCCTCTTGCTCCTCAAACTGAGTACCTGGCAGCGAAAATAGGCTAATGGTTCTCAGCTTTGTGGTTCTATGCAAAATGCAGGTTTTGGAGTCTGAGAGGAACTATGATTCTGAAATAACACTAAAGCTGATGATTCCCTAGGAATTATTTCCTCCAGCCTTGCTACCACGGTTTCCATCAACTGGGGCCACATGTACACCCCTGTGTTCCCTCGGACTTGTGAAGTATTTAGATTGGGTTTGGTGTGTGAGTCACTTAATTCCCAGGTTATGCTATAGGATGCGCTTAGGGAGCTGGTTAGCTGTAGTTGCCAGAAACGTACGGGCAATTCATCTCAGCCGTAGGTGAAGACATGGAAGAGGTGTGTTCTGTGTGATGCAGGTCTGACACTGTCCTTGTTCACACCTCCAATATTCCAGCTACAGTAAGGACAGACCAGAACCCATTCCAGTTCCAAGTTGGAAAAATTCACAGGGCATTTACATATTCTCTTTGGATGTATAGCCTGCTCTCAAGACAAGAAAGCTAAGTTGTCACCTGGAAGTTTCATCTGATCATCCCAGCCTCAAAGGACCAGAAACCGCTTGCTGTTGTTCCTTTCCTTTCTTGCTGAGCTTTTTTTCTTGAGAGATAATTCCCAACCATTGAATTCTCAATGGAAGCCCAAGTAGCCCCCATTATACACCAAGAAG
Organism: Arvicola amphibius; assembly: GCF_903992535.2. Classification (NCBI taxonomy): domain Eukaryota; kingdom Metazoa; phylum Chordata; class Mammalia; order Rodentia; family Cricetidae; genus Arvicola; species Arvicola amphibius. The sequence goes on along the minus strand of NC_052051.1, from coordinate 39,013,853 downwards.
TAGCTCACTCAGAAAGGTCAAAGCCAGTCCTATCAGAATGATGGACTCCAAAACTAAGACATTCTGACCTGGTATAAATAGGGTTTTACTTGTTTAATGGTTAAGGTCATACTCAGTCCTTAATTGTACTTAAATGAAGGATTTGCTTTCAAGAAATGTTTTGTTTTTCAAACCTGTTATTGTAGGAAATAATGATTATTGTGACTAGTGAGAAAAAAATAGTATGTTTGGTTTGTACATAGATATGGTCTTTCTCACAGTCTTCCTGCACAATGGATTTTAACAGGATTAGCAGGGAATGGCTCTGGGCTCCCACAAGTGGCATATATTTAAGGAATTTTGCCTTTAAGCATTTGCCTTCAGTGTATCTGAATCACCTCTACATTTCTTGTTTCTTGAATGGTTTTACAATTCTTTGAATAGGTGGACAAAGGGGGAACTTAGTCCCAAGTGTTTTGTTAATCATCAGGTGGTATATTAAATATTTTCTACTGTTGGGAGTGGTATGAGTTTTTATATTCTTAACTATGATAACAAATTGGCATTTGAAATTCTGAGACCCTGTCAGTGTTGATAGTCAAAAACAAGTTCTTAAACTCCTTGGTACCCAAATTAAATTTATATTCAGGTCCCTGTAATTCTGATACTTACAAGAGATATCCATCCAGTTCTCCTGATATTATTATAACTGAAAAACTTTCTCAGTACCTGGGATGCTAAGCCACCTCTATGTTCTTTCAAATGACATTTAATAAGCGAGAATTGGTTATGTCTTCCTTCCTTCCTTCCTTCCTTCCTTCCTTCCTTCCTTCCTTCCTTCCTTCCTTCCTTCCTTCCTTCCTCTCCCTCCACCCCCATTTAAAATCCTGTGGGAGAGGCTGGGCCTGATGCTGTCCTAGCACTCGGGAGGCAAAGGCAGGCAGATCTTGTGAATTCAAGGCTAACTTGGCCTACATAGTAAGTTTCCGGATAGCCAGAGCTACATAGTGAGACCCTGTCTCAAAACAAACAGATGAAAAAAGGTATGAGAATAATCTGAGGTTTTTCTTGCACAATTGTTTTTTCTTTGCCACTGGAGGTAAACTCACCCAGATATGCATATGATACGTTAAGTGTAAAAGGTCAGTTGGCACTAGAACAGAGTAAGAACCACATGGTTTTGTTCCCTTATTGCATGCTAAAGAAATATGGAAATGCATTTCATTCTTTAAAAATAAGACTCATGGGCTATTTGTGAAGAAGGCGCTTTGCATGTACAGTTCTCTGGATTTGATCCCTAAGATATCAATAAGAAAGAAAAATAAAACCTCTGAAGTTTGATTTCTGAAGAATGTAGCTGATCTCTGGATGAACCTTCTCAGAGTGTATCTTGGAGATGATGCTGGGGTCTCGGTATAATTGTTTATGTTTGCTGTCGTATTTAGATTTCAGCAGAGATCGTGCCTATCAGTGCCCTTTGGCTTCAGAAAGAGTCCTGACTGGGGCAGACACATAGGGAAGGAACTATCTATGCCCAAGAGAATGGCCTAGGATCAGTGGCGGCATTCGTGTTTCCTTGGCAGACCTTACTGTAATATTTCCACAAAACAGTAGTGAATGGTCCTCTGAATAACAAGCAACTTTTCAAGAGCCAAAAAAACTCGCTGTGCAGCATGCTGGGACTGGAATATGGAAATTGTTTTAATTTCTTCTTTTATGAGGAAATCACTGCATTTGGTTTGTCAAGACAAGAGAGTTCATTCCCCAGTATTGAAACAGTGATGAACTGAAACATGTTGGAGCAAGTTAAAAAAAAAAAGATAAGTCAAAATTAAACTGGCTACTCTTAAATAGCTTAAAGCTTTCCACAGTACAAAATAAATTAAGCATTGTAAAACGAAGTTAACTCAAGTAACCACTCAGTACAGAAATGTAGCCATATATATCATCAGTCTTGCTGTTCCAGGGTATAATTAAATTCTCAGAAATCTGCAGAATTTCCTCTAGTTTGGTTTCTATATATATTTAATGAGACAGGGAGTGAATATATGTCAATGAGTAGCATAACAGGGACCTTAGATGGGTGAGATTTCCCTTATCGTCTGGACCCATCCAGGTAAATTCCATTGGCAGCAGAGAATTGCCATACTGCATTAGGTGTTCCCATCACCATTCTTACCAGAGATTGGGAATTACAGTTTACTGAAGCAAAAGTCGGTAAAACCACACATTTGACTCCCCAAAGCATCTGATGGGTTCTAATAGGTGGTAATTTGACAGATTCTCAGAATGAGTTTCCGGGTAGAATTAGACATTGCCAAATCTCCAGGAGAACCCTGGTCCTCTCGTTTAAGTAGCTTAAAGAGTCAGAATGTCCAGCAAATAAAACCATTTTTGTATTGAAACTGTACCTTTTTATGAATAAATATGTGTGTTTTGTGTTGGGTCATCCAGATTGCTTACTTTGTGTCTGTGCGATGAGCGGTGGGGGGGGCGTCTCACTATATCCCACAGTTCAAACCTACTACATAGCCCACACTGACCTCAAGTCTTGGTCCTGCCTCTGTGAGGAATGTGTATGTGTGTTTGTGTGTGTGTGTGTGTGTGTGTGTGTGTGTGTGTGTGTGTGTGTGGTGTGTGAAAGAGAGAGACATGCTGTTCAAAAACAAGTGAATTAAGCTCAAAGAATGCATATCCAATGCACCCTTTTCTGAACATGTTATTCTCAGTTATGTTCTGCCTGTAAGAATGTCTTTCCTCCCAGGAACGTTTCTTGGCCTTTGGGAATCTTGCTAAGTTAAAGGTACCATTTGAACCACTGGCCCAAAACATTTAGGTTTAGAAAGCCTAGTGAGAATCATTAAGATCAAATTGACCCTTAAGGTTCTAGGCTGTCTTAGCAGTCTAAGTCCGCTCCCACTGTGTTCCTAAGTGAGTTCTATGGACCTCTTAGGAAGGGCTTTCATACTCTTGAGAACCCTGGCATTCCCCCAGATGAGCTCCTTTACGTGCTGCATGAGCATCTGGTCTTTTATTCAGTACTGCTGGAGGTTCTGGGTCACCTCCTTCTCTAATAACTTCAATGTTTCCGTCCCTTGGGCCTGTGGTCACTTGTAAGTAGATTTCCCTGTTGGCCCTCTTCCCGTCCCTCCAAAAGCATTTCCGTGTCAATTCGGAGATGACATCAGAGCTTTGTGTGAAATGGGAAGGATGACTACCAATGGGGAAGCCCTTTTCTCGGTGTTTTGGTCGTCTTGGTGTACTGTGTGGCAAAGCCCACACAAAGGATACCCTGCCCTGGGCTGGAACCTGGACTGGAGAGCTGGAACAACATAATGGCACAGCACTGCATGGTACTGCAAGCCGTAAACCCTGGGTCCAGGAGCTACATTGCCATTAGGTTTTCTGTGTGTTTTACTATAAGTCACTTAACCTTCCAGTCTTCAGTTTCCCCATCTTTCAAAACTGTCTAGTATTTTAAGTGTAAACCCATTGCCCTTTAAGTACTAAAGTAAGGATGTCACACCCCTGTGTTAATTTGTCCATCTGTCTAGAAATGCTTCCCTATAGTGGACACTAGTCCCCTATGTGGCTTGTAGATCAGCCTTTCTCCTGGGGTTGGTCGGGGCTACATTTTAGTATTTTTAAAACCCCTCAAGCAATGATTCTCATGGGATGCCATATTAAGAACTACTTTTTCAAAATGGGGTATGTGTGCTTATGTAAATCCTGGATGTTGACAGGCAGGGTTGACTGAGAAAAATAGCCCTTACAAGAAGGCTTTCTTCAAATCTAAAGTACGCCCACTTTCAGACAAATGAGTAGGAAGTCTTTAGGGACGAGGTGTCAATAATAGCTGTGCATTTTAATCAAAGGGTTGTGTTTCCCTTTACTTCTGCGGCTCTTCCGTTCCAAAGTGTTAGACCCTGCACATCATTCTCCATGTTGAGATATTGTTACCCTCATTCGGAAGATGAGTTTTCAAAGTGCCTAAATAATTGTCTGGAATTTCTACATAAACCTCTGGGGTTTGCCTTTGATCCATGATCATTAATATCATTAATAGGCCCTCTAAAAGCGCATGTGAATCTCAGGCTAGCTTTTGGCAGAGCAACGGGAGAATGAATGCTTTTAAAATATTTTGGCTCAGAAAGCGCATGTGAAATAACCCTGTGGGAAAATCAGGAGACTTTCTCATCCTGCAGAGGATTACCTAGGATGAGATACTGACCTTGTATTTTAAGTTCAGTTACATTTCTTAAAAACCCCGTTCATTACCCAGCCTGATTTATATTAGAGGGCGAAGTAGCTGTGAGAGGCTTCTATGATAAGGTACAGTTTGCGTCTGTTGTTTTCTGCAGTTCCCAGAAGACGTGTGTGTGTGTGTGTGTGTGTGTGTGTGTGTGTGTGTGTGTGTGTTTTCTTTAAAGAAAAAACAGCTTCTGCAGGAGATTTACTACAGCTTTTCTCTCAGAAACTAGCTGGAGACTTCTTTTCCTAGGGCTCTAAGGCGATCAAGCCCCAGAAGGCTAGTGTGTCAGGGTGAGCAGAGCGCTGACCTCCACCGGGGAGAGGTCACCTCAGCACAGAAGACTCAAAAGGGAGGAAGAGAAAGCAACTCCGCAGCAGGGATTTGACTTGCTTTAGGGCAGAAGAGCTTCTCTAAAGGGGTCCCCAGTCTCCCACGCCCTTTTGCCTGCTCTTCTGTTCCAGCTCGGCACCATGATCAGCACACTCACCACGCCACACAGACACAAGCACACACAGCCCGCCCTCCTGCTAAATGTCTCCCACCCTTTCTCCACCTGCCCCCAAGCAGTGTGCAGATTGGCAGCCCCTTCTCCAGAGGAGGCAGGTGATGGGTGGGCTGGAAATTTTGCTAGGCCCAGTGACTCCGAAGACCTGTTGAGTTCCTCCTCCACATGCCTGTCTGGTGAGAACACAGAGCTTTCTCTCCCAAACCCTCTGTGGGTGTCTGGGAGGGCTCAGACCAGCTCATCTATTCTTGTCAGAGGAAGGCTGAGTTGGTAAATCGGACTTGGGCGGGGGCGCTTGGTCCTTATCCCAGAAGGAGGAGCCTGGAAAAAACCTCCAAGGACGCCAGAAGCTTGTGAAGTAGCAGCATGGCTTTATTTACATACTCTCCCTTAAAATGCTACCCTGGTAAGCTTTTCTGCTGGGTGGGAGATACCCAAGAAACACAGGGAAAAGCTTCCTCCAGTGGCTCGCCAGTGAGAAGGGCTCTGGTCATCTGAAAGGATCTCTGGGACCAGGGACTCCGTGCAAAGGAGTAGGGGGCTGGGATGTGTATCTGCTGTTATGAATTCTGGTTTGAAGCTAAGACTCTCTAGTTGGAAAGGACTCAAAGCAGGCTCCATCCATCTAGGGACTTTCCGCAACAAATCGGCATGCTGTCTCCTGAAGATGACATTTCTTATCAAATCCCATGTTCTCTCGAACCTCGGTTGTACATGGACTCTTGTTTTGTATGTTAGGTCTAATGCCAGATCCCTATAATATTTTAGACATGCCCACTGGATTTGTAAGAACCCTTTAGCTGCTCTGCTAGCAGCTGAGCATGTCTGCCTAGGCCAGCTGCCCAGCACATGAGAGCCAGACGGGAGGAAGAAGAAGGTTTGACATTTAGTCTGTTCTCAATCCGGGGGGGGTAGGGAGGTGGGGAGGCCACTGTGCAATGTGACAGCCATGGAGTGAACATAATTGCTGGGAAAAAGCTCTGTAGGGGAGGAGCCATTACAGAAAGACTATTTCTGAAATGCCCAGTCTACTGAAAACTTCTTAAAAGTGGTCAAACATCAGGTCCTTCCATAGCAATAAGAAACCGATCCAATGCCATGTCTGAGGTCCTCCAAAACCAGGCACCTCAGCTGAACACTGATTTTAGAGGGGAGGAAGGAGAAGAGAGAGAGCTGTGTAGTCAAAGGCTGTATAGCCAGCAATGTACCCGTGCAGACCGTGCAGTTGTGTGGAATTTAACAGGGCCCCAACTTGGCTTTCTTGTGTTTGCTTGTTTTTGTTTCCTACAGTCCTGTAGTTAGTTCGTTCCCATCTTGAGTGGGCTTTTCTTTCTGCTACACTGGCAGCAGGCACCGAATTGATCAAGGAAAAGCCAACCACTTGTATAATCGCCACCCAACAGAGCTTCTGAATGTGAACACGGCCTGGTTTGATTCTCCCTTGCAAGAGGGCTGTAGCTTTCCATTGCTGTATAACAAATTGATATGGATTTACTGCCTTGACAACACATAAATCAGTTAACTCATCATTTCTGACACCTTTTAGTCGGATCCTCTGCTCAGTGTTACACTGAAATTGGGATGTTAGTCATTTTATCCCCATCTGAAGACGCAGCCAGGCAAAGGTCCACCTCTGACCTCCCCTGCATTATAACCTTCTTCCTTGGAACAGCAGATGAAGGGTGCCCATTATCCAGCTGGCTCTGACAGGGATCTTCTAGAAGCCATTCTGAGGTCTTTGCCATGAGCCCCCCCACCTCATTAATGGAGAGATCTCCACTGTCTTGAAATATCTCACACGCTGAGTCCACTGACTTCTCCTTTGGTGGCCAGAGACATTTTTCTTCTAAAAACGAAAACCATCACTGTGGTTCTGTGACTATCCGGTGTCCCTGGGAAATTTCTATCCTTATGTCCACCCAAGTGAGACAGTCCATTTATGAACAACCATCACTATCGTACAGTATTTGTTCAACTACAAGGGGCCAGGGATCCTTGGGAGGCCATCACTAGCTCCTGCAGCTTATAGCTCTTCTTTGATACATGTTTATCTAACTAAATACCTTCATCCTTTAACGGGCTCTTATCACGTCGCAGCTAAAAACTAATAGCAGCCTATTTTCTTTTTCCTATAGTGATTTCAGTATTGCAATGGCAAAATATTCTGGAAATATCCAAGTTGATCCAAACCCGGAGCACAAAAACAAGGCCCTAGTGGGAGAAAAATTACAAAACCCAAAATGTGGATGGAAGAGCTCTGACTGGAATCCAGGAAGTCTGGCCCAAGAGCTCTTGCCTTTGAGCATACAGTCTGGCTTGCGCACCAAGAGCGTGAAAGTAACAGTCAAATGTCAAGCCAGGCCACTGTGGAAGCAGAAGTGCTGGAGGAAGTATCTTAGAACTGAACCACAGCCAGCCTTGTCCAAATGAGAACACACAGGAAGCAGGAGATGGTTGGGTGCGGATGGAAAAAGGAGGGTGTGATGAGACCTGACCCTCTCCCATCTCCCCCCTTCCAGCTCCCTTCTCCTTACCCCAGGGGCATATTGCCTTAGTTTTATTCAAACCTGTAGGCCATCCACATTTGCCCTTTGAGTTTTCTAAAATATACTTCCAGCGCCACAAAGCCATAGCGAACCCACTGGGAGGATTCGAATGTTCTAACTTGAACTTTTTTTTTCCTCCCCACGGGATGGAGTTTATCCAAATCATTCCTTCATCGGTACCTGGTGCAGAGGGATGGTCTGGCCACACTGACATTACAAACAGGGACAGAGAGGTAAAAGATGACTCAAAGGGGAGATTCTAATTCATCAACCTGAGTGGGAGAAAGCAGGGAGTGAGAAGCATTTTAGTGAGGGAAAGCAGAGCTGTGGCTCAGCAGTGGTGGAGATGTGTCTGTCACAGCCATCTGCTGTAGCGACCGGTGGCCCCCTGGACATAGCTACCTTTGGCTCGTTCATTCAATCTGGATTTTCGCAATTTTAAATGGTCAGGTGGTTTTTCTACTATAATACAGAAGGAGCCTTCCCAATGAGGCAGGCATGCTTAGGGAGCATGGATGAGAGGTAATTGTGTAGCTGCTACTACCAAGCCACCCCAACAGGATGGTTGCATCAGGGAGGCAGGCAGACCCAGCAGTGACACCAGTTTTAAAAATACCTATCAAGTTCTATGTATACACGCATGCATGCAGGCATATGAGTGTGTATGGATATACATGTAACTGAACTGCGTGTGCACACAAGCAAGGGAAGGGTGAAATCTGTGGAGACCTGCCTGTTTCCTCTCAGTACCCCTTTCCTGCAATTCATTTTCTAATTCTATGAAGCAGAACCTAAAGAGGAAGTCCGAAACTTCCCAAGAACAAAGCAACAGCCCTAAGGGCTGGGACTTCATCTACGATTCAAAAAACACCTACGGTTCCCTGACTCAGAGATGCCACCATCAAGGTAAATGTAGTTCGGGTTATGTCACAGCGGATTCTCCCTGGAGCCTCCATGAGCTTTTATTTATTTCCTGTTTAGCGCCAATCACAGTGCTTCATGGAGATCTCAGCCAAGGCTGGATCCTGGCATAAACCTGGTAAGTTTCCAGATAAAGCACAACAGCAAGCAGCCCAGGGAGGAGAGGGCTCCAAATTCTAGCCCTGGCTGTTGCTGTCTGAACAACCCCCAAACCTCTGGAGGCCTCAGTTTGCCCCTCTGGGATCCTTTGATGAGGAGGATCATGGCTTATACTGGCATTAGGCGACTCTGCCGTGGAGGTTTTTCAACCACACATGTCTCTGGGAGGATGAAGCAAAGAAGCTCCCCCCACCCCCCACCCCCGCGCCTTATGCTAATCACAGAGGGGGCAATCAGTATGGCTGCCTGAGTAGTCATTAGAAGAGCAGCTGCAAACCTGGGCCTCCCCTGGAATCACCAGGAGCCACGCACATCCTGCCAGGACAACACGACTTTAAAGCTGCAACTTTCATGTTGCTGGTACCTGCTTTTGCTCTGTGGATAAAGAATGCAACCTTTCGTCCTCTAGTGTGGGTATTTTCAGAGGGATGGGCTGGGGAGGCTACGAGCAGACTTTCTTTCATTCAAGCTTCTTACTGGATTTAAGAGCCTTTACTCTAAGATAATTTCCCTGACTTGCATATCACAGGTTAATACTGGACCCGTGCATAATGATACATAATTTGAGACTTGTAAAAGCTGCGTTGGACTTGAAAGAAACACACTCTCTGCCAGAAAGGTTGTACCTGGCATGCAAGAGCAAGTAGTGCTGGTAGACTGTGTGTCCAAAGCAAGGGAGCCACACCCTTTTGACATGGTCTCAGAGGATGCCATGCAGGTGCTGGGTCCCATGTTAGGTTGCCTTGCCAGACAACCACACAGCCCTAGTCCTGCAAGCACCCACCCCCAGCCTTGCTTACCCATGTCACGACCACTGAAAAACAATTGCTCCCCAAGAAAAAATTCATTACTTTTAGCACACCCAGAAACACTGCATGAAGCTGAAGTGATGCAACAGGATTGTCCTAATGACTTCTAAACTTTGTTTTTAAGGCTTCTGGGACAAGAACCTCAAAGACCTGCCTCCAGGGGCCTCATTCTACCTTGGATAACCGAGCTGTTGGTTGGCATTGTTAGAGACTGACATAGTCTGAGCCAGGGTGTTCAGCTGCTTGTGCAGTAGGGAAAAAAAATGTTAAGAAAAATAATTGTTGTTTTTGCAAACTATTTAAAAACTGAACCTCAGGAAGCAGATTTGTGTTCCAATGCTTGGATGAATCAGAGCTTACAAAGTATAAATACACATTAGCAGGAGAAGGCTTCCCATAACCCATGTGCTTATGTCTTCCCAGCCCGGGAACCTCTGAACTCCTGTTTCTCATTCCCAGAGGAGGCAAGAAAGCAACCCACAGTCAAAAACGGAAGTGGTGGGGCTTCATTCAGCTGAAGTTCAAACCCCGATGGGCCTCTAGGACAGTTTTTTTTGTTTTGTTTTGTTTTGTTTTGTTTCTTTAAAAGTAGCTGATATTTAGCAGCTTACTTTGTTCACTTTGAGGCAAGCAGGTATACCATTTAAAAAAGTGGGGACCGTACATCTGCTTTCCTTGGCTCCTTTCTACCAAAGAAATATTACTAAATAAGTTAACTTTGACTCACTGACCCCTCAGATCAGCTAATAAAGATGAATCACATAGCCCACAGCTTGCTTAAGGGGCAGTGTAATCGTTTTACTTAAAAATGATGTCAGGTGGTAATTTAGCAACAAACTGGCTTCCAGGCTATTTAATTCCATTTAACAAGGAGGGAAAACATTGTAATTAATGAAGAGCATATACTTTAGTACTTCAGTGGAGCTGTTCTCAAATTTTACTGTGTGCAAGCAAAAGGGGGAAGGGACAGGGGAAAGCCTGTTGAAAATGTAGACTCTGAGATCCTACTTTGGTGAGTTCTGATCCTACGGGGTCTTGGGCTGGGCCTGGACTTCTGCAGTGAAGAAAGTGAGAGGCATGCAGACTCACTTGCATTTAAAAAGTGTTCCTCCTCTGCAGTTGTCTAGAATCTGGGGACAGCGTCTCAGGTAAAACCATCAGCCTGAGGCTAATTCCCTTCTGGTGTCTCATCGTGCATTCTAACTTTCAGATTCTAGCCCGAAATGTTTCTCTCCCAAAGCTTCTTGCAGGAGGGCTGAGAACATCTCCGGGAGGACTGAAGCTGAGTCCTCTTTTCTCCTTCCTGACCCCAGCATAACCGGGCCTCCTTCGCTTCCTTCTCTTTCCACAATCCTGGCTCTGAGCCGTGCCCACAGGAGTCTGACCTATGCCCTCCCACTACTCAGTGTCGGGACCAAAGGCTCGTCAAGACAACGCCCATGAATCTCAAGATCACTTCCCTCCTGGAATGAAGAACTGCAGAAGCTCATTAATTTTTTTTTCTTGGCACATAACTACTTGGCAGCTATCCAAAGAATTCTAGAGTCCTGCTGAATCCAAGTTTACAAACCACCAGAACAAGGTATTACTTCAGAATGCTATTTGAATCTGGTGCTGCTTAACAAGATTGTCTTCTGGCTTATAGGGTCCCCACTTCTCCTCCTCTGACCCCACCTTGCAGAAACCAGCTGTCTACCTGCAAAGATTAATGACAAAGTATGGTTCCACCAAGGCAAGATGTCATGGGCATCTAAACTCATCACTATCTGGGTCCTTCTGAAGCACCTCAATGAGGTACCCAAACAAGCATGGCTGGGCGCTCTTAGGGCTGTTAGAGACATTGAATCCTTTGATGGTTTCTGTTCATGCCCAGAGGTTTTGGGGATGCTTAAAGTCCCTAAAATGAGTTGCCCACCTGAGAATAATCCCTAGACTGGTAAATAAAAAATAAAGAGAAAACTTCCTGGAGACAAAACAGAGCATGCTTCTTCAACATTGGTTGACCCCGTTTGTATTCAACCAGTAAGTTCAAAGGGCCATGAACTGGGTGCAAGGGAGCATTCTGAGAAAGGTAAGCTTTGGCCTCCTAACCAGAAGCAGGGAATTCCTAGTGACTCCGCATAGCTCCTGGAATGTGTCTATGAGCTTTCCCAACTTATCCCTAGCCGAAGAGGAACCAGAAGCCAGCCACCTGAATCCCGCAGCATGGGGAAAAGACAAGGCCCCTGGAGCCACCACTCTTGCCCTTTGCAGATATAGAGGGCAGTAGGATCTTGTAAGCTCTCAGGAAGTCAGATACCCAGCACCCACGGTCTGCATGGTGAGGCAGCCCAACACTCATTCTCCGGGTCAAGGTGGTCACTAGACGGGCCCTAACATCAGACTAGCCACTGTGTGGCAAAGAGAAGCTCCAGGGATAGGCCTACACGGAAAGCCATAGGCTGTGGTCTGTAATGACAGCAAAATGTCACTAGCCATCCAATCCAAACAGCTAGGCGGGAAATGAGAGAGCACTAAGTCTCCCTCTTCACCCCGACGCCAATCCCAAACTGCTAAGAACCCTGTCAGTGCTGCCAGGGCAGTGGACATTCCCTGTGCGTGCTCCCAAACAATTCACCTCCACACTGCGAGCCATTAATCCAGTGGTATTTATTCAAGCAGTATCCACACTTGTCAGATAACAAGGGAATCAGGGGCCCCCACAGCTCCCGCCCTCACAGCAGCCCCAAGACTTCTTGAGAACCCAGATAAACTTTGCTGTTTGAATGGTTTCAAAAGTGCATCACCCTGGCCCCTTTCAGATGCTCCATCCGACTGAATGACCAGCACCAAACGGTGGGATGGAAAAGCCAGCAAGAACTACAGAAGCTCAGAAGAGGCCACACTGTTCCATGTTTTCATACAAAAAAATTTAATAAATATTACTTTTTTCAAAATTTATTGCCAGGAACAACACATCAAAGATGCATTTTTATGTTCATATAACACTAATAGGACAATACAAAGTATCTTCCCGCTCTCAACGGTGAACCAAGATTACTCTGTTTGATAAGCCTTTTTGATCTTGAACTTGGTAATAGCACTTTGATTTCCTCACTTAAGGCAGGCAGTGTACTCTATGGCAAATCTAAACAGTGATCTAACTGGACATTTTATGGTTCAAGTATTCATCTAGCTTATTAGAATACTCCCTAAATGCAGTAGACAACAACAACAACAACGAAATCAAAGCGACAAGTGGTTCAGCGTTACGTACGAATGGTGAAAAAAAATCAGAATTTACAAAGGAAGACCGGAGTGCTTCCAACGTCACACAATCTGATTATTTTTAATGGGATTCAACCGCTCACATTCTGGCTACAGTAAGTCATAGCTCAGTTTGTTCCCTTAAACTGCTCCGGAGCAGATCGACTGCCTGTCTCTTTTCAAGTCTAAAGCAGGAAAAAGAAAAAAAAAAAAAAGAAAAAGAAAAAAAAAGGACCTGTTCTAGACTAATTCTCCATCTGCCTCAGTCATCCTTACAACGCCTTAAAGTAATGCAGTAAAGGAAGGGATGGGACACCTGACGTCAGAAAAAAAAAAATTCCATTAGTACTCCCAGGTGAAGAAGCCTATCTTATCCTTGCGAGAGAAACTATTTCCAAACACCTTAATTCTGGCTTACAGGCAACATGGAATGAGAAAAGTTCACCAGAAAAAAACTCATATGCTTACAACGCTATCCAAAACCTTCAGTTCTAAACACATTACGTATAAATAAAAAGGAATGATGTTTTAAGGCTCTTGATTATTAAGTTAATAAATCAAATATACACAGTGATTAATAAAAAAAGAATTATTTACATAGCTATACAAAAATTCTACTTTTGACACATTTTTCCTCTTTAAATTCTTCATTTTTACCAGCAACTGCTGACATCAAAGGCCCCCCTCCCCCAAACAACAAAAATACAATAAAAAAAAATAAATAATAAAGTCATTTGTGATAGTTGCTGTGGTTCTGAGCTGCAAAAGGCACTTTCAAATACAGAACTACTTGTACGTCATCATAAAACCAATATACAAAAACAACTCAAGAGTCAATAAATATAAATAAAACTATGATCCTAAGGCTGCCTCACCATTAGGACCGCTGGCACAAGTGGAAGCTCCTGGCCTAGGGCTGGGCAGCTCCCGGGAGCCCCGACGTGTCGGCTGCTGGGGAATGTACACCCAGGCACACTCACTAGGTTTTGCATAGCTGTGAGCACTGCGCTCGATTGCCCAGCCAACCACAGAAACTACCGGTGCCAGTGGAAGCCAGCTTGTCGAAACTTAAATTAACACAGGGTTCTAAGTCAACAGCCTCAGACTGGAATACGACAACAGTTTAGAGAAAACTACAAGCCCCAGGGTGTCCTCAGACTCTACCTACGGTGGCAGCCCACTGTCTGCTATACGATGTATTCCATCCGGTTCAAGCTCTGGGCACTTTCCAAGTCTCTGTTGTCCTGTTTGTTTGTCCAGTTCGGGTGTTTTGTCGGTGTGCCGCTGGGGGCCTTTTCCTCTCTGTCTACCAACGTGTACACGGGCTGTTTGGCAAACCTGACTTTCTGCTGGTGTTTATCCATGTCGTCCTCCTCCACCTCGGAGTTGTGTGTCCTTATCTTTGACATTTTGGAGTTCTTGTTCTCATAATCCTTAATGGGGACTGTGTTGGCTCCGTGTTTCTCAATGGGGTTTTTGATCTGGTTCAGCTGCTCCCGCACATTGTTGGTGGTGTTGTCCTCGGAGGCAGAGTGAGTGTGGCTGCTGGGCTTCCGCCGCTTCCGAACACACCAGTAAAAGGCCGTCACCAAGCAACAGACCCAAGCCACTGTTAAGACAGAGCTCAGCAGAGGAACCAGGAAATCTGAAAGACAGGCCAAAGACCGATTAATTGAACTCTCAGCCCAGGAACAGAATACCAATGGTGGTTCTCCTGTATTCGGTCCCTAAGAGGGGCATTGTGGGGACAAGTCCCTTTTCACAACTGCTGCTACAGTTTGTCACATCGCAGCTTGGTAAGCTCTGGCTGAGAACTGGCCCCTTAAGATACTTGTCTCCAGAGGCACCAGTTAGATAGAGGAGTACTCCTATGATCTCTCCCAACTCCACAGGACAGGGATAGTTTCTGGTCCCAGGGAGTCTGGCTACTTTGGTGGCTTAGGATCAGGGTTGATTTCAGAATTAACTGAAACCCAAATGCAAGCGTGAACAACGCAAATTCCCCAGAGTCAGAAGAACGGTGGTGCTTCAGAGTATCAAAGGGTGAATTTGAATATTCTGACAGGCCATCAAGCCATCCACCCTCTCCCGGCGCTCAGGACAAGCGATGCTAGGCTAAAAATGCCAAAGCTGCCTTTGTACAGCATCAGGGCAGGTACCACTACTCTGCCCCAGGGCTGTGCAGTGGATTTAGATCACACCTCTTCTTGAGGAGCTTGCCAACAAGATAGTGCACACAGCATGCCAGTGGGCTAGAAGGGCCAGGTATACCTCTCTGCCGTCATCAGCCTAGACCAATGTAGGTTTTGTGACCTCGGGCAAGTAGATTGATCTGAGTTCTCTCAGTAGAGGGGCTTCTAAGAATCATTCCCAACTGACGGCTTTCCCGGATGGTGTGGTCACATCAACTTCACAGCCACCAGGAAAGGATGTATTCCAAATGGGCACCCACCTGTTCTGTTTTTCATAGGTCGCCTCTGAACTCTGACTTCTGCAATGGCAGCAAAAAAGGAGCTGTTTCCTTCACGTTTACTAACGAGTTCTATTATTTTATCAGTAATTTCCTTGATAGGGTTCCCATCATCCCGGATGTCTTCCGCAGACTGGAAAAAAAGTGAATTATCAGATGGTAGTCATCATTCGAAATAAGATGACAGCAGGGCTACCTAATGCTTTCAATGCAGTTGTTTGGTATTGCCTAACTTAACTCCCTTGTAATCATATCATTAGCAGTGAAATGGTCTTATACTCACAATAGCCACATGTATTTCATTGTTTGCTGACAGGGAAGGCTCACAGGCTATGTAGATCGAATATTCGGCAGAAACATTCTTTAGAATATTCAAATTCCTCAACTCACTGCAAATGTGCTCGGTGGTAAGACCCTACAATGATTAAAACAAAAACGTGAACATACATGCAAACAATGGAAGAAAAAGGATCACAGTCTCATCAACTGCTAGAGTCAAGCTTCACTTTTGTTCTAAGAGACAACTTTTGGCTACAGAGAAGTAGATGACCCCTCATTTGCCATACTACATTGGAACAAGCAGACGCGCTCCCATTCTCATTAAAGGAGTTACGTACCGGAGACATCATCTCTTTGTTGAAAGTGAAAGTGATGTTTGCACAATTATCCTGGTAATAGGAGTCAGACGTGCACTTGGTCTTCACTGGCTGGAGACTGGAGGATCGACACTCGCCCACACCAGTGCAGGGGTGCACGAAGCACTGGTCATCGAGGACCGGAATGCAGCTCTGCCCACTGGGGCATTCACTGTGCCCTTTGTGAAGCCAGCAAGGTCTAGGGCCACACCAGACCTGTGGAGAAGAAAACAGGAGCCGGTGGCTTAGCAGGAATGGCCACCTGCGATTAACGCTAAGGAAGTGCAGCAAACTTTCAGCGCCCTACCTTGGAGCAGGCGACCCGTCCGTTCAGGCACTGGCAGGTGTTACAGTCATCATCCCATTTGGCCCCGTCAAGTATCACTCTCCCCATGGTGATGCAAGATCTCCCTGAAACTGAGGGGTGGAGACACTTAAGTAGGAGTTTCCTTGGCCACAGACTGGAGCACGGTTCTGAATTATTTACCCCCTCCCTCCCTGTTAAGACAGAGTTACACCCAGGTCCTTTGCCACGTGGCGACAGCTCCTCCTACAATGTCAGGCACGTGCATTGGCCACCCCAACCGACTGCTCGCTTTTGGATATGACCTGAGAGACCCTCTAACGGAGCCTTCACAGTTGAGCTAGTCCCCGATGTGCCTGCCATCTGTTATAAAAAGAACATGCCTCAAAGACAGCTGATGATCAGCCAGCCAGAATTGGACCTGGAATCGTTACTCTGGTCACCCATCACGCTACATCCCATGAAAATAGATACTGCAAGCCACTGCGTTTTAAGGATTTAAGGAACTTTGTAACACAGTGATCTTGTGACAACAGAAATCAATAGCTACCTTCCTACTTTTCCCTTCCTCCCTATGGTAGAGTCAAATGAGGGCTGCAATGTCCACTCGACTTAGAAGATGCACAGGTAGCCAGACACTGGCACACCTACCTTCATGGCATTTGGCACCACTATGTCCCGGAGGGCAGATGCACTGGTAGCCGTTGATCTCATCCACACAGGTGGCCCCGAAGGCACAAGGTGAAGACTGGCATTCATTGATGTCTAGGAGAAATAGGTTCAAGTTTAGGCTTTAATAGAATGAGTTTTTTTCACAAACATCGACAAGCATCCAAATCCTTAAGTACAAGCTTGGTGAATCTCCAAGCTTGTTGTATGCAACAAACATATCACTAATCACTCATGAAGGCTCTATTAGCCACTGGCTCCCAAAGGCCACCACCACTGTCCTGACATCTTAAGCCAAGAACCTTGGGAGGGGCAGCATTTTCCCTTAGGTTCTCTCTCCTCTAACAGTACACTTTACAGCAAGGCTGACAATCGCTCCCTGAAAATGGGTCAGAGTGAAAAGTTTAACTCCATTAGACCATAATGTCTGTCCCAGTGATGGAGTCGGGCAGCACCCTGTAGCTAGGCGCAGAAAATGGGTAAGAGCAAGTAAGTGTAGCCCAATACAATAAAATTTCACTTACAGAAACAGGTAGGACTGATGTGGCCCCCCAGACCATCCTTTGCCTGACTTAGAAGGCAAAACAGATACAACCTATCCATCTAGTGCTGAAGTCCAGCCCATCTCAGACAGTAAGATGCAACTGCCACTATAATGTCAAAGAATTTGAGGAACAGAACAACAGAAACAAAGTATTCTGCACTTTTGTGTGCTGGGGGGGGGGGAGGTTAAAGTAGAAAAAACTCAGAATTCAGTTTTTCTTCCACTTTATGATTCTAATCCTTTCTCTGGGGCCTAGTCAAACCCACTACAGAAAAGTCTATAGAAGCCAGAAACCCAGCTGCCTGCGTGGACAATGGCTTGGCCATAGTTTCATGCTAATCACGAGGGAAGTAAACACTTTCCTCAGGGCCCCTGCATAGCTTAGCTGTCAAATTCTATGGCTGGCATGCTCCCTGAGAACAAGGAAGGCTGTGCCACCCAGAGAATGACCAGGGAGGATATCAGCCAGGGGCATTTAAATCCACGTTGGAGGAAAGAGATTAATTGGAACTATGCTCTTAATTGTCCTTCAAGATGAAAGATTTGAATGCCGAGGCGGACGGACAAGTAAAGCCATGGGAAAAATGAGATACAGTGGTACTTACTTATCCTGCAGTCTGGCCCAGCAAAACCCGGGGCACATTCACACCGATACCAGTTGTCTCCATCCACACAGGTCCCACTGTTGTAACTAAGAAATCAAAGGTAACCACCTTAGTTACCAACATCCAGGTCAACAACCCACCCATCACATAAAGCCCTGCCTGCCAGAACATCAGCTCTCACCCCAGGCCATATCTGCTGCTGACTAAGGAGCTTAAAAATACTGATGCCTGGGTACCACCCCCTGAGAATCTAATTTCCTAGGTCTCGGTTGCAGCCCAGGCACTGGGACTTTTAAAAGCTCCCCAGGTAATTCTTGTGTGTAGCCCAAGGTTGAGAATCCTTGCTCTAAATGAAGACACGACCTGGATAATTAAAGTGTGGTCCACAGAGCATCAAACCAGGGTCACCTGGGAGCTTGTTAGAACCACACAGCCCCACCACAGACCTCCTGAATCAGAACCTACATTTTCACCTCCATCCCTAGAGATTCCCATGCACCTTACAGCCAAGTACCAGCTTAAAAGGTTGCCACACTTACCAAGGGTGAGGGCTGCAGTCATTGGTATCTGCAAAGGAAAAAAAAAAGACTTAACTTTGGGGGTCTCTGTACCAACACCACCGATTTATTTCCTCAACACCCAAATGATACAATCACACTTAACACCAGTCAGATATGTTGAAAACCTATTCTAAATTGGAAGCAGGCCTGGACCATACTCGGTATCATGTGCCGTGGAACACATGTACACAGGAAGAGGCCCTGGTAGGGAAAGGGGGCAGGGGCGGGGGTGGGAATGGAAGGAGGCAGACTGCTGGTCAGACTGGAGCTAGGAACAGAGAAACCATCTGTCCCCACTTATCTCACGGGTGACTTTCTCATGGCCAGGTCAGGGCTGTATCCCATCAAAATCATTAGTAAGGACCCAGGTGACACAGAAGCAGGGATCAAACAGCAGTGGCTCTGGTTTCAATTCCAAGTCCCCATGAGTGTCGAGGATAGCCTGCAGTGGCCCAGGAAGAATTCAAGGGAGGCCACTCACTCTGAGTACAAATAGGCCCCTCCCAGCCTTCTTTGCAGACACAGGTGAAGGAGTCGCCGTTGACCACACAGGTGCCTCCATTGTGACAGGGGCTTGGCAGGCAGCTACTGTTCCTGGCTATAAGACAAAAGAAGGTTAAGGCCACCCCTGCTGAGGATCCCAGGTGGTCTGAGGGGGGCGAGAACCAGACCCATAAAAATGATCACTGAGTCCCAAGGGCCTAGTGGCAGAGAAGCACAGATGACAGCCATGCCCAAAGGCAGAAGGTTACCTATGTTGCAGGTTGTTCCTTCCCAGCCACCAGGGCACATGCACTTAAATGCATCCCCTTCATCAGAGCAGGTGCCACCATTGTTGCAAGTGGCCTCGTCACACTGGCTGTCACCTGAAGAAAGACGACCTCGGGTCATGAGGGTCTCTGCCGGAGAGCTCCCCTCCCGCAAAAGACAGACAGGAGGAAGGACCCTGGCAGCAACACTCACGTGAATGGCACGTCTTGCCTTTCCATCCATTTTTGCAGTCACAGTAGAAGTCATTGACCAGGTCTCGACACGTACCCCCATTGTGGCAGGGGTTCTGGCTGCAGTCATTTATGTCTAGAACCAAAGAGACACACAGCTGCAGGCGATTCCCAGTTCATACGTGATAACAAGGGTACCTTTCCTACGGTGAGATCCAACCCTGGCTTTCTATACTGCCTCCACGAACAAGTGGGTTGTCCTGGGACTTCGATATAATCACCCTTTTCGAGAAGTTCCCAGCCAGGAAGAACGAATACAAGTTAGGAAACAATCTTCTGGAATGCCGATGACAACGAAGGTCCAGATGGACAAAAATTACAGTCAATTCAGAGAGATTCCTTCCAGGCCCTTATTCTAACTTCCAATCTATTTCCATCATTCCCCAGCGGTTGCTCCTACCCGCTGACACCCAGCAGCCTTAATAGATGCCAAGGTGATACATGAGATGAGGTCATCACAGTCACCAGGAATGGCAGTCTCAGGAAGACCACAGCAAAGAAAGGCTTTCATCCCTCCCACCCTCATCTCTTCCCCTGGAGCCCTCTGTCCCCCAAAGCAGCAGCAGACTCACTGGTCTCACAGTAGGCGCCCTCCCAGCCGTCGCTACAGATACACTTGTAGGAGTTAACGCCATCTATGCACGTGCCGCCGTTTTCACAGGGGTTGCTCTCGCAGTCGTTAATATCTGTGAAAGGAAGTGCAAGGGAAGGTGAGGCGCCAAAGGGCACAGCATGAGGTCACCAAGCACTATCTAGTGACCTCCGCAGCAGCCTCCTGAGAATGCCCCTGGGACCACCACCACCCTTCCTAGGCAGACAAAAAAGGGAGGCCCCCTCCAGAAGTAAGAGCCTCACACATTGGCTTATTTGGTAGGCCTAGGCAAGAGACTTCTACAGGAAAGGACCACCCAAATAAGATTCCAAGACATTACAAAGTCATCTTGGGAAGCTCAAGAGGCTGTTGGTGGTTTCACCAATTTACTACTACCTCCATTCGGGGCCTAAATAAACCTTTCCTGGTCTCCTCCACCTTCGTTTCTGACTAAAGCAATTCAAACACAAGTGCTCCCCAAGCTGGGTACCCACGGGGCTCCCAATTCCCTGTGGACTCTTACTTTCATGGCAGTAGGTGCCGGTGAAGCCTTTGTTACAGTCACAGGTGAATTTGCCTCCCGACTGGCTCTTGCACTTCCCATGGGGACCACAGACGTTGGAAGAGATATACCGCACCCCTTCAGGCGTATCGTTGGAGGCCATGGCCACAGTGCAGCTGTCAATCACTGAAGACAGGCTTGGGATCAGACTCCAGCCACACTCCCACAGACAGCATTTCTAAGCAGAGAACTTAGCCCATGCCTGCCTGGTTGGAGAGGGCCACCCTTGGGCTAATGAGTTAATAAGACATCCAGAGGAGCTTGGGGAGCAAAACCCAACAATGTTCCTATGACAGGTAAAATTAGGACTTCCAGGCGGACAGAATATTTTTTAAAGTTACTTTTAATTGCACCTTAACATCTGATTTGTTAAATGTTGTCAAAGGAAGAAAGAACACCTCCATACTTTTTCCTCTTTCCTTTTTTAAATTCTTATTTACTTATTTATTTGGTTTTTCGAAGCATGGTTCCTCTGTGTAACCCTGGCTGTCCTCACACACCTGCTTCTGCCTCCTTTTAGTGCTGGGACTAAAAGCCACTGCCTGGCTTGCCTTCTGTATCGGAAGCAAAGCTAAAGTACAAACCCATACAAGTTTAAAGCCATACTGCCCAATATAGTAGAAAATAGGCCAGTGTGCTTATTTTTAATTGAAACACACACACACACACACACACACACACACACACACACACACACAGTGTCAAGCAGTCAAGCCCTAGTGACATGCTAAATGCCATGGCTACTGTAACTTCCGCTACAGAGCATCACTCACAGGGCTTCTCAGATCAATTCTTTTTGTCACAAACTCGGCCACCTCTGTGAAGTGGAATGATAAATGAATTTCACACTCTCTCCCTTGGGCTACTCATATACGTGGCTCTCCCAACTGGCAGCCTGACAGATTAGCTCCATATGTTCTCCATTCCCCTAAGTGACCAGATAAAGTCGTTCCCATCTGCAAGCCTTCCTCCTCATCATTTACCACTTAAAAAGGGGAGGTGGCGGGAGAGGCTCTAGAGATAGGTCCCGGAGAAGTGGGGGGGGGGGGAGATACCTTCACAGGGGGTTGTGCGACAGTGGTCTTTCAGGTGTGAGCAGTTCTTGCCCTCATAGTCTTCAGGGCACTTGCAGAAATAGTCACTGGCACGGTTGTAGCACTGGGCACCGTTCTGGCAAGGGTTGGGCTCGCAATAATCGATGTCCAGCTGTCAAGTGGCAGAGTAAGAAGGAAAGGATCTAAGTAAAACAAAGGTGTCACCATGGCTTCTCTAGGCGGTAGACACCTGACCCCTCCCCAACCACTTCTACGAGGAGACGCCCTGTACACAGCATACCCACAGAACCTATACACCCATAGAACCACATCCCAGGAAATCACCAAATCACAGGGCAGAGGTACAGAGCAGAAACGGGGGTATGGAATGAAACTCAAAGTCAAGCAAACAGGCCACAGCAATCAAGAAGAACCTCATTCACCAACACCCCCTTCTACCAGCATTTGTCTAAAGGAAATTCCCTAGTCGGCAGGGCACTAGTAGATGTCAGAGGCCTAAGCACTAGCGTAGGGAAGGGGTCAAGGAGGAAGGGGGAGGGGGCAAAGAGGAAGGGAAAGAGGGCAAGGGCGGGTGGCAGAGCAAAGGTTTCAATGTTAAAGCTTGGCGATCTGAAGGGTTTGCCTCGGCTCACCTGACAGAGGTTTCCAGAGAAACCAGTGGGGCACAGACACTGGAATCTGTTGATTTCATTCTGACAATGACCCCCGTTCAAGCAGGGGTTGCTAGCACACTCATCGATGTCTCTTTCACAGTGATCGCCTGCATAGCCAGGTGGACAGATACAGCGATAACCATTAACCAAGTCCTGGAAAGGAGAAGGGGGGAGAGAAACACATGCAGATGTTTCTATGTGTTCACAAACACAGAACATCGGTGGTTTTCACATGGCTGCTGCAGTTCTGGTCACACTCTGGCATGGCTACATGTTAAGCTTTGGCATGGACCGCAGTTCTGAATACAGGACTTTAAATGGCCCTCGGGAGGCTAGGGTTGTTGAGGGACTCGGCTTTTCACCTACATTTCTAATCCCATGGGGACAAGACTCTCCTAGTATCACATCAATCTTAAGGCTGTTTCCATTTAAGCAATGATCTACATACCCGACAGGAGGCGTCATTCTGACACTGGCCCAGGCAGTCATTGATATCTGAAAAAAAACAAACAAGTCATTGCGTTAAAGAGGCCCATAACATTCAACTGGGCTTACCTGAAAAGTACAGGGCTGATAAAAGTTTCAATCAGATTTCCCCGTGCTTCCGGTGAGATAAAGTTATGACACTGGGTGGGGGGCCCTCCCTAATCCTCCAGGACAAGGGAGTGAAACCTCACCTCATTGTTTCAATCACCTTATCAGAATATGCCCAATTTTAGCAGCTAACAAGCCCGATAAAAATTGTATGTTTTCTTTGCTGTGCTAGCCCGGCTACTCCCTCTCCAAAAACATTCCCTTCCCGCTATAATATAAGGTTTTCCTTCTATTCAGCCAGAGAGGACCTAAACAGTTTCTACAAAGCAGTGGGTTCTATCCCTAGCACCACAAAGCAAGAGAAAGAGAAGTTTCAGAACTGGAGCAGGGGGATGAAAAGCTAAGAGGTGCCATCCAAGTTTCACAAAACAACAACAACAACAACAACAACAACAACCCCGACCAAGCCACTCACTTATGTCACAGTTCTGACCCATCCAGCCAGGAAGGCAGTCGCAGTAGTAGCTGGCAATCAGATTCTTACAGGACCTGGCATTTACACAAGGTTTGGCCTCGCATTCATTTGCATCTGAAAAGAAGCCAGGATGAGCAGTGACAAATGGGGGATTTGTCCCCCCCCCCTTCCCGCCCCCCTCATCCCCTTAAAAAGAAGCACCATAGAGTCGGTGTGAAATACGAGACATTTTAACAAGCTGGTTAAATAAGCAATAGTAGGTGTCCTCTATCTGGAGCATCCGAGCCCTCTCCCTAGCCTTTATTCAATAAGGGACGCTAATTGATAACTCTCCTTTGGGCTGCTAACAATCAGCCCCCCGACAGAATGACAGAAAGTCACCAGGCAGCTCTCTGCAAAACCCAGCGCAGCCCAGTTCCTGGGATTTAAAGGTGGCACAAAGAATGCAGACAGCTCATTCCTCATGAGGTCATCCCTGTTTGGAACCCGGCTGCACACTCCTCGGACAGGCGATTGACATGGTTCAAGGAATTCCCAGGACTTTCCCACAGGACCTAAAAGTGCTAGGCCATTTGCGTGTAAGTTATTTCTCCCAAGGCCCATTAGACCCTGATAATAAGTTACTTAGGATGATGGAGTGCACACACGCGCGCGCGCGCGCACACACACACACACACACACACACACACACGCACGCACGCACTGCTGGCCACACTCTTATCTTTCCTCACAGCTCTAATGAACAGAGCCAACCTTGGCAGAGAATTTATGGTCACAAGAGTTTTCTTACCTAACTGACATGTCTTGCCAGTCCACTGGGGCGGGCACACACACTTGAATCCATTCACCAGATCCTGGCAGGTGCCCCCATGGGAACAGTTATTTGGAGAACAGTCATCAATGTCTGTTCAATGAGAACAAGAGAGGCCCAGCAGTTTAATATCATTTGACCCACCTGGCAATTCGATAATACAGTAGCACCCTCCAGAAGAGGAGCCCTCACCTAAGAACAGGACGCCTGCTACAATACACGGCCAAGGAGAGCCACAAGTAAGGGAGGTGACAAAAAGACCCAAGCCTTGATTTTAGCTTTAAATCCCCTACTGCCCTAGTTCAGTTAATCCGTCTCTAAGCAGTGGGATGAAGAATAGATAGCTGGAGACATTCAGAGCATCAACTCAGTGGTGACAAGGGACATTCACATCTGCTTAATCTTTACTTTTAAAAACACCTTTTCGACCAAGCTGAGAAGGCTCCCATAGAGCCCGTCCATGAAGAAGAATCAGAGCCCAGAGCCATTGTCCTTTGCTTCTCAGTCAGCCCCCGCTGTTGGCCACACTCAGAGAGACGGGAGTTGGGAGGACCTTGGTCTTAGCATAGAGTGGGGAACCCTGATGGCTCCTTGGCCTTGAGAGGGAGGGAGGGGAGGTATGGGTGGAGGGGAGGGGAGGGAAGGGGGAGAAGGAGGGGAGAGAAAGGGGAGAAGGAGGGGAGGGAGGGGGGAGGAGGAGGGAAGGAGATGGAAATTTTTAAATATAAAAAAAAATAAACCATGAGAAAAAAAAAAAAAAAAAAAAAAAAAAAAACACCTTTTCCTTCATGGCTCAGAGATGGGAAAGAGGAAGCACAGAAAAGTTACTTTCTTATACACAGAAAGCATCCCTATGATTGGCTTACAAGTTTTCCCAAAAGTCACACGCATGGAGGCTGCAAAAGCCCCCGCCAGAGATCTCATTCATTTATAATGTGTGCCACACTTGATTTACAAATTGGCTCACCAAGACTGCATGGCAACCCTCGCTAATGGGAACTGCTTGCTACTGCCCCAGTTAAAGGCGGCTCAGGGAAGGTTGAAATGACTACTGGGGTCCCAGAAGTCATGGCAAGGGCAGAGGTACCTACTACCTTCAGAACCCACATCCTTCACCACACCACATACTGCTCCCTAAGGTACCAAGGACAGTGGTTTTCAGGCTTGGCTGAACCTCAAAACTCCAGGAACTTGTTAAAGACCACAGACTGCCTAATTCTGGTATTGTCTGTGACCAGAGCTCTTCACTGAAAAACACCCCAATACTCTGGTCAAGCCTCATAGCCAAGCTGCAAGACAACTCCTTCTCTTGGATCCCTATGACCATATTCAACGGCTGGTCTCACTTCTTGTCCCGCAGGATTGGGGGAGACAAGTCCAAAACTCACATGCAAAGGAATCTGAGTCTATCCATCACAGGCACATCACTAGCCACCTTAATGGGTAGAAAGGGATTCTGGAAATTGTCCAAGTGCTATTAGACCACCTATGAAACTATGGGAGGTACCCATCCCTCTCCCACCAACGTAGACATATCACGAATGCACATATTGGACCAACCCAGGTCTCTCCCATCAACCTTCTCTCTCAACACAATAAATAACCTTCCAGAACAAACCCCATGACAAATCCTGGGGCTGACTTACTTGTGGAACACGTGGGCCCAGTCCAGCCTGGAGAACACTCACACTCAAAGCCCAGGGAGGTCTCCTTGCAGCTGCCTCTGTTGTGGCAAGGGTCCGAGAGGCAAGCGTGCTCGGCTGTGGAAAGAAGACAGCAGGTCAACAAGGGAGGAGAGCATGTGGGGCCCATATTCCTTCCCTTCCCTCCACCATCCATCTCCTGCCTTGGCGACTATTCTAAGCAGATTACACAAGCAACAAGAGCAAGTGACTAGTGTAGACACCTTCCAACGAAGCTGGTTCAAGTCACATTTTCAATATCTGCTGTAGCTGAGAGGTTCACTTAAAAAATACTGCAACCTCCATTGTCTGCACCACCTCAAAGCATTAGGGATTCAGAGACAGATCATAGGCTCACAGAAGGGCTGGATCACAGGTACTGTGATCTTTTTTACAGATGTGTTAAGTGTATGGATTTTTCTTTGGGTATCCTCAATTTATCATGTTTCTCCATGAATATACACAAAGGCCTTTATCAAAACAATGACATCTTAATGAATTGTAAATAAAATAATCTAGCTCTGTTCATCAGTTGCCTAGCCCTGTCCTGCATTTCTTCAGTGAGCCACTGGATTTAGCTACAAATAAACCCAAGATCCTTAGGCGACCATTACTGTTGACACCTCAAGCTACTACTTCGTAGCTCCAAGTTTTATTTATTTATTTATTTTTTTGGTTGAGAATTCCCTACAATATATCTTGATCATATTCATCTCTTCCCCCAAATCCTCCCAAATCCAACCCCCACTTCCCTACCCACTCAACTTTGTCCTTAAAAAAAAAAAAAAAAAGAAAAAAAAACCAAGGAAACCTATTTGATTTTCAAACAAAGTGTATAGAAAATGAAGACAAAGGGTCCCGCCCAGCATGGGTCACTTACCAATTTCACAGTTGGGTCCTGAGTAGCCCTCTGGGCAGGAACATTGGTATTTGTCAGGACCAGTGTTGCTACAAGTTCCCCGGTTGAGACAAGGCTGATGAGTCCCACAGTAATTCAGATCTGCCAAACGTCCCCAAAGTTATGAAAAAAGCAAAAACAAACAAACAAACAAACAAAAAACCTGCTAACTGATCCCAGTTCTAGGCCATGCATGTTTTAAAAATAATCAACCCACAACATTAAAGATGAATTCAAACAGTCCTAAAAAGAGCCTTTGCAAAAAGTTAAATAGGGCTAGAGGTATACCTACGCTAGAGCCCTAGCATCTGCAAGGCCCTAGGTTTAGCTCCAACAACACCAAAAATAAATAAATAAGTGAATGAATAAATAAATAAGTAGAAGTAGAAGTGGTATTAATGTCATTCTACCACATAACCTCAGTTCCCCCAACCCTTGCCAAGTCCCCAGGCCACCGCCAGGCTCCACAGAGGTCATACCTTTGTCACAGAGCTGTCCACCCCAGTTGGTCTCACAGAGGCATTGCCAGGGTTCATTGCACGTGCCGTGGACACATCCCGGGTGTGGGATGCACTTATCACAGTACAGGCCCTGCCAACCATACTGGCACCTGTAGACAGACAGCATAGCCCTCCCTTAGCCTTCTGAGCAGAGCAGCCGGGAATGTGCCCAGTTAGCGCACACAGCTGTTGCTGTTTCTGTTTTGCCAGAAAGGACAGGATGGCAGACTCACAGGGCGCTCTGGAGGAATACTTCAGAGTTGGACCAAAGTTTGTCCTCTCAGCCGCCTCTGACAAAAGGAGAGCTGTCCCGGGAGCGGCCAGCATGGGGTGCCCCCTACAAAGCCATTCTCTTTCCAGGCTCCCAGGAATGAACTAAGGGGTAAGGGCTGGCATAAATCAATCCCAGGTCCTAGTCAGGACAGACCATCCAAGGGGAAGGAGCTTCTGGCGACAACAGCCATATACCTCTGCAATGCTGCACGAGAAGCCCGACTCCACCCTCCCCACAATCTCAGTGCACAGAATTCAGTGAGAGCGGAGGGTGGCAGGGAAGCTCCTCATTGCTTTGATAGAGTCAAACAGAAAGGAAGGAGAGCAAGCAACCTCAGTACAACAACCTGGATCCCCAAACCCATTTCTGTAGGAAAGAGAGAGGATCAACAGCGCTGGGAAACAGTTCCATAGATCATGCATGACCCACTACCCCGGACAGGCATGCTGATTTATAGTTATTTCTCAGTTTAGAAAAAACGGGGGGAAGAGGTCAGTTTAGTTTATCTACTTCTAGAGGAGTTGAGTTTCCCTTGTAAGTACCTTGTTCAACAGACTCTTTTGAGGTCAGATGGAACTTTTGATGCCCAAACAAAAACACAAACATAAACCTTCACCTGGGGTGGAGAGGGCAAGGTGTCTCACACCATTCTCCCCTCAGAGTTTCCAGGCCTCTGCAACTTGAGCCTCCCTCTCAAAATCTATCTCAGACAAAGGGGCTGGGGAAAGGTAGGGACCAGCAGGCATGAACGTGGAGCAAATGTAGGCCCTGCAGAACCAGCCTAAAGCAGAGCTGAGGGAAATGCAGGATTAGCTCCAGCTCTGTAAAAAACCTCTCAGCTGTGACTCAGGGGGAAAGAAAAGAAAACCACCCCCTGGTGGTCCTCCCTCCCTTCCTGACCAGAAGGGCGGTCTTTCAGGGAGCTGGAGGCAAAGAGCAAATCCTGGTCATGGGAAAATTATAGAAATCTAGCTATTAGCTAATCACCCAGGCTGAGAAGCCACTGAACCCTTGAGAATCCTGACTACTTCCTAACTTCTCAAGACAGCCACCCACACCCAAACACGGACAGCCACTAGAATGTGGGGCTTAACGTTAATCAGACACAGGATACTGGTGTCTGTAAACAAGAGCAAATGACAAGTGACTATTTTAAAAAGCTGACCTAAAAACAGGGCACGTCATTCGGTAGGAACAATTTTCTTCCGAAGCAGATACCCAAGTTAGTGGGCGATAGAGGGTAGGGAGCCGTTCAGTAGTCGGCTCAGTAGTCTTAGCTTAGAAGATACAATGGAACTAATGGAGCCACGGCAATACTGTCTTCCCTCAATGTCCCAAGAGGAAGGATGGTTACATTTCTTCAGTTTGCCTAATAAAACCAATCAGGACAGCTGAGGACCCAACCTAACCCCCTAATTAATAAAGGTTCAATGCCCAAGCACACAAAAAAAGCAACCACAGGAGGCCATGGATGACTTCAAATGAAAACAAACAAAAATCCTGACCCTAACAGAGACATCTACCAAGTTATCCCAGGGTAATGATAGATGATTAGCATTCTCATGAGAAAGAAAGACTTTCCTGAGATGGTGATTCATAATTAAGTTTGATATTTTTGGCAGGCTGGCACTAAACCCAGCCTGTACACTCAGGAAGGGGCAACCTGAATCTATAACAAAACCGATGAAGTTTTTTTTCCCTGTGGGTGAGTCAGGGAAAAAAAAAAAAGCAAGCCCATGTAATACATAACCCAAAAGACAACTTGCAGGTAACTTGCCATGCAACTATTTCTGGAGCAGGACCCAACCTGAACTTCCTTAGCTGGAAGGTTCTGTTTTGATATTCGTTCAGGGCAGAGAGAAGGAACTGGGCTGGGAGACTATGCAAATGGCATGTGGGAAAGTTGCACCTTAAGTAAATAAGGGCACTGGTGCATGTCTGGGCAGGGAGTGGGAGGTGAGACTTCGAAAGAGAAAGGGCTCAATTCTGGAAACAAAGCCTGTTGTTCTGGCTGGGAGGGACCGCCCCTGCCCAGCAGTGTGTTTATTCTGATGACAGAGGCACACATCTCAGCCGGCTGATACCCATCTGAGCAGGGAGCAGGCTCCAGGGCCCTGGCATAACTGGCGCTCGAGCTTTCTCCACAACAGCCTTCATTAGCAGAGCCCCTGCAGGTGGGTTTCTGCTCGGGTCTCTGGCAGAGACTGCCAGGGGACGTCATAGTCAGCTGCGACCATGCACACCTGCAGTGGGCGAATCCTGTCCAAGCACCCTGCAAATCCACTTACTCCGGGACAACCTGTTCTTCGTTTACTTCCAGCTGCCTTGAGTCTCTCTTCAGCCTCAAGTTAGCCCTCCCGTGGCTCAGGAAGAGAACACGGGGTGCAGCTCAGAGTCATCAAGGTCAAGCCTACAGGTGACCAGTTAAAGGAGCGGCCCTAGTGCTTACTCAGGGAGAAAATCACTCAGTAAGGTTGTCAAAGGCACACTCCTAGGCCCACCTAAGGGCTAGGGAGCCAGTGGTACTTGGGTAGGGAAGAGAAACTATTGCCTGCATTTCTAATAGTTCCTTGTTAATTCTCTAGTTTGGGGGTAACACAACCCACTGGGGTCCAGCACAGACCCTCAAAACTCAAGAACTACTTTTCAGTAAGAACACCAGGTACCTCATGTGCCTAAAGGCTGTTTAAAATCTGTCTTTGACTCAAGTCAGAGCGGCTTCCAGAGCAAAAGTGACAGGACTGAAGGGGTCCACTCAGTGTCTCATCGAGTTTGCTAATTCTTAAAGGCTCTGGGAGAATAAAGTGTGAGGCCAGTCAAAATGCCACAGACACCAAAGGTATTTCCTGAAACAAGGCTTTTCCAAATTGGCATAATGTACATTTCAAAAAGCCCCCAAAACCGGGCATCGGAAGGGGAAACAGGCAGGCTAGGTTTCCGTTCGGCTTCAGCATTGTCCCCGACCATAAAGAACAGACTTCAAAGGGCAGCAGCAGAGTCGACATTCATCAGACTCAACTGAGCAGATTCCAGCACAGCCATTAACCTCTCAGCACCAGCCCAGCTCCCGCCTGCAAAGGGGCCAGGAGATTGTACTAATCCCATTCTAAAGAATGCTGGACTTTCGCCTATTGATGGGAAAAGTGGGGGAGGGTGACAGCGGAAAAGCCAGGGTGGAGGAGGAGACACAAGGACACAAAGCTCCATCCCAGTCCAGGCCATCAGCACTTAAGGAAGATTATGAACATGAATATGTCTTATCAATTTACAGAACAGTTAATACATGAAGATGCCAGCTATGCCCGCTAAGTTTTTGTTGGTTTGGGTTTTTTGGTTTTTTTTTTTTTTTTTGGACCAAAGAAGTACATTCCACCAAACAGCTGGCATGATTTAATAAGCTTTGGATGTGCCTGTTTTGCTTTTTTTCCTCCCCAACTTATTCATTCTCCAAAGAAAAAGAGGCACATTCACAATGAAGTCAGTCTCTGTGTAGCATCAAAGAGGAGAAACAAGAAAAAAGAAAAGGAGAAATTACTGGAGATCCATTGGTCATTTACCTGCAGTCACCTGGGAGCTTGCAGGAACCATGCTTGGGACTGCAGCCCTGTCTGCATATAGCTGCAAAAAACAAACAAACAAACAAACAAAAACAGAAAGCTTTATTAGCATACAACACTGCCTATGCCTTTCAGGCCACTGTCATGAGAATGGCCTAGTATATAAAACTGAGGGTCCACATAACAAATCCAGGTTCAAACTTCAAGGCCATGTTAGCAGATCTTCAAAATACAATGAAAATACATAAGGGAAATCGCTTAGGTCTATTCCTAGAGCCTTGTCTGGCCCAGATCCCCTCACAAGAGACAGAATAAAGACATCCTGCCTCCCTACCCCAACTCTGTCCCATCCCTGTATCTTCAGGTGAGCCTCCCACTAAATGCCTGGTTTCAACAATCCCACGGGGCTAAAGACGAAGGCAGGCTAATCTTGTGGCCAAGTTGCCTCATAAAGCAATTCTATACTTCTCATGGGAAAGAAAGAAATCAAGCAGACACTTAGGGAAGCAGACACTTAGGGAAACACACACACACACACAGAAAAACATTAGAGAACTTAAGTAATTGTTATCTAACTTTAAAATATAATTATTTCAAATATATTGAGAAATTCCTTCTGTCATCAATTCCAGAAGTGCCATCTCTTAAAAGACAAAAAACTATTGTCATACCAGCTACCGAAGAAAGGAATACTGCCCAAGAGACCATCTGCCCTCATGTGCCCCCTTCCTCACAGTTCAAAGATAAACAAAGGAGTTTATTTAATTATTGTGCAAATCAGGAAGGTACATTATATGTCCATGAGGGGATAGCATATGACCTGGGATCCCCAACTCTATTGCTATGAATTAGAATTACTGAATTCTAGTAGTATAAGGGACAAAAGACAGTAAGGGACTGTCAAAAAGCTTAGGCTCCTTTGGATGGGTTCAGTCATAAGGAATATGAAAGTACAAGGTAAACACCTCCTCCCCTCTTAATGTCACAACCTCAAAGATGTCCGTGAAACTTGCTGCAGTGACATGTGAGCTCAGGGCAGTCATCCCCCATGGCATTGCCAGCTCAGTCATCACTGGCCTGGCCTGTTCCTGTTTGGCATCAGGCTCCGCAGAAATACAGTCCGAGGAGGAGATGTGGTAATAGGAGAAAGGAATGGGGAGGCAGATGAGGCTGAAGGAGGAGTTGAGCAAGGCTATGGTCTCAGCTGGGGTCTGACTTCAGCGAGATCCCAGGGGAAGCTCTGGAGTGTGAATCTTATACCACAGCGTTAAGGCAAAGGGGCTGGCCTTTGGAACACGCCCCTCCCCGTGTC
The DNA here is from genome assembly GCF_903992535.2 of Arvicola amphibius. Lineage (NCBI taxonomy): Eukaryota > Metazoa > Chordata > Mammalia > Rodentia > Cricetidae > Arvicola > Arvicola amphibius. The sequence goes on along the minus strand of NC_052051.1, from coordinate 38,981,743 downwards.
AGTCACTCTGTAACTGTTTGCTGCAGGAATGGGGCAGAAGAGTGGCTCCTGCTTGGCCAAGGACAACTCCCTGGAGAAGGAGCAGCTGCGAGCTGTTAGCAGCCAACACTCACAGCAGATGGGGGATGGGGACACCAGCTGGTAGAGGGGATCTGGACAGGGCACCAAGAGAATCTTCTACATACAGCATCTTCATGGTTTGGTCCACGATAACAGCAATATCCCACCCTTCCACCTTGACAGCTTGCTGTAAGGGTGGGAACCTGGCACCAAAAGCGACAAGCCAACCAACATTCGCCAACCCACCCAGCTGCATGCACACATACCTTTGTTACACTCAGGACCCATCCAGCCTTCCATGCAGGTTTTGTTGCCATTCTGGTCACAGGCATAGTGTCCAAAGAAATCATCTCTAGGCCGACAGAACTTATTGCAGCCAAAGCCATAATAGTGGTCATCACAGGTCACTCGAATCTGATACTCAAAGTGGGCAATCCCCGTGTTTTGTTTCAGTGTCTGCCATTGCCGGCTGGGGTTAATCATGCCTGAGTGAGAGGCCTTTTCAATTATGCTATCAGGTTCTAGAGGCAAAAAAGAAAAAAAACAAAAAAGAGGACACTCATTAGCATTCACATTAGCATCTTCTGCTCTGACCATTTTGGCTACTTTTAGACTAGAAACAAACACACACAGTACAAAAAATATGCCAATTCATCCCTTAAACTCGTTGCCAGGTGCTTCATCTTATTTTCTTGCCTGGAAATACCATTCAATCCATGCACCTCATCCCTGATCCTGAGGCACTCAAGTCACCAATGTTGGCCTCTTGCTATTCGCAGCTGTAATAAGCATGTTGAATGGGACTGTGAGGCCAACAACAAGAGCTATCCTAAGAACGTTAGGGCAGATTTGGAGGAAGCAGCAAGAACTATCCTAAGGACATTCGTGCAGATTTGGAGGAAGCACACAAACAATACACTCCATCCACGGATAATTCCCCAACTCCCTGCCAGCAAAGCCTTGTGGGTCTGTCTTCCAAGAGCACCCAGGGTGGCACCAGCAGCAGCACCACAGTCTGACTCCTGCCCAGTAGATATAACACTGTTTAAACTGGCCTTTAGTGACAGTGACCATTTTACTTGTTCCTTTGCTCTGGGTCCTTTGCCAACTTCCTAACATATTGCTGGCCACACTACTTTGCAAAAAACTCCTAAATGTTACAGAAGGCTACCCCTTGGGAAATTTTACTTTTAAAGAAATGTTACTGTTCCAGATAAGTTTAGTGACCTGTATTTTCATTTGACTTTCAAGTTTTCTTGGAAAAGCTCTATTTTCTTCGCTGAAAGTCAAGGGGTGAATTGCAATACACGAAAAACAAACACAAACATTACTGAACTCGTTTAAGCTGGCATTCCATTGGCAGCACCAAAAACCCTTCACTTTTCTCAGAAGCCTAAGCCGGCAGCTGCGAGAGTAACTCCACCTGCAGACGGGTAGTTTGCGGCACCATGGTAGTTGTGTCTGTTCTCACTCCGGTTCCTTAAATACACCTGCTAGGCAAAGTCATGTCTAGAGTCCAAGCAGGTCTCGGAAGCAGTAAGACCTGGCCTCTACACTGAGGTCGCCTGCAATCTAGTCTAAGAGAAGAGACAGGTACTAAAATAGCGCCAAACCCCAGGAGCAAGGAGTGCAGAGGGATGTGAGCAGACAACAAGGCTTGCAGTCAGCACTCAGCCTAGTGCTGTGTTTGTTTTCTTAAACCTGCCAGTCATCACCTTGTCAAAGGCAAGGCCACCTTGGAGAGGCAACGTCGGCCCTCCTTGCAGCGTCTCTGTGATTCTTGCACACCCACACTACTGCTTTTCTAGGCCTTGGGCCTGTGCTCCTTGACAAAAGCTAGACAAGCCCTACAGGTGACCAGGGGAAGAACTCCTGGGTGGCTCCATCTACAACCAACACAGCCCCGGCCAGTCTGGACTGCAGTGTGGGCAGGAAAGGCCTTGAACAAGCCCATGTACCTTCAGGCTTACATCCAGCAACACACAGAACCACATGCAGGTAACACTGTGCTGGAGTTTTTGCAAACATACACAGAGCAAAGAATGACAAAATGCCTCTCCACTAACTGCCTGTTTGCTTTGCAGATTCAGTTAAGAAATGTAGTGGGCTGTTGCTGCGTGGTTATAAGAGCTTAAGGAAGGAACCGTTAAACACAGTAGCCACGTCACAAAGGTATCTTAGCTTCTCTCAGGCTGATACCAACGATCATTCAAGACCACAGGTCAAGACCATCCCGAGGGTGCTGAATGGTGCAGAACTCTAGTTCAGCGTACTTTCTACCTGCTTCCAGGAAATGCTGTGAAGATGGTAACTTCAGAATCCTCGGGGAGCCAACAAAGCTATGGAAACAACTTGACCCACTGAGGCAAGAGGCTCCAGCATATGTGACATGCTCCATGCTGTCTAGGTTATGGAGCCCGAGTTTACTGCGTGATGACTCTACACTGCCACCTGACTCAGCTCTCCCATCAGCTTAGGCCACTAAGTACCAGGGCCAGCTCACCTGGGGCAGTTCCAGCCTTAGGACTGGAAAGGAATGTGAGCACACATCCCAGTAGGTTTCAATGGCATAAAGGTGCATCATGAAAAAACACACAGCCTTGTACACCAAGAGGAAAGGAGGGGGGAACACAAAGAATACAACTTGAGGAGCAGTCAGAAAACCTAGACAGTAGCCTTAGCTGAGAAGGCTAAGCTATATGGAAAATCTGGTCTCAAGGATAGCTGGTTATGTTTACCTACCCATCAATCAAATTATCAATACCATATCCTGAAATCTTTTACTCAGGTGGAAAAAGAGAAACTTGGATCTTTATATGCTATAGTCCTGATCCACATTAGAAATGACTGGAAGTCAGCCTTGGAACTTCAGAAGCACCTGAGCTTAATCTGGTCTAGACTCTGTTCATGAAGGTTCACTGCACAGCTGATGTGAAAAGGAAATCTGTCCCCAAGTTCAGGGAGCTGCCTAGAAGTTTCGTCCATAGCCAGGATGTTTGCACCTCGATGAGCTACCGAAGGTCAGCCCGCACCATTGGGTTCCTTGGCATCCTCTAGTGCTTTAGAAGGGCACAGGGTAAAGAAAATAAGGAGTCGAACATCCTGGGAAGAGCAAATAGTACACATCAAGGCCCTGGGACAAGAAAGAAATGTGATACACTCTAGAATAAAAATCGATAAAGAATGCCTACGATACAGACACAGTAGACAGGGTATGTTAAGACAAGCCATGAGGAAAAGAAAGAAAAGGCCCAAAAAGATCTGACCCAAGGGCTAAGGGAAGCTATTAAGCAGTTCGCTTTTACTATTAGGATGGCCATCACACGTAATGGAAAAAAAAAAAAAAAAAATAAAGATGGAGCAGGAATGGAGCCAATGAGGACAGGCCCTGTGGCAGTCATGCTAGCTCGGATGCTAACAGGCAGTACCATGGACCAGACCTACAGCAGCAGACATGTCAGCAGGCGCTTGGATTCATAGGGAGGGCAAAAGGACAAGATGGTTCAGAAGTTGGAGGCTGTGAGGATGGGGACAATAAAAGAGTACACGGGGGCCTTCCAGACATATGGCTTATGGCACTGGTTCTCCAAATCCTGGTGCTTATCACCCAGAAAGGGCTCCGTTAAAGGGGGAGTGCTCTCAGGACAGACCCCCAGTTTGGCTTTGACCACTGAATTTGTGATACCTGGAAAATATGGACAAAAGATAAAGAGGGAGAATAGGAACCCAGAAAAGCCACCTGCAAACTTAACTGCAATGGGTACCTGTGAGGATGTCACCCACTCTTCCTAGAAAGTGAGATCTGAGAGCACTTTGTTCTGACCGCAGCCAGAGATGAGTTAGCCTAGGAAGAGATGAGATGTCCAGGAATCCCAAGGTTGGGGGGATTTCCATTGCCGAGAAACATGGACAACTATGGGGGGCTGTGGATGTGCTGCAGGTCCCTGAAAGCACAGCTCTGGAGTGTGATACAGATGCTGGGGTAGGAATCCTCTTCTGGGTCCTTATCGGACATCCTGACCTGGTGAAGGATGGATAACAATCCATCCATTGGATTACTTAAACTGCTAGTAGAATACCCGTCCTGCACCAGTGCATAGAAGATCCACTTCTATCTCCCTATGCATTGCATTGTACATAAGGCAGAATGACAGAAAAGTCTACACAGAGAGCTCAGTGTTTGTGGGAGGGGAGAACAGACAGGTATCCATGACCTTAGCTGACATCAATCATAAGCAAGACTGGCCAAGAGCCCTAACACCATTCTCAAAGGATAAATGTGCTTCACTATGAGACAGCTCAGATCCTGGTCTTCTACAAGCTGCTTTCTAGGAAGGGCTAGTGTCTAAATAGCTGGATGGCAAAGCAAGCAGACATCCCAAGTGACAGGCAGCCTGCCTCACACCAGGGCTGGGCAAGGATTCCATGACCCTAAGCGGCTTAGGCATCCAGCTCTGCTGAACTGCCCACTGAATTTAAATGCATCCATAACTATACCCATGCTATAAAGGAACTGACTGCCTTCAGCTATAGTAGAACAGCACAGTCATGTTGACAAGCGAGAAAAGATGGTATTGGCAGTGGAAAATATAAGAAACGGACGGGAGGCCAGAGAAGCAAGAGGAAAAAGACATTCTGGGAGCAGAGGGCAAAGGTAAACATGGGCTTCTTCCTGAATAGAACAAAAACTTTGAGAGGTTTCCCAGTGAGAACCCAAGCTCTGGCCATCAAAAAGGGACCATCTACTTTGGCGTGAGGGAAGACATGTTAAGTCACAGTGGACCACCGTCACCAGAGCACACCTTCACTGCTTCACCCCTACCCCGCCGCCACCCCCACATACCCCTCTGTAGGCCTGAAAAGCAACCTGCCTAGAAAACAGAGCCATCTTTCAGAAGGGACAGGGCAGGTCACGACTTCAGGGGCTCTGAAATTCTGCTTCAATGGGAGGTTTGTGGCGAGCAGTGTGGGAAACTCAGGCTGGCTGGAGGCTCACCTGCCCACCCAGTGAAATTTAAGGTTGGTCTTTAGAGACCAGCACCTCCCTCCACGGCTTTATCTTTCTGATGAGAGATTAAATGCTCACTTCAAGTTTAAATGGACTCTTAAGAAGCCACCACTTTGATCCTTTAGCAGTCTACAAGGTTTTAAAGTTGTAAAACCATTAAGATCCCCATCCAGAGATAATCTAGGTCCTTTTTTTTTTTTTTTTTTTTTTTTTTTTTTTCAAGGCCTGAGTAAACCGGGAATCTATTCTGGCTACTTAATATTTGAGATGAAAGTCTTAGGGAGTGAAGGTAGGGACTCCACAGACAGGTTCAGCCCGGTTGGGGGTGGGGCAGGTGGGAGAGGGGCACTGGGGGCTTGTCCTCTGGCAAATCTGCCCAGCACTGCACTTCACCAGCATTTCGGGGGGCAATTCCCTGAGGAGATACTTACGAACAGTGTCGTTACTGGAATCCCATGCCTCCACCAGCAAAGTGTAGGACCTCTGCAAGACAGATAAGCAAAGTTTAGTGAGTCAGATAGAATGGGTCAACCCTATGATGCTGCAGTCTCGGGGCCTCCCTGTGTGTTCTGCCGACCCAAAATAGAAAGTCAAAGAGGCAGCGGGATATCTGAAGCCAGACCAACCTCTACTTTTTCTCTTCAGCTCTCATCCCAGGCTGACACCTCCTTCCATCCAGCAGGGCACACTGGGGCTCAGACCAAGCAAGCCAGCAGCCCAGAGTCCTGATCAGAAAATAGTACCTCCCTATATGGGAACACATAACACATAGGTTTCCCAAAACTTTTCAGTCCCTAGTTCTAGTGCATGAGAAAAAAAAAAAAAAAAACCCACACAAAGAATTTCTCCCAAGCCAACCTACTCAGGTGTTTGCACTGAGAAGAGAGCTGCTAGGGTTACGCTTTGGGCCCTGGTGGGGGCAGTCCCCAGGGAGGCCCCCTTTTCCTTTTCAGAACCCCTTTGAAAGCCCTGTCTGTGTGAGACCATCCCAGCTCCCACAAGTATCAGGTGACTCTCGGAAGAAGGAGGGGTAGGGCTCAAAGACTTAAGACAAAGGCAGCAACCTAGCATGGGTGGTGGGGTGGGCTGCGGCAGTCGGTGGGAGAAAGTACAAAGGAGAAGCCACCGCACACCCATGGGTTATATTTATTGATGAACCTATCTGTCAATAAGATCTAACATTCCTAGAATAATCAGTTGGGTAACTAAACAAATTCCCTGGATCCTGGCAAGATGCCAGCTATTCTGCTGCAGCCCTCATTCTTTTCTGAGCTTGTCTCTGAATTCTGCCCTCTTCCCCAAGATCCAAGTCATGAGCAAATTTCCACTTTTCCTCTTCCCTCACAATAGGCACTGAGGTGAAGCTTGCTAAGCCTATCTGGGGGCTAGAGAAACACAGTTGAGTAAAGGAACGGAACAGGTTGCTGGAGCCTTGCTCTGCCACCACCAGGAACCCAGGCATGCTTATGTTGCTCCGATAACCGCAACACCACCAGAAACACTGCTGCCAGGGGAAGAGATGGCACCGATAGGGTGAAGGCATGGGAGAAAAGCAGGAGGTTTCATTCATAAATCAAGGCCAGCTTATTACTCTGTCAGTGACACAGCAGGTCCGCTCTGACAACAAAAATATCTTGCGATAGACCCTGCTTTGGAATCCAGCCGAAATATGTTTCATACTTACAGCAGGATTCCATTTCGTTCACTGATAACTGTGGGAAAATGCTCACAAAGCAAGCAAAACCGGGCAAGCTGGGGCACATACCCAGCCCTTTCTGGTTAGTGGCTGTAGGTCCAAATACATTGTTATTGTCGTTAATATTTTATTAGTGAAAGTTACACCTTATTTACAGCCTCTTTAAGCTTCCGAGGACTTCCTACAAATTATAGGACTCTTCCCAAAGAGGAGCAAGAAATTATATTTCTCTACTGATTCATGGTGAGAGCCAAGTCGAAATGAGGCCAGATGTGTGGCTGATTCTGTATAATTAAGCCCTTCATTTGTTGGTCACGTTGAGGCCCACATCCTTCACTTCAACAATATTGCTGTAATTAATCCTCTGATTAAATGCATTGATACCAAGAGTTTTGACAGACTTGCACAAGCACTAAACACACATAATACCCACAAACACCACTGCAAAGGAAGGTGCCGTGGAACCAGCTGGCGCAGCAGGATGAACTCAGCTTCATAGTCAAAGCAGAAGGAATCCGTAGACCTTGCATAAGAACTTGTAAGATCAAGCCATCTGTCAGGTTCATCTTGGATTCGAAAGTTGATGGCCAACCCTACCCCAGCTAAAGGGAACAGAACTGTACCACAGCCCCATGGGCTGGCACTATGATCTTTCAATCAAGTGCCTTCCTTTTGGGAGGTGGAAGTGGGCTTGAGTTAGGGTATGGGGCCTGCAGTGACAACTTTGCTCTCCCTTGAGAGCCTGGATTAGAGCTCCTGGTCTCCTGGGGCCTGGGTGCCCTGCCTTCAGAGAAAGGATTCCCTGCAAGGCTTTTATTAAGAGGCATTCTTCCCTCCCACTCCATCCCCACACTATAGATCAACAATCAAGATAATTTGGCAATGATTATTAGTTGCTAGGGAGCTTTAATTTTTTTCCCAGGCCCACGCTTGACCTCTGTACATTCCCCAGCTATATGTCCTAACACTGTGACGCTAGACTATGTGTACCTCATGCCACTCAAGCAGATACCCAGCCACAAATCAGCACATGCTCCCAACCACCCCCAGCAGAGGCCAAGTCCCCAGTCCAAGGAGGGCTTGGAAGGGGCTCAGAAAGGCAAGTTTTAGCTCAATCTTAACTTTATACCCCAAAACCAAACAAAAAATAAATCATGAGTTTCTGGGGTTCAAACAGTAAAAGACTTTGAGGAGTCACCTGGATTTCTTCTTGTGTCCTAAGTCTCCCCAGTAGTAGTCTGGGGGCAAAACAAGAGGCATGATAGTTACCAGATCTTCCATCTGGATTTGCGAGTGAGTCACTTCTAGCCCTTCCCAGCCCGGGGCTCAAGGACATCTGGCAGCATGGCAGCTGACTCCCATTCTTGTGAAGCATCAAACAGGACTGGTCAGCTTTCAGAATGGCCTTTTGGGAGATTTCCATGCAATGTTACCTACAGAAGAGTCCTGGCATCAAAGTCCCCAAGGCATACCACAGTCACCAAGTCGCCGTACCAAGGCTCTGTCACCAGGCACCACCTCCTATCCTCCACACTTGCGCTGCTGGTCTAGGGTTCATTCTTTGTCCTGCCCCACTTCATGGCGGTTACCTTGGCACTGGGCAAAGCAGTAAGCACTTAATTGCCACATTAAGCGGGGGGAGGGGGGAGAGATGTAAGAAACAAAGGTGATTGTGTTGGCAGCTGGGAGCTTCCTTTTCCTGGCAACAGTGGCAGCCAAACCAAGCCCTAAGAAGTGGCTGCCTCCCCTCCTGCCAAGCGGAGGGACACAAACAAACCGCCATCCAAACAGCATGCGTGTGGAGTCCAAAACCCCAGACCACTGCAACAGGCAGGCCCGCCAGAGGCATGCGCATCCTGGGAATGCCCCGAGTGCCAACACAGCCATTGTACATAGCCTGCTGGCCCCAGGTCTGTCAGGGGCCCTGCATGCGCTCTGCTGACTCAACTGTTGCTTCCTGTCACTTGTCCTGTATTAGCAGTATTTCTGGAGAGGCCCCATTCTTCTCTGTAATCCTCACTTCAGTCGGTCCAGCTAGCTCTATTGTCCTGCCTGTGTCTGGGTGGCCAGAGTATAAAATATTCCAGGCACAAAACGTGAAACAAGAAAGGTTTCAGAAAGTCCATGTGTGGGCACGCACAATTCCTGTCTTTTAGGGTTTTGGCAAGGTGAGGGGTGAAAAGGCCACTCCCCCTAGTGCTCGCAAGCTGAGGCTCCCGCCATAGAAAGCAACCATTTCTGCAGGGTTTGACATGTCAATAGAGTGTGATCTGGTGACAAAGGGTGATTTTCTCATCAAAGCCCACCTCAAAGGCTCACCAAGGGGCCCCGGAGCTCATATCCAGATTGGAGACTCTCAATGAGAGGCCCCTAACCCTGTTCCCATCATTACCCTCACCTGTTAGAAAAGCATCCCCCACTGATAATTAAATGCACCAGTTACAAAAGGGTGGCGAGGTTAATAGATAGAATACCGAGAAGCCAGCCAAGCACAACCATCCAGTTCACACAGAGCAAGCCTGAACAAGAAGCCTTTCTACTTATTTACCAAAAGTGCATAGAAACTGGGTTGAGCTGGTAGAAGACTCAGTTTGATTATTTACATGCCCCCTTTAACCACTAGGAGCCACCCTGGGAATGTCTTCCCCACGCATGTGCTACTCCAATAAGAGATGTTACTGACACCATGAATAAGGGCCAAGGCGCTGCCTGTGGGCCAAGGAGTAATCAGAAGCCAGCAGCAGCAGTTTCTGAATTCAAGACCTCCGTACCATGTTAGAATCTTCACTTTCATGCCCCCAGATGTGTCCTCCGGCCCTTGGAAGAAAAGGTTAAGTTGCTTTTGTTCTAATTATTTTTAAAGTATATTTAAGAGCTGGAGTCAAATGCCACTTCTGAGCAGCTTGAATCCCAAAGCCTCAGGTTAAGGGATATGGCTAGCACTCTACCAGGGAAAATTCTCATGACTGTCATTATGGATCATCAAGGTCGCTCTATGCACACACAGAGTTTATGCGCCCTCACATTGTTAATCTAGAAAACCTGACACTGGGACCAAGTCTGGCCCTTCTTCCACAGGAACAGCGCGACTTTGAGCCCGCCCCAGCCTGCCGCCTGCATCCCTGTTTTCACGTGTGAAGCTGTGAAGACAGCTACTGGCCTGGGTCTTGTTCTTTCACAAACAGTCTCTTTCCTCCATGCTAAATTTCCTGCTTGTCCTCTTTCCAAGGAGTCCCTGAAGGTCCTGGCACGTGTAAAGATGTTAGGCTCTCTGGGCAGCTATTCCTCTAACCACATTGCTGCAGCCTCTTTTTCTGACCCCTTCAGCTTCCAACAGCACTGAGCCTAAAGCTTCCCTATTTTCTACAAATGTTCCGAGTCCCCACAGAATTATGGGTGTGGAGCTGGTGGGCTGCAAATTCCTGTAAGTACTGGAGGTTTGAGCAAGTTGCTAAGAAACAAGACAAGGGAGAAGAAAACACAGAGATGGTTATATACCTGCAGGAAAAGGAAAACTATTAGAAACCAAGTAAATCCTTGGGACAGCAGCCTACGCAGGTCACAGCTAGTCTACTGGGCTTGCAAAGCCCCCCGGCCTCAATGTTCCCCCTAAAGCCTAGTATTGCAACATAAACATGTTTGAGGCAGATTTCTTAAAGAAAAAGGATGTTTTCTCCATACATAGATCATCCCTTGTGCTGAACACATACACCAGGGTGCTGTTTGCACACACACTAAGCACACAGGTGAGGTACAGAAAAAGCTAAGTTAAAGAGAACCTTATTCCTCTGCTGCCCATGTGTCCACACACATCTAGAGGAAAGATGGCAGAGAGCATAATTATACCCAAGGACTGGTAATTTACATTCTGTGACTAACCACCTGAAGGCAACTTGACTCTAACCCTGGTTATTTAGTTACTCAGGCTGTAAGTGTGAGAAGGGCTCAAGCTGGCATCCTTTTGCCCGGTTACAATCACATTTCGTTGGCTTTTCCTAAAATAATTAATCTCAGCAAGACTCTGAACGGGGTCAATGGAATTTAAAGATAAAGCCAGATACTACGGTTGTCTCCCCCAAGTCATTACAATTTAGGGCCACCAATGTAGCTATATGACTGAGGTTTTCAAAAACACAAGTAATTACACTAATGCATTTTTAATGAGCAGGCACTCTTGGGATTTTTGAACTAATTCGGGGAGGTGCAAATTAACCATTTCAGTGATTTATTAATGCTTATTCCCAAATCATTTCTTGTTAAGCCCAATTACCTGTCATAATGATGTTCTTATCACCTAGTACCCCAAATTGAGAAGAATAAATCAAACCAGTTGCTGCAAGTTGAGCTCCCTTGCAGCACGGATGACAACACAATCAGAAGCCACCGGCACAATGCTAAAGGACTGGGACCAAGCAGCTGATAGCAAGTGGGATGTAGCCCAAGGGGGATATAACCAAATGTGCTGCTGATGCAGGGAGCCCCACTTCAGAGCATCACTCATGCTGGGTGTAGATTGTGTTTCACATCTGACCAAATCATTTCCTCTTCTTCCTCTCTAGACCACGAACGGGGGCCATGATACCAAACAAAAAGACAAGAATTACATGACCTTCACTGGACTAAGTCTTGCCAACTGCAGTGTTTCCCTTCCCTTGTAAGCCAACTTAGGAGGACTTAGCCCAAATGACAACTGGGCCTGCTTAAGGGGTTGGCAGCTTGTGTGGCTAAGAGGCCAAGGGAGCCTGGAGTTTCTGTTTGCTTTTTAAACTCTGTGTTCTTTCCTTGAATCCTATTATCTACACATCACATTTCACTGTTACCTACCCAAGGGGAAAAAATTTTTTTTTTTAAAATTTGTGGAGCTTGGAGTCAAACCCAGGGCCTGTGAGAATACTAGGCCTATACTCTTACCAGTAAGCCACCCCCTGCCCTGGAGACCAGATTTTTGAAGACAAACTTCTAATGTTAATTACCAAAGTGAATGAAGCTGTGCTCTCTACTCACTAGTGAAGGTTAAGGCTTTCGTGGGAGCTCACTCATCCGGGAGCCATTCTTGAAGGTTACAGACGGCCACGTTTCTCTAACCACACTGAGGAAAATAAACTAAAACAATACACCCAAACTTCAGCTTCCCCTGGGAAGTAGAGCTTGTATTTCACAGGCGGCCTTCTTTGGGGCAGCAGGGTGGAGACTTGCTTATGAGTGATACATGTACTTGACCCAGCTTCAAAAGAACCACATTCGCAGTGCTGACCCAGTGGGTCTCTCTTTCTAGAAAAGTCGACTCTGTTTCATGGCTGGTGACCCGTGGGGCCTGAAGGCACTGAAGAGTACTCAGCGCCTTCAGTGGCAGCAACCTGCTATTCACCCATACCATTTCAGCTCCTTGTCTGTGAAGGGCTCTGCCAGGTGTCAAATGCAGACAGCCACACTTCTAGGTCACTTTTCCCCGGCTAGCTGGAGAAGCAAGCCTGTCTGTTTTCATCCAAGTCATCCTCCCTCTGACCCCTCTCTCCAAAATAAACCTCAGCCAGGCCTGCCGTTTTTTCCACATCACTAATAAGACTCCTTTTATGGTCTTGTGAAAAGCGAGGGGGTCGGACTGATCCTAGGGAGGGTGGAACCACCTGCAGGCCCCTTCCTCCTAAAGTCCAAACACAGTTCAAGGGCAGCCAGCATTCACCCTAAGCTTGGACCCAGCCAGATTGAGAGGTGGCCAACCTCTTTAGCTTAAAGTTCTCCCTAATAGGGGATTAACAAACAAGACAAACATTCTTTGTAAAAGTGAAATCCCACAACAGACACAGCCCGCAGATCTGAGGAGAGCTTCACTTACAGCAGCAAGCCCCTGCCAAAATAAGACCCTTTTAATAGCATGTTTTCGATAACTGTCTTATCGCACCCACGGCAGAGGCCAACTCCTGTAAACGCAGACTTTAAGAGCCAGCTCAACTTCACACACAGACTGAGCCAGACAGGCTCCTCTCCCGCCCCTCTTCAGAGTTTCAAATCACAGCCCAAACCCGCGGGTAGGAGGCAGCAGAGCGCACCCCATCAGAGCACGTGGCGGAAAGCACTCCTCCGGGGCACAGAGCTCCCCCCTCTTACCACCCACCCTCGGAGCTCAAGTTTGGCCAAGCACCAGTCCTGGCAGCGAGTCACGCCTCCTGGACAACGGGCACACCCCCACCATTTCCCTTTCCTCCCCTTCTGCAATCGCACCCATCTTCCTTCCACCCATTTTGGGATGTTGCAAGGGCTTTGCTGCAGAGTCTGCCAGCTGTACGCCGGCCTCAAGCTGTTCCAAGGGCCACGAAGGGAGATGAGGGGGCATGCACTTGCACCCGAAAACACTACTTCCAGCAGGCCGTCCCTTACTAAGCCTTGCCACAGCCCCGGAAGGGCTTGCGGAGGCCGTGTGCCCTCCGGACGAGAGTGTGCGCCCGCCCTTCCCGGGGAAGTTTGCAAACACAGCTGTTCCAGAGCTGGGGAACCGCTGGGAACAAGGCAGCCAGGGCTTCACCAACCAGGGGCGGGAGGAAGGGGCCGGCAGGGGGCGGGGGTTCCCAGACTAAAGCCTAGACACCAGGCGGAGACACCCCTGCAGCCGCCATCCCAGGCTGGGAGAGCGCCCTCCAACACACCAAAATCTCCCCTGAAGTCGCGGGAAACCGGCTCCCCCACACCCTGCAGGAAGGACACACCCGCCCTCGGGGCGGCTCACGGGAAAGGGGAGGGTGCCAACTTGGACAGCGTTCGCAGGGCAGACTGTGCGCAGTCGCCTTCCAGGGCGCTCTGAGTTTTAATTAGTTAAGCAAAGAGATCATCTACAATGACCTCTTAGTTGAGGGCTATTGCAAGTAGTAAGTATAAAACTAACATCCTTGGGTACTCCCCTTTCCCAATCCTCTTCGGCGTCCCCATTTCAGTAGGTTAAGCAAACACCATCGAGGATGGAAGACCCGCCTGTCCCATCTTGTTCAAGGTCTAGCGATAGCATGGGCTCTCACTTGCCACCCAAAAAGCCTCTCCACTTAACGCCAAGTTTCAAGCCAGGGGCTATTAAATCCTTCTCAAGGGAATACAGGACTCGGCCCCGCGTTCGACTCCGTCCGAGAGTCGTTCACTCACCGGCCAGGCGAAACTGAAAGGCAGCACGATGCGATTACGGTCGTTGCCGCGGCTGGCCTTGAGATTGAAGGTGTTGCCTCCAATGACAGGCGTGGACCCTGAGCCGAAGCTGCAGGGTCCGCCTGCCGTAACGCGGGACTGATACTCCTTGAGGCACACTTTGAAGTACGTGTCACACTCGTCGCGGATGCACTTGCGGTCGCCAGGGTTCCGGGCACCGCCGCAGCAGTTCCCATTCTGCAGTTCTCCGTTCACATTCTGCATGGACAGGATCTCCAGCTCAAACTGACCCGAGGCCCCGCACACCTGCCGACGAGGAAGGAAGGTCAACGTCTGAGAAAGTTTTTCTGTCGAAGTGGAGACTCCCTGCGATCCCCCAACCCACCCCCGTGACGCGAAGACTTCGTTGCAAGTGAAAATAACTTTGCAAAACTAGGTTCAGGGCTTGACCTGATTCAGGGGCATAAAAACCAAGCACGGGAAAAATCGGAGAACAGCCCCAAGGGGCCAAGAGCGTGATGAACGCACTCTACCCAGCCTGGAGGAGTTTATCTTTCGAGGCCGGAGTCTTCCCTCTGGGGAGCCGGCGTTCCCAGACCCCCTGCAGCCCCAGGGTCAGGGAGCCTGGTGCCCAAGGACTCGTGAGCCTGCTCTGGGAGCCACAGCCGCCCGTGTCCAGGACGCCACGAGGGAAGGGAGAAGAGTGCGGAGAGGAAGAACGGGAGAGACTCCTACCTTGGCTCGCAGGGCACAGAGCAGGGCGAGCAGAAGGCTCAGGGGGCGCCCGGGCCGGCCGCGCGTCCGTGGGGACCGCATCGCTGCGCCGCGCGCCGCGGGCACTCCGGACGCCGCCGCTGCCGCCGCCGCTAGCGCTGGTGCTCCCGCCGAGGCTGCCGTCGCCGCTGCCCCCGCGGCCGCCGCGTCCCGGCTCTAATATACTCCGTGGATTGGAGCATGCACGACTGGAAAACAACACCACTTTTCAAAAGCCCTTTCAAGAGCAGCGCGTTCCAGAAGGCAAAGAGGCCGGCCTCCTTTTATTATTCTGATCGCTTCTTTGAGGCGCTCCCCCTCCTCTTCCACCTCTCGGCTTTCTTTCCTTCTCTCGCGCTCCCCTTCTTTTATTATTATGATTATGCGCAGCCTTTTATTCCCTTTCAGATCAGCTGCGTGGAACGCGGGGGAGGGAAGGGAAAAAAAAACCTGAGCCTTGCTCGCCGGCCGGCTGCAGGTAACACAATGACGCGTGCCCGCCTGGCTCTCGGAGAGGGACCCGGAGCGCCCGTCTGGGAGTCGCGTCTCTGGCTGGCCACCTCTACCCAGCACGCGAAACAAGGCGCATGCGCGATTGTTAATATTCATAAGGGGCGTGTCCACTTCAGGACACTCCCCTTTCCTCCGGGTTGATGGGGAGGGGAGGAACTTAGAAGGAGTTGGGGGGCTGCGGGATGTACGGGGTGTCTTGGCCGTCTGGGGGGCCCCACACGCAGACCACTGCCCTTGAGACCTCGTGCCAAGAGCAAGGAAGGACCCGGGGGGGACGTGGAGGAGCCCTTGGCTCTGAGCCGCCCGGAGTGCCTCCGCCGGACCGCCCCCTCGGTGCGCGGCCTGGGTGCCCAGGCAAGCCCCAGGTGTAGGCGCCGTGGTGCGGCCCGAGCAGTTGGGGCGGGTGGCTTCCGCCTTCCGAGCCGCCTGCGTCAGCTGCGGCTTTCGCCCCGGGAGGAGGGCCTGCCCACCGGGAGCCCGGGCCGCTCCCAGCGAGCGAGCCCAGAGTTCTGCGCTGGCGGCGGCGAGACTGGCGCGCAGGCCGCCGTCTGCTCGCCCCGCCGAGGCGACCTGGGCAGACGCTGCTGGGAACTTTGTAAAACTTTCCCGGAGCCAGACTTGCCGCAAATTCGAGGGAAAGCCTCGGCCGCGCGCCATCCCTTCCCAAATCCCACTCCGTGGAGCCTCGGAGGGCTCCCAGCTTCCTTTCCAGACCACGCCAGGGCAAAGGCGTGGGGAAGCAGGGGGAGGGGGTGGCGGGCACCCGAGGGCTCTGTTCAGGCTTCGGGAAGGGCTTGCAGAAACGCGGAGAGCTCCGCCAGCCTCCCGCCCCCGCGCAGTGGCGGGATTGCACCTGTAGGCGGCCTCCGTGTTGCTCTCTGGGTGGCAAGGCTCGGCCTGAAAAGAACCTCTCCGCTGTCGCGGGCCACAGAACTTGGCTTCTCGTGGGGCGGGGAGGGGGTGGTGGAAACCGATGCTATTTTCCACCTTGAGTTGGGCCTTGCAATTAGCAGCGACACTCCTGGTCATAATCAAGGTCAAAGGGAACCCACAGGCTGGCCCAAGCCTCTGACAGCCCCTCTCTAGCTGGGTTTAAAGGGAACTCTTTAGGAAAACCGATTTCCATTAAAGGACTGAGGACGAATGGAGTTTCATACCTGCCTTTGGGCCTTTCATGAAGAAAAGTGTGGATTTTCTTAGATAGGTTTCATGCTCTAACCCTTCTCCTAAACAAAGGCATGAGTCAAGGGAAAAAAGTTTCCAACCTGCTGAATTATGACAATAAAGGTAGATATTCGTAGCGATCTACATTATAGAAAGTGCCAGATAACCATTTGGTGGGGTCAAGAAAGCTGATCGGTACATTGGTTCAAGGCTACCCACAGATGGTTCAGCAATCTTGGCGTTTTAATCACCCCCCAAAAGGTGATTTCTTAATGGCAATGCGCCCCATCTTGATCATTCCCCGGGGAATTTAATACGTAACTGGGAAGCACATAGCCAAAATCAGAATGAGTTTGTAACTGGTCACAGAAGCACCTGTCTCAGGCAGCAGTCGCGTGGTCGTTTCTCAATATACCCAGCCCCCTTCCATCAATTATCACTAATGCAAAGATTCAGTTGTTGGCTTTAATGCTATGCAGGCTTTATCTACTAAAGTTTCCAAAAACACAGTAGTCCCCACTTCTCCTTCAACCTCTCACTTTTACCCTTAGTCACCAAGTTAGGGTGCTCAATCACAGTTTTAAAGCAAAGGGTCGGGTGGTATGAAAAAATTACACAGCCCATAAAGGCCACAGAGGTCTTAGAATGTATAATCCTTGAGGTTCACAGGTCTAAAGCTGTCTTAAAGTTTAAAGCTGTATCCAGTAGTCCATGCCACCTGAGGAGGTTGTAGACTCAGGCATTCAGTTGAGAATTTTTGAGCCAGTCACCTGAGTTACATTGAAGAGCTACCTGGCGTTAGTAATCAGTTGTCCTGCTGGTAACAATCCCAGCTTCATGAAAGCTGAGCTCAGTACCTGTGCACCGGTGAGTCTGGCTCACTTCGTAAGTAGGAAAGACTGGTTCTGAGTGCTGAAAAGCACCTAAATAACTCAACAGGAATGTCAGATCACTACTAAAGACCAAACACAGCAAATAGCACAGAGCCCTAGTCCTTTCTGAGCCTGGGAACACATATTTGAGGAAGACAGTTGTGAGTTCCAGGGGATTCTTTCAAAAAATTTCACTTGGGGCTCTTCCAGTGAGCTGGGAGTCCCCCAAGAAGCTAGTTACATTTACTGCAATGGACGCTGGGTGGAAGCTCCATCCTCTACTTCCTTGATCACCCACCCCCGACCTAGAGAATGGGGAACTACTACTAAAAAGATTTCAGATATGGACATTTCCCCTTGCTAGGCCATCATCTGCCTTTGGCCTTTGCTTTCCAACTGTAAATGAATAGTCCAGAAAACATTGCCTTGAAAAATGCCACTTAGCCATCACCCTTACCCCTGAGAGAAAGGAGGGGCTCAGAGCCAGATACCCTTGGACCTGTTGCACGTGTCTGGATATCTTTTGTCATTTTTTAAAAAGATGATGCCTCATTTTTTTTCCCACAAAATGTGCCCCCACCTTTACTGAATCATCCCCCAAAAGTACTGATTTCCAACAGGGCTTACCAAGAAACCTTCTAGTTATAATGATTGTATATTAAACCGTTTCATCAACAGAAATCCTTAATCAACACTGATAAGAATCAGCTAATCAATATTTATTGAGAAGTAACTGCTGCATGCAGCAGCATGGATGATCTAAAGGATGTCACGTGAAGGGAAACAAGCCAGGCACCAAGAGTACAGCATGTGTGAGTTCCTTTATACACAGCTCCAGAACAGGAAAAACTAGTCTCCTGTGAAAAATGAAGTATGGTAAGGGTGGTGGGTGGCTGGAGATTTGACGAGCTTGATGCTTTCCTGAGCGTGAGATAAGGCTCCTATCTGTGTCTTAATAGGGGTCGGGTGACGCAGGTGTCTGCATTATCAACTTCCATTAACAAGCACATTTGAAATCAGTGCCAGTCATTATTTGCCTAAGAAAAGATTGAAAGATTGAGAGTCCCCCCCCCCATAACTTATGCCAATACAAAAGCATTTAGGGAATATTTGAAATGACACCTACAATGAAACTTCAAATGCATAAAACGTAGAGAATGCCTAGGTGGCTAGCTATACTGCCTTAGAGCCTAGCACTTGGGAAGCATTCGGAGTCAGCATGGTCTATACGCTGAGATTCTATCTCAGACAGAGAATGAAGAGAGGTGCTAGGTGGAGGGGATCAATGAGTCTAGGGAATAGACTTGTTCACTGTAAAGTTTCTTTAAATTTCTCTTTGAAATGTCAATTATAAAATGCTGAGGAAGTAATTATTGATATGCCTGATATTATCCAAAGTTCCAAGAACATGGAAGAAACCACCCAAACACTGGACCTCAGCAGGGTAGAGCAAAGCATACATATTCCAGGACTGACTGGCAGGGGTGTCGATGGAGGTAGTAACCAAAGCACACGACTCTTTCCCCCCAATTCTTTGTCCTTCTAATTCTTTTCTTCATTGTAGTAAATAGTAAAGTCCAAATTAAAGAGAAGGAATATATAATGCACCCTTTAAAATCTTTTATCTTGCTTGTAGACTATGTTTTATGTGTATGTCTATTTAGCCTGCATGTGTGTATATTCACTACATGCATGTCTAGGGTCTAATGACATCATAAAATTGCATCCGATACCCGGGACCTGGAATTATGGATACCTGTAAACCACACTGTGGCTTCTGGGAACTGAACCCAGCTGCTCTGAAACCATCTCTCAAGCTTCTCTAGCCTTGTTTGCAGAAAAGTTACTACATCCTTTCAAGTCCTAGTCTATGGAGTTAATATCTCTCTGTCTCTTTTCAGCAGAGAAAAAGGATACTTACATATCCTGCAAGGTCCTCTCGTCCTATGATGGGTCACTGCCTCAGACTCTTGGTCAAGCCTACCAGAAATTCTGCCCAGTCTCTACAGGTAAGCACAAATTTTCCATATATGTCCGTGTCCCTGGATTCTTCTCATTCTTCCTCATTACAAGAAATTGTACATAGAAAAAACCCCTACCACCTAAGGTTGGACTACACATGAAACAGTAAAAGTCAGGTTAAAGTAATAGTTCCCACAGCAATCATAAATAAGGCACGAGTTTACCCACCAAGTATAAATTAAGAGCAAACTTATTTTCCAAAGTTTTATTTTACATACACAAAAATATCTGAATTAATTTTCTTTTGGAAACAAAAGCTGTAAATCTGTTGCATTATCAAGACTAATTTAGTGTGAGGCTATTTTAAATTTCCTTTTTGTATGGCCCTGAGTGGATATCATTATAATTTTTCCTGCCCTGGCCCAGGTGTGCCTCACACTCACCGTCAATGTGAACAGAGTTTTGTTTCCATGTTCTCTTTAACAAACCATCACAGAAAATCTCTCTAAACATGAGATGCAGAACTTAGGCAGTGTGGGACTAATGTCTCCATTTTATTTTTTATTATCCATTGTTCTCATTGATATTTTACCACTTTTGGAGCTATGGGGATAAATGGTCCTGCTTATAAAGTCTCCCATTTTTTTCTTAGAATTGAGCCTTTGAGGGGAAAAATATCCTGAGTATAAGTTGCTGTCGAGTTCTATGTTCACAAAGCACCTAGAAATGTTCCCTGGTCCTTCTCTGTGGCACGGGTGTAAGGAGGTGCCCCAACGGTGGATGGCACCTGACTGATTTGATGACCTGGTTCATAAAAATCCTATGGTACTTTGCTTTTATAACCCAAACTGAGCCATTTGTTCAAGTGACCGATTTAAATGCTCTTAGAAACCTTGCAGCTCCTAAAAGGAACCTAAAGAAATTTGCGCTTCCGGAAGCAGGTAGCGTTTGAACACTGACAGAGCCCAGTGCATGCTGGGAGTGTGTTTTCACCCCACTTGCAGGCAGGTTTTCCAAAGAAATACAGAACGAAACCTATGTCTATGTCTAAGGGGTTGGGGGGTGGGAGTTGCTGGAACCTGAGAACAAGAGACTTGAATATATTGAGTTATCTGGGAAAATTTCCAAAACATGTAAATTTGAGTGTCAAAGAAAAAATGATTACACCTGCCAGTGGTCATAGTGTTTCATGTTTGGGTTAATGTTTCCCAATAAATTACAACTCTGTGTCTGTGTTTGACACTTCTGTTCTCAAGCCAGTAGTCTCTTTAACTGATAGGTGCTCCAATTTAGAAGTTATTATGAATATCAAAATGGGATGATTGTAACATTTATGTTTAATTTTCTCATTTGGAAGGTAAATCATTTTTATGGTTGTTTTATAACAAGAGTGCGTAAGGACAGTTAAATAAATATTAGCAAGCATAGGGATATTGATCCAGTATAAATGCCTATCTCTTCAGTGCTGCCATAATATGTTTGCTGATACATAGATTTTTTTTTATAAACATCATTCAGAAATTATTTCAGGACAATGGAAAAATTCCTTTTTCTTTTGTCAGTAAAGGCATAGAAATTTTTTAAATGGCAATGAAGGAGGAAATTTGATTTCCAGAAGATTATTATTTTATGCACTGAAGTAATGATATTTTTCTTAAAGTCAGTTAGAAACTGGAGAAATCAACTATTTTTGTGAAGAGGAACTTAGGAGATTTTTTTTTTCTACTAGACCACACATGTAACATGCCTTAATAGTGCAATTTGCCCATGGTCAGAGCTGCATTACTAAAATTATAAGGGTTTGGCAGTTAAGCAAGCAACACCCACAGTCCCTACATAGTTCTCACTAGCCTCTTAATATTTCTGGAAGACTCTTCTCTGGTTTGGGAGCTAGGTTTTGTTCTTAAACTGTAGTAAAGTACTCATAACCAAGTTTACCATACTGAACTATTTTTAAGTTTGATGGTGTTTAGAGCATTGATGTTGTGCAATAATCTCTAAAAGCTTTCCATGTTGCAAAACTGAAAGTCAACCCATTAAATACCTCCCTTTGTCTTCCCTCTTCCCTTGGGCACCTGGCAACAACCATTTAACCCTCTGTCACTAGGTACTCCATATAAAGTGGCTGCCTACAGCGTCTATATCTGATTTCACTTAGCAAGTGTTCCCAAGGTCCATGCACACTGCAGTATGTGTGAGGACCCTCCCCTTCTGCTGGGGTGTAGCTCCTCAGTAGAATGGGTTCCATTTATGGTAATTATTGCAAAACAAAGCAAGATTTATCTCAATTTTTTTTTAAAAAAGTGTGTGTGTGTGTGTGTGTGTGTGTGTGTGTGTGTGGTGGGCATATGTGCACATGCAGGTAATTGCCCCCATGTGTATACAGCCAGAGGCTGGAGTTGATATTTGATGACTCAATCCATCTCTCTCTCCAGTTTATTTTTGAGGCAGAGTGAGTATCTCTTACTGAACAGTGAACTCATGATTTAACAAGACTGGCTAGCCGTGGTGTCTGGGGATTCCTCTGTCTTCCACACAGTTGGTGTTACAGGCAAACATCACCACATCTAGGCCTTATGTGGGGGGTGAGGATCTGAATTCGGGTCCCCGTGATTGCACTTTTCTCACTGAGTCATCTCTCCAACCCCTACTTTCTATCGTTTAAGGCTGATGTCATTACGTTTGAATTATGCATTTTTTTCTAATACATTCTCTTGTGATGGACAGTTGAGTTGTGCCCAACATTTGGCTTTTTTGGATAATTCTGTTTTGTTGGGTATAAAATATCTCTTTATGAAATCCCTGATTTCAATTCTTTTGGGCATGTACTGGATACCATGTCTAAGTGTAATACTGACCAAGTGGGTTGTGTCATGCTTAAGAAAGGGCAATGTAAGGTCCTAATATAAAGACCTTTAAGGAGAGCAGCTGAAGGACTTAGGAGAGGGTCCAACTGGAAAAGAGGGGAAAGGAAGCCTAGTGTGTTAGACAGACTGACAAGTAAGATGACTTGAAATTCTGCAATGGCATATTGGGCTCGGTGGATGGAGGTTGCATGAAATTTGACTTTTAACTCAATAGAAAGACAATTTGTTTCTGTAACCAGCCAGGATACAGTGATTTCTTGCCATCAATTGTAATCAAGCAGAGGTTTCTCTGGACTATTGTAAAAAGAAAGTGAGAACAAGAGAATCTCTGTCATGACTGGGAGGTTGTGCTGGGGAATTTCCTAGGAATCAGATCCGCACACAAAGAATATCTAGCAACAAGCCTTCTCATACTCTACCCAACTTGCTCCTCTGAATGCAGTCTCAGAATCAAGAGTATTGGCATCTACCTGGCATCTACCTATAATTCCTACCTTGTGGGACTGAAGAAAGGGATCAAGAGTTCAAGTCTAGTCCAAACTACCTAATTAATGAGTTCCCAACCATGTCTGAAAAAAAAAAAGCCAACCAGAATCTTGGGAATCTCAGGTCTTTGTTCCAGAACTCTCTGAGTCAGAACCTGCAATTATATAAGATGCTCATGTGATTTGTATGCATGTTAATGTTTAAGAAGCCATGGCCTAATAATATACAAGGAGCCCAGTCTTCCAGAATTGTGTTGCTTGTACTGCTCTTTCTACGAGCCATTCTCTCTCAGTCAGCAGAGAATTGTAGACAAATGAACAAACCCAGCTGAGGTCAGCTGAATGGATCTTGGTCAGCAGAATCTTCCACTCAACCGATACTCTTGTGAGAATTAACAACTGGTTCTTTTAAATTAGGCTTAGAGCTGGTTTGTTGGATAACATCATTTCAGCAATAGATCCTTCCTCTGTGGCTGAAATTAAAAACAAGACAGACAAACAAACAAAAAACCAAAACCAAACAGAACTGCAAAGTGTCAGCTCTTACCATTCAATGGAAGATCATTGTCACTAGTGAGCTTCTGAGAGCTACATGCATCTCTGGGTAACCAAACTAAATTCAACAACCTCTACTTGAGCCAGCAAAGAGTGAAAATGGCATCACTATAGACTTGTTCTGCTTAGTGTATCTAAGCTATTTTCAGGCCTCTCTGCAGCAAATCTTGACTTAAACTTTTGTAACCAAATTTTTAAACTAATGTGATTGACGAAAGCTCTCTGTCCTTCCTGTAATAGATGCTGTGTGTTCCCCAGAGCATGGAGAACTCTTTCAGTCAATAGACTGAGTTCTCATGTTCTTGTGCAATTCAGTTACAAAAGGGGGTAGGATGGTAAACTTTCCAATCATCAGTTGGGTGGGTTCCCAACCTGTAGTTGTTATTGTAATTACATCATTCCAGGCAATGTTACATAAACTGACGGAATAAGTGTGCCAAAAGAGAGCTGTTGCTTCCATGCATACTAAATCAAATATAACTGGAGGAAAACAAATATGAGGAGCTAAAAGTAGATTCTCATTGAATAAACGTGACTAAGGCAACTTTAACAGAATTGAAAATGTCTTAAAAATAGAGAACAGAGTTTGCATTCTGACTACTATGCATTTTACTTCCATTTCAGTTTAAGGAACGAACACTAAAAAGATGATGTATTATCTATGTAATTGGATGCAATCCTACCACTGTAATTTAAAAAAAATTGTCTTATGTTAAAAGATGCGCCGACAAATATCAATTTGCATGTTTTCTGTTGAAGTGAAGCATTTGTGTATCATCTTTTACGATACCATTTATTTTTATTTTTATTTTTTTTGTTTTTTTTCGAGACAGGGTTTCTCTGCAGCTTTAGAGCCTGTCCTGGGAGCTAGCTCTTGTAGACCAGGCTGGTCTCGAACTCAAAGAGATCCGCCTGCCTCTGCCTCCCGAGTGCTGGGATTAAAGGCGTGCGCCACCACTGCCCGGCTTACGATACCATTTTTAACCAGTGTTTTTGATTAACAAACCAATTACAAGTGATGATTGTATCACTTCAGGAGGTTTTAGTCTATGACTGGAGTCTGGACCAGTGCCTGACATATATAACAGAAACACAATTACCAGCTGTTGAACGAATCTGTTTTAGATGGCTGGCAATATACATCATAACAAAAGCAAACGTGCTTTCACACACCAATGTGTTTTAATACTGACATTTAAGAACCAGCAACCTAGAAGAAGGACTGTCTCAGTAATTCTGCAAATCTAAGTATTGCTTCTTTATAAAAGACTTTAAATAGAAGCAGAAAATTCAGGAGTTTGCCATTATTGACTATGCCCTACTAGCATGTAGAAGCATCATTCAGGAAGGCTTCTAATTGTGAAACTAAACTTACAGAATCCTAGAATTTACATTGCTAACAAGGTCCTTCTGTAAAAGCCCAAACTCTGAGAGTCACCAACCTACTAATCCCTGAAGTGGATAATAGCTAAGGCCATCTGCCTCTCCCTCTGGCCATGCACATCCCAGACCATTTAATTCCTTCAAATGGCACACCTGATTGGACATTTGACTTCTGTGTCTTCCCAACCAGTTTCCAGCTGTCTGGAACAGACAGTGAGACAACTGAGGTGCGCAATCCTGGGTCATTTGTGAAGCACAATAGTGTCATTTTCTTGTTTGATGTAACCCCACAGCAACACTCGAAAAGTGACAGTAATATACCCACGTTACAGACGGGAGGACATCTGTGACATTCTGAACTGAGGATCAGAAGGACAGACCCTTGTATACCCACTTTACTCCACAGACTTATGTAGCTGGTAATCAGTGGCCTAAGTGTCATGGTGGATTGAATGAGACCTGAGGGCCTTATTTTTTCCATAGTAACAGCGAAGGCTCTGGGTTACTATGCAGTTAGGGTGGACAATTAAATCTAGAGTAGAAATTCTTAGACTCTAATCTGCAGGCAAACCATGTGGACATCTTACTAAAATGCAGATTCTTATTCTATAGGAGGAGGGAAGGCCCAAGGTGAGATCCTGCATGTCTCACAAGCTGCTCAGTGATGGTGAGACTGCAGGTCTCAGATGATGCTTGTAAATCCTAGCAGCACCAGGGCAGACCCTGGATGTCTGCGGGCAGAAAAGAGAGCTAGTGCTTTAAGCAGATCACACCCACAAGATAATTTGCCTTTCTTTCTTTCTTTCTTTCTTTCTTTCTTTCTTTCTTTCTTTCTTTCTTTCTTTCTCAATTTAAAGAAGGAACAGGAAATTTCCTATTTTAAAAAAATGAGTTCATATCCATAGAGGTGCTCCAAAGGCCATGATTTCTAGTGGGTGGATCTCTGTTCACTTCAGAGGCATGCACAGGGAATCTGCTTGGTCCTCCTAATTACCATCGAAACCAAAACAGAGTCTGGAATTTGAGTGGAGAGCCTGGAAGTGCTTCAAGCTTTAAAACTCTTTCTTAATTTCCAGCCTATCACTGGCTTATTTTCCAGTTTTACACCTTAATGTTTTTCCTCACTGACCTGGGTTTGGTTGTTTAAACCTTTAACCTCAGCCCTTGGGAAGCAGATACATGTGGATCAATGTGAGTTCGAAGTCATCTTGGTATTCTTTCAAGAACTTGAGCTAAGGATACATAGAGAGACTTTGTCTCAAAAGTCAACCAATCAAGCAAACAAACAAACAAAAAGCCTAAAAATCTTCCCATTGTAGTTATTTTTCCTGTGCTAGTGGCTGTGTGGACCTAGAGCCTCATGTGTGCCACAAATAAGTGTTTGTAAAAGGTGTGTGTGTGTGTGTGTGTGTGTGTGTGTGTGTGTGTGTGTGTGTGTTTGTGTGGGCAGTTGCCCTTAGACTCCAGTCAGATGTCTGTGAGCTGGAGTTACAGTTGGGTTGTAGCCGCCCAACATGGGTGCTGGGAATGGAACTTGAGTACTCTGGAATGGTATTACCCGATGGTAAGCCTTTATCTGCTCTCTAGTCCCTTCTTGTTACTTTTTATAGCAAAGTCTCACTAAGTTGCCCAGGCTAGCTTTGAATTCACTCTGTAGTCCAGGCAGGACCTTCTGTTTCAGCCACTCATGTTGCTAGAATTATAGGTCTTTGCCACCAGACCCGTCTGAAATTCTTCTTGGTGTAGTATTCTGTGAGCTTTGGCAAATGCGGTCTAGACACAGGGCATTCCCATCTTGCTCAATTTCCTGCTGTTGCTCCTAGGTAAAAGTCCCTTCCCCTAGATGCTATAGTTCTACCTTTTATAGAATGTCCCATGAATAGAATCAGACAACTGTGGCCTTTTAAGTCGGACTCTTTGACTCAGCAGAAAGTACTCATGATTAACATATGTTTTTGCATGTGTTAGTAAGTTCTATCCTTTTAAATTTATGAATGACATGCTAATACCACAGTTTGTCTACCTCTAATTGAGAGATCGTAACATTTCATCCTTTATTTCTAATGAATACAGCTGCTAGAACCACTTGTGCATAGGCTTTTGCTTAAACACAATTCTTATTTCTCCTAGATAAGAATCAAGGAATAGCCTTATTTGGTCACTTGGTAAGAAAACGACAAGCTGTTTTCCCAATGGCTATACCATTTAGCATTCATCCTAGAGACTTCTCATTGTTACTTCTGAGATCTGCTGGCCTCTGACCACGGGGCGCATTTCACTTTGGGGGCCTCAGTGAGGAGCTGCTGTGAGCAAGAGCCACCCAAGAGAATGTTGAGATCAGAGGTTTGGGGAAAGCTGGAGAGGCTGGGTTCCTTTCTCTAGTCCCTTCCTAGGTCCATCTGTTGAGATCTTCATGGCTGTTTTTTGCCTGTGTCTTTGAGTCCACCTTTCCCCCAGGAAGTATGCAGTCCTCCAACACCACCCTTGTGGCTAGGTAATGTGTCTTTGAGAGACGCTCCTCCCCACCTGAAAAGACTGAAATGTTCTGAGATCAATCCTCAACACACAACACACTTACCACTGACAGACCTCTAGCAGTTTTATTCTCCTGTCCTTCGTTGGGCAGCTGCAGGGCCAGCCCCTTGTCCCAGCTCAGCCCCTGTATGTTAACCTGAAAGCTATTCATATCATTTAACCTAGATGAAAATCCTCTCGTGCTCCTGTGCTCCCCCCTGCTCCCTGAAGTACAGTCTGCCAAGGTAAACCTGGGCTTAAGTCCTATATTATAGAAAGAAGATGAGAAATGTTACAGGTTTCCACGCTCTATTCAAGACACAGACTCTTTCCTAATCTAGAAGCGATGAGTCCTCACCCCTGTTGGGCTTTCTGAGAAAAATGACACTTGGGATTTTTTTTTTGTCTGTACATTCATTTCTGAAAAGACCATCATTGAGCAGAGGTAAACTCGAGCTGGCTTGAGGGGAGCTGTGTCGCCTTCAAATTTCCTATCACCCAGCTGTGTAAGGTCTTATTGATGGCCAGCTGAGTTCCTTTGGGGTTTTAATTCTGGAGGTGTTTTTGTTTTTATTTTGACAGGGTCTGGCTGTGTAGTTCAGGTTAATCTCAAATACATTATGTAACCCAGACTGACTTCACATTCCAGGTCTCCTTGCCTCAGCCTCTAGAATAGTGGGATTACGAGACTAGACCAGCTTCGCTGTTATGCTGGCCGCCAGCTGAATTCTTTCAGTTTTGAAAATGTGGACAGAAGAGGCTGTGAGCATCAAATCTATCCTTTATGTTCCAGAATCACTGGCATGTGTCATGAGGAACACAGATACTCTCCTCCCCCATCTCTGCAGACTTGAAAGAACACTCCCTTTAAGAGTTCCCTAGTTCCCACAGTTTCAGCAAAACAAAACACCATAGAAAATTTCATACACAAAATAAATTCCTTTTGGCTTGTTTCAGGACCCAAGCAGTATTCAGAGAATAATAGTCTCAGGTGACTAATTAAAAGTGACTTCCTTATAAGGAAAATTACTATATGAACCCCATGAAAAATCTTTATCCCCTGTCGTGTAATATTTATTAAACTTCGACTTTATATAAGATGATTCAGGGAGCATATGGAGAAAACCAAATGTGAAGACCATCCAGAGAGCTTTGTAATCATAGAGCACATAAAAAAATAATATCAGAATTGTATCAGGAACAGTAAACCCGTAGTCAGCATGGACAACCTTAGCTACACAATGAAATCACTTGGGGAACTCTAAAAATTGCTGATGCCTCAGCCCCACCCAAGAGATCCTGATTTAATTGGTTCAGATTGTAGCTTGAGCACTGAGGATGTTTAACATCTTCCAATGTGTAGCCATGATGAAAACTCTAGGCACTCAGCTGCACAAAAGAAGAGAGAAGAAGAATGACATTATACCAGCACCTTCTCTTACACCAGGGACCCTCCAAAGTGTATCTCACCTAGGGGTGTAGAATGAGACAGGCTTCAGGACTCACAAACACACAGGGATATGGGACTGTACCAAGATAGGAACTGAGAAAACGCCATACGGATTCTTGCATGTGTAGGATGGGATTGAATCATAACGGTATGAGAATAAATGAAGGACACTCTAGAAGGGGAGGGGAAGGGAGGGGAGGGAAGAAGAGGGGAGGGGAGGGAAAGAGAGAAGAGAGGAGGGGAAGGTAGGGGAGAAGAGTGGGGTTAAGTCTGGCAATGGACAATTAATTTCTAGGCTTGACTGATTGCATCTAAGAAACAGAAGTGAGGCGAGTGAGGAGAAAGAGGACCCTGGTTTTGCATGTTGTAATGCAGATCCCAATGAGTGGGCAGCTGAGGTGAAGTCAAGAGATTGTCTCATGGCCGGGTGGTGGTGGCACATGCTTTCAATCCCAGCACTCGGGAGGCAGAGGCAAGTGGATCTCTATGACTTCAAGGCCAGCCTGTTCTACAAGAGCTGGTTTCAGGACAGGCTCCATAGCTACAAAGAAACCCTGTCTCAAACAAACAAACAAAAAAAAAAGATTGTCTCACTAGCAAGGAGGCTAGTGAAGAGCCTCTGCTTACTTGGGTCCTACTTTAGGCCCTTGAGCCCATTTTTCTCATTGCCAAAGGAAAAAATGAAAAGGGTGACAGGCAGAGTCCATTGTTTTTCCAGAGATCAAGGGTCATGCATCCCTGTGGGCTTTATGTCTCTAAACTAAAGCACAGGTGGGAGTTACTAACCTCTCAGTTCACTCTGAGGACAAAAGTACCCAGTCTCTTCAACCAGCCCTCCTTCAGGTGGTCTTCCTGTAATTTGCAAAGTTCTTCCAGTGCTGACCTCTTGGAGAGCTGCTAGATAGTTCCATAAAATCCTGCTAGTTTTGCACAAAGCATCAGAGTTAAGCAGGACTCATCTTGAGGATTTTGTACACCTACTGGCTACCCTCCCTTCCCAAAGAGTCTGACTCAGCAGATCTTAGGTAGTGCCCAAGAATATGCTTGGCAAAGAAGCCTTTCCTGGGGCCAATGCCACCACTGCTGCTGCTTAGAGGTCTATACTCTGAAGGGCCCTAGCTGAGTCTCCCCTTTTCTGCTAGCTCCCTCAGCTGTGGATTCTTGAATGTGGACCACTGTTTATCTTTGGGGGTGGGGTGGGGGCGATAGGATTAAACTTTAGCGACCGCTTTAGCTGACGTTAGTTGGCATCCTCTTCCAACGTGTAGCGTCTCTTTGGTAGGACTCAAGCATTGTTTTAAAGGCAACTTGGTGGGAAATAGAATATGTAATGTCCATGTCCTTTCCAGAAGGCCCACTGCTTCTAATGTCTTACCTGAGCACATGAGCTATGAAGGTGTAAGAGGCGGATGAAGGGTCAGATAGCTGTATCATTAAGACTTGGCAAATTTAAAGTCTATGTTACAGTGACACGTTTTCTTTCCTTGTCTTTTCTTTTCTTTTTCTTCTTTTTTTTTTTTTTTTTTGCTGTTGTTTTGTACCTGGGGGATATTTTGGCAGGTAGACATTCTCTTCCTATTGACATTCTTGACAACCCTGTCCACACTGCTGAGCTTCCTTTGAAGTTTGAGTCCTCGGACATTTCCAGCAAGGAATCCCTATGTTTCTTCTCCATCTTGTGAGATGAAATTCTGTTTGATTTAGTTAGGGTACCAACTCATCTTCTTTTTTGGCCCCCCCCCCCCCCCAAATAGAATTTGAAACACGTCCAGGTATCTTTACAAGGAGCAGCTCGCCGTCTGAATGATCTGCTCAAGCAAAGCCACTTTTCAACCACTGCCCTTTCTTATGTCCTGCAGCTGGGTTTTGAGGTTTGGTTACCAAAGGGGAGAGATAAGGATAGGTTGTTGCTTCTTGGTGACTGGAGGCTATGTCTATGGATGGCCATGTTGAGAAACCGAAGCAGCCTAGTGTTGGGTATAAGCAAATGCTTCTTAACCCCTATTTGGAATTTGCAATTCCTCAGTTGCCTGCCCAGAAGCCTCAAGTGCTCCTTGCTTTTACCTCTCCAGCTCTGTGCTGGGAACCCACTAGTCCTGCAGTACCTACACTGGGTTCTTCTCTCCTACAGAAGGGTGGTTCTTAGGCAACAGCTGGAGTTTATTTTGATCTCTGTCTTTTGAAGCCAGAAACTGTTCATGTGTAACTTTAAAGAAAACTGTGATTTTTTTTTTTCCTAGCACAAAGCTGCAATTTCAAGGCAGGATTCTATTAAAAACAGACAAATAATTCCCATTCCTTCCTGGTCCTGCCTATTGTTTTCTTAAGTTTGTTTGGATTCCCAGATTGAATCCTTCTGTCTTAGTCTCCAAAGAGAGGGTCCCGGCCATGGCTGCCCCATGAGGTTGACTGTCTGGTGAGGTCCTCGGGGGACACTTCCTGTTTCTCTGTCACAGAGGCCTACGGAGGATGTGGGAGAATGTCTCCTGTCTTCCCTATTCAGAGAGCCTTTTATTTCCTCCTTATGTTTTGTCTATAGCCAGCTTTGGTTTTCCTTAGAAGAACTCTTCCTAGGAAGAAGTGTTGGTCCAGAGCCAGCACTACTTATAGATACTCAGTAAGTCCCGGTGTTGGTTTAAAGAACCCAGGACTGTATTCAACACCCAATCCACTGCACCTACAGAAACACATCAAAGACTGCTATCTGCTGCTAGCCACATGCTTCTGGATGCATCCAGTGCACGATGCCCCGTGTGTACAATATGATCCTTTGCCAAGGAAGCATCCTTTATGATGCAGCCATGGCTCCATTCTCCCAAAGATCCCTGGTGTGTTCAGTCTCTTTCACATAGCCATTGCCCATTGGTCAGAACTGGATGCTAGTTGCAACTCAGAATCAAGAGTTGGCTTTCCAATGGAGAACAAACCTGAAATAGAAATGGGCTGTTATTGTCGCCTTCATATGATTTCTCTTTTCCTCTGTTACAGCCTGACCATATTATGGCCTAGCGGGGACAGAGGGACATCCCTGTCCCCCTTTTTTTTTCTCTAGGGAGGGTGCACATTCTTGGTGGCAGGTGTTGATGCACTCAGTTATACACACAGGTAAATGTAGACTTGCTGAGAGATCTAGTGAGAGAGGAAGCGATTATTTTTTTCAGGCTAAGTATTCTGAACTGTGTCTGGTGAAGAATCGTAGGCTTTAAGCGGAACCCTCTGAAGCTCCTTTCTCAGAGTATTCCAAGTAGAAACAGGCAAGCCACATTCTTTCTAAGTTTGCCTTTTCCTTGGGGGAAAGCAAGGGCTGCCTGAGACTGGCAGATGCAAATTCTCTGAGCATCCTGACAAAGATAGGAACTTTAGCTAGCACAAAAAAAAATCCAAATAAACAGATTTTCAAACAGACCAGCTTTCCTCTTGGTAGCTGAAAAGGAAACCCCACATCCAGGGGGAATGCAGATCAAAGCGAAGTCCACAAATGATGCAGAAACACATAAAATAACAAACAAGCCCGGTGGGAAGAGGGAACTTTTTGTAAAAGAATAGGCCTCTTCATATTACACTGAAACTGAATGCAAGATTGCAAGCTAAGATACATGAGCTGGGAATACAAAGCTATAGTTTCTTTTCCCTTTTTGGGGGGCTGGGGGTTATACCTTTAATAGGTCACTTTGGAAGCCACTAAAAGCAGCAGACAAAAGATAGGTCCCTTGTTGGAAACCTTGCCTCCTTTACCTCTGGCAGTTGTCTTTGCCTCTCTCTTGGTATAAACTGGACAGAGTAATTAATCTATTCTGGCTGTAAAAGTAGAGCCTGAAATGCCCTGGCCTGTGAACATTTCATATCAAAAGCAGACCATTTTTCATTCTTCAAAACCCAGTTCTACTGATTGGTGTCCCAGGTGAGAAACCACTAAAATGGCTGGCATGATAATATTTTCGTTTGCAGATGGTCCTTTCCCCGGTTGTAAAAATTTATTTGAGTGAACTTTTCAGGAGAATCATAGTTAGCAAGGCAGAAAAGCCAGTCTTGGAGAGTTTTATCTTTGGGAAATGGGTCTGTTTTAACACATATCTATGTTGCTAGCAGGTGCTGAGTGGCTACTAAACAGCACCGCATGCTATTGCTGTCTATTTAAAAACCAGAATCACTGTCTTTGCTAAGTGTTCTATCCTGTTTGGGAGCTTGTGGTGTCAGGCCTCTCTCTTAAAGACCTTGAGGTGTTATGCAGACATTGCATTGAACTTGGTACTCATGTATGTCTTTCACTAGGAAAGAGGACCCGACCGTTACCTTTAGATAATTTTTAGTAATGTCTCTCAGACTGTGTGAGTGGCCTCAGAATATTATTACCTGAGTCTGTCTCTCCTAGTGGATTTTGGGTCACCACATGTATTTGACTTCAAGTGGGCTCTCACTGAATTGTTCTCTCTGGAAATTACATCACTTTGCCTTCCTGCTACCATAGAACAATTCTGCCTTATTGTTTCATATTCTTGGAAATGCTGTGATCATATACAAAATAAACCAGTTCTTTAAATTATCTATCTATCTATCTATCTATCTATCTATCTATCTATCATCTATCGACGATCTATCATCTGTCGATCTATCTGAGTAGGAGAATGGGGGTAGGTTAGGTGTGCCATGGCATGTACTGGAGGCCAGAGGACGACATGTAGAAGTCATTCTCATCTCCTACCATGTGGGGTTGGGGCCTGAACTCAGGTCATCAGGCTTGCTGGCAGGTTTCTTTACCCACTGAGTTATATTGCTGGCCTAGAACAATCTGTCTTCTCCTCAGATCATAAGCTGACTTCTCTACATTTCAGTGATAGGCTCTTCAACTCCCTAAACTGGATTCCTGAATGTGACATGAAGAATGGACAGCAGTGTGACAAGCTGTCCTGCCAGCCTCATTAATTCCTGGCCCATTGTTTCCCCAATAATCTACGGTTCTTTTCCTGTCACACTTTTATACATCCTTGACTCGGTCCCTGGGGTCTCCATTCTGTTCCTCTGATCTTTGCTTGTTTCTATACTGAGACTATACTGTGCCTTAGTATCAAGCATACACAAATGGTAGATATTTGGTAGAATTGGTTTTTCAGTTCATCTCCATTCTTTTTAAAGTTGGCTCGCCTATCCTTGGGCCTTTTCTTCTCCATATATATTTTGTAATCTGGATGTCAAAGTCTATGAAAAATTCTGCAGACATTTTTTTATTTTCATATTGTGTTAAAATTATGTTTGAATTTCCAGATTGAAGTTCTTGTAATTTTAAATCTTCCCACCTATAAACATGGTATGCTGCCTTGTATGATTATTTACTAAGGCCTTTTAATGAAATATTTGTTGATAGAATGCTTGCCAATTTTTTTCCAAGATAGCATCTTTTATTTTTATTGCTTCAACTTTTGCTTTTGGCAACCAGCAACACCGACTTGTGTATTCCATATCTGTAACCCAGATTTCAAATGTATTCAGTGTTAAAGGGAACGTATATAATATAGTGTTTGTCTTCAAATCTCCTAGTCTCACTAGAATCAGAGAATGGTGGAACGATGGGAATACATGGGCATTCTATGCTATGGTAGCATGCCAGCTGTTCCCCTTGTGAATGGATGGTAATATGTACAGTTAGAAAGAAGTCACAGACAGACTGGTTCAGTTAGAGAAGGACCTGCAGGAAAGGTGGGTGAAAGATTCGGTAGCATTTTGATCACTAGATGAAATATATGAGAAGAAAGAAAGCATGTTCTCATAAATTTGCATATATTTTGATAACAGAGGGTTGGGGACTGTAAGAGTGAAGACTGTGGTTGGGTGATGGAGAGCCCATGCTTTGTCTTTTGCTCTCTAGAAAGTCTCCCAAAGCTAGAGGATTTCTTGAGCTTTAGTGGTCCTTTGCACAAAGAGACGGTTGGACAGCACAAGTAGACTTCTATTGTATCTTTTAAACTCATCTTGATTAAGAACTGAGTATGATCTGAGGTAGAGTAGTTGCTCTACCTGAAATCAGATCTAAAAGACAAGTCATAGAGCTGGGGTAGAGAGAAGGAGTCAGCTTCAAACATTAAGACAGACTGGAGCTCTCAGAGCTTTCTAAGACAGGTGATCCGAGATACAGTACGCAGTGTATCTCACCTCACTTGCCTTTTACTCATTTATGTAAAAGTGTTTGGGGGGATGTTATTGTAAGCGGAGACTGCTCATTCATTCCTGGCTACCCAGACCTGAATAATCACACAGAAACTGCATTCATTACAACACTGTTTGTCCAATAGCTTAAATGTATTCCTAGCTAGGTCTTACACCTTTAATTAACCCATTTCTATTAATCTGTGTATCACCATGAGGTTGTGGTCTGCCAGTAAGGTAAGGTTCCGGTGGGTGTCTTTCTCCTTTGGCAGCAAGATGGCATCTGCCTAACCCTACCTACTCTCTCTCTTCCAGCCTGGCTATATTCTGCCCTGCCATAGGCCAAAGCAGCTTTATTCATTAAGCAATAAGAGCAAGACATATACAAAAGGACATCCCATATCATGTTATAGCTATATTTTATTTTTAAACTAACCCATTGTGCATGTTAATAGGTTATTGTGTGATGTTCCAATAGGATCATAATCAAATCATGTTCAAATCAAGTTAAATATGCCTCCTCTTCAAGCACTGTTATACCATGTACCCTCTAGCAACCAATGTTCCTGCCTCAGTCTCCTCGGTCTTAGAATTACAGGTGTAAGCTACCATCTCTAGCTTCAGTTATCATTGCTTTAGGGTGTAAAGTTTCAAACTACTTTCTCATAAACACCCAAAATCTGTAGTACATGATTACAAGTATAGTCATCCTACCATGTAATAGTACACTAGAAGGGCTTATATCATTCAGTGCCCACTGATCATCCTTTTCTCACTCCAAAAAGATCTTATTCTGTGAGGTTTTTAGAGTCATCTTCATGGTGTAAATTAAGGTTACAAGGTAGAAGTACTGGTTAGGATCCATGGGGGAAATAAGAAGGAACCTCTCCCTGGGTATCCAGGATTCTTGTGGAGCCCTCATTATTCTCAGTTGTCTGAGAAGTAATTTTTTTGTCACCCTCAAAGTTTCCTTTTCCAAATTATGCTGTTCTTTTCTCCACTGAGCATCATTTATTTAATTTCCTGAAGGAGTCAGGTTGTGGAAGCAGGATGCCCATTTCAGTCACATTGGCTGGTGTGTCTCGATGGTGGAGGAGGGAGCTGTCAGAGCCTGAAGTGGGACGAGCATCATGAACCAGAGGGGTGGCAGTCTGCTGTTAGAGAGTGTCTCAAGTAGGTATGATTTTCCCTTTTTAAAGTCCAAGAGACTTCGCTCTGGATAATTGTGGAGCTTATGGGGCCCAAGTCAGCTCAGGGGAAATATAAGGAATTGATCCTTCCTATGAAGGCCACTATTCCCAGGAGAAAGGCTAGAAAATTCTGCTTAGATGTTTGATTCTTTTTTTTTTCATGGTTTATTTTTTTTTTATATTTAAAAATTTCCATCTCCTTCCCTCCTCCTCCCCCCTCCCTCCCCTCCTCCTCCCCCTTCCCTCCCCTCCTTCTCCCCCTTCCCTCCCCTCCCCTCCACCCATACCTCCCCTCCCTCCCTCTCAAGGCCAAGGAGCCATCAGGGTTCCCCATTCTATGCTAAGACCAGGGTCCTCCCAACTCCCCCCTGGTCCAGGAAGGTGATCGACCAAGCTGAGAAGGCTCCCACAGAGCCCGTCCATGCAGAAGAATCAGAGCCCAGAGCCATTGTCCTTTGCTTCTCAGTCAGCCCCCGCTATTGGCCACATTCAGAGAGACGGGTTTGGTCGCATGATCCATCAGTCCCATTCCAACTGGAGTTGGTGATCTCCCATTAGTTCTGTCCCACCGTCTCCATGAGTGAACGCACCCCTCTCGTTCCTGACTTTCTCCCTCATGTTCTCGCTCCTTCTGCTCCTCATCAGGACCTTGGGAGCTCAGTCCAGTGCTCCAATGTGGGGCTCAGTCACCTTCCCCATCTGTCGCCAGCTGGAGGTTCCCTCACGGTCCTGACTTTCTTTCTCATGTTCTCTCTCCTTCTGCTCCTCATCAGGACCTTGGGAGCTCAGTCCGGTGTTCCAATGTGGGGCTCTGTCATTTTCTTCATCTATCGTCAGGTGGAGGTTCTATGGTGATATGCAAGAAATTCATCAGTATGGCTATAGGAACTGGCCTTTTCAGGCTCCCTCTCCTCAGCTGCCCAAGGAACTAACTGGGGGCATCTCCCTGGAAACCTGGGAACCCCTCTAGGGTCAAGTCTCTTGACAACCCTCAGGTAGCTCTTTAAATTAGGATATATGCTTCCCTGCTCCCATATCCACCCTTCCTATATCCCAAGCACCCCATTCCTCCGAGCTCCCCCCGTTCTTCCCTTCACACTTTTCTCTCCCCATCTTCCCTTGGCCCAGTCTTGCCCAACCCTCAAGTTCCCAATTTTGTTTGATTCTTGAAGCCAGCTAGAGGACTTGGACACTCCCAGACTTTAGCCCCTCCCTTTGTGTTGAACCCCTCCTCATTTAACTGTCCTGCTTCCCACTTTAACGTTCACCCCCAGTAACAGGGAAAAGAAGAGGGCAGCAGGAGCCTACCTTGCTATCCGAAGAATCCTGTTCTGGAAATGGGGCACTGTCAACTACTCATTGTGTTCTAGGTGACATCCTAGCCCAAAAGATTTCTTTGAAGGGGCTGGAGAGATGGCTCAGAGGTTAAGAGCACTAGCTGCTCTTCCAGAGGTCCTGAGTTCAATTCCCAGCAACCACATGGTGGCTCACAACCATCTATAATAAGATCTGTTGCCTCTTCTGGTGTATATATGTTAACAGAACATTGTATGCATAATAAATAAATAAATAAATAAATAAATAAATAAATAAAACTTAAAAAAGAATTCTTTGAATATCACATAAGATTCCTTGAGAAAAACAATGCCAAATTCTTTACCAATTACTAAGGCAATGTTTCAATTCTCCTCCTATGACCGTTTCTATGATGCTAGAATCGAGACTGTATTAATCCCATTTCAACTTTGCCATCCATAACCATCAGTCAGGTTGCTAGACTAAGAAAGCAAACCTGGAAGACAGAGGGGGAACCTCTTGCTTCAGCTCTCACCTGACCAGCTTTATGGCAACATCAGTTGACTCCAGTCTGAGGTTTAGCCACTATTTTGTGAACACTCTCAGGGGCTCTACCATCAATTACCCATCCCCTATTTTTGGAGACCTAGGTCAAGCTCCCAGAAGTGATCAGCCTTGAGAACAGCATTATCTGAATTTAAGTTTAATAATTCTAATCTCTCCCCTTTGATAGATTGTTTCTTTTGAGTGATATTTCTGTCTCCTTGCTAACTTGGTCCTATTCATACTTTTTGAATTAATTAAAATGTTCTATCCAGATATTTCTATTATATTCTTTTTATTTAATCACTGGTATGGTTTCTGACTCCTAACTAGTCTGCTGGTTTTTATACTACATTTTTCATAAGGATCAGGGTTCATGGAAACACAGATGGACCTATATCCAGAGCTTCTGATTCCATAAATCTGAATGGGACCAGTATTTGTATTTACATTCTTATGTGATGCTGGTCTCGTGTGGTCTAAGGCTACACTCTGAAATGTCCTTACTTACAAGTCAGGTAGATAATGCTGTTTTTTAGGTGATGTCTTTGTTGGGGCTGAATACTGACAAGCAACCTTTTTATAGAGCATGGGTTTCTTTACAGGCTGATGGCTGGATACCCAAGAAGGAGCAGATGGAGAAAATGAGGAGGAAACAGGACCACTCAGCAGAAACTTCATGTAGCAACCTTGGAAATCATATAAAATCACATCTTCCACAGCTCATGAGTTACATATATCTGTTAGAAGTCACAGCCTAGGTTTAAGATGAGAGGTCCCACATCTCAGACCAAGATTCTGAAGAGTAGAAGAGATCAGCAATACTACTGTGGATATGTTGGGGGAAAAGTCTCTGGCAAACTGTCCTCTTGACACCCGTCAGTTTTTTTATTTTTAGTTTTTATCTAGCAGCCCTATTCTTCCTTCCCTTCTAACCACTAGACCAGAGGTAGACCCTAACATGGGACCTGGGCTAATACGATTCATCTCTGACCAAAAAGTTCAACTATACAGCAAAGAGAATGATAAAGCCAGTGTGGTTGGTAGAGCTCTGGACTGGGGCAGGCACTTTTGGTCCATGTCTTTAGAGGAGCTACAATGCTATACTCTATTACACACAAAGAAAGGAATGAGAACGGGAAAAAGACACATTTGTTTCTAAGGGCTCTCCATCTTTGATGAAGACTTCCTAATCTTGGGTTAAAGGCACAATCTTATGCCATAGAACACACCACCCCCTTTCTAAACCTATATTGTGTTTTTCTGTATTCTAGGTAGACTGTGGAACAGGAGAAAAATTATTCTTCAAAAGAGAGATTTCTGTCTATCCAGTAGGCTGTTTCGTACTGGGATGGTCTTGGATCTGCATTCCATGGCTCCTGCCCTTTGATTTTATGTTTCTTATCAAAGGTAGCCCCACCTTCCCCACCCATTATTCCTCAACTGATATTGTGAACTAGAACAAATATCTCATGGAACTAGGCCAGAGCAAATAAATGAGCATTTTTTTCTAAAACCAGCTAGATTTTAAAGTTTTAATTCAACAAAGCAGTAGGAGAGATGCTTGGTAGCTGCATTTTAGGAAACATAGTGAGGTAGGATGCTTAGTGATGATTTGAGTTAGGGAGGCTGTTAGGCATTTGTCCATTCGTCTTGTCTGGTTCTGGGAGCCTGTGCCCGGATGTTCTGTGCTTGGACTCTAGCATCATGAATGACTGCCTTCCTGAAAGGGTGACCCTTGGGCTACTGCAGCCACTTTGCTCACACAACATGTAGATTTCTAGAAGCATCCAGGAGTTTATGTCTTCCTGCTAAAGCCTGTGACTCAGGACTGACTAGTGTGTGTTTCTGAAAGCCTAGTTTCTTTATTTCCAAGTCAGCTGTGTTGTTGAGTGTGATTCGTGTCCTCAAAGTGTTTTGCAGCATGGGACTTTGCCTGAAATAGCCATCTTGCTTGAGTCCTTTTGATCCTTGTTTTGGGACCTCCATTCCTGTACAAGTTTTTACTGGGAACATTTAAAAATATAAATCATTCATATAGTAAATCTTCTCTCAGGCTCTGCTCCCAAAAACCCAACCTAAAGTGTGAGATAAAATGATATGGTTAAAGAAAATAAACACTCCCTTTAAAATGATCAAACAAATGTTCAGATCTCTGCTTACAGAATTGATTTATTATGGTGCACCAGTTGTGCCTCTACCTTTGACTCCCTATCTAGAAGACAGAGGTGA
The DNA here is from genome assembly GCF_903992535.2 of Arvicola amphibius. NCBI lineage: Eukaryota > Metazoa > Chordata > Mammalia > Rodentia > Cricetidae > Arvicola > Arvicola amphibius. Next base: position 38,941,928 of record NC_052051.1, on the reverse strand, counting down.
TAATTATTAACTTGTGGCTTCTTGTAGCCAATATAGATTTTATCTCTATAAATCTATAACTATATCAAACAGGGCTTGAAAGGCCTAGATGAGCCTTGCCTAGTAGTGTTTTCTGTGGCACAAAATTCTGTACACTATTCCCCATGGTAACTACTAGTGATATGTAGTCACTAATTTTATGTGAAAGCAAATGTTTAATTATTAAGATATGTAGGTGCATGTAGCACAGGCCTGCCATTTGGGACATCATCCAATAGTATCATAAAGACAAGTCCTCAAATTTTTAATAATTTACTGTGATTATATAAAATGTGGTTTTGGAAATAAGAACAAAGATATTAGGAATGAAGAAAAATAATGCCTTACAACTTAGTTTCGAATGGTCTTGAGAAACAGTGGTAAATGCTAACTGCTAGAGAATTTTGGTGAAAGTTCTATTGGGTTTTTCTTTTTTTTTAATGAACAAAAATGTTAAAAAAATCAGAATTTCTACTGGTAAAATAAACTGGAGCATCAAAAGGCATCCTCATACTCGTATCACTTAGAAGTATGGAGGAAAAGACTAGATAGGAGAAAATAAGGTGCTTGAAATAATGAAAATGTGCCTAAATTATTTTTATCCTAATCTGCATGATTGCTTGCAATTTCATTTTGAAGATATTCCAAACAAAAAATTTATTTCTGGCTGGACATGGTGGTTGGTGCATACTTGTTATTCCAGGACGTAGGAGATTGAGGAAGGAGGAGCCTGAGTTTGAGGCTAGCCTGACTGACATGGTAAGATCCTAGCAGACACATACAAAATATGTTCTTTCTTTCTTCCTTCCTTCCTCCTTTCCTTCTTTCTTCCTTCTTTCTTTCCTTCCTTCCTTCCTTCCTTCCTTCATTCCCCCTCCCTTCCTCTTTCTTTCTCTCTCTCTCTCTCTCTCTCTCTCTCTCTCTCTCTCTCTCTCTCTCTCTCTCTCTCTCTCTTTCTTTCTTTCCTTCTCAACTAGGATTAGCTATGTGACTTGTTGTGGCCAGTGGAATAGCAAGGGTGGATATGAGCAACAAATACTTACCTTTTGGTATTTGCCTTTCTTGATACTCTCAGGCTCTTGAGGGCTCTGCATCTACCACTATGAGATCAAGCCTGGACAAGCCTGTTGGCAGATGAAAGATCATATGCAGAGGGGCCTTGCCATGTCAGTCATTATACCTCCATTCTTGGCTAAGATCCCAGATTAAAGATAAGGTCTCAGATAGGAGATATTGGGTCCTCTAGCTCAAAGGTAGCTGTATTTACAGCATGCTAGTTGCTATAACAAACACATTCCAGATGTATAAAGGCTCCGAGAAGTATTTTCACTTTTGATTTACTTCAAGTTTATAGCCAGGTCTGGTGATTGAGTGGGTAGATCTATTAAGGCAGGATTCTTTTATCTTTTGGTTCTACCATTTTCAACACTCGTTTTACTTACATCAGCTAGAGAAGAAAAGAGAATGGGGAATGACTTGTGTGGAATTTTATGGCCCTGACCACAAAGCGAGACATATCTTTTCCATATATATTGTACAGTCAGAACTCAGCCATATGACCATACCTCATTACATACCGGTGCAATATTTAGAAATCTTACTAGTGTTATGTGTTCAGTGGTATTATATGATTTCATAATGCTGTGCAGTGTCAGCACCATCCGTCCCCACAACTGCTTTCATACCGTCAACCTGAAATTCTGTGCTTGAGTAAGCAATCGCTGCCCAATCCCCTGTCCGTCATGTGCTGATAACGACTGTTGTACTTTCTGTTGTGTGACTTTGATACTGTCACATATCTCCTGTATGTGACCATACTAAAGTCTTTCTGTGGCTATCTTAGTTTTCTTAGAATTATGTTCTGAAGTGTAATATAATAATATATAATATTTAATAATAATGTTCATAGTATAGCATGTGTCAGAATTTCATGATTTTGTTGTTGTTTTCCCCCCTTTTATAAAAAAATAGATTCTTGCTGGGCATTGGTGACACATGCCTTTAATCCTAGCGTTAGGGAGGCAGAGACAGGTGGATCTCTATGAGTTTGAGGCCAGCCTGGTCTACAAAGTGAGCTCTGAGACAGCCTGTTATATACAGAAACCTGTCAACAAAAGAGAAAAGAAAGAGATTCTTTTCTCATACAATATATCCTGATAAAGTTCCCCCCTCTCTCCTCTCCCTTCACCTCCCCTCCCCTCCAAATCTATTTCCTGTCTGTCTCTCATTAGAAAAGAACAGGCTTCTACGAGATAACCAACATGACAATATAAAATGTAAGATAACGCAAAAACTCAATAGTCATGTTGGCCTCAAACTGGATCATCTTGCTTCAACCCTCTGAGTATTGAGTGTTGGGATTACAGACATATGCCACCATACCTGGTTAGAATTTCTTGCCCTTTTTAGGACAAATAATATTTTACTGTATATATATCCTGTATTTTGTTTAGCCATTCATCTATCAGTAGATACTTTGGTTGTTTTATGTAATAACTGTTATGAATAATGCTGCTATGAGCATAGGTATAGACATAAAAAGACATAGTCTTGTGTATTAAAAAAGAGAGCAACCCACATTTGTGCCCTGAGTGAGGGATAAGTTTAGTTGAAAGGCTTGGGGATCAATGGGGACAGTCTAGGCATAAGATTATGGGGCTCCATGGAGACAGTGGAAGATATGTTGGAGAGCAGTCATCTCTCTGCTTTACCTGACAAGAGAAGGCAAATCTCTCTTTTTTTAAAAAAACGTATAATCATTTGAATTGATGGACAAAAATTGATTTAAAAAGTTTGGTAAGCAATTCATCAAGGCAGCTAAACATAGTATAAAAAATAATTAAATCCCACTTGTGGGCCCAGTGTAACTTGTGGGTTTTAGGTTGTGAAGTTAGTTTGTAGGCCAGATTCATTCTGGTTGGAAAGGCCTCAGAAATCATATATTCTGTGGGTGAATACCAGGCTCTAGTATGCATTAGACAGTTAGACCAAGGGTGTACATTAGCCTGGGATTCTGGTAGGCCTCGTTCCATGATTGAAGATCTGCCATAATGAGGCAGAGAAAGGTATTTTTCGCTGAGATTTCCATACATTTTTAAAGAAGAAACAGCTGTCTGTGTCATGTAGGGGTATGAGGCAAGGCTAAGGATGAGGCAAGGCTAAGAAGGAGGAGAGAGAGAGAGAGAGAGAGAGAGAGAGAGAGAGAGAGAGAGAGAGAGAGAGAGAGAGAGAGAGAGAGGAAGAAGGAGGAGGAGGAGGAGGAGGAGGAGGAGGAGGGGGATGGGATTAAATGTGAAATGGCCATGAGATGAACATCCAGATCGTGACTTTCACTGTTGTACCTGCTGCTGCTGGCATCATCAAGAGGCTGCTGGGAGAGGAGCCAGGTCGCGGCCTCAGCAAAGAGGTGATTTCACCGTTAGTCACAGGCGCCCTAGGTATTTACCGCTCTAAGACTGTGTAGACATACATTTCCTCTAACCCTGTGAGTGGCTGTAGGTATGAGCTTTGTACTGGTCACACCTTAGGTGATTAAGAAGTACAGCAAACATTGGAACTGAGAAGCTCATTATTTTCTTGGTCAAGGGATGATGACCTGGAAGTCACGGTAGGATTGCCTATTTACATTGTAGGTAAGTTTGGAGACTTTTGTCTGTCTCATGGTTTCACGTCCACCTTAATGGATCTGTAGCACCCTTATGCAATGCCAATGTGTCTAGGCATTGTGGAACCCTGGACCCTAAACCCACCAGTTCACATCCTTGGGTTTATGATCTGAGGAAAGAAAATTAAAGCACATAATCCCAGAAAAAGCAAAGTTAAGTCTAATGTAGGCGGGATAGCATGAAGGTTAAAAGGAATGTGGGGGTGGAAGAGACAGTCCTAGACAGGAAGAGGGAGGGGAGTGGAGTCAGAGCTAAGGTCCATTTCTCTCTTCCCAGAAATCAGGACTTTGGGTAGAGGAAATGTTATTCTTGCTCGCCTGATACACAGGTACTACTACTTCACCTGCTCAAAGAAAATGAAGATCAATTAAGGAATTTAAAGCAGATGTTTGGAACATTTTGTTGAATCCGGCGCCCATTTTGTCAAAGGGGTTTCAGTTTTCTGAAATGTGAAGCTCTTAGGGATGGCATGTGCCTGAGACAGCAATGACTGGAGGAACCATTGCTGTGCATTTTGGGAAAGTGAGAAATGTCTGTCCTCCGAACAGAATTCTTAGAAGTCCCAAAATGTGTACGCTCAGAAGGCTGGAGTGCATACGATGTTTTTAAGGTTCTGTTCGGGACTTGTGTTAAAATAAAGCTGTAATCTGTAGCCACATAACAAGTATCACAACCCTTTTCATGGTTACAATTCCAAGTTCTTGATACTACACTTTCTGTTTGGCAGGAGGGTAAGTGGAGAAGGTGAAACTTGCTATGTTCGGACAACATGTGCTCATGTGCCTCCAGTTTGGATCCAAAGGCACAATTTGGATCACGGAGTTGGTTATGCTCCTTTGCCAAGTTGGGCAAGGAATCCTGGCTGCAAGATGCTATTTAAAGATGTAGAGGATCAGAGTGGATGTCAAGGCATTTGTATTTGGGCTTCTTTGGTGCCACTGTTTGAAAAAGCAAAGATATCTGGCTTTCCTATTTCTTTCCATTTTAATGTAGAATGAGTGTTTCTTCAGTCCTCTTATAGAACTTCATCTTGAAAAAGAAAGAATCTTCTCTCCAAGCTGGCATCTCTAAAATAGTTATTTTGCAACAAAACTGCATCTACTAACCAGTGTTATTGCTTCTGGGTCAGGGTTTTGGCCATGATTATTGTGCCAATGTCTCTGTTGATTATAAAATGAAATGCTTCACTTGCTGACTGATATTCTTTCCAGACAGACAAAATATGTTGCAAAGAAGTTAAATGTGAAGATTATTTATGTCACACCACTAGGGAAACTAAATACCCAGTAGTTAAAAAAAGAAAGAAGGAAAGGGAAAAAAAAAACCCATTGAAGCCTCGAGGAACACTGGCTGAACACAGGTGCTCCATGCTTACTGCTTTTCACCCTGGGGTGGGATTCGGACATCAATACTCTGACTGATGGGAACTCTTCTTGGATATACTTTTTTTTTAATTATAATTTAATAAAACCCTGCTGATCTCTCTCTGAAGTGATAGACCCAGATGTGAATCTGATTCTGCAATCTCTTATAGTAGAAAATAAGCTTTTCCCAAATTGGAGGAAGACATGAGATAACTTTATTGCCCATGATGTTTGTATTACTCAAAAATTTTAAAACTGATAGAATAATTGCACATATACATGTCTACACATAATGACCAAAGCACGGTCATTAGAGTAGTCACCATCTTAAACATTTTATGCTACTTTAGTGCTTTCTACGCTCAGGAACTTTTGACAGACAAGCGTATTTAAATAAGAAAATAGTGTCTGAAATATGCAAACAAGCAGCTTGCAGGGGGAAGATGAGCAGGGAGTACATGGTCAGAATGAGAAGCAGCCATGCCACCCCGGGCTGGGAACTGGAGACAAGTGCAGTAATGTGATTATGGTAATGACTCAACAAGTCATCGTCTGCTGCCTTTGTTTGCTGTAATTAACTTTTTGGAATTGCATAGCCTCTGTCTCTGGGCTCATCAGCTGGCCCAGTTCTTGTGTGTCTCAGGTCTGTCATTTTTCCCTGGGTGCCGGGAGCCTTTAAGTGCATTGCTAAATGAATTCATTGGCGGAACAAAGCTTTGGTGGTCGAATAGAGATGGCTATCTTTTGTTGTCAGACATTCAATCCCATATAGCAATCCAATTACTTAGGCCGTTTGTATCAGTCTTATTAGGACTGGCCATTCAGGCCAGCTCCAATGCTGATCGCTGTGTCCTGGAAGAATGTGGTGGAACAGATTAGTGCTTTAATGAGAAGCTTTCTGAAGGCCAGATCTCTTCCATTGTATACATATATCGAGATCTAGGAATCATTTTTAGGCGAGGGCCCGGAGTCACTGTTACAAAAGACTGATCAAAGGATGGCTGGAAATCTGTACAATTGCTTCAAGAAATTTTATGGGTTATAAAATATTGGCACAGGTTCTGTCTGTTATGGGCTATCTGACAAAAATCTCTAGTAGGCTGGGAAAGGAAATTGCTTATTGGCGTTTATTCTGTGGTATGGCTATCTCTGGAGTTTGCATTTGAACTCTCTCTTCACTGTGCTACAGGTCAAATTCTGTAGTCAGCACGAACATTCCAGGAATGTGGGCTGCACAAAATCAACATAAGCCTTGCTCCATATTCTGCTACCCAGAGAAAAACATACAGAGAGAGCAGCCCAGACAGGGGTATCCAGATAATTGCCAAGGAAAAAAAATCACAGGGTGGAGGAAGACGGTGGCACTTAATATGTGGATGTTGAAACCCAAAGTTAATGTGTGAAAGAGGAGTGAAATTTCTGAGCCCCCCAGGTCTGTCAGGAAAAGGTGGTGATTGGTTTCCAAGACTCCAAGAAACAATACCCAACCTCTGCATGGCATGCCTTTAGCTTTGGAAACATTTATGAAATGTCACGTGGAAAGAAGTTTATCTTAAAGGAAGCAAGTGTGTCATACTTGGAATGTTTTTAACAAACAGAAAAGCATTGATTTAATGTAGAAACATTTAAACAAATGCAAAAATATCCTGCCCTCAGATTCAATCGTCATAGGAAATCTTACAGCTAAGGGCACTAACCTGCTCCCTAGGGCTAACCTAGGACTCAAACAAGTTTTATTTCTTCATTTCTTGCTATTACACTTTTTATTTTTTTTATTATTTTTAAAAATTTTTAAAATTCAGTTTACATACCAACCAGAGTTCCCCCTCCCTTTTCTCCTTCCCCTACCTTCTCCCATCCTCTCCTCAGAGAGGGGAGATCCTGGTTCCACTGCCAGGGGCCCACACAAAGATCAAGCCACACAACTGTCACCCACATTTAGAGGGCCTAGTTTGGTCCCATTCAGGCTAGCTCAGGTCAGTTGTCCCTGTGGGTTTCCCCATATGATCTCGACTCCAGGAACTCAGCCTAGGGCTTGGCTGTGGATCACTGCATCTGCTTTCATCAGTTGCTGGATGAAGGTTCTATGATGTCAATTAAGGTGGTCACCAGTCTGATTACAGGAGAAGGCTAATTCAGACACCCTCTTCGCTATTGCTAGGAGTCTTAGCTGGTGTTATCCTTACGAATTCCTGGGTGTTTTCCTAGCCCCAGGTTTCTCCCTAGCCCCATAATGGCTCCCTCTATCAAGATATTTCTTTCATTGTTCTCTCTCTCTGTCCCTCACCAAATTCACTCATCCCGTTTGCTCATGTTCAGTCAAACCAAAACAAAAACCCCCTATAACATTATCATCTTTAGAAATATTAACAATAGCCCAGGGGTGGTGGTGCACACCTTTAATTTGAGAGCTCAGGAGGCAAAGGCAGGCAGATCTCTGTGAACTCAAGGCCAGCATGGTCCACAAAGCTAGTTCTAGGACAACCAGAGCTACACAAAGAAAAAAAAAAGAAAAGAAAGAATAGAAAAGAAATATGTGGGGGCCCACAGAAGTGGGTCCACTCTACCTTGACTGAAGGTCAGAGAACTTAATTTAACAGTAATTCCTTAATTGCTACCAAAATAGTCACTTTATAAAATTTCTCATAATCAAAATTTGTAAAGCTGTGGCCAGATTTTTACATTTAGTTTTTAATATGGGATCTTTGGGATGCTTTTAGATTATAAATGCCTTGTTCACAGAGCTGCTTGCCTCTGGCTGTACAAGCTGATGCCGACTACATGTTACTAGAGCAATCAAAAAGCAGAAAAGAAGATATGTTTATATAGGAAATGTAGACAATGATACTGGGTGTTAGTTTGCAAAGACATTCACATGCAAATGATCTGGTGTTCTGTGTCTGATTCTGAGGATACCTCTGAGGGTTGGAGAGAAGGGAACAGCCCCAAATGATGCTTCCCCTTGGCATGGACCTTCTTCTTGGCCTTGACTTTCACATCCTCTCTTTCAATATCATGATCTCTAAAACAGCAAACCCCCTAAACAAATGAACAATACCAACAAACAACACTTCTGTTGGCTTTGGAGTTCTTTTGAGATCCAAACTCAACAGGGTTTGGTGGTGAGTTCTAATAACAGCTTGAGATATAGAGTTCATATCTTAAACATCAACCAAACTGAAAGAGGAGAAAAAAAAACAGGTATGGTAGCCCACACTTAGAATTTCAGCACTTGGGAAGTATAGGGAGGAGGATTAGAAGTTTGGCTACATAGTGAGTTTGAGGCCAGCCTGGCATATATGAGACCTGGTTTGAGAGGAAACAGACAGAGACACACACACACACACACACACATATACACACCTTTCATATGACATGAAAGCTTAAAGGGGAACTACAAAAATTCTAAAGGGAGATGAGAGATGATATTGGAGAAGAGACGTAAGTGCTGTGTGTTCTCTCTCTCTCTTTCGTACATGTGTATAACGGGGAATCAGGAGGGAGGTTGTTTGAGAGGAAGAAGAGAAAAAATGGGGAAAAAGACTAATTAATGGGAGTAAAACTGAACAAAATTACGATAGCATACATGTCTAAAATGTCATTAACAAATCCATTACTTAGTATGCTAACTAAAAATTGATTAAAAAGTATTATTTCCCTTTAAGAGGCATAAAATGTATGCACAGCCCCTTTATTAAAAGAAAACAAAAAAAATAATGAAACTAATAAATTAAGCTGTGGAATCAAAATAGTGATTGAAAGGCGATTGTAGAAAGGTCTTCATTCAAATCCTAAATAAGGTATGTATTGTGTGTGTGCTGTCTGTGTGTGGTATCTGGTGTGCTGGTGGCAGATGTATGCATGCTGTCTGTGTATACTTTCTTTGTGTGTATATTACATTTGTGTGTGCATCTTGATGGATGTGTGTGTGCCTGTGTTTGCCTGTGTTTTATGTGTATTTTTATTTGTGTGACTATATGTGAATGTGTACAACATCTCTTGGATTGCCTCAGTTTTATTCATTTCTTTTTAGAATAAAACCATAGGAACTAACAAATGCAGAATCTGCTCCATTCTAAGAAATCCAGAGCCACTGGTGCCTGCTTTCTTTTGTTGAAAAAAAAAATCGGAAAGGTCATCCACGATAGGAATAAATGGAGGCAGAAGCAAATCAATGTTTAACTTGGAAATATTTTTCAGTTAATCATCCCTGACTGCTCACACTAAGAGGGCACTGTTAGGTGTTGGCAAGTTGAGCTTGAAGTCACTGAGCTTCTAGTAAAACAGCCTAATGTCAGAATTTGTACAATCAAAAATCCTGATGCACTGTAGGTTTAGCTCAAAATGAACATGAATCTTCTGCAAATGTGAGCGTGTGTGTATAGGGATGCTTCAGGGATTTGTTTTCACTTATGAAGGTTGTGCAGCAAGACTTCTCTTGTTTGGGTATTATTTTTAAAATGTAGGACCAATATCTGGTAGGAAATTTGCTATAAGATGTAGAGGATCATCTTGTAACCTCTGTATAATTGTATGAAATATAATGGATTCTAAGCTTGAGGCTTTTTGGAGAGCATTTTGATTTTGTATTTTAGTCTGTCTTTAAGAAAGTTACGGAAACCTTATGGGGCCAATATTTGCTCCAGTGGGCATATGGACTTCTTAGGCTCATCTCTTTGTGTGTGTGTGTGTGTGTGTGTGTGTGTGTGTGTGTAATTGGACATGGTCAATGACGAGGAAAGATCAAGGTTTTGATAGGCTCTGTTCTTAAGTCTGTATGCATGAAATACTTATCTGCCAAACAAAAGAAGTAACTCTTTGGGCCTATAAATGTAATGTACCCATTCTTGTTACATTAACATTCATGTTAAGCTGAGTCTGTAAAGAGAGTCATAGGAAAGCATCAACCTTTTATTACAGCCATTGTGGGGCACCCTGCTGAACATATGGTGCTCTTGTGGCCCACTGCTTAAGAGCTATGCTATGGGCACTGCTTTATAATCAGAGAGTGATGTAACTGATTCCAAAACCATGAATATTCTAGGAGCCCAGAGATGTAGCCTCTTTGGTATTCTGTTTCTATTACACGGGGCCGCTTATAATGATTCGGCAGCCATGAGAGTAAGCAAAACTACATGTGAATTATTACAAAAGCTTGATTTTGATTTTACACTTGGGGAGCATTGAAAGATCATATTTTAGAGCTTTTGAGGAGTATAAATGGGCCAGATGGGTTTTACAGAAAAAATAACAAATACCAGATTACGTGTATCTATCTTCTTTCTCATTGAAAAAATAGGTTGCATGTATTTTCTGTCCTTTTATGACCAGTAAACTAGACTCTGATGGAACACTGATAAAATGGCTCTACTTCCTATGAACTTAGATCTATAACTGAAATGATTTTAAATAATATCAATTATGGGGCTAGTGAGAGGGCCCAGTAGATAAAAGTGCTTGCCACCAAGTTTCATAATTTAAGTTCAATCCCTGGAACCTACAACTTAGAAGGAGAAAACTAAATCTCTACATAAACACCAAAATATGCTTATCTTTACACCTGTGAACCACGATGAATAAATATAAAATAAAATTTAAAATGTCATTTATACTGTTACTTTAATTATTTGTTTGGGATCTCTGTATTAGGTTTTCCTACTCAAGGCAATTATTGAAAAATGTAGGTCCAAGCAAATATTTTTAAAATACTCTGATTTTAATTACAAACTATACACATATGCGTGCATTATCAAATCAGTTAAAATGCACCAAAGATCCAGTATAAAACTTAACACATAGAAGCTGCTAGAGGAGACTATGTCAAGATATAGGTGCTGGTAAGGACTCCATAGCTTGGCAAGCAATCCCAGGACTGAGTGAAAGAATTATATGAAATTAAAAAATAAAAAAAAATGGTCACTAGAGTGAACCAAACACTGCATAATGAAAAAAAAAAACTTCTGTCAACTACATGTTGATTAGAGGATTAATATATAAAATACATAAAGATCTGCAGAAACTGAATACCTCAGAAAGAGCCTAAATCACCCCATTAATACAAGGGCCAATGAATTGAATAAACAATTCACAAAGAAGAATTACAAAATGTGTTTTTCTAGTAGACAAGATTGCCGAGCAGGGGTTGGGAGCACGGGGGTGGGGATAAGGAGAGATGGGGAGAGAGAAGGGAGAAGGGGAGGATGGGGAGAACTTAAGGGAATGGAATGGTTGGGATGGAGGAGGGGTGGATGTGGGCGCAGGGAAGTAGATATCTTAACTAAGGGAGCCATTTATGGTTGGCAAGAGACTTGACGCTAGAGGGGTTCCCAGGTATCCAAGGAGATGTCCCCAGCTTGTTCCTTGGGCAGCAGGGGAGAGGGTGCCTGAACTGGCCTTGTCCTATAGCCACACTGATGAATATCTTGTATATTACCATAGAACCTTCATCTGGCGATGGATGGAGATAGAGACAGAGACCCACATTGGAGCACTGGACTGAGCTCCCAAGGTCCAAGTGAGGAGCAGAAGGGAGAACATGAGCAAAGAAGTCAGGACAGCGAGGGGTGCGTCCACCCACTGAGAGGATGGGACAGAGCTAATGGTAGATCACTAAGGCCAGTTGGAATGGGACTGATGGAGCATGTGATCAAACCGGACTCTCTGAATGTGGCTGACAGTGGAGGCTGACTGAGAAGCCAAGGACAATGGCACTGGATTTTGATTCTACTGCATGGATGGGCTTTGTGGGAGCCTTGACTGTTTAGATTGTCACCTTCGTGGACCTGGAGGGAGCGGGGGTAGGGAACCCTGACTGCTCCTTGGACTGGAGAGGGAGGGGGAGGGGGAGTGAGGGGAAGGGAAGAAAGTAGTAGGAGGGGAGGAGGTAGAAATTTTTAAATATATATAATATATATATAATATTAAATATATAAAAAATATATACTAAATATATATATCAGATATATATATATTAAATATATATGTTATATATATAATCAAAAAACAAAACAAAACAAAAAGAAGAATTACAAATGGCCAATAAATACCTGGGAAAATATTCAACATCTTTAGACCTGCTTTGAGATTTTGTCACAACTTTAATAGAATGGCAGTGATCAAGAAAATGAATGGCAGATGCTGCTGAGTGCATAGGAAAAGAGGAGCCCACATTCATTGTTGATGGGATTGGAAACGTGCATCTATTTGGAAACCAGTATGAAAGTACTTCTCTATTGCTGTGACTAAACACTATAACAAAAGCAACCTACAAAGTAGAGTATTTAACTTTAGGTCTCATGATTCTGGTTAGGGTCTGCATCTATCAAGGCAGGGATATGGCAACTGGTGAGCCCGCATGACCTTGCAGCAGTAGCTATAAACTTATAAACTTACCTCTGATACACAAGCAAGAAGTGGGGGGTTCAGTGGCATGACCAGTGACATATCTCCTCCAATAAGGTCACACTTCTTAACCTTCTCTCAAACAGTTCTGCCAACTGGAGACTAAGTATTCAAACTTATGAGCACACGGGGGTCATTTTAATATCCTTATTTAAACCACCAAAGGAAATTTCTCAGAAACTAGAAATCAAGATATCCTATGACCCAGCTATGGCATTATTTTGGCCTTATTCCAGAAGTTCTCTAGGTTAACAAATCACAGGTATACCTACTCTTCCAAGTGTTGTAGCATTCATGACAACCAGCTTAGATGTTCATCAAAGACAGAAGGGATAAAGAAAATGAGATACACAGTTACACTTTCAGGCAACTGAAAAGAAAATGAAATTATGACATTTGTAGAAAAATAGATAATTAGAGATCACTATGTGATGTGGGATTCCCCTCTGTATGCTGTGAATACCATTGGTAAATAAAGAGACTGCCTTGGCATGTTGATAGGGAAGGGTAAAGCTAGGTGGGGAAAACTAAACTGAATGCTGGGAGAAAGGAGGCAGAGTCAGAGAGAATCCATGTAGCCCCACTAGAGACAGACACTGGAACTTTACCCCGTAAGTCACAGCCTGGTGGCAATACACAGATGAATAGAAATGACGTAAATTAAGATGTAAGAGTTAGCTAATAAGAAGCTAAAGCTAATGGGTCAAGCAGTGATTTAATTAATACAATTTCTGTGTGGTTATTTTGGGATCTGGGCAGCTGGGTAACCAACAAGCAGCCTTTTTACAACTATGTTAAGAAAATATGCTAGACTCACTAAAACAAATGTCAGATGTTTTCTCTCATTCTATATGTAAAACTGTAGGTATGTGTTAATCTCGGTTAACTTGACTATATCTGTAATTAACTAAAACTCCAGTACCTGGGCGTGCCTGTGATGGAGTTTCTTGATTGGATCATTTTTGGTGGGAAGACCAACACTACATCAGGGCCACACCCTCTAGAGGCAGCTCACATAAATGTGCACAGAAGAAGGAAACTTTTGCTTTTTGCCTGCTTGCCTTCACTCTTGCTGGCAACTTCACCTACCATGTTGCTGACACATTCCTTTCTTGGTTTTAGAATCCACTTCTCTGGATTCCCAGAGTAGACTGAAGATGGGTATCTCTCTAGAAATCCTTCAGGACTCTGGCATTAGATTGGGACTGCTGAGACATCCAGGCTTGTGGACTAAACAACTACAAGGTTCTTGGCTTTCTTCCTGGGAGACAGCTATTGTCAGACTGCCATGAACACTGCCTGTCAACCACTGTAATAATCCCCTTTTAATACACACACACTTCATTCTATCTGTTCTTTTCCACTGGAGAACCTAACTACGACAGGAAGGGAGGGGGAGAAGATATGAATGTAAACAAAGCACAATGATCTATGTATGAGATTTCTGTAATTGACCTATAAAAATACTTTGTGTACTCACCTAAAAAGGCAGTATAAAGTATGTGCTTAAAATTATCTTCAACAAATTATTACCTTCCCTGAAATTAGAAAGCATCATAACCACATCAGATCAATATCCTGATAGAATCAACTTATTTGTTTAGTTACTTTGGTTCTTTTGATCTTATAAGGGGCTTCGGAAATGACTGTCTCAAAGTTGGGCCACTTCCACATCCTTAAAAAAACATTAAATTGAACATTCCTTGATAGAAGGATAAAACAATCATATAACATGCTTTTTGGGCATCTATGAAAGATCCAAGATAAGAAATTGACACATTTTTGCTTGACAAGAGAAAAACAAAATATAGAAGCTGTAGGTTGCATCTATTTCCTGCTAGGAGGTAAATAGAAAGGGCAAAAGGGAGCCTGACATTTAACATCCTTATCTGAATCAAACACCGTCAGTGAAGGGGCATTCAGGTGCCCTGCAAGTAAGAATAAGTGACCAATCTGTGTGCACGCACACACAATTGTGTGTGTGTGTGTGTGTGTGTGTGTGTGTGCATGTGTTTGGGTGAGATAGGGTAGGGTGCAGCACAATTACACTAGAAACTTTCTGGAGCTATTGGCTAAATTTTTCCAGAAGATAGTCTTTGGGGATTAAAAAGTATTTTATATTATTTTATTTTAATTTAAAAATTAAAAATAGTTACAAGCATATTCAAATCCCCCCAAAAGTATTTAGATATAAACTAGAAGACAAATCTGAAAAAAGAAAACAGATTTAGAAGAGGCTAGTAGTAAAAGAAGTCACTTTGGTATCAGTCTTTACTGTTAGCAATTGGGCCTGTGGAGGTACAAGCTAGCTTCTGAAAGCAATAATACTAGCTCATGTTCCTTCCTGGCTTCCAAATTCTTAATTGTGCCACTTGTTTCACTGGATTTGTGTGTAAGTTACTTTCCTATTGCTGTGATAAAACTCCATGACCAAGACAACTTATAAATGAAAACATTTAACTGGGTTTATAGTTTCCAAGGGTTAGAGTCCAAGAAGACACAGAGACAGCATCCCAGGAGGAACAGCTGAGAATTCATATGCAAGAAGGCAGAGAGCACACTGGGAGATGGAGGGAGGCGTTTGAAACCTCAAGCCTGCCTTTCGTAACACACTTCCTCCAACAAGGCTACATCATCTCCTAATCCTTCCCAGACAGTTCCACAAACTGAAGAACAAATATTCAAACACACGAGTCTACAGGAGTCATTCTCCCTACAGTTAGCAAGTTCAGATGCATCAAGGGCTTGGGAGAGAGTTGTGAGTGAATGAAATTGAGTGGCTGCGACATGCATGATGGGGTGAAAGAGCACGGAGTAAAACTAGAACAGGCATATTTTACTGAGAAACCCCCAACTTTCAGGTTTATAAATGAAAGTTTGGAGCCTGGCCAATGGAACAAGTTTGTGGGGAGAGGCAACTCTTTGACTACTGTGAATTTGAGCTGCCTTTAGTCCAGACTTAAAATTCAGACCTTTAAGGCTCTCAGTAAACTAACACAGTGCTGTGAGCAGAATAATATTCAGCATTCATGTGTAATACATGTGTAATGCTTATTCAGCGCTGGAAGTCTCGGGACTCAAGTTTGACTTCACCATTCCCTGCAGTGCTGCAGAAACAGAGATGCTATCGATGTGTCATGTGGTAGCCCCCAAACTGTGTGCTTTTCACATGCACAATATAGACAGGCGTGCCTGCCCTGCTTAGTTCCTCTATTTCCTAGGAAATGATAGCATTCAAAGCTATACCACCAATGCAAAAGCCACTGGTCCCATGTTCTCATTCTCCTCTATTATTGTATTTGGGTTCTGTAAAGGAAAATAACTGATAGACTGAATATATATATATATATATAGTATCTTTTATATACATATGTATATGTATTTTTATATTATATATTTATATATGTGTACATATTATTTACACATGTTTATATAAAATATACTTAGATTTTAAGGGGTTTATTACAGTGGTTTACAGGCTGTGTTCAGGGCATTCTGACAATGGCTGTCTCCCAGGATGAAGGCTAAGAACCTTGTAGTTGTTCAGTCCACAAGCCTGGATGTCTCAGCATTCCCAATCTGGTTCCAGAGTCCTGAAGGATTCTTAGAGAGATACCATCTTCAGTTTACTCTGGGAATCCAGAGAAGTGGATTCTAATACCAAGAAAGGAATGTGTCAGCAACATGGTAGGTGAAGTTACCAGTAAGAGTGAAGGCAAGCAGGCAAGAAGCAAAAGTTTCCTTCTTCTGTGCACGTTTATGTGAGCTGCCTCCAGAAGGTGTGGCCCTGAAGTAGAGTGAGTCTTCCCATCTGAAATGATCCAATCAAGAAAATCCTTCACACGCCCAGGTACTTGGGTTTTAGTTGATTACAGGTGTAATAAAGTTGACAACTCAGAGTAGTAGTCATACTTACTGGCTTCAATTCTTTGAAAAAAACTTAAGGATATTGTACACAAGTTGAATCTGTTCAAAGCTATTGTGTGGAGGTGGTGGGTGTGTGGTCTGTATTCTTGCCTGTGCACATTTGCAGGATGGAGGAAGATTTGGGGTATCTTTCTCTGTCACTTTCTGCCTTAGTCTTCTGGGTCCTGTTCAGCAAGGCTGGCAGCTAGTCATCTCCTTTCTCAGCTCCTCCCAGGATTTGGGGTTAGAGGTGTGTACTGGGATGCCTCTGGCTTGCTATATGGGTGTTAGTGTCTGAACTCGTTTTTAGAGAGATTTGGTTTTAATACTCTCTCTCTCTCTCTCTCTCTCTCTCTCTCTCTCTCTCTCTCTCTCTCTCTCTCTCTCTCTCTCTCTCTCTCTGTGTGTGTGTGTGTCTATGTGTGGTTATGTGTGCTCAAGAGTACAAGTATATGAAGAGGCCGGAGTTTCAGATCTCCTTTAGCCTGGAGTCACAAACTGTTGTACGCTACCCAACAAGGGTGTGGAAACTGAACAGGCTCCTCTGCGAGAGCGCTACTCCAGGCCCTCCCTCCGTCTTCAGTCTCACAAATATTTTCCCTGCTCAGCCACTTCTCTAGCAATTTTCAATCTTTTTGAGCCACAAGCTTTTATGAAATAAAAAGGTAAGTAGAATATTTCTGGTGGAAATTTGTCACCCAAATTGAGATGTCTGAAGTATAAATCATGCCACAGCTGTTAAAGATTCAATCTGAAAAAAATACAATGTAAATGTATCAATAAGCGCCGAGGGTGCAGCTCAATGATAGAGTGCTTGGTCTAGCATGCTGAGGCCTCCACTACAGTCTCTAATATTGAAAAACAAAAGAACAAAAATAGCTTTTATTGATGACTATGTTATTTTTTTCCCATTTAATATTTTGGACATATATAAATTAATTTCACTGATTTCATTTTACATTTTAAATAAATATATCTACTCAATATATTAAACTTATATAAACAATTCCTGATATCTTTCTATGGACATTATTGATCTTTATGAAAACTTTTAATAAATTATAATGTTATAATAACAAAATCCATGCATATATTACAGTATTTGTAAGGGTAGGGATTGCCCCTGTAGTCATCCTATATGGAAATGGTTCCAAGACACCAATATATAAAAATGCTAAAGCCCTAAGATGAGCTGCTACAGATTTCCATATTCCCTATGATTCATTTATTTGTTGTAACTTTTTTTTTATATTTATTTATTTATTAAGTATATAATATTCTGTCTGCATATATGCCTGCAGGCCAGAAGAAGGCACCAGATCTCATTACAGATGGTTGTGAGCCACCATGTGGTTGCTGGGAATTGAACTCAGGACCTTCGGAAGAGCAGGCAATGCTCTTAACCGCTGAGCCATCTCGCCAGCCCTTGTTGTAACTTTTTCAGGTAGGCTCTTACTGTGTAGTCTAAGCAGTCCTGAAACTCTCAACTTGAACTTGTGATCCTCTTGTTTCCACCTTCAAGTGCTAGGATTACAGATATGCACTACTTTACCGGCTATTCACCTAAAGCATCATCTGCAGGTCACTTACAATACCAAAGGCAATGTAAATGCTGTGCAACTGGTCGTCATTCTATTATATTGTTTCTGAAATTACAACACAGTAGAGTCTGCTCACGTGCAGCACACTTGCAACTTTTTCGGAAAGTGTGTAATGATTTTTATCTGTAATTAGTTCATTCTGCTAACGTACATACTGTACTTTATGTACTGTGCTCTCCATCATGTATCCAGAGCCCACACAGCCCAGTGTCTACCACAAAATAGGGGCTTGGTAAAAATCATTTAAACGAATGTATTTCTTGTATGAGTATGTATTAAAACTGTGCTCATGTGTTATTGCCTATAAAATGGATCACTTTCAATTCAATCTACCTCTAAGATATGACATAGCCTGTCATGGAAGACTTTACAGCCTGATAAAACTCGTTTTACTCCATGTGTAGGTGTGTCGTCTTTTTCACGTTTCTGAACTTTAGGGATTTGATAAATTATGTTCACGCGATACAAATTATGGCAACAGATGCATCAATCTCATTCCCATTGTCAGGGTTCGACTCAGCAGGAAGGAAGGTATGATTGGCTATAGCAGCACCTGTAGGTTGGACCTCAACACTTGGTTTTAAATTACCTTTCTTTTCCATCAAAATGCTTTATTAGAACAACTCCCCTGCAGCATTCATTTCTGCTGACAGACCTTTGAGTTGATTTTTCTTTTTTATGCTCGTGGGTATTCACACTTTCAGGTGAGAATTTGCCTCTCGAGAAGCTGCATTTTTTTCATAGAGAATGAATTGTCACCTCACATTTCCCATCTGTCCTGAAGGAAATAGGCTTATTTTTAGTGAACATGCTAAACCCCACAGGGGGTAGGTGAGAGATTCCCTTAAGCAGTCGGCTACAGTTTCTTTCGTAGAGTATTTTCTTGGTAATTAACAGATCAGGTTTCTGAGATCCTCATACAAGGCAAAGGAGCTCTTACAAATGAACACGTTAAATGCGTGTGTGTTTCTGTTTCCCTGGGAACGTCACAGCATGATTTATCCTATAAAAATCTAACATTTCCAAAACCACCTTTAATTTCTTGGATTGAAAGGTGGAAGACCTTATTGCAGAGTGCAGTTCCTCTGGAAATGAATGGTAACTTTTCATTTTACTCCACTTCTTGCTGATGGAAATTGTAATGATTGCATAGATTTCCCTCGGGAGATTATCTTCTGTTGGCTGCCATCCTAAATTTTGAGATGTTTATTCAAGAAACAATTCAAACAAAAGGGGGGAAATGCCCTGGATGAGAGACTGCCTGTAATCATAATGAAAAACGCTTGATATTGAATCAAAGGCATGGAATATGGTGTCGTGATTTCAGATTTTGACTCTCGCCTCTGAGGTCAGGCCTCTTCCCTCCCCCTCCAAGAAACTAAGAAATTAGGATAAAAGAAAAGCATATTGTCGCAAACAACACTTATTGTAGTCTCTCTTTCCCTCCCCCATTATGGTGTGGTCACCCTGTGAATAAGGAAGCCTGTGATTGCTCAGGCAGTCTGATGTTTTCTTTTGCCCTGTGGTGGTAGTCAGTGAACTAAGTTTCTAAAATGTAGCTCTTAAATTCTCTTGATCTTATTAGATATATTTATTGCATATAATAACCAGTTTATGACATTTTTAAGACATGCATGCAGTATATCTTCATCATATTTATTCTCACTACTTTCTTTTTCTCCTCTCTCCTCCTGTTGATCCCTCACCTTGTTGCAATGAGTTTAACTAGGCTTGTTTATGTGAGCTTAGGTGATGCACTATTTACAGAAGCATGGACAGTTTACTGGTAGCTACACCACTGAAGAAAATGTGCGTCACAGCAATCTTTACCTTTACCAATAGCCCCTTGGAGAACAGGGGGCGGGGCATGCCTTATGAGCCCTTCCTCCACCTGGGTAGTGGTGGTCAGTGAACTAACTTCCTGCAAGGTATCTTTAAGAAGCAAGCTAGGACAAGCAGAATAACAAATAGTTCAGGCAACAATCATACATGGCTGCTCAATCCAGAGGTGAACATTAAGTGAGAAACAGAAGATTTACAGCATTCCAAATTATTTAAAAGCAAAGAAGGGCAAATAATCACTGTTCAGTAAAGAAATGGGACAATATCTTAATCCAGACAGAAATTACAAGCACTAAAAAGAGACAAATGGTTATCATGGCTTCTGCAGTCAAAGGATTCTACAGAGAGACAATAAAACTGAGCATTGTAAACTCACCTAAATCCTTTACTGGACAGAAAGTTGTTAAATCATTACCAGGGAGACTTGATGAATTTTCATGGTCTGTGTATTATGAAAGTATAAGAGTAGAATGTCAATGTTAAATTTCTTGCATTTGGCAATTGTACTGTGGTTATATGTCAATTTTTTTAAAAATGCACATTGAGGTATTGTAGAGAAAAGGCATGCTACTTAGTCGGAGTCATGTAGTTCAGAAAAAACTATCTTTGAGTGTATGTATAGATATTCATGTGCACATACACAGTGTGAAAGAGAGGCAGACAGACAGACAAAGACAGAGAGACACAAAGAGAGGGGCTAATATTAAGGGAAATATAACAAAACATTAAAAATTTTGTAGCTCTGGAGAGCAGAGATTTAGCATGCTGGTAGAATGCTTATCTAGTATCTACTAGATCCATTTTCTACCTTCAGCATTGCTTTAAGCAAGCAAGCAAGCAAATGAAATTGGTGAATTTACTTACAGAGTGTTGGGATTTATTTATAAGATTCTTGTAATTTTCTATACATTGGAAAATAAGATGAAAACCTTGAAAAATAAGCTGTATGACAACTCCCTACAACATTCACATGCACTTTGCAATGGGAAGGTTTTCAGAGAGAATTTGGAATGCACAAAGCTCAAATATTGGGGGAAAACATGAGGAAGAGTCACTAAAGCATATGTCATAAATATTGTTAGAAGCAGTCCTTTCACAATGACAGACTCCAGAAATTCCCTGCCTATCAAAATAATCCCATTAAAGAAATATCAGATGTCTGCAAAGCCCTGAGAGTCCAGGGTGCAGGGTGATGAAGGCCTGGCTAGGTGGTTGATTTATTGGTTGGCTTAACCTTTGTGTTACTGGGAACCTGCAGAGCAACAGTTTGGGTCAAACCTGTGTGCCCTTAAGCATCCTTCTGAAGGGAACAAGATGAGATTAAACCCAGGAAGGAGCTCACTCTCCATCCTTTAAGTGTCGGATTCCTAGAGCTGACAGGTGGCCATATATCTTCACTTAGTGGCCTGGAGTAGCTGCTGTGGCTGAGGCCCACAATCTCTTGTGAGCAAATGTAGAAAAAGTTGATTCTTCATGCAATCTCTTCCAACAAGATAGGTTTAACCAGTGAATCGTAAGATATCAAGTATGCACACTTGCTTGCCCTGCTGAAGCTGGGCAGTCTATCTGAGCTTCCCAGGGAGGAGAGGACTTGCTAACCAACCATAATTGGTTGCCAGAGAATGGAACTGTTGTTTAACCAGTTTTAGAAAAAAAAATCTCAGTGGGAACTCTTTTAACACACACCTGTAATCTGGTGGTTCACCAACACACAGTTAACTGTACACAGACCATTGCGACTCTCTCCGGGATGCACCCTGTGGTGTTACATAGAAAGGAAAATTCAGTCCTTTATTACTTAATCACATTGCTCCCTGTAAGAGGTTTTCATTATCCCATAAAATGCTTTCCAGGGGCAGGGAAAGGTGGTTTGGAAGAAATTTTATTGACTTTCCTTGTTTCCAATTTTGTGAGGTTTTCAGAATACTTGTTCCCTTCTTAAAAGTGTGGCTTCATTCTTAGTTCTGAGTTTTGTATTGGGTTGGGTCACACTTGGGGCCATTTTGTTCTGCTCTATTCACATAGTTTAAGAATTATTTTTCTCTAAGTGTAAATGGCACAGAGGGTCCTATGCAATCAAAGTGTGTAGGATCACAGCTGTAACTGTTTCAGTGTCGCAGGTCAAAACCATCCTGTAAGATGGAGCCAGTTTGGAACCCAGTGGGCTTTCAAAGCAATTGACTTCAAAAGAAGAATGAGGTCCGAAGTTGGGGCTTCTGATTTTCAAAGAAGCTGTACAGAATTTCTCAGGATCTTTTATCAGCTTTTGAGAGGGACATCTTGGCTGTCTTGGTTTAGTAACAGTTAATTCTTTTCCTATTTTATTTCAATGATTAGTGGTGATAGGAATAACAGTATTATTAATGATGATAGGAATTGTTTCATGGGAGGTCATAGATGTAGGGGATTACAATGCTTTGCCTGTTATTGAGTACCTGGAAAGGAGTCAAGAAAACAGAAAGAAAACATCTTTGTGTGTATATCTTTTGTGCAAAGCATATGAAGAAGCTCTCTCAATGGCACACCCAGCCAGAGTTTGAGACTTTTTAGTAGGGAATTTGACTTCTATGTACATGGCTTATTTGGCAAAATACTATGAGCCCAAGGCTTCTGATTTAACTGTCTTAAAAAATAATTCCATGGCTAGAACTCAAAATGTCAAGGTGTAGGTGTAAGATTTTTAAGGCACGGTTGAGGTGGAGCCCAAGCTGTTTGGAAGCTCTGTAATTAAGACATTAAAGTGGGTATCTAAAAACTTTATTCTGAAGACTGGGATATAGCTTTCCCCACAGGGAGAGGGGAAGCAGGATATGTCATTTCTGACAGAGGTGATTGGTCCATCATAGGGACTTCATGAGACAAGACATTCTGCCATTGGGGTTTCTCTACTATGTGGTATGACTTTCTTGTAAGACTAAAGGACATATGTTTCCTGGAGCCCTGCTCTTAGATGGAGGGAAAGGAGATGAGAGGGGGAGGGGGACGGAGAGGAGAAAGTATTATTTCTCGATTTCTTTTGATTGTAAGTCGCTGGATTCATGATAACTTTGGAGTGTGTCAGGGGTGAGTCTAACCCTCAACCGGAGAAGTGTTCAGGCCTCTGCAGAGGACCCGTTTCTTCTCCACCCAGGATCCACAACAGCACTAGAAAAGGAATTCATTTTCCTTCTTGGTGTTTTTACCCCCCCCCCCCCCCCCCGCCATGTTCTGGCAGCATAGATAACTTTCCCTTGAGACCAAAAGTACAAAAGCTGACCCTACATTTCCTCAAAGAGGCAGACAGCGTTTGGTTCAGGAATCCAGTGGCATTTCCCCATGTGAGCAGTGTGCATGCCCCAGCTTTCTTCCTGAAGTGCTCACATTTGCATGGTTGCCCTGCACATGGTTCCCCCTGTCCATTCGTTTAATTGCACCATGCACTCTGGTTGTATTTTAAACTACGTTCAGCCACTTGCCATATTAAGCAAAAAGCATGCATTTATCTCATCCCATTAGGTGCTGATTGGTTGTAAAATGTCCTTGTAAAATGTGCTCTTGTTGCCAACCTCATTTGTAAGACGGAGAAGTATTTGGAATTTGCTAAAATCACTGAACTTAAACTGGAGCAGTTACTTTACAGCTTTATGCTAGTTGAATTATTAGAATCCCAAGCCCCTAAGAGTCCCGGGGAGTCTTCCAGTGTGTTCCTATAGCTCTGGGTGAATCGGCCACTTGCAATGGTCATGCATGGTGTTGGGCTTTTCCTGTCTCAGGCATCTCCTGGGAGGGAGATTTCCAGACTTCTCTTTGTAACCCAATCTGATACTTATCAACTTATACATCAAGAATTCATCCTAAAAGCTAAGCTGACATCTTTCTGGACTGACTTAAAGCCAATTTTTGGTTGTTTTCTCCTTGGAGATGGAGAACTTTGATCTAATAACACTCCATGTATTGCTCAACAACCCTGAGGGGCCAAGCTCAGTTCCTTTAACCATTTCTTTTCCTTGCTCTTTCCCAACCTG
Source organism: Arvicola amphibius (assembly GCF_903992535.2). Lineage (NCBI taxonomy): Eukaryota > Metazoa > Chordata > Mammalia > Rodentia > Cricetidae > Arvicola > Arvicola amphibius. The sequence goes on along the minus strand of NC_052051.1, from coordinate 38,918,127 downwards.
TAATCACGTTTGCCTTTTCTCATCTCCAGCTAATATGTTCTTTAAATATCTCCAATTTGTTTATGTGTAAAAATTGAGTGATGTTTCTGCTCATGTTTCCATGGTAACTTTCTTTATCAATCTGCCAACTTTTTCCTCATTTACCCAGCCTGAGAACATACATGGTTTCCTTGGGTAGCACAGTTCCAGTGCCAGAGAGAGCCACAGTAGCCAGTAGGAAGATAACAGACAGAAATACAATCATATTAAGCTGTTTTGCTTTGTGTGGGGTGTCTTGAGAATAGCTTAGACTTAAAAGAGAGTATGAATTGAGCAAAACAAAATCTTCTGCAAAAACAGATTTTCATTCTTTTATCTTTTCCCTTCCTGCCTATATCACCTCTGCTAACAACAACAACATTAACAACAACAACAAAATCACTTTCCCAGGTGGGGGATGGCTCAGTGGTAAATTATGTACATAGCATACACATGGCCCTGGGCTCAATCCTTAATACACATAAATAACTAGCAAATAAAGCAGACAACAGGCAAAAAATAAACTATACTGGGCTGCTCTGAGATTGAAAAGCCATCTCCTTTAATGTCCTCACACAGATGGAATGTATTATTTGGGAGAATTTTTTTTTCCCCAATGAAACTGCTACACTAGGGTAGGAAAGTGGCACTGAGTTCCCAGGACTGGGTTGTCCAGGAGCTCTTGTCCTCTCAACAGTCACACTGATAAGAACAAGCCACTCCCACAATGCCATGGGGCCCTTCAGTTGGAACTAGCATGGGTGTAACTTCTTTACTTCCTGAACTTCCATCAGTTATAAATATGTGGAAATGGAGAAGATTAAGCCATTATGAGAATTTTCTTCTGAATAATTCATATTTTTTTTTCAGGGGTAGAACTGTGTGTTCCCAGCCCCCTCCCCTTGGATTTGAACCAAATATCGAAAGTTCACTCAATTTCTTCTGAATAGGAGAATTCTAACCAAGATAATAGGTTCTGGGAATAGACTGAGTTTTTGTGTTCCAGTGAACAGGATGTAATAAAAACTCCATAAAGAGGCAACTCTGCCATATACTTTGAACATTATGTTTTACTAATGATTTCTGTTTCTTAACTCTTGAGGGAAAGTAACACATAATCCTGAGCTGAATTGAGCACAGTTGAAATAAATTTGGAGCAGCCTTTCAAACGGCTTTTCACTGAACATTATCCTACTCTCAAAATCCTTTACTGTAAAGAAGGGAAATCTAGGTTTTTGGTTGCCTTGGCATGAAGTTTTTTTCTCCTTCTTGGAAACCTCACCATCAGTCAGCTTTCTGTGTGATTTGACTTTCACACAGAATCATTTTGCTCAGTAGGAAATGAGCTTGGGAGGCTGAAGGCCAAGGTGCTGATGCTGTTCTAGGTCTTCTGTTGAAGAACCGGTTCCAACCTGCCTCCTCTGCCAAGTACGTCATTAACAGGTTAGGAGGGCCCCCTGTCCCTTTCCGGAAGCGACTTCCTAGGGGTTTTGTAGTTCTACATCAACAAGTGTCCACCTTTCAGGGCACACGGATGTCAAGTGAAACATCTGCCACTTTCACGGTCATTCTTTTCCCAGCATTCAACTCTGTCTTTCGTTTCTTCTTTCTCCGTTGGAAGGCTAGTCTTGGTTTACCGTGACAGCTTTTCGGAGAGCATCTTTGAAGCCCCAAGTTTCATACACATTGGGTGTCTACTGGATTCCAGCTGTCAAGGACAATTGAGGTTGGCCTACCAGTCGCCGGGAAGATGCCAGTTCTGGATGAGCTCAAGCAAAGGGCTGGTTTTGTTGGAATGAAAGGATTATTAAGATATCATAAGAATGGGAAAATAAGAAAGAGCCATGTGGTCCAGACGGTAATGCTCTTTAACGTGGGGTAGAGAAAGAGATGGTGGCACACTGGCTAGCCCCTGGGTTGAGTAGGCTTATTGATATAAAGAAACATAGCCGGGCGGTGGTGGCGCACGCCTTTAATCCCAGCACTCGGGAGGCAGAGGCAGGCGGATCTCTGTGAGTTCGAGACCAGCCTGGTCTACAAGAGCTAGTTCCAGGACAGGCTCCAAAGCCACAGAGAAACCCTGTCTCGAAAAACCAAAAAAAAAAAAAAAAGATATAAAGAAACTTTTGAGGTATGTGTATGGGGAAACACAATGAAGTAAAAAGGAACACAGGGACTCTGTTTACTTATTTTGCCTCAAATCCTAAATCCTTACAATAAGTAATATTAGCTATCACTCACAGAACACTTACTGTGTGGTATGATTTAGTTTAAGGCCTTTATGTAATATCTAGTTTAATTTCACAGCATCATGTTAAGGCAGGCATCATTATATTTTCACGTGGAAAAATTGGGATCCATGCAAAGTGCCAATATCTTAAATGAGTGTAACTAGTAAAAGCTGAGTTTGGGGCAGTCAGATGTCAGGGGCTGAGAGCCTTTAACCAGAAAAAAAAATAGGGCCCCACAGTGTCAGGTTTCTTCTGTGTGCACCTGTGGAAAGGTCCATGTCTTTCTCGGGAGTTAGTTTCTTGTGGGGTGTGGATGCATTAGTGTTTGATACAGGGAGATGGCTGTGTTTCATAAAGTGCAGAGTAGCTGAGCCCTGAAGTTCTGCTGGGAGGATTGACTCTTAAGTCAATTGAGCAAAAGCCCCAACAAAATGGCGTTTTATAGAAGAGGCTCCTTCAAAGCAAGTCACACGGAGTATAATTCCTTAAATGAATCTTTCTGTAAACAGACTGGAGCCCATAAGATTTAAAAATAACACAGCTGGGTCACTGAAACCGTTCTGCCTCCACAGCGGTTCCAACCTATTCAGCAACTGTAACAACTTCATCTGATAAAGGAGGTTTTGTGTCACATGTTCAAAGCTGGATTTAAGACATTAAGATTCCATATCACTGAATATGTGTGCATTGGGCAGCTGCATTGTGATATCAGGTAGAGAAGCATGAAGATGTGACTGGAAAACTGAACTGTTAATATTCTTTTGAAGTGTAGTCAGATGAGCAGAAATTTCTCAGCTCTGGGAGCAAAAGTATTCATTTATGAAAATGCAATTATTTAGTACAGTCTCCTGGTAGAAGTAAAAAGAATAAAAAAATGGGGAGTAAGATAAACTTTCTAAAGAATTAGAAACTATTGTAGCATCTCTACTTTGTCCAGGGCTTGTGGGAAGAGCAATGCCTGACATTCTAGAACATACAAAGCAGAGAGCAAAGCATTTCTGCCATACTTGCAACTTTCCCTAACGAACTGTAGAGGCTGGTCAGTTCATGTTTCTTTGCTCCACATTGGAGTTTGAGGTCAGGGACTTCATCTTATTCTTTAGTTGTCCAGACAAATGCCTAACATCAAATAATATTAATAATTATTTGTGGAGCATTTATTTGATTTTTAAAAACAACCCTGTGGTCTCAGCATAATTAGAACCCCCATATCACATATGAGCAAACAGCAAGACACCTTCCTGATTACTGAGGAATGAAACACAGCTTCTGACCTGGAGGAGTCCAAAAAGAGGTTTAGGAAGAAGGAAAGAAGAGGCTTAGGAAATACCACAGATTTGAGAATGGGCACAGGTAAGGTCAAGAGAAGCCTGGGAGGGATAGCAATGAGCTTTGGAGGTTTGGAAGGAATGAAGATAGATAGGCTTAGGTGTCAGGTGCAAGCTGTTCTTGGAGCAGAGCAGGGCAGTGAGAGGCATGGTGGAAAGGCAACTTCGTTGGTGTGATCTGAGAATGATCATGGATGGTCATGGACAGTTCATGGGTGGTCATGGACGGTTCATGGATGGTCTTGAACTGGGCTAGGAACCTTGGCTTTATCCTGTCCACAATGAGAAGCAATGGAGAACCTGAATGGTGAGTCATTATGATGGTAATGTTTTTCTGAAATGATCATGTGTACAATGAAACTTTGGAGATGCTACCCAGTGACAAGGATGGAAATCAACTCATCTTTGCATGGTTGGGTGGGGCAGTCTTCTCTAGCAGGCTTTTCGGGGAGGCTGTAACAGTGAATGACCGAAAGATGCTGGAGATGCTGAGAGCTGATTTCACTAAGATGTTTGCCCCCTGGAAATCCTGCCAAGATTTCAAACTTTACATTCCCCAAACTGAACTTGGCTTTTCAGTGCCCATACCTGCTTTCTGTTCTGTATTGTTTATCTGTGGTGAACAATATTCTGTTTCTCAGCCTTTACCCTTATTTCTGTCTATATTCCACTTTTTCCTAAGGCCCCAAAAGGTTACCATCTTTGTAAGGCTTATAAATAAATCTCCCATACCTATGCCCTTGAGTTCTGCACCTGGGGATGTTGCAATAGTGTCTCACTCATCTCTGGTTTATGCCCTTCTCCCTCTAATCCATCTTACACACTGTCGCTACTGGATTCGCCTTTTGGCGTTTGATCTTTTGAGTCAGTCATTCTTGGAAAAATGTTGCAAAGCTCACCGTTGCTGACAGCAACAATTTCATATTTGGTCCCCAAATGAAATGTTGTCGAGAAACTTTAATATGACAACTAGATAAAAAGCAAGCTACTTTAGTCAGACCAGGAGAGCATCTTGGATCCTTGCCCGTTCTGTCTCCACAACACCCAGAACACAGTAGATTTCTCAAAAAATGATAGTTTCCTGAGCATCATGGTACTGGACATCAGGAATTTACTTATCTTAGGGGTTATTAGGGGCAATTATGCTCTCTCCAGTTGAGTCAAAAAATACTGTTATTTCTATATACTAAGGCTGACTTATGATTGGCTCACACCCTAATAAATCCATTGGATACTGGATATTGTAACTTCCCAGACAGCCCTGCTTAGTAACACAGCGCATGGTGTGTCGGGGTTTCACACTTGGGAGCACATTGTAGGGTAGGAACTGCAAACCCCAGAGTGCATCAGAACTCCACATTGAAGCAGAGGTTGTGGCTGAATGCATGGGACTCTAGCAGCATTGGAAAGTTGAGAAAAATATATCATACTATCCTAGGTCAGGGACCTTATTATAGTACCTGCCTGTGTGCCCTCTCTTATTCTTTGCACTGGAGTGGAATTTGTGTGATTAGTATGCCCTCCCTTCACCCTCATAAGTCTATATCTTGCTTTAAGAGCCACTCCAAAAGCTTTCTCAGTGTAGAGTGTAGAGTTCCTGCCTCAACCTGGTTCGCCTGAGTCTTAAACATCTTCTCTCCTCTCTAGCCGCCTACTGCCCTGACCTTGGCTTCTTTTAGTCACATGTCTCTTCCTTCTGTGTAGTGTGTGTGTGTGTGTGTGTGTGTGTGTGTGTGTGCGTGTGTGCTTGTGTAGAGGCCAGAAGTTGCTGTCATTTGTCTTCTTCAATCATTTCTATCATATTAATTTTTTAGTCAAGATCTCTCACTGAACCTGGAGCTTGTCAGTTCATTTATACTGGCTTCCACTGAACCCCAGGGGTCTTCCTAACTCTCCAGTGCTGCTGTTACAGGCACACACCACAGAGCCTTGATTTGTAATATGGGCGCTGGTCATTGAATCTAGGTCTGATGGAGGAGAGTTATCTGTCTGTGTTTTTTTTATTGGTTAATTAATAAAAAAAACTGCCTTGGCCCTTTAAGAGAGGTGGAGTAGACAGAACAGAATTGTGGGAACAAGGAAGTAGAGTTGGGGAGACGCTTCAGGCAGTCGCGTGGGGAGTCTCCATGCTGCTCCTCTCCGAGATGGACACAGGTTAAGATCTCTCCTGGTAAGCCACACCTCGTGGTGCTACCCAGATTGCTAAATATGGGTTAAAGGAAGATGTGAGAATTAACTAATAAGAGGCTAAAACTATGGGCCAGACAGTGTTTTAAAAAAATACAGTTTCCGTGAAATTATTTCGGATAAAGCTAGCCGGTTGCTGGGAACTGGGCGGCGGAAACGCAGCACGCCGCTTCACACTACATAGGTCCTTATACTTGCGTGGCAATCACATTACTGAAGGAGGCAGCCCACAGCCCCTTACTTTCTTCCTTCTTAAAATCAGGATAATTGACTGACTTAGCTTTGCATTCATTCTCAGGGACTAGGGCACATATTGAATTCACTGCTCACAGTTGTCTGCTGCAGGAGTTCCAGCTTCGTGAGCATCCTGAAGGAAGAGACGAAGATCGAAGATCGTTATTGTGTAGTTCCCACCATGAAGCAGGCAGGGTCAGGGTTACAGCAGGCCTCTTAAGAAGAGCACAGAAATGGCAGGTATTTTGTTTCACTGTGTAGCTAATTATGCAATCTTACTTTCTCAGCTGTCTTTCGAAAATCATTGATGACATCTTAGAGAGTCGTAAAAGAGCCATTTGCTCATCCAACATGGGGATGAGCAGAACAATATTATGTCATCTGTATGCCCATGATGTTCACAGACTAAACAAGCTAAAATGCATTTCGTCAATTAGAGGCAGAATCTTAAAATGCTTTCTTTGCTATGTCTCCTCCACCCTTGGCCATCTTTCCAGTAAGTATTCTGTGGCAGGCTCCTTTTGAGGTCATTTACGACATGGCATTGTCTTTAGGTCATACCTGCTGAATGGGTCTGGAAAGAATCTAGACTAATGGTTTGGGCCTTTTACAGTTATGCCTCTCTAGTGAGGTGTATGAATGGTTCAAGTTGAAAGAGCAGGGAGAACTGTGGCAAATAGCCTCCAGTGAGACGGTGGGAAGGCCGACGGAATAAATTAAAGTGCCAGATGCCCTTTATATTGCTCAACTGCTCAGCAAGAGTCAGTGCTAACATCCTAGCCCGGGTCACAAGTTTATCTCTTCAGAGGGCTGTGAAAGCAGCCATGACAGCAGGAGTGATGGATGGAGTTGTCCCGAGGAAGGGTGAGCATGGAAGTTCTGTTTGGGTCTTGAAATTCCCCAGGAAGGCTCGGGAATTTCTCATAGTCTAAATTCAGCAAATGTAAAGACAAAGCAGGGGGCTGGGAGCCTTCACATAAATCTTTTCACTTAATTGTACACATTTCAGTATGGTGGGGCAAAACCTTGCTTGTAAATGTAGAAAAACAAGAAGAGCAATTTCTCCCATCCCTGTGATGGGAAAAACCTAAAATACATATAATTGATTATTCAGTTAATTGTGTAATTGAATGCAAGCACAGTCCTTGCATGTGTGTCTTTTCTTACTGGGCACCTAGAGATATGACTGACTCAACCTGCTCTTCATCTCTCTTGCAGTTGGAAGTTGCTCTCAGTTTTCCATTGATAAGAAAATCATGTATTTTTTCAATGATAACTCACTATCTTCTGTAAACGGAAACTATGTGCACAGTTCCTGAGCCCATGATATAATTGGACATTCCAGTGCAATTTCTTTGGTTATATAATATTCACAGTAGCCACGTGTTAAATGTTGGCTCATTCCTAGGTAGTATCATCTAAGAATGCTAAAAGGGGGGGAGATCAAGAACTAAAACAATTTAATATTGGTTTGGTGTGGGATTTGATGCTCTTATAACCTTTTGCATGTGTTGCGTGACTTTATTTCCAAACACTGTGTATGCAACGTAAGACAGAGATAAGGCTCTGCTCTAAAATTATGTTGACTATTTTAAGCTTTAGCTTTACAACTAATTTAATTGCATGATATTAGTTTAGTTAATACATTCCTCTGCAAATTGACCTTCTTCATCTGCAAATAGAAATGAGCTCTGAGCTTGTGCCAGTTAGGGTAGAGTACAGTGGAAAGGCCGTGTAACAAGTAGTTCCCCTTACATTCCAATGCCTTAGACAATCATGGATGGTTTTTCATCCCAGTGTATCTGTAGGCCAACTGTTGGTCTTCTGATCTCAGTCTGCACTTGGGCTCAGATCTACGCCATCGGTCGGTGCCGCTCAAGGCAGTGGATCTCTGAGTAGATGTCAGACACCGGAGAGAATGAGCCAACTACTTAGCAATCCCTTCCAGAGTTTCCACTTGCACTCACATTTTATTAGGCAAACAAGTCATACGGCCAAGTTCAACATGAAATAGCAAGTAATTATACATTTCCCATGGAAGGAAGAAGAGAGAGTGAGCAATAATAGCCATGTCGCTGTCATAGGGCTGCCTTTCAGTGATAATGGATGTAAAACAGAGGCAGCTTTTAGCTGGTCATAGACTAATATGTATCTCTCATTATTATTCCTCATGAAAGGATGGTACCATAAACCAAAAGGAAGTGAACGAGGAAAGAACTTCTGGGAGTTCACTGAGACAATGGGATTCATGTGACCCTTTTTCCCTGCTCCCCTCCCCACTCTGTTTTATTTCTTTTCCTCTTGAAGAATCTGGAAGACTATTAGTAATCTTAGCACAGACTAGATTAGCTCTCATTCAGCTGGTGGAGTTACCAACAGCTACTGCTGTAGTCATCCAATTTGTTCAAGACTGTGGCTTTCAATTGTCAATCTTGGGAAGTGATTAGGTCCTATTAATTTACTGCTTTCCTTTCTTCTTCTCTTTATTCATTTACTATTAAGTTTTTTAAATGAGACTTTAATTGGGGAGTCAGTTATTACTAAAATCACTGATTCTTAAACTGACTTTGGCTTATTGTTTTCGAAGCAGGTCCTAAGACAGAGTTTGGGATACAAATGTTTATTAAGGATTAATTCTCATGAGAGCACTAAAATGTGGGATTAGGAAATTGAAATCTGGTGATGTTTTAACCAATAAGACATAGACTCTGAAGGTAAAATAGACTTCCCGAGCTGTCTAAACCTGGCCAGGAATTCTACTATATTCTCTGTTGAGATCATTTCATGTTGGGAGGCTGCTTGTTTGTTCCCGGCTACTTAGACCCAAAATAATCACTCAGAAACTATATTATTTAAATCACTGCTTGACCAATCACTTAGGTGTATTGCTAGCTAGCTCTTATATCTTTGGTTAACCCATTTCTACAGAAGGACTTCCTACACCAATTCTAGGACAAGTCTCATGTTCAGGAGTAGTTGGTCAACATGAAATGGTCTCCATGTTTTTATTTTTTCATTTTGTTTCATTTTGTTTTGTTGTGTTTTTTCTTTCATTTAAAAAACTAATTTATTGAGAGAGACCTAAAGTTAGGTGGGTAGGGAGGTAGGGAGTAGCTCCAAGGTGGGGGATTTGGGGGAAAAGGAAGAGTATAAATAAAATATATTGTACAAAATTTTTAAGTAAATTAGAAATAATATATATATGTGTTTGTGTGTGTGTTTGTGTGTATGAATTTCCATACACAGACACACAATAGAGTACCATATATCCACGAAATGATTACAACTGGAAAACATTGTGTTAGTGTCAATAAGTCATACATAATATAATTAACATGTGCTCTCCCTCTGTGTATGTACAAGAGTTGATATCAAAGGAACAGAAAGTAGAATCATGGCTAGCCAAGGCTGTAGAAGAGGGGAATTGTGGATGGGGAGTTCTCTTGGAGTCATAAGTTACTGTTATGGGAACAAATTGTGGTTCATATAGATAAAGAAAAGTACTGTATTTTTTCTAAACACAAAGTAGTGGTACATTTTAAGGAACTAGATGTTTTTGTTACAATAATTTGAACATTAATGTATGCATCTATCAAAATATAGCAAAGAGGTTTTGGTTACATAATGCCTCGCCGTGCCCCAGTTTCGGGCAGTTTTGGAATCACTGCTTGGCTCAGGTTGGGACTTTGGAGCCCAGGCTGCCATCTCTTTTGTTTGCTTGCTCCAGATTCTTGAAGCATCACTTTGCTACTGTTCCCTAGAGGCCCAAGTGTGAGCTGGATCAGAACATGACACCTTTATTTTGGCTGCAGAAAGTGTGAGTGGGGCCGGGAGTGCCAGGCTAAGGGGAAGGGTCAGGGCCAAGCGCCTAAGAGCTTGTACAAAAAGAAGCTCCGCCATGGATAAAACCTCATGTAATTGTTGAGGCTCACTTTATAGTAAACATGGTGCTGGGCACCGTCTTAGGTTTTCACAATAACCATGTGATACAGGTAAGTATGAGCTTCGGGTAGACAGTCATTAAAAGTAGTGTCTTCCAGGGGACATGCTGGAGCAGGCCAGCTCCTAAATATCTATGTAGTAACTTTTTGGAAGGAAAGTAAAAATAGACATTTTGACTCAGACACCTGTATTCCCTTAGGTAACTCAGAGGTAACAAAGCGCTATCACCTTGGGGGGAAAAAAAGAAGTCTAGCAGACAATTCTTATGATACAATGGATCTTAATTATGTAGGTGAACGAATTTGTATAGCACATTTTGAGCTTCTTGCTACCATAAAAATAAGCCAACAATTCCTTATCTTAATACAGATTTTGTCAGAGCATTTATTAAGTACCTGTTAAGTGCATGACTACATGGTAAGTCCTGGGGGCAATTACTCCAAGATGCAGCATGTTAGCATGATCTGACAGATATTTAGCGTCCTAGCAGGCTTTGTTTAAACACAAAATGTTTGGAAACCCTGATGAACCTTCTAGGGTAGGGCGAACCTTGTTGAGGATTTAGTGTCCTAGAGAGAAGTAGTGTTCTCTGGTCTCTTGTTTACCGGGGTGCCTCCAATCATGCATCAAGAAATGAGAAAATTTGAGAAACCATTTCCAAAATTATCAAAGATCCTGCTCCTCCCAATACCTCCCTGTATCCAGTGAGACTGGTGGAGAGAGGAATGGCTAAGCAAGGGGTGCTGCTGAGGTTTCCTGAGTGTCTGTGATGGCTCTGTCCCTGCTAGAAGAGGTGTGTTGTCTGGAATGTGTAGACTCATTTCAGTAATTAGTCTGGTTGTTTAGATGGTGGATCCTTGAGGTTTTGAGGGCAAACTGGGCTTCACAATCATGGGAAGAGACTCTTCATTTTGGGCTACTGGCTGCAGGTAATGAGGTCCATGGTTTGTGGTAACTGAGGGCAGAAAGGGTGTGTGACTACTCATGTAGCTTCATTTAGTGAGCTTAGTGCTTGAAGGAATCTTCTGATAAAGATCACAGGGCCTATCTCTTAGAGACTGCTGTTCCTGGACCTCAGTAGATGCTCTGCATTGTTCTCTCTCTCTCTCTCTCTCTCTCTCTCTCTCTCTCTCTCTGAGGAGTATCTTGAAATTTCATCATTGAAAAGTCATTTGTTAGTACAGTTTTCCTATACAATTATTTCCCCCTAAATCTAATTTTCTTTTCGGTATCAAATTCAGTTACATGAACACCTAGCTCTTAGGGATAGAATTTGAATTGTGACATGTATAGTCTCCCACAGATACATCATCACAATCAAGAGTTAACATATTTTCCTAAAAATCCCCTTTTAATAATTTTACAATCATTTCCAGTTCCCACACCCCTCCCATGTAACATGATTTTTGCTATTATATGTTAGTTTTTCCTCTTCTAAAACTTCATTAAAATAAGAATCAAACAAGGTATATTTTAAACAGTTTGAATTTTGAATATTCCATGTATGTATAAACTGTATCTTGGTCATATCCACCCCTTATTACCCTTGTTTAATTCCCTCAAGGACCTCCATCCCATGCCATATCCTTTCCAATGCTATGCCCTTATTTTCCATCCATCCATTCATTCATTCATTCATTTATTCATTTATTATTTTTCAGGCTCTATGTTCAGCTAATGCTGCCCATGTTCTCATGGGTATAGGACCATCCTGTGGGTCACAGGGAACTTATCAGTGCCCACATTTTTAACGAATAGTGACTCTCCCCCAGAGTCTTTGGGAGAGGGTGGTGTTCATATGGCTGTCATTTATGAGTGAATACCTATAGTCACCTATTTTATGCACCTCTACATTAAACATTTCTCATTGCAATAAGCAACTTTTCTGATGAAAATTGAAACAGAACAAATCTATGGATATAGCATAGATATCTAGAAAGAAGTCTGACAACCTGAACATTTAGAAAAATAGCACCAATTGGTTCTCCTCTAGGGCCTATGATTTCTATGACTGTGGGGTTTTGTCTCTGTAGTAGTAGGCATAAATTCCCTCTTCTGGACTATATTACAAATCCAATAAAAATAAAAGAGGTTGGTAACTTCATAAACTGTCTTTCTGTAATTGCAGTGGGGTTAGATTTGCCTGGCAGGTCAGTGTTTTAACATGCAGAGGCCAGCACTGGGTAAGACCATTGAAGTCTCTTCCTCCACAGCGGCCTCCATAGCTTAACCTTCCAGAACTATTAGAGCAAGCCAACGGGCAGAGTTTCCTTGTCAGTTCAAAGTTCATTTCTCTGTGCCCTGCAACTAAAGTGTGTGCTATCTTCAGGAACAGGGTCTTACCATCTGGTTATGGTGGGCAAGTGTAGTGGTTGGAATGAGAATGGCAGCCATAGGCTAATATTTGAATACTTGGTCTCCAGTTGGTAGAACTGTTTGGGAAGGATTAGAGGTATGAGGGAAGTATGTCACTTGGGGTGGACATTAAGGCTCCAAAAGACTTGTGTGATTCCCAGTGTGCTTTCTCTGCTTCATGATTATGGATAGAGATATAAGCTCTCAGCTCTCCCTTTGACCCACCATGATGGGCTCTAACCATCTGAAACAGTTTCAGTTAGTCAGATGTTTTATTTTATTAATTGGTTTATTTTAAGTAAAGCTAGTATATGTTTTACTTTACAAGTTGTCTTGGTTGGGGTGTTTTAACCCAACAATTTAAAAGGAACTAGAAGTAGTTCCATGGTTAATTTTAAAAATTGGGTTGTTTGTCTTTTTATTGCTATTGTTTTCACTTCTTTGTAGATTCTAGACACTCAACTGTTGGGGCAGCTGGCCCAATCCCTGCGTTCAGGGGCGTGGCTGCTCCAGCGGGGTAGCCATGCCCCTTAAATAGGATTGGGGAGCCGGAAGGTCCCCCGGTTCGTTTGCCCCGCGCTCACTCCGCTGGACCCTTGGTTCTGTAAGTTCCCTTATCTCCCTTTGTATTAAACTTGAATAATTATAAAAGGACTATTTTTGGTTATTTCCAATCTTCGCCGCATCATCTGGCGCCCAACGTGGGGCTCGAACCCACGACCCTGAGATTAAGAGTCTCATGCTCTACCGACTGAGCTAGCCGGGCAAACAGCTTCTGGGCCGAGCAAAGCAGCCGGCCCGGCACAGTAAAGGATACTGCGTTGCTCCGAATGGAGGCGTGGGAATAATAATAATTAAAAAAAAATGCGTTCTCCGGCTCAATCAGCTTAATTAAAGTTGAGCCGGCTCCACCCGCCCGCAGCGCGCGGAGCAGCCCGTGAGACCGGGCAAACAGCTCCCGGGCAGCAGGCCTGGTTTCAGGCGCGGTTTCGTCTGGGAGGGAGGGGGGAGCGCGGGCTCCGGCCGGGCCGCGGGGCCAAAGCGAGTCGCGGTTTGACCCACGAGGTTTTTCTGTTGCACATTTTGGAAGTTTCTCGTTTGTGCTTCCTGGTTGCTTTGGTAATTTTACTCTCCTTCTCAGATCTTTGATGGGGTTGAAGATTAGATAATGGTAGCTACCTTCTAGATTATTTAGACTTCTCAAAGTAGAGTGATTAGAAAAATTCTTCGTTATATACTTCTCGCCTGATATTGTTTACTTTTTGTAATTTTATATGATCAGTTCCCATTGTATATAGTTGTATTTGGTTTCTGAATCTGTCTTATTTAGACAAAAAAGGGGAGATGTTGGGGCAGCTGGCCCAATCCCTGCGTTCAGGGGCGTGGCTGCTCCAGCGGGGTAGCCATGCCCCTTAAATAGGATTGGGGAGCCGGAAGGTCCCCCGGTTCGTTTGCCCCGCGCTCACTCCGCTGGACCCTTGGTTCTGTAAGTTCCCTTATCTCCCTTTGTATTAAACTTGAATAATTATAAAAGGACTATTTTTGGTTATTTCCAATCTTCGCCGCATCACTCAACCTTTGTCAGATGTATTGTTGGCAAAGATTGGGCGGCGGGTTAAGCTCTACTTTCTTTTTCAGTATGTTGATATCCAGGTTTCTCAGCACCATTTGTTGAAAATGCTGTCTTTTCTCTAATGTATATTTTTGACATCTTTGCCAAAGACCAAGTAGCTATAGTTATATGGAGTCATATCTGGGCCTTCTATTCTATTCCATTAATCTATTTGTCTGATTTTTTGTCAGTACCATGCTGTTTAAATTCCTATGACTCTCTAATATAATTTGAAATAAGGTGTAGAGAAAAACCTATTCAGTTTTCTTTTTTTTCGGAACGACTTTGGCTATCCTTGATTTTTTGTTCCTCTACATAGATTTTGAGTTTTTCTTCTTGCTTTGAAAAGAAAGTTCTTGACATTTTGATTGGGATTGCATTGAATCTGTAGATTGCTTTTGCTAGCAAGCTAATTTCACAATATTGATTCCTCAGATCTGCAAGTATAGGAGGTCTTTCCATCTCTTGTCTTCTTCAATTTCTTTATAGTCCCTTGCAATTTTCACTCTAGAAGTCTTTTGTGTTTTTGGTTTGGCTTATTTCCAGGGCTTTTATTTTATTTTGTGGTTATCATGAATCATATTGTTTCCATAACTTCTTTTTCAGTATGTTTGTCGTTGCTATATATGAAGGTTATTTATTTTTAAGTATAAAATTTTATATTTTGACACTTTGATGAAAGAATGTATCAGTTCTAGGAGTGTTTTGTGGTCTTTATGGTCTCTTATGTATAGAATCATATCATCTGAAAATAAAGATGCTTTGATTTCATCCTTTCCTATTTTCAACCCCTTTTTATTTATTCCAATTGTCTTAATGCTGTAGCGAAGATTTCAAGTATGGTATTGGACAGGCATGGAGGGAATAGACATTCTTGTCTAGTTCCTGATCTTGCTGGGAACACTTTCCGTTTTCTCAATATAGCCTCCTGTTGACTATAGGTTTGTCATACATAACAATTATCATGTTGTTGTAGTCTCCTTCTCTAGCCACTTGTTCTAGTTTGCCATGACCAAAAGCATCTTGAGAAAGAAATGGTTTATTTGACTTACACTTCCAGGTCACAGTTCATTAATGAGGAAGTCAGTGTAGGAACTCAAGAAGGAACAGAGGTAGGAACCGCAAAGGAAAGCTGCTGCCTACTGACTTGCTCCCAGGATTATTTTCATCTGCCTTTCTTATACACCTCGGGCCCACCTGCCTGCTGGTGGTACTTATTGACCTCAGTGGGGCTAAGAATTCCTATAGCTATTAGCAACAAAGAAAATACCCAGCAGACAAGCACACAGTTCAGTCTGATGGGAGTAGAGTAATTCCTTAAGTGAGGTTTCCAGGCGTGTCAAGTGAACAATAAGAATTAACTATCATACTGCTCCATGGTCATTTTCATGAAGGGATGTTGAATTTTTCAAAGGCATTTTTAACTTTTAAAATGATGAGTTGATTGTATGATATCTGTCTTTAAGTGTATTTAATGTGACAGACATTTACTCATTTATGTGTATTAAATCAGACTTGTATCTCTGCAATGAGGTGAACTTGATTGTGATGAATGATCTTGTTGATATGATCTTGTAATTCTTTTGCCAGGACTTTATTGAGAACATTTGCATTTATGTTCATCGGGGAGAAGTGGGGCAGGAAAGTGAGATCCTGGGAGGGCTGATAAGTGGTATCCTGGACAAACAGACAACGTATAGGGTGGGAAGTAGCAGGCTTAATCTGAGATATGGATATGGAAGGTCCCAGAGTAGCTTGGAGCCTGGCAGCACATGGAGGTGAGATACCAGAGAATCTAAGACACCCATAGGGTGAGGCAGAATGATGGCTATAAATCAAAGGACCAAGACCCCAGAGGAGATGGAAGGCCTATCAGATGGGAAGGAAGAGAGCCTACTGATGGGCAAGGAAGGGAGATAAAGGAGGGGAGACTAGAGGGTCAGAAGGATGGAAACTTCCTAGAGGAGCTTATTCAAAGTGAAAAAAGTCCTAGGGTCTTTTCCAAAGTGAACCTTTTGACCTGTTTTCTTTCATTTACTATGGGTTCATCTGTGTTCTGGGTCTGCTAAGAATTTCTTCCTTTTTGATGCTAAGTAGAACTTCATTGTAGAACTATGCCATAACAAAAAGCAGTTTTTCCTAGATATTTGGATTGCTTCTATTTTTGATTATTATATATAAAGTTGATTGGGAATTTCACTTACAGGTCTTTTGGTGGCATATACACACATTTCTCCATATAAATATCCAGGAGAATAACTGTTGGGTTAGAGGACAACTCTAGGTTCCACTGTATAAGAAACCACAGATTTTCTATACTAGTCGTTTTCATTTTACACTCATATTTAATATTTTCTGTCAAATGACCAGTAGCAGTAGGGGGACTTTTGAAATGATTTTCCTCAGCTTTGTCTTAGTTTCTCTATCATGCCAGTCCACTCTTGCCCATTTGGCCACTCAAGAAGATGTTATAGTCAACACTACATCTCACATCACCTCAGTTTCTTTTACTTATTCATTCTGTCAAAACATCACTTTGTTAGAAGGTCAAGAAATGCTCAGGTGGAAGACAATGCAATTTGAAGGAGAATGAAACTTAATTATCACCATGGACAGCTTGTTCCTTAAGATCACGAAGAAGACAAGAGCACTGTCTTAGTTAGGGTTTCTATTGCTGTGAAGAGATTCCATGACCATGGCAACTTTTAAAACCATTTAATTGAGGTGGCTACTTACAGTTCAGAGGTTCAGTCCCTTATCTTTATGGCAGGGAGCACAGTGGCATGCAGGCAGATATGGCGCTGGAGAAATAGCTGAGAGTCCTACATCTTGCAGGCAACAGGAAGTTGACTGAGATACTGGTCAGTATTCTGAGCATAGGAAACCTCAAAGCTTACCCCACAGTGACATGCTTCCTCTAACAAGACTATACCCACTCCAATAAAGTTACACTTCTTAATGGTGAAACTCCCTATGAGATTATGGGGGCCAATGACGTTCAAACTGCCACAGGCACTCACTGTACCACTTTTACTGACATTGTCTTGGGGGTACAGTATTGCAATAGACAAGAGAAGTAAAGGCAGGCACAGACTGAAGGGAATAATACAATCTCAGTCTATACAGACAAGCCTAAGCAGTGGACAACAAAACAAAACAAAACAAGAAGATACCAGAATGCCAGAACAAATGTTGGAAGTCTCTCCATGGTGAATACTGAATTTTGATATGCAAAATCATTTGTATTTGTATCTGTAGTGCAAAAAATTGAAAAAGAAAATGGGAACAGCCCTTTAAAATAGCACAAAGATATGGCTCATTTAAACTTACTTCTAACAAGAACATGCAAATTTTTTGCAGTAAAAGTAGAAACCAAGGCTGGAGAGATGGTTCAGTGGTTGAGAGTATTAACTGCTCTTCCACAGAACCCAGGTTCAATTTCCAGCATCCACATGGCAGCTAAAACTGTATGTGACTCCAAGATCCGACACCTTCACAAGACATACATGCAGGCAAAACACCAATGCAGATAAAAAAATAAATAATTAAAAAAAATAGAAACCCTCTCCAGAAAAGAGGATATCAGAAATAGGAAAAGGTAGCATGCTGATAGTTTGGAAAGCTCAGTACCCTTCTATTGCCTGTCATCAAAAGGATCTCTAACAGGGCTCTGCAAATAACTTTTTGTGAAGGGGCAGATAATAAATACTTTAGGTTTTGTGACCATATGTTTCCCCCCTCCTTTGTACTGGAAATACATAGGTGGTCTTCAAGAGAATGAGTACCTGTGTTCAAATCAAACCTGGTTTGGAAGAACAACTGGATGTGTACCTTCTCTATCAATCACTTAGCAGCGGGACAGTGAGTGTGAAAGCCAGATCCTCTGGTTTCCACCTTTGCTTCCTTCTCATTGTGCCAGCAAGTGAAGATGTAGAAGAAACTATACATATACTTGTTTGGCTGCTAATTATTGTGTGTCAACTTTATCTCCATTTGTCAAATGGTGCCGAGGAAGTCTTCTTGGTAGTGTGGAGGGAGGATTAAGTGAGATAATGTAAAGATCTGACGGGCTCAGAGCTATTTATACCTCCCTTTTCATTTGTGTTTAGGGCCTTTAAGGGTGAGAGATATAAACACTGATTTCAGTCAAGCAGCAGAGGATTCAGATGTCAAGCTGTGTGTGTGTGTGTTTGTGTGTGTGTGTGTGTGTGTGTGTATAGAATGTGGTCCATGTTGTTCATGAGCACATGTACCAAAGGTGGGTACCTGCAGAGGCCAGAAGAAGGTATCACATGCCCTTGAGCTGGAGTTGCATGTAATTGTGAATCACACTGTGAGTGCTGGGAACTCAACTTAGACCTCCGGAAGAGAAGGATGCTTAGTCCTTGAATCATCTCCACAGTCTCTCTTCTTGCCTTTTAAAGAAGAGATGTTTCCCACTCTAAGCATTAAACTCCAGTCCTCCAGGACCGTCTTAGACAGCGTTATCTCTGGAAAAAGTTGCCACATAGTAAGAATTAAAGAGCTTGCCTCTGTTGGAAACAGACGCTGGTGCACACACAGGTGTTTTCTTGCACCTTACATAGACGGACCCCCACTTCCCTCCCTTTTCTTTCACCTCTTGGCATTGAGCTCACCAAGGATGTGTGTGGTATGCCTCTTCTGTCAGCCCTTCCCTGTGTGGCATTTGTCTCACAACTTTCCCATGCTTGTTTCAACAGGGGGAAAAAAAGCAGAGACTGACAGATAGCTACCCCGAGGCTAGAGTGCCGCTGAAATAGATTTCTTCAAATAAAAATAAGGGCCTTTTTTTTTTCTTCCAATGAAACAGAGTTAATAAAAACTGCCTGGGAAACTCACATTGTAGCTATAAAAAAATAAAAAATAGATTTCTTAGCTAAAGTCAGCAGTGATTGTTGGCTCAGGGTAGATTTTAGGGAGTAAAATATTCTGAAGCAGTCACGGAAAGCGATGAGGAAAGATTTATTAACCTTTAGCCATTTAAGTCTTCATGAGGAAAGCTAAAGTCGTACTTGCTTAGAAAGTGATTCAGTCCTGGCTTTAAGAGTAGGGCAGGTCATTTAACCCTTGTGGACAAATTATTACATGACTCTTAGCAACAACCAACAGAGGCACAAGCATTAAATAACAAAGTTGCACCCAAAGAAAGACGGGTTAAGATCTTGGATGAAAATGTATTCCGGTCCACTGTTCCTCTTCCATCAGCTTTCACCTTGGTGTGTCTGAGATTCTAGGCATACCTGCCTCTCACCAAAGACCTAGCCCCAGCGTCAAAATCTCAATACCTCTTAGAACCCAGGAGAGAAATTTGTTTCTGGTTGACCAAGCAGGGGTGAAAGGTAGAGGAGGGTAGGTGCCTGCAGGGTGAGGTGAAGCTGGAGAGGAGTGAGGGATGGGAGGGTGTTTATGGGAGGGCAGGGTCTTTCCTCTGAGCCTGAAGCAGCCAGCACCTTCTAGCCCCAGTAAAGGTGGGAAATGGTGGTCCGCACCAGAGACATTATTTTCTGTATCCAGAATTTGTTCAATTCAGCACTCTTATGGGAACAGGAGACAACAAATGCTTCTCACTTTGGGCCACAATTGTTAAAAAAAAAAAAAAAAAGCACAGTGTCTGAAACAAGTGGGCTTTTAGCCCCTGTTTGCTATAAGGGAATTTATAGGAATATTTAGAAGTGACTTGGGGTCTCTTTTTCCCCCCTCTGCTGAAAGCATATAAACGCTGGTCATTTTCACAGGTTTTTGCTAATTAATACCACCACTGTGGAAATGAGGGCTGTTCTCCAAACAAGTTGCAACAAATGGGATTTTTATTGCTGGTGGGAAAGTCTGGGGGATAATTAGCAGGATCTGTGGCTATCCCTCGACTCTAGGCATCTGCATGGGAATAACCAACCATGGAGATCAGCCAGGGGAGTGGGTCGCGCCTTCCACCTTAGGGCACATTCATATTGTCACCGAGAGCTTGAAAGCTGCTGTGGAACAAATGTGGGAAAAGAGTCCACAAAACGCTAGACAAATGAACCCGGGGCCGACCACTCTCAACCGGGAAAACCGGCTCAGCTGTGCACAGAGCTGTACAGGAGCCAAGACTTGCAAAGGAAATATTTTGATATCTGGTTAAACTCGAATTCCCTGAGACGTTCTCCCATACAGACCTATGCATGTGCTGCCAGAGCCATACAGGTGATGGGAGGGTTTCAGGACTCACTAGGGGCCCTAGAGATCAACTGGTTCACAGACTCCTGTGAGCAAAGGATACCTTGGTAGCATCTACGGTGATTTAAGCCTTTTGATGGGGGAGATTATTCATTTCCATTTTTAGAAATCTCTTATTTAATCCTACCGTTTTCTTTTAAATTGGGACAACAAAATCCAGCACGCCAGCTGTACTGGAGATTTTGATACAGCAAAAATCAGGGATGTTTTCAAACCTCAATGCAGTATTGTAAATCACTCAAGGTACAGACTGTGCTCATCACTTCTTTGATATTGTGGTGGTTATTTGACTCAACTCATTGAGAAACGTCTTGCAAAAATGTGGCATGAATGACAATATTACTATATTACATATTTAAAATTATGTTGCGTGTGGTACTTTATGCTACTAGTTTTCTCATATTTATATATACATATGCACATGTATGTGCAAAAATATATTCTCTTATCTATGCAAAAACATTCCCATAAGAGGCCATAGATATGGTTGCTAAATAAGTCTATAGCACATAGCTAAAGACTACCCTCTCTTTTGCCCAATCTTCTCTACTCACAGTTGAAGAAATCAATGCAGGTCTGGTGAATGGCAGAGGATAAACCAGAACCCCAGGGTGCTGCCTCCAGTTGGTTCCCACCATTACAGGCGCCTGCATGAGAAGAAAATAACCTTGGTAAAAACAGCAGTGAGTTCCTGCTTAAAACAACATCATTGAAGTGTAGAAATGAGAGATGATAAACAGGTCCTGGGGCTAATCTCAGCCAGATAACTGATATTCCCATTCAGATATACTTCCCCACCTTCCTTTTAAATGGTAGAACTTGGTAAGTGCTTTTTGCTATTTTAAAAAGCTCACTTGGAAGTACAGTGCCTTGGGTCCTAGTGCATTGTGTGTTGATTTCTGCCACCCTTGGAGCAGGTCTCTCTCTTTCTCTCTCTTATTTTGGTGAGCAGTAGGAGGCCAGAGGGGTGGCAAGCAGCCAGGACTGGAATAAACATGGGTAATTTGGATCACTGACTTGTGTGTTATCTAGAATCACATACATTATTTACACTCGTATGTGTGAATATTCCCTGCTAGTGGAAATGACAAGAAATGACTCGTTTCAAGTAGGCATGAATGTGCTGGCTGATAGGGAGCCCCTGGGGTGAACTTCAAACACATTTTCTCTCTCTCTTTTCCTTTCCTTCTCTTCTCTGCCTTCTTCCTAAACACCCAAGTTGACCTGGAATTCTCCATCTCCTGGTCTCAGTGCCCCTGAATTGTCCCTGCCCAGTGATAGGATTTTTACATACATCATCAGACTTGATTCTATATTTCTTCTCTTAATGGTTTGTGTGGAGGCCAATTTTCATAAGGTAGGTAATCTTGCTACATGGTTGTTTGAATTTCACAGTTCATGGGATTGTAAACTTCAGCAAAAGAACATGGTGACCATCTTCTTTAGTAATTTAATGGTCTCTCAACCTTTGTCTTTCCTAAGGGTTCATCTGAGGTGGAATATATATTAACACAGTGCTCTTTGAGAGCTTATAGCCTTTTCATATTTTAACTTCACCTTGCATATAATTCTTTAGATTCTTTATAAACTTTACAAATGTAGCATAAATGCCCAGATGTACTCATCCTGCTCAGATATTAGTTTCTCATGACTGCAGAGTACCTGATCAAATGAAGAAGCATAGGGTTATGCCATCTTATCATTTAATTGATAGGTCTCATTTAAATGTCACCAACCATACCACCAATGTCCCTTTCCTACTACTGAATCCAATTTTCATTATATAGAAAGATACCAGTTCACTGCTTTGGGGTAAATTGAAATACTTCTCTAGCTTCTTCCTTATCTTTTATTTTTATTTTTGATGTTGAATTGTAATATGTTTATTTTGGGAAAGTTTCCATAGTGTGAGTTCGTATGGTATTTCCTTGTGATTCTCTTTGGGTTATACACTTAACTTTAAAACATCAATTATTATTTAAATCTAAAAGTTTGTATGTAGAATGTGATAACTTTATACATGTATCCAACATGTAATGAGCAATGGAAAGTTGTCATTTCTACCTCCTTAAACATTTAAAAATTGCTATCATATTGTATACCTGTATGGGATGTCGTATGCTACTAATACACATGTATGATGTTTATTGATCAGATCGGGGTAGTTAGTTTTTCTATCTTCTCATCATTACCTTTTAAACACTCCTTTACTTGTTGTTTGCAACACATGCACAGGTTTTTCTGAGCTTTATCTTCCCACTGGTCTACATAACTCGAGAACTTATCACCTCTACCTGTATTTGCTTTCCATTAGCCAGTCTCCTACCATTCCTCCCCAATCCAAACCTCCAGTAATTACTACTGTCCATTCAGATGGAACTTTTGGCATGCACATATTAAAGAAAAACAAGCATTGTTTTGTTTTTCTACATCTGACTTATTTATTTCACTTGATATAGCATCCTCCATTTCCATGATCTGTTTTGCTGAAAAACGTCAGATATTCTTCTTCTTGGTTGAAATAATGTTCCATTGTGAATGTATGTCACATTTTTGTAATACCTTTGTCCTGTTGTGGACATCTAAATTGGTTCTATATCTTAACTATAGTGAATGCTCAGCTAAAGTACTGTATTATGAATGCAATTTCTAGGTGACGAACTTAAATTCATTTTAAGATCAACAAAAACTTCCAACAGTCATCACAACTTAGTTTTACCCACATCTTATAAGTGAAAGTGAACAAGGAAGGCCTTTTGTAAAATTGTTCTCTTGGGCCAGAAGCGATCTGTCGGCACAAATATTGGTCAGAGGGGAAGCAAGCGACAAAAGCAAAGAAAACCTTGGGACGTTTTTTCTGCAAATAAACTCAAGCTGGAAATGCAGAGTGGATGGAAATGCAGCTGTTCCCACAGTGTCCCTGTGTTCCTTCAAGAGGGAACTTGGCTGCCTGCAAGTGAGATCTTGACCTTCAAGTTGAGGCCTAGAGCTGAGTTCGTGATGAGTGGTCTGGCAAGGAGGGGTAGGGGTACAGGACTGAGTTCTTGAGCTGACCCCTGGACATAGGATTTCTTGGTGTTGAAAATTTTGTGCCTTTATATTCAGTTACTATCGTATAACAACCGCTGCTTATTTTTCAGATGATCTTTGGGAAGTATGGATTTTAGAAGTAGAACAAATAAAATGAATAAAAGAAACAGAAGTCAAAGCAGATTCGCAAAAATAAAAAGAACTTCGCTGAGTGATTTGGCATTAGAATGAAAACAGTTTATGCAAATGAAAAGTTATGTGTGTAATAGAAGCATGTACAGCGCTTGAGTGCAGAAAGCTTAATGGCATTGGAGTAAGGAAGTGGACGGTATTTTTTTCATCAATTAAAATAACATACATTTCTTTTTGGTGCATCATCCCCTGAGCACAATGCCAAAGAAACTATTTTGGAGGAAAACAGAATTCAAGCATAAGATAGAAGATGTGACATTCTTTTTCCATGGTGCCTACTTTTCCACAGCGAGATGCAGAAATGAAGGCTATGATGGGGTCAGAGAACACTGGGAATGCTCTCTGTGGGACAAAGGCATACTTCCTGGGTTCCAAGTCCTTGCTGACTTCTCATCTTTCATCCAACGACAGCCACATCAGCTTGGGAGAAAAAAAAAAATCAGTTCTGACCTCTGATGAGCCCAGCCACTGAGTCAACAGACCCAGCATCTGTGAAGGAACCTTTCGAAAAGAAGCAGGCTAGAGACTTTCTAATGCTTTTTATTGTCGATTCTGAAGTCTGAACCAGGGGCTAGATGCTGCATCTTGAGAATGCTAAACTCCCTGCAAGACCTGAAGCTGTGAAGAACATTGAACCAGGGTGTATACTGCTATATCAGAACATGCTGCCCCCCCCCCCCCCGCCTCCCTATGCTTTCTGCTTCAATGTACCTCATGCCTTTAAGCAACAGAGAGCTTTAAAAGGCTTGAGATTATAGGACTTTTATATGGTCACACACAAAGTTTAAGACTCGGATCGAACCACAAAGTGAGTACTTTGTATGAGGACCAAAGTACAATTTAAATGAATAACGTGGACCATATGGGAAATAGCAGTGTTGAGGCTCTTGGGAGACTGGGCTGAGGATGTATAGCATATCTGAGGATTTGTTTTTCAGAAATCAAACCCGTGATCTAAGGAATACGTTTAAATTAATCAGGTGAGCTAGGAGAGAAACTGAGTTCATTTAGTTTTGCACACAGAGGAGCGCATAGGGAAGGTTAAAGTCATGGGTGAGTGCTCATTTGTATATGACGAACCAAAAGAATGCTGGTGTGTGAATATCTTGGCTGGAGAGACATAAGTCAGACGGAAAAGGTGGAAACCAGACTCCTCATGTTGGAACTATCAAGCATTTGGACCTTAGCTCAGATACCAGGGAATAGCCAAAGAGTAGCCTTAAGTAAAGGCATAGAAACGCTCCCACTTGGAAAGGTCTCTCCAACTAACTGTGGAAAAAGGATTAGAGTTGGGTAAGACCAGAAAATAAAATGAACGGTAAGAGGAGAGATGGGGGGGAAATCTTTCTACCTTGGTGGCATTACAGTTGGGTGGCAGTGATGGACGTGCAGTTCTTTCTACCGATGTCAACTGCCAATGCATATACCTAAAAGGTCACAATGGAATGCAAGAATCCTCACCATCTCAATGAATTACATAGAGCTTTGCGTGTATCCATGTTGTTTCCTTAAGCCACACCCATTTATACTTAGTCTTTCCCTCAGAGTCTTAGAGAATTGCCTGTAGTTGTGGTAAATCTACACAAAAAAACACCTAAAATTTAAAGAACATGCCTAGCAGTCTGTGATCTGTGGATTCTTAAAAGCTCATTATCTCAGCTCTCCATGTTACAGAAGATCCTTTTCCTCTAAACATATTCTCATGAGGTGTTATTGGTTGACAATCAGACCATTAAGCATGAATGAACCAAATAAGCATTAACACTGTGGTAGTTTAAAAGAAAATGGCCCACAAAGGGAGAGGCACTATTAGGAGGTGTGACATTGTTGGAAGAGTGTGTCACTGTGGGTGCAGGCTTTGAGGTCTCTTTTGCTCAAGCTTCTCTCAGTGGGACTTTTAGTTGACTTCCTGTTGCCTGCAAGGCAAGATGTAGCCAGCACCATGTCTGCCCACACACCATCATGCTCCCTACCACAATGATAATGAACTGAACTTCTGAAATTGTAAGCTGGCCACCTCAATTAAATGCTTCCTTATAAGAGTTGCCATGGTCTTGGTATCTTTTCCCAGCAATAGAGGACTCTAACTAAGACAAACGCATAGGGAAAATGTTGCAACCACGGAACATAAGGTGTCAATAGGCATGAATATGGTATGTAAGGGGAAAGAGAAAGACTTTTCATGCTCCTCCAGCCAAAAGGAGAGAAGCACCAGATGCCAGAGGAGGGAACTGATCTAGATTTATATGAGGCCCACTGAGTTATGTGTTTGTGACTCTGATTTCAAGAGATTAAAACAAATTAAAATAAACAGTGCATGTAATTCACTTAACACATTGCCTGGCATGGAGCGGGTGTTGGATAACTATCAGCTATTGTTATGAGTTATGAAGCACAGGCCATGTGCTTAGGAACATTTTGTAGAAAAGCTGTAATCGCCTTGAGTTGGTGTAAGACCTAGGGATCTGTGCTGCATGAAAAATGTCTTGGAAGGGGAGCAGAGGAAAATCTGAGACAGATTCATAAGCTAAGTAAAGAGAATGGGAGACCTCTGTTCTATTGTCCTAAGCCCCCATTTGCAGAGGGAAGGCCACCTGACCGCTGCAGCACATCTCTGGTGTGAGGCCAGCTCTTCAGCCATCCTGCAGCAGCTTCCTTCACAGGACTTGCCTCTTCTTAGGTGGCCACAGATTTCTACAGAACTTCATAAACTGGAAAAAGCTGTACAAATGCACGGTCTTTATTTCCATGCATCAACTGTGGTCCCTGTGGCTGACACATATTGAATATGTCCAGGCTTCCCCTACCCACTCCTTTCGACCTGGAAGCACACACTGCTGTTTACTGACTCTTACTGGGTCCAGAGCCCAGTCTTCACCTGTTTCTTCGACTTGCTCCTTGCCAATATCTCAAATTCCATGGACACTCTCTTGGGAGACTCAGGCAGCGGTGGGAAGAAAATTCAGTTCTGAGGTAAAAATGTGGGGTGATGAGAAAACAGTACTTTATTATAGAATTGTTGTAAAGATACAATGAAAGGGGAAGGGCTGATTTAGCGGGCCTGTAAGTTCAGTTCCACGTGCATTTGATGATGATTCTACTGTAATGATACATGTCCATGACCCTTATGTTTCTTGTGGGGTTTCTTGATGTCCCTTTAACCTACCCTCTTTGCATTTACTTGTCTTCCATCAGAACATCACATGACTTGGAAAACGTATGCTTTGGAATAATGAAGAGTAAAAGCTATGGAGGGTCCAGATTGTTGGCAAGCAAGCCTGCCTTTGTTTTTTTGCTATTTTATATTTGAGTTTACACTGATCACAAATTTTATTATTATTCTGCCGATTGACAATCATGTGTATAGGGAGAAGGCAGGCAAGAGGGAGTCAAACTTGCCTCTAAGTTTCTCACTCTGGCAATAATAGACCTACTTTTGCCATAATAACATTAATGCATAAATGAGGGCAGATGGCACAGACAATGCTGAAAGGCTTCACTGTTCAGCACCTCTGAACTAGGGATCAAACTCCCAACACATGCCCATTGGGGGACACATTCAAACTATAGCAAGGTGGGACAACTGGAACCAGCCACACTGCTGGTAAGAATATAAAATGATAGGCTTTCTGGAGAAATGCTTAGTGTATCTGTCAGCCCCTTGAACCACACAAGCGGCCAGGCCCCTCCCCTGCGACCTCTATTTTCCAAGTTCCATCCACAGAATACTCTACTGGCCCTCACTCCTGGATCCTGTTCCCACCCTACGGAATAGAAAGCCCAATCTCTGGAAAAACTCCACCCTATTCCTGAGAAACTCTATATAAGCCCTGTATCCTGTTCAGTCTGCTGCTGTTTCTTGCCTGAGCAGAAGCAGCCACACTCCTGTTTTCTTCGCATCTCAATAAATCTCTAGTGTGAAGTTGGTTGTGTGGTGTGACTGTGTGATATTCCTTGGTCCCCGGCTGCCAGGATACCTTTATATCCAAGCTGTAACACTTACACTGTCTCCTAAGGTCAATGTAAGCTATCCTAGGGCTCAGCATGGCCACTCATGGATGTTCTTTCAATAGAAAACCATGCCATAGCCATTGAACAAACACATCGAATGTTCAAATATCCCTAAGCTGGAATTACTCAACCATAGAGTAAATAAATAGCTTATAGAATATTCACAAAATGGGGTTCTATACTACATGGGTGATGAATGATCTAACTTTAGATGATTCAAATCAATATAGATAAATCTTGTAAAAGAGCAACGGGCAAAGAAGCTGGGCATAAAGATCACTCACTACATGAATGTAGTGACATGTATTGCAGATCCAAGCACCACTGATTTGTGTCATCAGAAGCCAGAAGACGGATTATATATACTTGGGAGAGTAGTGACCAGAACAAAGAATGACAGAGAGGCTAGTTTGTTCTGTGATTCACATCCTGGGTGCTGACTATGAGGCTGAGTTCATTTTATGGGAATTCAGTGACCTGTGTGCGTAAGTGTAGAAAACAAGTTCCATTTCACCAGCAAGTTTGTAGAAAGATATTGGCGAGATGTTTATGATTTCCCAACCCTACAAAGTTACTGTTGTATAACAAAGTTGACAGCCGAGCCAACCAGCAAGACAACTTCTCTAGTCCTTTGAGCTCTGTATTTCCCACAGAAAAGAATATGTTCACATCATTAGTTCGGGATGATTAATCAATATTTTCATCTAGAAGCTGAAGCTATAAATAGTCTATTTAGCACACTTGCAAATATGTCCTGGCGTCTTATATGTTCTGGCAGGTATAACCAGTGGTAGCCTCAAACCCTTATTCAGTTTGGAGTTTGGGTCTACACAGCCGATCAAACCACTAAACCATCACTGAGAAGTGTTATGTGCTGGCATTGTGGCAGGTTGTCTTGTGCTAGCCGAGTTGCCTCCTGTCACCCCTATCAATCCTGGGAGTAAAAAAATCACTTCACTCATGATCCTGGTAGGATGACTGAAGCCTCGAGAACTACATGGACAATGTCACACAGGTCCAGGGTCATAGTGACATCTGAACAAGCTTGCTTCCCTCCACACTTCATTCTGCAAGAAGGTATCCTTTCTGCTTAGGCAAAAGTACCCAGTTCTATTTTAATGTTTCTAAACATCACCTTCTGAGGTAGGTGTCACCTCCTCCGCAGGTTTGAGAGTATAATTTTCTCTCTTGACTTGACTTTGTGATAAGCTAATTCTTGAGTGAGGGAGCAGAGAGAGCAGAGAATACAGGGAATTCTTATAGGACTTTGTGATTTGGGTTCTCATAGTGGGAGCTATTAGGCAACACCATAATTATATGTCAAATAAATAATTCCAATTTCCATGAAAAGGGATGTTCAAGATCCTCCAACTTTGAAGACTTATTGACTGATCTGGTTTATCAATTTCACAGCTAAAATACACCCGAGACAGGCTTTCTCCGTATAACAGTCCTGTCTGTTCTGGAGCTCACTTTGTAGTCCAGGCTGGCCTCGAGCTCGCTGAGATCTGCCAGCCTCTGCCTCCCACATACTGCTGGGATCACAGGCATGCGCCACCACCACCCAGCACATACCTAGCTCTTGGTCGAGAGTTTCCCAGAAGGATAAAAGAAAAAGTGGTAGATGCCAATTCATTAATAGCCACTTTTACCTCAGCTGAAAGGAAAATAGTAGAAAGTGTAGGTACTCGCCAAAAATAATGTTTGCTAAAATAGACCCAGAATCCCAGATATGGTTTAGTTGCCCTTGTCACAAATCAGAACTCTGCCAGTGTGTGCTGGCTTGATGTCCCTGAGAGCCATGCAGAGAAAGACAGGGCAGAAGAGAGGCAGAGAACCAACCTGTGTGACGTCAGGTATCTAAGACACTAACACGCTAGGTACCTTTCTCCTTCATTTATATTGAGAAAATCGAGCTCACAAAGGGCAGGAGACTTACTTAGTGCCACAGAGTTGTTAAGTGGCAGGATGAAAGGAATGCGTGGGTCTACTTTTTAGGGCTGGCCCTTTCCCTACAAAGGGCCCAGTAGTCAAGATTTCATCTTTGTGGGCCATGCACCCTTTGCTGTAAATCCTCAACTACTACATAAACTGTCTGAAAGCCACATGCATTGTGTAAGGAAGTAGCTACCCTGCTCCAGATCTTGGGAATTATCAAGAGTGGCTTTAGCTATCTTTACAAACAGACGGTGAATCAGCTTTGACCTGCAGGCCTTAGCTAGCTGACCTATTTTCATCTGATTCCAAAGCTCTTGCAAACCGTTTTTTGACTCAGCAGGTGGTCTTATCTAAAGTTCCCTGGAATTAACCACCCCCCCCCCCCACACACACACAAAGTTAAGACTTGAATTAATCTCAACGTGCTTTGAATGTTGAAAGGAGACCTTTGACACACAGTGGAGGGACAGTAAGTGCATGGGTGTTTGTACATGACCGTCCAAAAGCATTAACCTTTGAATCTCAACTGACAGGGCTTGATGACACCAACCTTTCCATTTTTAAAACCCAAGATGAATTCCTATCCATTTCCTAAAATAAAAGGTCATGTCAACATTAACATTCACTGGATTGTAATGTACTGGGATAATTTTTCCTACTGTTTGGTAGCCGGTAGATGGACTTCAGTGGATCCTGTGAGTCTCACATTATGTCCTGGGGAATCACAGGATGCTTTGCAGATGAGGTGTGCTAAGCTGTAAGTGATGCATGTTGTGATCTCCATGTTCACTGCTATCTTGCAAGGTTTTGGAAAAGTCAATACATGGAAATAGTGTTTATAGCTAAATGAGGAAATCTATAGGTACCCATCCAGAGAGATAGAGAGAAAGAGAGAGAGAATCCCACTGGAGAGTCATATATGAGCACAGGGGAGAAATGACTGGAATCACATGTTAAGCTGAAAGAAATCTTTAGGCAAACCTGACTCATGAGAAAATGGATACCTGATGTTAGCCAGGTGATGCCAAAGCCAAGGCTAGTATTGGCACAACTGTTAAATTCTTTTCCTCTGGCTAGTATCAAGGTCTGTGTAGTATTGTTAACTTAAGCTTGGTTTCCCATATAGAATTAAAATAATAACACCAAGCCATGAAATACATAAGAGAAATCCAAGGCAATTGTAAGTTCTTCAAACAGGACTATTTTTGATGCTTTATGAAATAACAAAAATCACATTCAAAGAATGCACTCTTGGCCCACGCTTTCCTTATAATAATTTAGGCAAGTAGATGATCAGCACAGTCTCTTCCAAGGAGTCTCTTAGATTAATTTTTGGTGACATTGTTAGGAAACTCCCAGGAAATCTTGTGGGTGCGTGGAAACCTTGTGTCAGTGTCTACCATACCATGTAGATCATATCCTGTCCTGTGAAAATGTTCTGTTCCCAAAGCCCCTTGAAACTCTGGATGGATGCATGTTTTCTTATAGGACAATGTTCCAGTGGAGAGTTATCTCTCCAGGCTATCCCAAAGGCCTACTGGGTTCCCTAAATGGCTGAAATGGGATGAGTGTACTCAGAGGTGTGGAGGCCCTGACTTCAGCCCTTGCAGAGGTGCTGGGTAGAGTGTTAAAGTGGCAGAGACTGTTATAGCCTTTTTTCCCTTTGGAAGAACTTGGCAGCAGTTAATAGAGAGAAGGAGGAGGTTTTCAGGAGTGTGGACTTGGTGGGGAAGCGAAGTTCTCCTCTGGAAACAATGGAGGAAGGCTCCATGTTAAAGGGGAAAGGAGGAGACAGGAAACCTCTATTAAACTGTTTATAACTTGGATTGTTTCTGAGGCCGGAACTGACAACTGTGTTTTCACAGCGTAGAAAAGGATGCGGTCAATTCCACAGCCCTCTTCCACATAAAATGGCTGAAAATTTCTCAGTGTACTTCTGGAGGGTAGGTAAATTTCAGAAAATCAGGAGTTGAGAAAATGCAAACATTCCTCCAATGTTAAGATTACTGATAGTTATCTCTGATGTCCTTTTATCCAAACCTTAATATTCCTAAATATAGGAATGGCTCAAATTATTGATTAGGTAAGCAACAACAACAGCAACAGTAATAATAATATTCCAATTAGACAAAGAAAAATTTTCTTGTTTTATGAGCTGGACTTAGATAGTTTTTCATGTTAGGACACATATTTTTTGAGACATGGGATTTTTTTTTGAGGAAATGTCAGGCTGTCCACGTGACACTTATTGTTGACTGTGACAGGTGCCAAATGTTTCCAGAAGTTGGTGAGTGCATTATTTTCCTCCCTGTCCGATGTTTCTGGAACCAGGATATATTTTCTTGTGTTATGTTTAAAACAGTATGTAACAGAAAAGCCTACAAAAGCCTTACAGTGGATAGATTCCTAACATCTGAAAGGGATTTTATGTACCAGGTTCCAAAGTTCAGGAAAGCAGCTAAGCAAGAAACTCTCCTAAGGCACAGACATTGTCATGGTGTCTGGGTGGGTCTAAGAGGCATGATTTATGGGGGTACCATAAGACTTGCTGGCTCTGAAATATTCATTTTTCAATATCCAGAAGTCATTGCTTTTATAACAGTCCTGGGAAAGCCAGTGACTCTCCTAGCCCTGACTTTCCCATTAAGTACCTTTCCCAGGTCAGGTTGAGTGTCAACCTCTGACAAGCAATCGGGTGGCTTCACTTTTGACTTAAAACTGGCCAAAAGCTTTGTTTCCTTCCCATACTATGTTCATGTTTTATTTAAAATAAGAATGTCAGGGGCTGAAGAGATGGCTCAGCCGTTCAGGGCACTAGCTGCTCTTGGAGAGGACCCACATTTAAACCCCAGCAGCCACATGGCATCTCATAACTGTCTACACACCCTGTTCCAGGGGATCTGACACCCTCAAACAGACATATATGCAGGCAAAAAAGAAAAAGAAAAAACCCAATGTACATCAACAAAAAAGAATGTTACTCATCATTAAGTCCAGATGATGGCCCTAATTATATGGTCTTCATGACCTACTTTTTGAAAACCGCCTTGTCTCCTTAGGAGGAAGATGGTTCTGTCTTCACTCACTGGCCAGTTAAGTGGCACAGGCATTGTCTTTGAGAATGTACAAATGCCCTCTTGGGGGAGTGATATGTGAATTTACTTGTTCATTGGGTGGAACGCTTTATGAGAGGAGCTCATTGTCATTTTGCAAAAATAAAAGTGCTTAGGCTCTTGGCATCTAAAATTAGAAAATTGGTTACGGCAAGAATCAGCTTTAAAATACGGGTGATTGCATGGGGAAGGTAACCAACCTCACTTGGAATGAAGGGAGCTGGGGATTAAGGAAAGGAGTAGAGTGGTGCCCAGTGAGAAGCGGAGGTGGGAAAAGGATGAGCATGGAGGTGGCAAACACTGCCCAAGTTTGCCTCCCTCCCTGTCTCCCTGCCTCCTTCCCTCCCTCCCTTCCTCCCTCCCTCCCTCTCTCCTTCCCTCTCTCCCTTCCTCCCTCCCTCCCTCCCTCCTTTTTCTCTTACTGCCTTCCCTCTTTCCTCCCTTTCTTTTTTTCCTTTCTTCTTCTCTCTCCCCTACTTCTTCCCTCTTTTCCTTCCTCTCCTCCTCTCCTTCCTCTCCCCTTCCTTTTGTGAGTTGCTGGGAAAAACCTAGGGCCTCATGCTAGGCAAGTTCTCTACCAATGAGGTACACCTTCAGTTTCTTGATGTGTTCCTAAAGGCTCTCAGTTCTCCAGGATCTATTTATACCCCAGTCCTTTATCATATTCCACTCCAGTTCCTCTTTTCTAGTAGTTGTGTCTGAGGATAAATTGAATCTAGAATGTTCCCTCACTTGAGTGACTCCACCTGCTGTTGTCCTCAGATCCAGATTCCTGTGAGATTCTGGCTTTCCCTGAAGCTGCCAACTCTGCTTTGCTATTCCAACCAGAGACTGGGGAGCTTTTGTCTTTCTCTCCTCAGCTTCCATGCTTCTTCCAGTCAATCAGGAGGTCTAACCAAGCATACTTGATCTTTTATCCTCTGTAGAAGCTATAGTTCCCACAGGAGGTGGAACATTCAAAGGCTGGATGGCAGAAAGATTAATGATGGGCAGTCTCTCAAGGAAGGGATGGGGAAGCCAAGCAAGTGGTGAGAGGCCCAGGGACAACTGTAGAAAACCAGAAGCCATGGCAGTGTGGCGTTTCCTACAGTGCATGTGCTTGGAACTGTGCAAGAAGGGGTCACTTTTTGGTGCTGAAGAAGAGGCAAGTGAAGCTGTAGGTAGAGTATGCACATGAGACAGTCATCCCAGCCACGCCTCTTTCCCCATCCTCTGAGTGCTCTGCCAGGGTTTCTGATTGACAAAGGGCACCCAAAACTCTAGACAGCAAAGGAGTTTACTGCTGTGTGCCACAGAAGTCAAGTTCCCAGGGCACAGGAAAGACAGAGATGGGGACAAAAAGGGTCCAGTAAGGAAATAATAAAGGGAGAATAGCCAACTCAGATTAATCTCTTCTTTTTAGGACTTGGAAATGCTTGAGTTCAAGGCCATCATTTCTTACTTGGATTAGTGGGTTCCCTTCCAAGTTGTCTTAATTGTTTTCCAACTTGTGGCTCAATTCCATTTTTATAAACCAGCATTAAGTAGAAACCATTTTAATGTTGGCATCTGGTAACATCTATCTCTTGTTTTCAGAAGTAACTGCGGTTTGATATCTGCATTCTCAAGAGTTTTCTTGCTATCTGTTACACACTTAAAATTACGTCTACATTTGTATATGTGTGTGCATATGCATCTATGCACATCAAAATGTAGATGCATCTGAACTATGCTTATTCAGTGGTAAATAAATTGCAATGCATACTTAAATAGGCCTTTTAAATCCTATCTTCCTATATGAATTCATATTATACATTCTGCACCATGTTCTATGATATGGTATGATGATCTGTAATCATTTAGACATTTACCCTATGCTCTGTGATATGGTATGATGATCTGTAATCATTTAGACATTTCTTCTGCACATGAACACTTAGAGAGTTGGTATATTTTCCAGTGTTAATGATGGTAAGACACACAGAGTGCACAGGTATCCAGCGGTCTCTCTGTAGATACAAACATTTCTTTTGAGGCCTTTCAGTTGTAATCAATAGGAAAGTTAACCTATCGTAGTTGATGCAAAAGACAAATTTAGCAGTTGAGAGGACGGACATGTACCTAGGACCAGCAGCCCAAGGCTTATGAGGCATCATGGGAAACTCTTCCCTCTACTCTTCTCCATTGCTCCATTCTCTTCGCAGTGACAAACGGCTGCAGGATCTTTGGGCTTCCATCTTCAAACCTGCAAGTTCACTGGAAGATAGAAAGCAACTTTCCCTATGTCTGAATCAACTATCATGTCAGGGATGTACTTGTCTTAGCCAGGCCTAGACACATGTGTCTTGTCCTGCCATGTGGCATGGGGGTGGGGAACAGAATTGTTTTCCAGACTACTCTTATTCCTGTCACTAGAAGGGTAAAACAATTGAAGAGGGAAATACAGTGTTAAGGGCTGTGCATATTAAAATTTTGGATCTTTTTTCGTATGTCTCCAATTCATACCCCCAGTGCCTACAATATTTGAAAGTACCAGCATCCACACAATACGAAAATACTAATATTTTTAGCATTTTAAGATTCAGTGGATATGATGCTTAAGAAGAATATCTTATAATCCAGTGTCTTAAATGCCTGGTGACCACCCTTTTATGTGCTCAGCCAACCTTAGTGTTTCCTTTTCTGTGAGCCTATTTATGTTCACAGAAAATGGCACTCTCTTTCTGTTATAGTTGGAGGCAGTTGTCTTTTTCTTCTTGTTTGTTGTAA
This sequence comes from Arvicola amphibius, assembly GCF_903992535.2. Classification (NCBI taxonomy): domain Eukaryota; kingdom Metazoa; phylum Chordata; class Mammalia; order Rodentia; family Cricetidae; genus Arvicola; species Arvicola amphibius. The sequence goes on along the minus strand of NC_052051.1, from coordinate 38,882,951 downwards.
CTCTTTATATATTATGGAGATTACGACTGTGAGCTCCTGTAAGACCCCGGTTATAATCCAGTGCGTCGCCTACTATAAAGTCGACCTGTGTAACATTTGTCAATGGGAGTGAATAAATACAGAAGTCCACAAATGAATGAGTGGAGAGTTTCGTTTGTCATATTTGTGTCAGGCTTCAGAAGACTATGCTTCTTCACCTAAACGTTCCGTGAAGATTTGCCACCGGCCTTTGAGGAAGCCTTTCTTTAAGCTCTGAGGAGCTGTGGGCGAAGCCAGAGGAGTGGTGTTCCGCACTGTCTTCCAGAATTGCCCTCCGTGCTTCCCTGTGTTCCTCATCCTGTTGATAGGAGCAAATGGCCTACTAGGGTGATTCAGCCCCACAAGCTCACATCCCATCCCTTTGAAGTGTCAGCCCTGGAGCCCTGTGAAGCTCTCATCTGCCACCGGAGTCAGCCAGCACAGTGCCTAGTTAAACATCCACGCAGGATCTCATAGGAACTTGAGAATCATTGTTGTTGGCTAGAATCCTGGGTTTGAGGTTTCTTTGTGTACAATTCTGAAAAAAGGATTTGGAAACGTTGTCCTCCTGAATTCCAAAATATGTATTTGGGGAGGCTGTCTTTCTTGCTACCCTCTTTTTATAACTCAGGCAACCGAGGCCATTTCACACAACTGCTTGCATTCCTTCGGTGAAGTCCAGAGGTACCAAAGCAGCAGACAGAATACGTGGATGCTAATCCCAGACTCGTTAGATAAGTTATTCACCCTTGCAGCTCCATTTCACTTATCTGGAAACATGACGTGTAGGAGTGACGATCCCTGTGTCCTTGCCAGCTCTATCATTCTGAGTGGAATTCTGAATTCTGCTCTGCCACCAACAGTGTGTCCCAAGAGCTTTGCCCATTACTCATGAGAATGTCAGCATCTGGGTAAACAGATATTTTGGGGTCAGCACTATAGAGCTCAGAAGTACATATTGCATGTTGATTTTGGCACATGGACAAGCCTGAGTAGGGTCGTGTCAAGCATTTTACCACGCTAACTGCTGAAAGGCAGACCGATCATGGCAGTCTGGGTGAGCAGCTTGGAATGAAGAGCTCTGGGCTAAGTCCCATGGCACCGATGACCTCCAGGAAAAGTGAGGGGACCCTCTGGGAGTGGATCTCGAGATCATAAAGACGTTATTAGTATCCATGCTGGAAATGGCTTACGATACTATGTCAAAGCTACATTCTCAGACAACAGCAAAAGCTGTAAATAGATCTACCCAGCTTTCCAAGCATAGCAGAATAAAACTTAAAAAGAGCCAAATTAAACAGGCCCAGTCAATGCTTTGAGCGAGAATGCTGAGTATTGCTCAGGCCTTCAGAACGAGTCGTCTCTATTTAGGACAGTTGTGAGGGGGTCCTTTGGAGACAGTCAGTCCCATCCTGATATGAGGAGTCTTATCTTCAGGGGAGGACCAGAGGAAAACCCCCTTTCAAGAGGGAGGTCTCATGCTTTAGAAAACCGAAGATTTGCTCATTGTTACTTTAACTGGCATGTGTTTTAAAGAAAAATATGTTAGATTCCAATACCACATGACTGAGAATCTTAAGATGACTGAGAATTATTATATTATGTTAGACTATCCTCTTTTTCATTTTGTCATAATTTCAAACTCAAGGAAAAGTCATAAGAATTGCACAATTCCTATATATCATTAAGAATTTTCTTCCACTTTTTTTTACCAATTCTCTTTATTTTCATTTTCTTTCTATTTCATATATGTCTATTTCATACATACATTCATAAATATTTTCCTCCAGAATTACTGTTAAAAAATAAATTATCAACCTGATGATTCTTAATCTTCAAATGTTTCACTGTATCTTTTTTCTAAAAATGAAGATATGCATGCATAACAACGGTACCACTGCTGAAAGCAGGAAATGAACACTGTCATATTACCAGTGGTTTGATTTTAGCTTTGGTCCATTCTCCAGTTCGACCCAGTTCTTTGCAGAAGGAAGCTCTGGATGCACCGTGTGCCGTACCCAGCTGACCTGTCTTCAGTCTGGCTTTCAATCTGGAAGAATTTCTGGCGCTTTGTGTTTCATGATATTTTGGATGAAAGCAGGCCAGCCACTTTGTGGAATGTCCCTCAATTAGGGTTTGTCTGCTTTAGTGAAGTTTTCTTCGTGCTCCATAAGCTGCTTCATTGAGATCTGACTGGCTGCAGGAAGCATTCTCCCAGCTTGGTAGTGGAGGGTCTTGCAAACTCTCCTACTCCCTGTTTTGGGGGCCCTTCTCACCACCCTTCTCAGACATGGCCTATCTGCAAGGAGTGTGTGAATTTTGCTCGTTATAAATTATTCCCCGTATGTACAGTGATGAAGGCAACAGACAGAATCCTCACTTTTCTAGAATTAAATGGTAAAAACTTAAACTATATTAAAAACAAACAGGATTAAGCTGGGCTGTGGTGGCACACGCCTTTAATCCCAGCACTCTGGAGTCAGAGGCAGACAGATCTCTGTGAGTTCAATACTAATCTGCTCTCCAGAGTGAGTTCCAGGACAGCAAGGGCTGTTACACAGAGAAAACCTGTCTCAAAAAACAAAAACAAACAAACAAAAAATAGAGAGGATTAGATTTATGGTGTATGATTTAGATTATTTGGAAAACTGTATTCTGGACACATCTGTTTACAAGCTAATGTCTGCATTTCACGAACTTTCACTTCTGTTTGATTTATAGTGGTGTTTGCTATGATCTGATTCCGATTGGATGAGTTTCATTATTTAGCAGCCCATCCCCCCTGCCAAATAGGCTTACTCTCAAGCAGGCTCTTAAAAATTGGTCCTATGGTAGGAAGTTCAGAAGTGACAATGTTGCAGTGTTTGAACAAGGAGAGCGGAAGACGGTGGGCTGGTGTAGGACCAGAGGACAATCCAGCCACCTGATCCTCGCAGTGGACTGAGGGTTCCAACTGAGACACCAGACCCACCGGGCAGCCAACTGAGGTGCTTTCTAATGCGAAGCACAGAGCCAGATTCTGCAAGGTGCAGTCGTTGCTAAAGACTGCAGAAAACTGTACAGAACCTCATTTGTGGCATGAAGGAGGCGTGAATAAACGTGAGGTTCGTTCCATGTCCTTTCATGTCCCCTTTGGAGTCTATTTCGGGCCACATGGAGCAGTCCCTGTTCCATCTCGAGGCCTCTCAGGAAGGTCAAGCGAGTGCCACTTGGTCAGGTGCATGTACCTTATCTGGAATGGGTTCAGAAGTGCCACTTTTGTTTCGGAGCCGGTCAGATTTGGCAATGTTTGTCTCAAGCTCACTTGTTGAGCATCACTAATTTAAAAATATTGAAATATAAAATGCTGTATAATATGATTTTTAAAGCATAATATCGATATTCCAAGAATTTTGGGTTTCAAATTTATGTTTTTAGACTAGGGGTACCCAACCTGCATTTGGTTTGTGTCACATGATATCTGTCTAAACTGACCAGCAGGATTCCTGTGTTCTTATGACTTCTTACAGAGGTTTTGTGGATGCTTACTGTTTTCATGTACATTCTACTTTTCTACCTAAATACAATAATTCTATATTTGCCACTTTTTCTTCCTCCCAAAGGTACATTTTAGTGATTTGTTTCCTAGCAACACAAGTAGATTACCTATCTTTAATTCCCATAGGCTTTTCTATCCTATTCCCTTGGGTTATTTAAGCAGTTCTTTATTGGTCATCTGCTACATTCAGTTGTTTCCAGTATTTTGATATCACAGGCAACGCTATGCTTCTTTGTTTTACCTAAGTAGAGATATGCTTGTGGAATAAATACCTACAAACATAGAAAAGTTGGTGACATAATTTGGATGTTGAATGTTCCTCAACGACCCATGTTGAGGCTTGGGCCCCATGATGATACTATGGGGGAGGTGGCAGAAACTTCGAGAAGTGAAGCCTTGAGAAGTCTTCAGTCATTGAGAATTTGGGAATCCCGGCCCCCACAATGCTCTCTTTTGCTTCCTGATCACAAGTTGGTTTGTTTGCATTGTGTTCCCCTTAGGATGCACTATCTTACACCCTCCCAAGCAGTGAATTTTAGACTCCAGAACGGTGATCCAAAGCAAACTTTTCCTCTCTGTAAGCTTTTCCTGAGGGATTTTGATGTAGTGTCAGAAGAAAGACACAAAGGGTAAGTGCTATTTGCTGTGGAGCTATCTGAATGGGTTTGAGAACAGTCAAAATGCAGGGCTATTGTCTAGGGAAAATAGGATAGGTGTGCACCACGAGAGGCACATATGTCCTCATCTATGTCCCCTAGCCCAGCAAGGTGGCAGTGTGTATTACGACAAAGGTAGAACAAAGCATTACTTTTCTAAACCCAGTGACTAGTCACTGATACGGTTCATGAAGTTTGAATGATGAATGTCCATGTTTTGGAGGAGAAGGTTCATCAGCTTCCCAAAGAGGGGAAGTACCAACACTACCTACTCTGGAGACACGTAGTCCTGAGACGGTCTCTAGGAAGCTAGTTCTTGGATCAGACTGTGGGTCGGTTGGAAGTTTCAGGATGAAGGAACAAGTTATGAGGCTACTAACTAGCTCATCTAAGCTGGTTGGTGACAGTGAAAATAACCCCCTGTCCAAATAAGAGCAGAGTGTCCTCATGACTCCGCCCTCCCGCTTCCCTTCCACCAACAACATCAAAAAGACAAGGCAGATAATGCAAGGGTTTTGTCTCATAAAATCAAGAGGCTCTTCCTGGACAAGTTGTCCCATCTCTTGCAAACAACTCTCTCTGAGACCCAAACCATTAACAACATTTCCTATGCTAGAGTACCCAAGCATTGGGTGATGTTCCCATGAGAAACTGGGTGTTTGTTTCAACGGGGAAAGATAAACAAACCTGATACGATCTCTGTATCAGGGCATCATCCCCTTCCCCATCCTTTTGCACTTAACACGTCAAGCATTTCCTCACATTTAGCAGGTATGGAAAGGCGAGAATAGGGTGAAGAGAAAATATTGAGCTGCCCAAGACGATGTAAAGAACCAGAGTAAAGAAAAAGCTGCTACTTCCTAACCATGCATATTTATTCTCTCACCAAGTAACACTGAAGATGGGCCTCTCTTCCTGATCTATTGTTTCTAGGTTTCAGGAAAGAAAATACACAGCGACTAAATCAGAGAGTCGCGAGTCTATTTCCAGATAGTCAGTCTCTGGTCACATGACTGTGGGTTTCATCTAACAAGGTTCAGAGTCTACATTTATAAAAAGGTATAACATCAACACATATACTTCAAAATAATATAGGTTAAATACTTGGCATATTGTCAACATCTACCAGCTAGCCAGTGACTGTTAGAGGTTATTAATACTAATCCCAAATAATTGATTTCATTGTAGCTTGGTTTATATCAGAGCCAGAGTTAGCACACCGTTGTCACACTCTTGTTCTCCTTGTGTCCTTGGGTCAGACGTGGCCCCTGTGTGTGCAGACATAGCCCAGGTAATTGCATTGCACAGTGAGAAAATGCAATGCAGCTGCACACAGTTGGAAGTAAGGCTACTGGTTTTTTATAGCTTGTTTCTTGACCAACAGCATCAGCGTTACCTGGGCCCTTGCTAAGAACACAGATCCTCAGGACCTACCACAGATCCATTTCGTCAAACTCCCTGGGGAGGGGGTCTAGCAATCAATCTTCAGACCCCCCCTCCTTCTACCTCAGGTAGTACTGACATGTGCTAATGTACGAATGCCACTGGCCTAGACTTTAGGTTGCTACTGAATGTCTCCATTCCACACATGGAGAGCTTGTATGGAAGAGAAAAGCAAAATAACACGTGGGTAGCTCATAGCCAAATTCAGTCAATGGCTGAAGAATCTTGCCTCTGCTTGAATGCTGTCTTATGTGGCTGGGAACAGGCTGTCAGGGTGCAAAAATTTCCTCTTCTCTCCTAGCTTCTCTCCCGCAAGACACAAGGTGGTTCCTGCCTAGGCATCTCAGATTACCATTCCTTCCCCAAAGCCAATTAAAGGGCTCTAATCCCTCTCGTGTTTACTTAAAGGATGAATTTGATCAGAAAGGATGAATGGGGAATGCAAAGTCCTAGAAGGGCTTGAGGAAAAAAAGTTTCTTCTCCAGTGGTGGGAACACACCCTTTCTTACTAAGCTTATTATAAAGTGGTGCATTTTCAAATTACAGTCCTGGATCTGCTGGCCTCTTTCATCAAAGCCCTTCATTGTGTTTTCAAAGGCGGCTCTTGACCTTACCCTTGGTACACAGACTTTTGTGGTATTTCTCTTATGCACACGGGAAATACTCTTGCAGCAATGGCTTGAATCCACTATCCTATATGCATCTTGTGGGCTAGAGAGCATCAGCAATTTCTGATCGCTTTGTCTAATATATGCACCCACATTGGCTTATACAGGACCCTTTGTTTTGCTTTACTTGAAAGCAATGGCGTATTCTTTCTTTGCTAAGCCCTTTTGGAAACAGCCGATCTCTTTTGTGAGAACCCCATCTTAAGTCTGCCACTTCCTGGCTGGGGCCCTTGTTTATTTCATTTGCCTTCCCAAGCTTCACATTCCTCATACATAAACAGAGGTTTTGCTCTGGTTAGATTGCTACAGGTGGTGATGGGAAATTGTGTAGTATCTAAAATGGTGTGTAAGTATGATTTGCTCTTGTATGTTTTCATATCCTTCTGTAGCTAACTACGCTAGAGGAAACACGTTGTGCTACACCCCCCCTCTCTTTCTCCCTCTCTGTGTGTTTGTCTCTGTCTCTCTGTCTCTCTGTCTCTCTCTCTCTCTCCCTCCTGCTAACTCTCAACCTTGTCCTACCAAATGTTCGTGGTGAGCCTCTAAGTTCTGCCGTACATAGAAATGGAAGTGAGCACAATTTTACTAATTATACTTGCTTTTTTAATGAATTTAACACACATACACACATGTCCATGCTGATCACTCTCATCCCCAAATACCCACCACTCCAGCTAACCCCAAATCCTCCCCACAAATCTCTCGGTCCCATTCACACCTATTCACTGTGTTTTATGACCCATGAGATTGACCAGAGCTGTGTGTGTTCCCAGGGGTTTGGAGCTATCCAGCTTTCTGCTGGAGCCTGGTGGGCTCAGCAGTGGGTATACAACAGAAGACAGGAGTTTTCCCTTTCCCGGAGTCTATCAATAGCCAATAGTTCAGAGGGAAAGGTCCCAAGAGCCACACCTGCCACACAACAATAATTGTTAGGCTTACCCAGGGCAGGTAACTATAGTTGTTATGAGTTCTTGATTACAGTAGTTGATTCGAGGCTGGTAAATAGCATTTTGCAGCCCTTTATCCTGTCTTCCAACTCTTACATACTTCCCTCCCCTCGCCCCCAAATGTTCCTGAGTCTTAGATGAGTGGTATAAAATAGATAGCTTGTTTAGGTGCTTCCCCCCCCCCCCCACTGCATCTTATAGCCATGAGTCTGCAGGCTATTCTCTGTTGTTCATTTCAGGCTACAGCTTTTCCGATAAGGTCCCAGAAACTTTTTTTCTGAGTGAAGCGGCTAGATTTGGGTCAACATGACACAGCTGGAGTCATCAGAGAGGAGAGAGTCTCCGTTGAGAAAATGCCTCCATAAGATCAGGCTGTAGGCAAGCTGTGTAGGGCGTTTCCTTAATTAGTGATTAATGGGGAAGGGCCCAGCCCATTATGGGTGGTGCCACTCCTGGGCTGGTGGTCCTGGGCTCTATAAGAAAGCAGGATGAGCAAGCCTGGCGGAACAAGTCAGTAAATAGCACCCCTTCTTGGCCTCCGCATCAACTTTTGTCTCCAGGTTCCAGCCATTTGAGCTCCTGCCCTGACTTCCTTTGCTGATGAACAGTGCTGTGTAAACTAAATAAACCCTCTCCTCCCCAAGTTGCTTTGGTCATGGTGTTTCATCGCAGCAATAGAACCCTGATTAAGACAATGGGTATCAATCACGGATGTTTAGAGGGTAGTTTGCTGCTTTCTTTATATGGTTAGACATCAGTAATAAGTTCTCCATCCGGGTCTTCAAAGTCCTCAGACCTGGGTTGCTAGCTGAGCTTACAGTATCAGGTATGGGTCATTGTTTCTCTTCCCCCTACCACTGTAGAGCAGGCCTCCTGCCCAATCAGAGGGTAATTGGGTCCCCCAGCCTGGACTCTTTATGAAGATATGAAGAAAAGCATATGCGGTGATGAGATGGTTAGAGCGATTATTTCTTTCCACCTTAGGTAACCATTATTATTCTTCATTTCCAAAAAATGTCAGAATGTGTTTGTGTTTCAGACTTTTTTTTTTTTTTTTAAGTTCTTTGAGACAGGATTTCTCTGTGTACCATTCCTGGCTGTCCTTGAACTTGCTTTGAGACCACGCTGGCCTAGAATTTACAGAGATCCACTTGCCTCTGCCTCTCAAGTTCTGAGATTAAAGGCATTCACCACCACCACTGGGTAGGAAGGGACAGCCCAGTGAGTGAGTACCGAACCTCTTTACCTGGATAAAGCAACGAGAAACTTGGCTTAACCTCTGGATGTCTCAATGCCCCTGCTCCGCACATCAGGTTTCCTTATGTGCCTTAATCTTGCTGATGATTTGAGTGCTTGATAGGAGTTGTCGCTTCCTGGAAATGCTAGGTGCTTTGAGGTTGCAGTACCGTGTAGATGGAAGCTACTGCATTAAGGATTGTCATCATTCTTTGTCTATATATAACATGCCTAGAAAGCATCTTTTATTACAATTCACAGGAAGTAGCAGAAAAAAAACTTAATCCCTGTACACACACCCCTCCCCAGAGAATCACAAGTTCAAGGCCAGCCTGAATGACTTAGTGAGACCTTGTATCAAAATAAAATGTAGGAAGCAGGCTGTGGATATCGTACCTGCAGAGAATATACAAAATATCAGATTCAACCCTTAGTATCTTTTTTTTTTTTTTTTTTTTCTTATTTCTTTTTTTGGTTTTTCGAGACAGGGTTTCTCTGCAGCTTTAGGGCCTGTCCTGGAACTAGCTCTTGTAGACCAGGCTGGCCTCGAACTCACAGAGATCCGCCTGCCTCTGCCTCCCGAGTGCTGGGATTAAAGGCGTGCGCCACCACCGCCCGGCTAACCCTTAGTATCTTAAAAGAAAAATACCCCTATTTATTGAATTAGTTAATTAAGTTTTAGAGGAATCGTCATCACTACAGACATTTTGAAGGTGTGATGTGATGATTTTCAAGAGCCTTTAAGCACAAGGTCAGGAGCTTCCCAGGTTGTTGCTTCCTAGGATGCAGTGGACTAGAGTCCTGAAGGATTGTCTTTCTAACTAATTGCCTATGTTCACAAAGGTAAGGGGGAACCTGATACCATGGATGTTAGACTGTTGACAAGAGACCCTTTGAGTTTTCAAAGGCAGGTGTTGATTGGAACTTTGCATGTGTTTCAAGACAGTGTTGTTTACAAAACTAACCTGTTCTTCGAAGTAAACAAGGAGAAACAACTCAATCTTCTTACTGACAGACTGGCTTGCTCTTTGCTTGGGGCTTGTTCTGTGGCTTGCCCATTTACTAGGAGCTGACTAAGGACCAGTGTAGGACGTCACACGTGGGTAATAAATTGGGGAGCAGTGCTTTCCTTAATGAGAAACTGTTGGATCTTGTGGAACAATGGGGCAAGTGGTATATGCATGGGAGAACTTTGATCTGGTTTTTATCTTAATTCTTTCTCTTGTCCAGTTTCAGAGCTTCTAGCTTTTTCTTTATTCCAGGCTATGCAGCCATAACCCATACAGTTAAGGAAGACCACAAAGATTTGTCTTATAAATCTGATTCAGTGACTTAAATGATCTGTCATAGGTGGGGAGGGGAACTCTATAATAAGACAGCAGACTTTGATGAGTTTAGATGTACATTTTGAATTAATTTGTCCCTTCAAAGCATTCCTTTGCCACTGACATCTTCATCTATCAACCCTGGAACAATTTTGGTTTTTCCTTAAAGAGCAAAGCTATTCAAGTATGGCCTTGTGTTTTCCTGTCTTCTTTCTGTTTCCTCTTCCTTGCTGGAGTTGCATCTTCACACAGAGAGCCCTGCAGTCACTGACAAGTACCTTGGTAGTGAGGAGGCAAGCAAGTGGACGGTGGGTGGTTAAGAACAAGCAAGTCAAGATCGAAAAATCTCACAGGCCTTCATTCAATGCCCGTGTGATGGCAACTGAGCTTTTTGTTACATTTTAATTTGACAAAGACCCTCCTTACCAATGTTTGCTGTGACTTGACGCTTAGGAAGACATGACTGAGAGTTTGTCTTGACTGGACATGTAGGAAATGAATACTGAGGTTGAATCAGGTTGATTTTTTAAAAATTATTCTTTTTTTTAGCTATACAAATAATGGGTTTATGACTTTTTGTTATTCTCACTGTTATTGGCTTATGCTAGGCCCTCACTTCTTCCCATCTCTCTCACAGGTCCCTTTGCTTCTCTTGGATAGGCCCCCTTCTGTTTTCATGCCTCTCCAAATGCTGGGCTTACAGACATTCACTACCATACCTGTCTTTCTAAATTTTTAGTTTTTTTAAACTCTAAAATCAGGTAGAAGTAATTCTGTCTTGTTCTTTAAATTAATCTTAGTTCTTGGAACACATCCTGGTTCATATAACTTTCTTTCTGGATATTTTATTTACAAAATTATCTCACTGATTTTTGTAGGGGTTCTGGCCTATTTATTACTGGGTAGGTAATTTGCATAGGAAATGATTTCCTGGTGGGCTTTTGCTTCATCAAATACTGCCCTTGAGAGCTAACTCATGTTTAATTTACTTTAATAATTTTAAGAGCGTGATAACACAATACAGTTTATTAAGCTCTTAAACCCTGTTGACACGATCTTCTCTGCTATTGTTCTCAAGTCATGGTAGACCAGTCCCAGCCTATCAATGAGCTACATCCCAGCCCACTCCTGAATGATACACAAGGCCCTCAAGGCCCTGTCCTGTTTTAGGACCATCACTAACAGAGCGACCATCTTTATACTGTAAAAATTTGTTTGCACAAACTCATATCTGCCAAATGCAATTTCTACTTGTTGAATATCCAGTCTGCCCTGTCTCTGTGCCTAATCAGAAGAGCTAGTTCCTCTGATATCTAATTATCTCAATTGCCTTCCTCTAATACCACATGGTAGATAAGAAGCACATCAGCTAAAATTTGTTTATCTCACAGTATAACACACACAGAGATTCCAGACTTATTATCACACTTTAGAGAAAATTGAGGGCCATTTATTTTCCAGCTCCTTCATGTTATACACCCCAAATCATTTCAGGGACTACACCCCTAATTTCAACAACCTCAGTCTGGAAACTGTTTGTGTCCTTTTTCTGTGCAACTGTTTTATCATTAATGATTGACTTTTAGACAAGGTGTTGTGCTTTCTTTGATTTACACTGAATCTGACAAAATTATGATCATTTCGGGTCTAACTCTGGTGGGTGCGTTCCTTCCTCACCCTAGTCTATTGAATGTGGAGATTGCTCCTGTCGCTAAGCTACTTTGGGATGTGACAGTTGCATTTTACCAGAACCCATTCTGATGGTTGCAGAAGTCTCCCAATTCAGTAGGCATCCTATGTCAGCTCCAAAGTTGACAAATTAATTACAGCCCAGTCTCTTGGTTTTAGTCAAAATAATCTGACTTCCTTTTTGAAAAAAAAAAAAAAAAAAAAAAGTACATGTCCTTTCTTTTTTTCTTTCTCTCTGTTTCTTTCCTCTCCCCCCATTCTAATCAGTAGATCAAAACTTTGGGCCCTGCTTAACCCTTATTCAAACATCACTTCAGAAGTTAACACATTTGAGTTCCAAACGCAATGCTTTTAACTTCTGTCCCATGGTCAATAAGGGGCTAAATCGATCTATAAACAGTGTCAGATGGTGGCTCACACACGGCACTTAAGAAACCTTACTCCTGATAGTGCCTTGACCTCAGGCCTCCCACCCCCTCTACCTCCCGATCAGGCAGTCTCAGTGACACTGAACAGGGAGGCATCAAAGAAAGGGCCTGTGCGGTCCCACCAGCCTGACAGCAGCTTGGCCTCTGGGGTGAGATGTGGCGGCCGGACAAGGGTGTTGAAGACAGGGCCGGCATGGAGCTGACACCGCCATTGAGTGTTTAGTTAGGCTTGTTGTATGACTGGGGTAGACAGGTCTCAGGGTCGTTTTTCTTCTATTGGTTGCATTTTTTACTCTACTTTCTTTTCAGTTACCTAGAAGTTTTGCTGTGGAAGGGGAGGGAGCAGCCTCAGAATTGGGGAGGCTCCAGGTTATCTATTGGGGATAGTAAGAGCAGTATGCATCACGCAGAGCAACAGCTGGTCTTAGTGAAACATGACTGGTCCATGTGGTCCCTTGCAGGCACCTCCCCTAAACACAGCTCACTTGAGACTCTGATCCTTAAGACTTTGCTTAAGAGTGTTCAGTGACCCCCCATGGACAGCTAGAAGACACAGTTGAGATGTCAGAGAATGAGCACCAAGCTTTGTGCCTGTCAGTAGACAGTTTTGGGGCTATTCCAAATGGAACCTCAGGGGTCCCAAATGGGATTGTGCCCAGTGTTTGATGACTCCTGAAGTCACTCTGTATTTGCTTGCCTGCCTTTTTTTTCTTGTCTCATTACTTCACTGTCTCCTGTCTGCTCCCTGGGGTACTCTGCAAACAAATTACCATCATCCAAATCCTTTCGAAGGGCTTGCTTTGGAGGAGACCCAAACGAGGACTGAGCCAGATACAAACTCAGTTATCAATGTCACAGAATTCTCAGGGCCCTTTGCAAGTTTTATTCACTATCAAGTTCATATCTTAAACCTTGATTTGATTTCCTCTGACACATGTCCTAAAAGAAGGACTTCGGGACAACGAGATTATATGGGAGGGGATTCTGAAAAACACTTGTTGAGAAGCAGGGAAGCGAGATAGGGAAAGGTTACTGTGGTTCATTGGCCCCTGATCCTTTGGAGGCATAGCTTTCTTTGGTCCCCATTCCTACAGCGGCACCCCAATCTTTGGGTCTTCTATGTCCTAGAATATGGTAGACTCTACATCAACATTGTTCCAGCCAAAGAATGAAGGAAATGAAGTACCAAGGCCCTCACTCCTCATCCTCCATTGACTGTGAGTCACACTAGTCACATTAATTTTCTACCAATTTGGGGATGCCCTATACTCATATAATAATGGTCCTATGTCTGGGAGAAAAAAAGGTCCTAAGGAACAGAGTCTTGAGTGAGCTGTAAGCACTTTCTGACTATTATAGGCAAATTCTAAAGGACTCTGGGAAGGGCACTGCGGCCCCCACCACACTCTCAAGACTGAATACCCACACATACATACGCCTCTGAAGTTCAAGAGGTGCAATGGAACCATCTGTTATTTTTAAATTAGGCATTTGCAAAGCTCTTATTATGTGCTGGTCCTGCAAATAAAGCTCAGGGAAGATGGAGTATGTGATGTCTTCTGTGACTTTGTGGGCATGTGGCTGCTGCTGATCTATGAGGAGCTCCGCGGAACTGGTACAGAGGGGCAGCTGTGCACACTGGCATGGCTTTCTCCCACTGGCTTTCCTGAGTTCATATGTAGCTCTGCAGAGCATTGCACTGCTAATCAGATTTGCGTCTCTATTCTGCCCTTGAAGAGCCTTGTGACCTTGGGGGAGTTATCCTGATGCCAAGGTCCCTGTTTTCCTCTCTGCTAAATGAGATAGCTGGCAGAGAATGTCTTTCAGCCTTGAGACGCAGCGGCCAAGGATCCACCTGGATAAGTGGGCATGTTTTTAGGGATGTTGGTACTATGTGACTCCCTAGCTGTGAACAGCTTCTGCTCTGCCTTGGTTCAGGTTAAGGGATGCCTGTAATGGTGGAAAAGTCAGATCTAGAAAATCAGCTTTGTAATTAATACCAGTGAAGTTCTGGAACACACGATGATTTACATCATCTCCAACTGAGAGGACTGATCGAAGTCACACCTTAATTCCTAATATTTGATTCCTATATCTTTCTATCAATACACAAAACACACCTTTTTCTAACATAGAGTCTTGGGCTAGGGAGATGGCACCCTGAGCAAATGTACCAGCTCTGCAAACACAAGAACCTGGGTTTGAATTCCCAGAACTTGTGGTAAAAGCTGGACCAACCTAACAGAAACTAGAAGCTTCTGGTTCAGTGAGAGAGTCTGTCTCAAGGCAATAAGGTACAGAATGATAGAAAAGGGTATGTGAGATCCTACTCTAGCCTTCCTATGTGTGAGCATGGACACAGGCACCCTCAAATGCACGAAACACACACATACACACACATACCAAACGAAGCGTTGAAGTCTCAGTATGTAGACTAGGCTGGCCTTGAACTCATGATGCATTGACCTTAGACATTCCAATTGTCTATAGATTACCACCAGTTATCTTACAGGTATAATACCATGTCGTATTTGGAGGAAACTTTTTGTAGCAAAATATGGGTAACAAAGCTTCTGGGATGGCGGAAGAACAGTTGTAGAAATTCACTTGATTAACTGTAGTCATGAAAGCTATTAAGGGTCTAACCCCAGACTCTGAGCAGCTTCAGCCTTCAGACATACTGTCCTTGATTGAGCTCTGTACGCCTCCCACTATTGCCAGCCTCCAAGGGCGCATGTCAGCAGAAAAGGTAGATCAAGCAACTAAAAGTCTAGCTTTTATAGGTCTGACCATGAGGCATAGGTCAGCCAATGACACGTGCATTGCTTAGTCTTCATTAGCCTAGCTTAGCCTTGTAACAGGGTTGGCTGGGGAAAGTAAAGCGAATTGTGGGGAGGAGTTGGATAATCAATGCTGTTTTGAAAGTGATTTAGATGTAGAATCTGTCTCTTGGGACAGCACACATTGGTGTCTTGCTCTCAGAACAGTCAGATGATAATACCTTGACATTTCATAGGCTTGCGTGCAGCCTGTGATCACAGATAGGTAAGCCTCTGCCTATCTTCTAGCCTGACTGTCTTGTACTACATTTTATTTTATCTAAATTTGCTACAGAAGTTAAAAAGTACAGTTTGGTATAAGTCTACTTTAGACCCTTCTGGAACCAAAATCCCAGTGTTAAGTGTGTGTGTGTGTGTGTGTGTGTGTGTATGTGTGTGCGTGGCAGAGGGAGAGGGCAGTGCTAGAAAATGGTCTCAGTTCTTCCGTTCTCATTGAAATCTCTCTTTAGCCTGGGCATTGAACCTGGGCCTTGCACCTGTTGGGCAAACTCAGTAACACTAACCTATCTGCCCAGCCTCCAGATCTACATTTTCACAAAGATTCCCGCTAGTAGCTTGCACGCATTTTGAAGTTGGAGTTGCTGATGCAGACAAGAAGTGCTGCTTGAAACAAGTGGATACTTCCTTGAGTGAAACTACTAAAAAAAAAACCCAAACCCTGTCAAACAAAAATAGATTGCTCTAGGAGACCTTGCAGACAAGTGGAAAACTGGCTGTCATTCAAACAATCAACAATGGACTCTATCTAAGTAATGCTTAGTGTCATGAGCAAATATTGAAACAAACATGTGTTAGCATTCAGGCATTATGCTGGCCTGCCCCCTGTCACCTGGCATGATGCACTTGTCAGTACTCAGGTAAATACTTAGCCCAGGGTCCTATGGCCCTATGTCACTATGTAAGCTACTTGCATGAGCTGTGTGGCTGCATAAGGCTCTATACATATGTGCAAAACTCCCCTTTAAGAGACAAGCTCCACCTGTTCTCTCTCTCCTGCCACTCCTCTGAAGAGGTAGGCAGGTGTTTGTGCCTCTCTCTCTCTCTCTCTCTCTCTCTCTCTTTCTTCTCTTCTCTTCTCTTCTCTTCTCTTCTCTTCTCTTCTCTTCTCTTCTCTTCTGCCACTCTTATCCCCAGAGGCCTATTTCCCACTCCCCTCCCTCCTTTTCCATTCCCTTTCTCCCAGTAAAATCCTTCCATGTGAGCACTGTCTGCATGGCCTGTCTGTCTCTCACCCACCCACCGTGGGGCCCCTTGGCTACAATCCACCAAGGTCCCTCATCAGCATGAAACTTTAAAGAACAATGTGCTTTGGTTCTCTTCAAACGTGGATGGATCTGAAGATGCTGTTGGCGTTGATACATTACTTCGGTACATGAAGGGAAATGCACGTGGTTTAAGCCTGTCTAGAGAGCCACCACTTTCAGATTTTAATCAAGTAGATCTCAAAGCCATCAAGTTCCTTCTCTTGTTCTTCCGCCCACAGAGGTAAATGCCCGTGTGATTTCTGACATGTCATCAGCCTTTCTTTGTGGAGACACTGAGATATCTATAAGGGATAAGGAGGACATTACACTTTTTCCTTCAAAAAAAAAGAATCACTGAAGTACTCATTTGCAAAACATCCCAACCGCTGTGAGTTCATGAGTGCCCCAGCCCTGTCGTGCCCCGAAGACGCTATTTAGCAGCTGTCCTCCCAACCGCTGGCTCTTACAACCTTTTGTCCCCTCTTTTGCCATGTCCCTTGAAATTTCAGGGGAGAGGATGCAATGCAGATGCCCACTTAGGGCTTAGCACTCCAAACATTATCGATCCTCCTCATTATCGGTGGGGCGTCTCTGCATCGACATCTGCTCACTGCAAAAAGGGGCTTCACTGATGAGGGCCATGACTGCAGGGGTCTGCATCACCTCCTATCTTTGTAATGGCTGGAACTCCATTTTGTGGCTGACTAGAACTCCACGGGAGGCTGGGAAATGTGATTCATTTGTGCTAAAGAGTCGAGGAGGGAGGAGGGGAAGGGGAAGAGACTGGACGGTGACAGGAGAAGTTACACCAGAGCACGTTTTAAGGGGTTCGTGTGTGAGATTCGGGATTTAGAAAGGCAGGTGAAAAAGACAAGGTCATTACGGTGTGGAGAAAGACACCGAGGGATGCGTGCAGAATTGTGGGGCATGAATTGGCAAGAAGAATTTGGAGATACTTTCAGGATGAAGCACCAGCTCACATGGTGTGTCCTAGCCCCTGTGGTGTAATGGTTAACGCTCTGGACCGTGAATCCAGTGATCTGTGTTCGTAACTTCGCGAAACCTTTTCCTTCAGGAAGAGACCTGGTCATTTGTCCTCATCAGCTCAGAACATGAAACCTAATACAAACGGGCTGCCCCTGCATGCTTCAGCATTGCAGGGGGCATGTCTCTTCACTTCTTCCGTTTTAGGATAAAGGGAGCATTTGGGAGTCAGTAGAACTTTAATGAGAGGAGACAAGACTGAAGGGCAAGAGAAAGCTGTAGGCCATGGTGAAACTGGTTTTCTTTGCTTGTTTAACATTGTGGCCTCTAGTGGGACCTAAAGCTGATGCCTTAATGTAGGAGGGCTGTGTTAGTGCTGATCAGAATAATGTACCCCTTAGGGCTACACTAAAGAGCTATGCTCAGTGCCTCATTTGCACCTTCAAAATATGCACATACATGTGTGGGCCAGAAAAGGCTGCACTTAGAACATGCATTCTTATGTGAACTTGAAGTAATTGCACAAGCCAACAGGAAGTTGCGTAGGTATGCAGGCAGTGGCCTGTTGGAGAGGTGTGTGTTGGCACGGGCAGGAGTGCGCCTTCTCTGTTTGCGTACAATTTTAAAGGCTCTTCCAGAGGGAAGGCAGGGAGAGGCAGCCTCTAGGCATCAGCCTCCCTAACTTTGGCCGTCATTCGTCCTTCTCAAGGTTCCTTTGTAGGCAGGGCCAAATTCAGGGCATGTTTGTGGCTGGAAGCAAACGGTGTCCTTTTCAGACCACACGGGAGCACAGAGGCAGGGCTGGAGAGGCATTTAGGTTTGGGTGCCTGTTAGCTCCATGTGGGGCTTTTGCCCATGGTGGAGCTGGAACCTGTGCCTTCTGGTTTTCTTCATATGGCCTGGGTTCCCTAGTTTTTATTCCCTGTCTTCTGCCTCCATTTTTTCCTCCTATGCTTCCTTGTGAGCCTGCTCTAAATCACTGTCTTACCCATTAGACCTGTTGGCCAGTAGAACAGCCATTGTGGGAATGTTCTGTATCGTTCCAATTTTAAGTATGTGTGCTGCCCCGCAGCGAGCACATGTGGGAATGTTCTGTATCTGCTCTGACCAACATCATAGCCACTGGCCACTGAAGGCCATTAAGTAAGTAGCGCATGGTTAGTGAACTTTAAAAAGAAAACAAACCCAAAACACTAGATTTTACTTAAATTTTATTTAATTAATTTGAGTTCAAGTAGTTGTATGTGCCTAGAGACTGCAGTGTTGGACTGCTTAGTTCTAGAACAGTCTTCAAGGGTTTTTCTCCCACAGAGTCAAGCCTATAATATGTGAACATGTCAGCCTACCTGGAATATAATTATGAAAAAAAAAATTATTTTCATGCTTTTATTACATAGAAAACAGTAACACCAATGGTGATAGTATTAGTTATCTGTCAGTAACTAAACTACTGTAACATAGAGACAAGGTAGTTTATAAACAACTGAAATGAGTTTCTAACAGTTCTGGAGGTTAGAGTCCAGATTCAAGACTACAGCAGATTCTGTGATTAGCAAGGGCATGCCCCCATATCAGCTGTTCTTTCCTTGTAGCCTGCATAACCCAAGGTTATGCCTTCTTCTTCTCTAAGGGCACTAATACCATTCCCGACAGCTCTGCTCTCACAGACCCAATGACTTCCCAATGGCCCTACTTTAGTACAATGCCGTCACACTGGAGACTTACAATTTCAACATATGATGTCTTTGGAGGGGGCACATGAATGCTTATCCCTTAGCACTAATGATCTAGTGCAATACTTCATACACGTCAGCGATGATCACATGAGCACAGTAGGCACTGGCCTTCCCTTATTTTACTGTAAGGGAAACTGAAACCCACACACCTCACGGTCAAAGACAGTAGTGCTCTCAAGACTCCTCACAGCCCAGTTTTTGTCATCCTGCTGGATTCCTCCACAATAGTCTATGTTTTCTCAGCACGTTCTCAACACCCATAATTTTGCTTGTGTGCTTCTCTTTCTGTCCTGTTTTTTTTTTCCCTTGGAATTCTTGTTCCTCTCCCTTTGTCTCCCATGCTTTATTCAGACCTTCATACAGCAGACTTGTTCCTCTCAGTGTAAAGGGGCTGCAGAGAGAATTTTGTTCCAGTTACACAGTGTCCTTCACGAGGACATCAAGAGTGATTATCTCCTGGCAATGGCTCTATGTTTCCCACACTGGGGATCTTTGAGAAGTACAGTTGCCTGCCTTCCTCCATGCCATAGACCACAGGGAGCAGAATCCCTGGGGTCATACTAAGAAGATTCACTCTTTGAATGCTTCCTAGAAAGCCAAGAACTGTGGCAGGAGACAAAGTCTTGCAAGTATCTCATTTCTTACTTGAATTCTCCTCTCATTCCTATTTAAATTACATTTCACTTTGCTTTACAGAGGGTTAAGTCTGAAGGTCAGTGAGGGGACTTGGCAATGACATGAGAGGTAGATCAGCAAGGAACGGTGTTGCTGCCACCAAACCCTCAGATTTACTCTATAAACTATCAAAGACTGCCTGACTTTGGATCACTCTCAAGACAGATGTTGGTGGAAGACACCAGAAATTAAACAAAATTGGAGTCTCAAAAGATTCCCTTCAAATCCTGGGACATCCATCACTAGAGGACATGGTCATGGCAAAAAGCATTCTAAATACAGTTTGGATGTGACCCTTGGTCTGATGGTTTCATCTTCCTTTGACCTTTTATCTTTATTGTGGAGATTTTAAAACCTGGCTGAACCAGAGGGAAGTTGTCATGTAGAACCACACCCAGTCAAAATGCAGAGTTGTGAAAAACAGTCCTACCAGATACATCTACAATGCAATTCCAGGACCTAAGACTGAGGGATCAATGTAGAAGTGGGGGCAGAAAGATTGAAAGAACCAGAGGACCAGGAAGTTTGCTGTGAAATTATCTACTTGGAATGTCAGAAACATTACCTGTAAAAATTGCAACAATGTGACTGCCTAAACATTAGTTGACCAAGGATGGGAAAAGCCCACAAGGCCTCAAAAAACTACTGACAACCAAGGAATGTTGAGAGCAGGAGAAATAATCTTCCCTAGGGAAGAGCACACCAATTAGTCATGATGGTCAACCCTGAGCACATACATACAAGTGACGTTATACAAGCATGGTGTATTTATATATTTAGTAATAATATATATGTTATATATATTTAGTAATAATATATACGTTATATATATTTAGTAATAATATATATATATATATATATATATATATATATATATATATATATGTAATAGTGAAAAAAAGTCCATAAAGCCTAAGAAGAGCAATGAGGGATATATGGAAAAGTGTGGGGGAGGAAATAGAAGGGGAAATCATTGTTTTAACTTTGGCACAGTGACTTTGCCTTAATCCACTGCTATTTCAGCCAGGAATTATGACCACAGTTATTGGCCTGCTTCTCTGGCCACCTGTCAGGAATTGTGTTCTGGCAGGCACCTGCTTGCTGTTGCTGCTAAAGGTAGCTTTACTAAATCTCTATTGTTCTATTTATAAATAAGACTAGAGATTCGAAGGCTGGGGTGAAAACCTTCTAGCTCAGAGGGGTTGAGTAGCTTACTATCTCTCCTTACTGGTGTCTTCCAAAGACAGTGTCTTTCTGCTCTACCAAACAAAAAAGCTGACCACTCCAAATTCTCCCTACTCCTTCCTGTGTGTCTCTAATCTGTCTCTTCCAGATACCCTCTGATGCTCTATGATGACTTTCTGTCAGCTAGTTGCTAATTAATGCTCCTGACCCAAGGTTAGTTTTATTTAATTAATGCAAATACAAACTTGGGGTTCATAGTGTGATCAAATATCCCTCAACAAGTAATTATGCAATATTTTCTTTTTAAAATTAAGGAAATAATTTTAAAAATTAAAGAAGAGTGGCTGAGCTGGGGGTGGTGGTGCACACCTTTAATCCTAGAACTTGTGAGGCAGAGACAAGTGGATCTCAGTGAGTTCAGGCCAACCTGGCCTACAAAGCGAGCTCCAGGATAGCCAGGACCATCCCACAGAGAAACCTTTTCCGAAAATACCAAAAGGAAAAAAAAATGGCCGAGAGGAAGGTGTATTAAGCAAAATCTTGTCTGTTTGAACCAACAGGTACAGCTACTCGGCTCCACATGCCACCCCTTAGGACACTGATTTTTATTTTTTTGGTCAAGACTTCCTGCTCAGGGGTCCTGACTCTGTTAAGTAATGACCCCCCAAAGTGTACTAGCACACAAGCGTCACATCCAGCTGTAACATTTTCGATCTTACCACCTGTCAACCTTAACCCAACTCCTCTCAAAACCAGTAGAGGGGCAATGGCTGTGAAGTGAGATTCTGTCCTCTCAAAACCAGTAGAGGGGCAATGGCTGTGAAGTGAGATTCTGTCCTCTCAAAACCAGTAGAGGGGCAATGGCTGTGAAGTGAGATTCTGTCCTCACATTTTAGGTCCGCCTGCCCCTGCCCCCGTGATAACATAGGTAGGAATGGCCAGGAGGAAAAAGGCTTGGCAAGACCCCTTGGTTTCCAGCCAGACTTCTGCCAGTGCATGCAGCCGGTGTGAGTCGGGGGGGGGGAGGGGGACGAAGGGGTGTCACTCTTTAGGTGGGGGCTGTGTCTGGGCCACCCTCCTAGTCCCTGGCAGCCACCACAGACACTGCACCTC
This sequence comes from Arvicola amphibius, assembly GCF_903992535.2. Taxonomy (NCBI): domain Eukaryota; kingdom Metazoa; phylum Chordata; class Mammalia; order Rodentia; family Cricetidae; genus Arvicola; species Arvicola amphibius. Next base: position 38,861,226 of record NC_052051.1, on the reverse strand, counting down.
CTTAAATGTTGATTATCCAGCTCCCTCTTTGTGAGCTGACTCATTACCATGTTGTTGTGTGGCTCTGATTTTTCCCTAGGCAATGAATATTGACTTCATGCTCGCTTTTCTACCTGAATTACAGGGGTGGGGGTGGGGGCAATCTGAGGGCTGCTGGACTTGCTCAGCTCCAACTTCCCTGGCAGCCACTTGAATGGTTTCAAAGAAAAGCTGTTTGCTTGAGCATTTAGGGACAACAGAGAGCTGTCACAGGCTGCTACAGTGATTTATTAAAAGACAGGGAGATGAGAGAATAGACTCTCACTTCTCACACCAGCTGCCTGTTCTCTGGCTGGCTTTCATTCTCTCTCTCTCTCTCTCTCTCTCTCTCTCTCTCTCTCTGTGTGTGTGTGTGTGTGTGTCTGTCTGTCTGTCTTCCCTCCTCCTTGTTGTTTTTCCCCTTTCTTTCTCTTTCGCCCTGCCTCTCTTTCCCTTATTGTTGAGTCCTCTCTCTGCCTATTTCTTTGTTTATTCTCTCTCTCTCTCTCTCTCTCTCTCTCTCTCTCTCTCTCTCTCTCTCTCTCTCTCTCTCATTTTTTAAATGAGAGAAGGAAAAACATCACTGTGTTTTAGGCAGACACCTACTTCCTACATGAAGTATTCCAATAAAGGCAGCACGTTTTCAGCACACACTGCCCAGCTCTTCTGGAGAAAGAAGTTTGTGCCCAGTCAAGTCAGGCAGTTCTCTCCCCCAGTCCTTGCTGATTCCTTTGGGGGGCTCTGTGACCTCCGGAGACCCAGCGAACACAATGCCTGTGGTCTGAAGAGGTCACCCTGGCACCTCCAGCCTGGATTTCTCTCAGGAACACATTGGTGGAAAAGGTCTTCTGTTCTCCGTGCTCTGGTTCTTCCAGCCCAAGTTTGGCATGCAGCATTATGCTGATTCCTGAAGTCACTGTGACCAGCTTGAGCTAGCACCTTCAGAGGGAAGGCTGTGTCCTGGGTAACAATTTCTATTCAACACACCAATGTTCTGGGACACTGAGCGAGCTGCTGCATCTGGAGGTTGAGCTTGGAATGAAATACTGGCCTGTTGGTGTGGACAGCCACTCAGGGACCATCTCTCAGAATTAAGAGTCACATACTTAGTGTTTCGTCCTCATCTGAAGGGCAGGAATGCAAGTCTCTTTCAGGTAGCCGGGAGTTTTCAAACAGTTTTTCTTGGTATCCAGGCTCAGTCACCCTGCTTACTTCTGCTGTCTGTTCCTGTGGTATCACACCCTTCACGCACCACTGTCCCGGGCACTTTGCTGTGTCCTTGTCTTACACTTTACTTCTCACAAACACGGGTCCCCTTAGCTTTAGCCATGAGGTTGCGATTAGTCTCATCAAAGCCCCATAAATCAGCAGCCTTACTTACGCCTCAGGTTTGCTTCCTCTAGCTGAGGTATGAAGGCTCCCTTTTCTCTTCCTAGACCACAGAACAATCCTTAATGTTGCCAGGAAAATTATCGGTCAACCTCCTTCATCAGCTCCTGACTTGTTTGCAAATACAGAGGAGGGTATTTTGGTGACCTCAGCAGAGATAGGGACCTACGGGTGACACATTCTCACGTTTGCTTCCCCATCCCATCCCCATTTAGGGAAACAGTTAAACACAATTTTGCTTCATGCTCAGAACTCCTGTTGGGCTGAAGTACATTTGTTTGTGTGGGTCAGGTTGGTTGGTTGCTATGTATGAACCAAGACAGGATGACCTGCAAGCTGGCAGATGGATGACTTGACTGGGTACTCAATGACTCTTAACCTTCACAGCGGGTGCTGAGGGCGCTGCCATGGTATTTTAGTGGTCAACAGACAATGTCTGCAAGGGATACAGAAGCGTAGGAATCTGAGCGTTTGAGGCTTTTTGGCTCACTCTCTGATTACTTTAACCTGGTTTCTAGGTGTTTGTGGAAAGCAAACTCTACTTTTTCGGCTCTGTCTTGTATCCTGCTTTCAATCTCTGGGAAGAGGGCTGAAGTTATCTGTCAATATATCTTTCTATCTGCATATATCTTTCTATCTGCATATATCTTTCTATCTGCATATATCTATCTTTAAGGGTGGAGAAAATGAAACAAGGAAGTTTGTGGGAGGATAGGAAGGGGTAATTTGAGCAATATTCTTCCTAAGAGAAGAAAGAACACATTTTCAGAAGTTGTATGTCAAGGTGGGATGTGATAAGATATAGTGCGTTGAGTCTTCACGTGTAAATGTCTACTTTAACCCACAGGAATCTATGATGGGGCATTTGGATATAGGGACAAGGCAGTGGGCAAGAAGACGCTTTCCTGGTCTTCTGGCACATGCACATTGGACCTTACACAAGAGATTGGCAGAACTTTTTGCCCCCGGAGTAATGGAGAATCTGAAAGCCGAAAGCCCTTAAACACAATCCACTAAGTGTTCTAAATCAAAATAATGGTGCTGTTGGAGTGTGTGGTCTTGGTGATAACTGTTCTGGTGAAACACATACTGCATCTTTGTAGTGTGAAGCGGCGGGCTGCGTTCCCGCCGCCCAGTTCCCAGCAACCGGCTAGCTTTATCCGAAATAATTACACGGAAACTGTATTCTTTTAAAACACTGCCTGGCCCATAGTTTCAGCCTCTTATTAGTTAATTCTCACATCTTCCTTTAACCCATATTTAGCAATCTGGGTAGCACCACGAGGTGTGGCTTACCAGGAGAGATCTTAACCTGCGTCCATCTCGGAGAGGAGCAGCATGGAGACTCACCACGCGACTGCCTGAAGCGTCTCTCCCACTCTACTTCCTTGTTCCCACAATTCTGTTCTGTCTACTCCACCTACCTAATTTTCTCTTAAAGGGCCAAGGCAGTTTTCTTTATTAATAATGAAAGTAACACATAAACACTCCTCCATCATTTCCCCTTTTTCTGTTTAAACAAAAAAGAAAGGCTTTAACTTTAACATAGTAAAATTACATGTAACAAAACAGTTATCAAGCAAGTATTACAGTTACAATATTTAAATCTATTTTATCTTTTATCATAACTAAGGAAAGCTATAACTATCTATTTATTCTTCAGCTCCATCAAAGACTCCAGAAGGATATAATGCTACCTAAGTAAACAAGAAATAAGTAACTTATAAAACTCTAGAAATGACAGAGACAACTCGCTGCCTGGACAGTCACCCAAAGTTCCTCTGTACCGTTGGGGCATCCATCTTCGGGCTTCAGGCCCACAGTATCCAGCAGACATTTCCATGAAGCAGAAAAATTCCAAAGACAGTTCAGTCACTTTCTGCTGTGTCCTGCAGAACGTCTCGCAGACTCTTTCATGAATCAGGAATCCCGAAAGACCATCTCACCTTTAGGCAAGTTCAGCAGTCCTCTCTCTGCGGGTTCTTTGTGTCCAGTTTATGGAACAGTCCAGCCAAGAGCAGTTTCTTGCCCAGATGGCTAACAAACTCCATAAGTAGCCTCTTCGATGCCCATCTTCCTCTTGAAGTAGATTGGTGCTGCCAGGAGCAGACGTGTCTCATTGTCATGAAAAACCCTAAGTTATTAAAAACATTAAATGCCATATTCTGCAGTCTTTGAAAGATATGAAGAATGTCTATCTAACTGAAATATATCTCTACATATCTAGAAAATCTAATAACATGACTACAAGCTTAACTATTATCAATGATTATCCATTAACAACCTATATTTCCTAATTATACATTACAGTTTTTAAAATGAACTACAATCACAATAGCTTAATCAAGATCAGAAATACATATACATATAACAAAATTGACCTTAAAATCTATACCAATGCAAATTCATATCTATATCCTCTCCCCCTTTAAATGTAAAAGAACATTTATAAGCAATATTTGGGAAAATGGGCGCAGTTTTTTCTCTCCAAACTGCTTCCTGCTGAATGGGGGCGCTGTTATTTAGGTCTTTCATGGTATAACCTGTCTGCTAGGTTCATCCCAGTCGGCAGTTGAGCGAAGTAATTTTTTGAGGGTGTTCACAGCAACCTTTCAGGAGGGCGTGGTCTATCATACCATATTGGGATAGAAGCAATCCACAGAGTCTCGTCCTCTGTGAAAACAAAAGAAGAAACTCTTTTCCAAAGCATCATGTTCTTAGATCCAAATCCTGAAGTCATACCGTTAAGATGTCCATTCTGGTCTAGCCTGGCAGCCCATATAATGAAATGTCTCTCTGTACTTAGCTCCTTTACAGTCAAAAAAATCAAAGAAAACACAACAAAATACATAATCCAGACTCTCTGTGAATTTTCCATTTTTACGTGGCTTATTTTTACTCTATCACTTTACTTCTTTTAATCTATAACTATCTGTACTCTGTCTCTTTAAAGACTTTAACCTTTTTTTTTTTAAGGCATTAACTTTATTCTCTATATTTTCTTTTTCTCTCTTTTAAGCCTACGTGAGCCATTTAAAGGCCTTCTATGTCTGAATCTTTTCTATTGTGAATCTGTAATTTTTTACTATCCAGGAGCATTTCTTAAAAGGTTAACCACTTCTTAAAATAATACGGTACTGCCTGTTTATAGCCAAGTCTAAACCTTAACTGCGCTGTTATCATGGTAATTACGATAGTTCCTGCCTGAGGTCAGCACAATTCAGCATGGGAGCAGAGCCAAAGCCACTCCTGCCTCAGTCATTTGGTGCCCCTGGGCCGCACACAGTTCCAGGCACACAGCAGTCGACATTGGAGCCGCACTCAGCAGTTTAATTCTGAGACTGAGCGTGCAGCACAGAAACTCTTTTAATCCAAGTCACAGCCGAATCTGAGGCGCAGAGCAGTCTGAAAACACCTCTCTCTCTATTGCGGCAGGAATCCGCAAATGCTGTCCCGCTCGCCTAAGCCTGATTCCGCCATCTGCCCAGGTGCAGGAAGGGAGCAGTGAGCCATTGGCATGGTCTCAGAGAACTTTCTTTCCGATCCCAAGCGGGCAAGGTTTTTAAGTGGATTTAGTCACCACGTTGGAGCGCCAATCTGTAGTGTGAAGCGGCGGGCTGCGTTCCCGCCGCCCAGTTCCCAGCAACCGGCTAGCTTTATCCGAAATAATTACACGGAAACTGTATTCTTTTAAAACACTGCCTGGCCCATAGTTTCAGCCTCTTATTAGTTAATTCTCACATCTTCCTTTAACCCATATTTAGCAATCTGGGTAGCACCACGAGGTGTGGCTTACCAGGAGAGATCTTAACCTGCGTCCATCTCGGAGAGGAGCAGCATGGAGACTCACCACGCGACTGCCTGAAGCGTCTCTCCCACTCTACTTCCTTGTTCCCACAATTCTGTTCTGTCTACTCCACCTACCTAATTTTCTCTTAAAGGGCCAAGGCAGTTTTCTTTATTAATAATGAAAGTAACACATAAACACTCCTCCATCACATCTTCATTTCATCATACAATACACACTAAGGACTGTCTAGTCGATTGATTGATTGTGTGTCTGTGTGTGTGTGTGTGTATGTGTGTATGGTATGTAAGTGTGCACTTGCCATTGTGAGCATATGCAGAGGCCAGAGGTTGATGTTTGGTATCTTCCCTTTTTGCCTTTATTTACTTTACATTTTGAGACAGAGTTGCTCATTGAACCTGGAACACATTGGTTTGGCTAGACTGGCTGGTAAGTGAGTCTCTGGGGTCTACCTGTCCCTATCCTCCAGTACTGTTATTACAAACGCGTGCTGCCATGTGCTACGTTTTCATATGAGTGACAGAGATCTGAATTCAGGTCCTTACCAAATAAATACCACCTACTAAGTCATCTCAGCCTATCAAGTGCTTTTTTTTTAAAAAAAAAAATCTGTTATTTTGTGTATTTTTGTTGTTTATTTTTGTTTTTACATCTCGACAAAAGTTTCTCCTCTTCCCTCTTTCTAATTCCTCTTCCCACACCTGCCCTCTGCCCCATACCCTATCAACTCTTCCACTACTATTACTCTTCAGATACAGGCGGGCCTCCCATGGATATTAGCTAGCCATGATATATCAAGTTCCGGCGAGACTAGCACCTCCTCTCCTTTTAAGTCTGGATAAGGTAATTCAGTAGGAGGACTGGGTTCAAAAAGCAGGCAACAGAATCAGAGACTTTCCCAGCTCTCACTGTTAGGAGTCCTACAAGAATACTAAGCTACCTAATTGTAATATATATGCAACAGGCCTAGTTCTGACCCATGTAGGCCTGATAACCCATGGTTATCGATTCAGTCTCTTTGAGCCCCTATGATCCCAGGTTAGTTGGTTCTGTGGGTTTTCTTATTGTTTCCTTGACCCTTCTGGTTCTTACAATCTTTCCTTCCTGTCTTCTACAGGTTTCCCTGAGCCCTACCTAATGTTTGGCTGTGGGTCTCTGCATCTGTTTCCATCAGTTGCTGGGTGAAGCCTCTCTGATGACAGCTGGGCTAGGGACCAGTCTATGAGTATAGCAGAAGATTATTAGGACCTCCCACACCAGGTTCTCGGGAGTTTCCATTGTTCTAGGTTTCTAGTTCATCCCAGAGATGCCCCTGATTCCAATTGTCTCTCCCAGTACACTCTCCCTCCATCTTACCCCTACCTGATCCCTCCTGTTCCCATCCCTATTTCCCCTTGCAGGTCCCTCCCCCAGTCCACTGGCTCTGTCCATTCTATTTCCCCTACACAGTGAGATTTCTGCACCCTCCTTGAGTCCTCCTTGTAACTTAGCTTCTCTGGGTCTATGGATTGTATTATGGTTAACCTTTACAGCTAATGTTCACTTATGAGTGAGTACATATCATGCTTGATACATGAGTTCTTTTTCAGGATAGCTGTTATCTACCAACTTTATTTGACTCCTTCAGTGTGTCTTATTTCTGGGGTCTAGTCCATTCCTAAGAAACATTTGTTAAAAGTGTGTAGAACAAAGAAAATCAAAATAAAAGCTGAAACAATTAACTAAGCAGCCAATCATGGAAAGAACCAAGGAGCCACCCCTTTACCCCCAATCAGTCACAAGAATCCAGTTGTCAGTCACAAAGATTGTGACTAGCATGCCAAAATGTGTATTCTTGAAACAGAGCAACAACTTGGGTTTGACTTCCACGGTTTGGCAGACGATCAGTGCACACGATATTTATTCTTGTTGAGAGGGTCATCGGCAGAGGAGTCCATGGGATGCTGCTTTATTCCCATTAGCTAAATTACTTGTGTCCATCTTGAGTAAGCACCTAAGGATGAATGAAATCCAGCAGGTAAGTACCACTTTCTTAAGAAGACACTTTCCACTTTCCAAAGTTTTCTGTCCTTCCTCCCTCCCTCCCTCCCTCCCTCCCTCCCTCCCTCCCTCCCTCCCTCCCTCCCTGCCTCCTTCCTTTCTTTCTTTCTTTCTTTCTTTCTTTCTTTCTTTCTTTCTTTCTTTCTTTCTTTCTTTCTTACATATAGTCTACATATTAGTCTGCTTTCTGATGTTATAACCAATAACCAAGACAAGTAAACTTGCGAAGAGAAAAGGATTTGTTTTCGCCTAGTTTTCGAGGTGTCAGTTCACAATCAATTGGCCCTAATGCTTTTGGGCCGTGGTAGGAGGCTGTCATGGAGGTAGTGTATGGGGATACTGCTCACCTCCTTGCCAGAAAGCAAAACATCCCAGCCACTAACAGACACGCATAAGACTGTGTTTGTGTGGAGCAGGGAGCAAGAGCTAGCCCTCCGGTGTCTTAAAATCTCCCCTAGAAATCACCTCTTAAGTTTTCTACCATCCCTCAAGACACATAGAGACACTTGAGCCTTTAGGGGACCCTGCAGATCACAACTACTCCATTTGATAAGTCTCAGTTAACTGATTCTTTAGCTACTTTGTACTGTGTTTCAGGGAGGTACTCTGTATGGAGGGCTTTCTGTGGACTGGCCAGGGCACCTGTTGTTTGTGCCAACTATACTATCTACATGATGTGCCAATAAACCCAGAACATTAATGCTGTCATGGGGCCTGAGGTGTAAAAACCCATAGCTGGGGAATATTCCAGTATTCCCATTGACATGTGTCCTCTTTCTTCCATAATTCAAAACATCTTAGGTTTGGCTGGCCTTAGATGTATACTCACTCATGTCTTTGGATAGATATTGTAGCAGCCAGGTGACAACAGCTGTCTAGAGAGCCACCTTACCATTGACTCAATTTATCTCTCTTTGCAAGTGGTACAGTGTTAATGATTAAAATGATGGATATGCTATGCTTTATATCTGGCCATAATACTACCCAGGAAAACTTATATATATATGAAATGAAAACACACGTGGGAGAACATCACCCACTCCTCTGTGTAACATCTTTATCATGTTTCCATTTTTCTTTCATTTTGATATGAAATTTGGGCTTTGTCTAAAGTTCACTCTGGTGTATGCTTGCTTTGGAGTTTTGTGTTTGCTAAACCCAAACTACCGCTCCTTAGTATTCAATTTCCAGGTAAGAGAAGAAAGAAGGATAAGATAACCCTCATCCTGCCTCTGGGTCTGAGGCCTGTGAGAGCTGAACATGTGTGTGTCAGGAGCGGATGTGACCTTCAGGGGTGTAGGTCTACTCACTGTAGAAGTTGACGGTGACAGCGAAGTGGAGAGTTTCAAAAGCAGCTTTACCCAAAGGCCCAACGCTAATGATCCCAAAGTGTTGACTGCAGTATCAGAGTAAACAATAGTGGGGTCTGTGGTGTTTATTTAGCGCAGCAGCTTGCGAAGGAATTGCATGGGCTTCCATCCACACCACATTGCTGGTGTGTATCAAAACCATCAGCTCTGAAGGAACTCAAACGATTCTGCCCTTTTGTTTAGGTTGTGGGTTGGTGCAGAAAGGAAGCTTTCTATAAACCACCATGCTGTTTGTGTCAAATTGGAATGGGCATGTCTTTGATTACAGCTCATTTCGTGTCCAGGAATGACGTCAGCAATCTGGATAGAGTGTCAAGCAGGAGGGGCTGGTGGCTTAGACTTGTCAGATGTTCACACTTTTTATTTTGTTTAATCAAAAGCACAACAGACAATGTGAGACACTTAATTATGTCAAAAGTCACTGGGGCTCAGCACATCCCCCACAAATGTGCCTGTCTTGCTTTTTCGTGAGTAGCTGGGTCTCTACAAAAAAAAAAATGCAGGATTTGCTCAGAGAATTTTCTCAAATTAATTAAAGAATAAGTTTTGAACTGCTAACTTCACCCAGTTTAGTCTTTGAAGAGATGGGTACAGTGTTCAGGCCCAATGACCAACATACACCTCTGCCTTCACCTGGTGCAGTTTTTGAATGGACAGGTACTGGGTTCAGGCAAAGTGACCAATACACATCTCCTCCTGGAAGAAAGAAATAAAAACTGATACAAAAACTAGTGTACTGGGTGTTCTGTTTTGAAAGGGGCCCATTCCCATCCAAAACTCCATTTGGTCCTCAGTGCAGCATTGTTGAAATATAATGTGGTCTTAGCAGGTATTTGGGTCTTGAGGGATCTTTCTTTAGGAAGGGTTTAATACGCTGTTATGGGATTGGGTTAATTCTCTGAGAGTAAGTTATCAGCTACTGAAGGACTTGATCAGCTACCTAGACCGTGGTTTATCATAAAGTGAGGCTGCCCCGGGTATTTTGTCTGCTCTGCACATGCCCAGTTGCCCTTGTGCTTTCTGTGGCATGATGCAGCATAATGCCCTTGCCAGGCAGAACCCCTCAGCCTTAGGCTTCCTGACCTCCTGAACTATGAGCAAAATCACCTACTGTTTAAAATTACCCAGTCTCAGGTGTTTTGGTATGCAGCAAAAGAAAGTAGACTAGCATGCCAAGCTTGCTAGATATTTTGATTTTGTTTCCTCGGTTATTGCCAAGATGTGTGCTTAAGGGGAAAATGCTAACATGCTTTATGAACCCTGTTTTGCTTAGTGAGCCTGAGGCTCAGCAGAAGGAGTGGCTCATGTTCCTTGTCATCTTCGCTGGAGTTAGAGTCATCAGAATCACTCGGACCACGCACCTTAAGGTGCGTATGGGTGGCATTTCCGGAGACAATTAATTGAGAAAGGGACAGCTACTCTAAATCTGATTGGCACCACAGTAGGGATGATGGTGCAGAATAAATATAAGGGGAAAGGGAGAAAGACTGGAAGATGTCAGCATCCATCTCTTTCTGACTCTTGGCTGCACAGGCACTGTGTGTCCAGTTGCCACGCCCTCGCTGTCATGGTGGAATGTATCCACTTAATCCATGATCCGCAACAAATCCCCGCTCTCTTAAGTTTTCTCCGTCACAAGAGACAATACGAGTGTGGACGGAGTGACCACATAACAGGCATGAGAAGAGGTTCCAGGCTGCCTAATTCTTGTCCCTGGCTTTCTGTCTGTTGGCCATCCTGGCCAAGGCAGCAGGCCATCCTCAAGGAGACTGGATCTTTTCACTCTGAGTAAAACTGAAATTCTTTTGAGCTACTCCACTGCTTTTAATAAAACCCATTTCCGTTTATCCCCCCCCCTCTGACTGCATCTGAATACTACACAGAAAACCATGATGCCACATAGTCACTAAAATCTTTCTTCTACAATTCCTCATGTTCGACATGTTCTCTGACCTTTTTTTCCCCTAACAAAATTTACTTATCCAGTGTCCTGTTTCTCCAGACAGATCTAAACAGCTTCAAAAGTTCAAACAATAAGAAGCCAACAATTAGAATTTGTCCTGGCACCATAGATGTTTGTGATGAACAGAAACAGTCTGATTTAATGTTTGACAACAGTGGTTGCAGGAATGGAGGAGGACTTTTGGATGTCAGGGAGACCTTGCTGTTGTGACGGCTTGCTTCTGAACTCTCCTTAAGAAGGACCGTGAACATGAGGCTCCTAAAGAAAAAGCGTTTTACCCCAGTGTGTGTAGTGCTCTTGTCATGAGGGCTTTGCATTCATGATTAGATTCATCTATTGATGGGTTTAAACTTTGGAGAGAATATTGGGAAAAGTTGGAACCGTGGACAGCGAGGGTTGGTCGTTTGAAGCATATCCCTGGTGGCAGCATGTACTTGGGTGCTGTATCTTAAGTTGGCCCCTTCCTGCTAAGTGCTCTCTGCTGCTGATCCACAGTCAAGTGGGCAGCTTCTCTCTACCATATGCTTCCCTCCATGATGTCCACCTTCCCTTAGGACCAGGGCAACAGAGCCGGCCAATTGTGTATTGAAATTTCTGAGACCGTATCCCAGATAAACCTTTTCTCCTTTAAAAGTCTGTGTCTGTATTTCTCTCAGATCTGTCCTCTCTCTTTGCGCTCGTCCTCTCCTTCTCTGTGCAGAATAGACTACAATATGGCAGATAGCTGGGAGGAGCTGGAGCCTTGGGACCCAGTCTTAGGTTGGCTACCACATGCAAATCTGTCTCCTGCAAATCTTCTGTATTAGTTTCTTAAGGCAGCCATGACTGGGTAACTGAAAACATCAAAAATGTATTTTCTCATAGTTCTAAAGGCTAGAAGCCTTAACTCAGAGTGTCAGTATGGCTGCACTCCCTTTGAAGACCTTAGGGGCAAATTCATCCTTGCTTCTTCTTTGCTTCTGGTGGTGACCAAGGAGCCCTTGTGGTCGCTGAGCATCTGTGTCACTCTGATACGTGTCTCAGTCTCACACGGGTGTCTTATCTCTGTGTGGTTTTGTTTCCAAATTTTCTTCTTCACAAGGATACTAGATATTGATGTAGGGCCCCTCCTGAATCAGTATGTCTTCATTTAGAAGACCTTCCTGTGGCTTTGTTCTCCTTAGTTAGTTTTTATTGTGGGTTTGACACAACTAAGAGTCACCTAGGAAGAAAGGGTCTCAAGTGAGAGGTTACCCGGAGCAGACTGACCTGTGACCACATCTGTATAGAATTACCTCAACTGTTGATTGATATAGGAGGGGCCAGATCCCTGTTGGTAGACATCCCTGGGCATGTGGTCACTTGTTGTACAGGACAGCAAGCTGAGCATGAGCCGGGGGAAGAAAGTCAGCAAGCAGCATTCCTTTGTGGTGTTTGCTTCAGTTCCTGCCTCTTGTTTTGGCTTCCTGTTCTAACTCCTCTCAGTAACAAACTGTTATGTGCATGTGTAAGATAATGTGAGCCCTTTCTTCCTCAAGTTGTGTTGAGTCGTGCTCTTCATCACAGCAGCAGGAAAGTAACTAATACAGTGAGAATCTTCTTTGCAAAGGAGGACACAGTCAAAAGTGCAGGCAGAAAGGACTTGAACTTGTATTTTGGGTGATGCAATTAAATCTACAACATCCTGAGAGCTTGTTATATTCAGGAACCCCTTTTTTCAAGTACTCTTGAGGAATGAGGGTAAGGCAGCTATTGCACAAATTGCCTTCCTGAGCAAGAAATCTCAAATAAGTAAGGATTATTTATTTATTATTTATTTTAATTTTATACGTGCTTTTGAGAATTTCATACAATGTGTTTTGATAATATTCACCCCTCTTCTCCCACACCTCCTCCCAGGCCCATGATACTATCCTTCACACCACAACTTTGTGTATTCTTGTTTTATTTTTTATTTTTATTTGACTTTATTTTTTGTTTTTTAAGACAGGGTTTTTCTGTAGCTTTGGAGCCTGTCCTGGAACAAGCTCTTGTAGACCAGGCTGGTCTCGAACTCACAGAGATCCACCTGCTCTGCTTCCCTAGTGCTGGGATTAAAGGCATGCACCACCACCACCTGGCTCTTGTTTTATTATTTTAATATCCCACTAAGATCAATTTGTGTTGCCCATACATTCATGGGTGATGGTGTCATCCACTTGGATGTGGTTGATCTATGCAGGGCACACCCTACTGACTCTCCCTCTCCCAAAAGTCACTAACTGTTTGTGGCTCCTCAGTTAGGGGTGGGGACTCCTGGACCCCTTTTGTATCTGTGCTAGAATGCTGACTAGCTTGGTCTAGTACAGGCAATCGCAGCTGGTGAGCTGAGAAGTACCATTGTCCTGTCATGATCAGATACTGCTTCATTCTTGGCTTGTCTGACTGTGGCTCTTACCATCTTTCCAACCCTTCTTCCACAGTGATAACCAGGCATCTAGGGTGGAGATGCTCTTTGTGCTAAGTGCTCCACTGATGTTTTCTGCACATAGTTATGAGTTTCTATATTAACTACTGTCTACTGGACAAAGAAACTTCTCTGATGGGGTCTGAGAATAAATAGAAGTTTTAAAAAAGAGGAAATAAAGCAGAATGACATCAGGCTCAGTGGGAATTCATTTTCTCTGACTGATGATCATGCTTCTGGTCTGTATTTTCTATGTTTTGTCCCATGTAACGGGAGTTAAAAGCACACTAGTCTTCCTTATTATTATGTGCTTCTGCAACTGCCACATATATATCTATCTCTGTCTGTGTGGAGTCTGTTGACATCTGTGTTTATCCCTGTCTCTGTCTGTCAATATCTGTCTTTGCCTATAACTGTCTGTCTATGCCTGTCTATCTTTGTGTCTCTTTCTATCTGTCTATATCTATATAGGTCTTTATCTACCTCTATGTTTATATCTATGCCTCTGTCTATGTCTTTAAGTCTATGTCTATGATAGCTTCATCTGTCTCAGGATCCATCTGTATCCCCATCTCTGTCTATTTCTCTTTATCTCTATCAATATTTATCTCTATGAATGCACACATTTCTGATGACCTTGCAATATTCTCTATATAAGATAGGTCATTCTTCACATAGATTCTTATAAGATTGTGAGTAGAATTTTGAGGGTGGACATCTGTAGGCTCAATAATGACCTCCCTGTAAATATAATCATTTCCTAGTTCTGATAATTCCTAGTTCATGAGAACAGAGTGCTTATTACCTTACACAGCAAACAATGTAATAGAGTTAAGGATTTTGAGGGAATGCGTGTTTATTTGAGTTTTCAAACAAGCCTCAAATGTCTTCACAGATATTTCTATATACTAGAGAAAGAGCTAGCTAGGTAGGTAGTGAGATACTAAGATAGTGAGACAGAGTGAGCCAGTACAAGGGTGCAGGCTGTGAAGATGAAGGCAGAGATTGCAATGATGTTTCTATAAGCTAGGGAAAATTTGCACACAGCTGCTGCGTGCTGTAGATATTCAGGGGAGAGTCTCTTTGGAGCCTCAGGGGAGGGCAGGGCGCCTGTTAATACCTTTATTTTGCTCTTTTACATTAATATCTAAAAGAGAATGAACATCCATTGTCTTAAATATTTATAAAATTTTTCAATATATTTTCATTTTATTTTCCCCTTCCAATTTCTCTTAAGCCACATGCTTATGATGATTTGTTATGGTGGACACAGGCCCTGGACATGCAAGGAAAAATGTTCATTCTTATTGCCATCAATTTCTATTGAAAACATTTCTGCCTGTCTTAATTGATTTGGGGAAGCAAAATGTGGTTTTAGTGGGCTCTGTCACCTACAGAAACAATGGATACTTCCAAATTACTGGAGCCCTTGAAGTGCTATTAACACTACTTTGAAATTGTATGATTAAGCTATTACTGAAGTATCATAAAAGTGTTTATAAATGTGTTTATTATTCTAAGCCACAAATTTATTTTGTGGCACTTGAAATAATAAAATTGGTATCCTTTGTAATATCTGTCACCTATCTATCTATCTAATATATATATAATATATATATATAATATATATAATGCATTATTAGTTCTTTGAGTTTCCTACAGTGGGTTTTGATCATACTCATATATCCCCACCCCACCCCAACTCTTACTAGATCCATTCTCTCTTTCTCTACCCAACTAACTTGGTGGTTTTCTTTTTTTCACAACCAATTTTTACTGCTCAAATACTATTGGCTATGCTGTCTTTCGTTGACATGTGATGAATTTACCACGGGGTACACTCTTAGAGGAGACTCTTCTCTTCCCAACCACTAACAATTGCCAACTCGTTAAGCAGCTAGGGGTGGAATAGTGTGTCTGCTTCCCCTCCCCGTGTTGGGATTTGGTTTGGCTTGGTCTTTTACAAGTTTTGTGCATCCTGTCCCACTTTCTGAGTTCATATGTGCAGCTGCCCTGCTGTGCCCAGGAGATAATGTTTTCTTGTAGTCATCCACAGCCTCTGGCTCTTACGATCTTTCTGTCCCTCTTCCATAAGGATTCCTAAATCATGCGTGTGCGCGTGTGTGCATGCATATGTGTGTTTGTGCGTGTACATGAGATATTCCCTTTGAGGCTGAGCATTCTGCAGTCTGCTATTCTCTGAGTTTCGGCCAGACAGTTGCAGGTCTCTATGTCAGTCACCCTCTACTGCAAATAGAAGCTTCTCAGATGAGGGTGGAGAGATGCACTGAGTTACAGGTGTAACGATGAATTATTAAGGGTCAGTTTCATACTATGTCCATTTAGCAGCATAATGGTAATAGGTTCTCACTCAAGGTTAATGATCTGTCTTGTAAATATCCCAAGTAGTTTGAATAAAGGACATATTTTATTCCCCCCCCCAAAGTCACCGCCCTGTAGTGTGAACACTGGAATAAGCAATAAGTAAATAAATGAGGAAGTAATTATTGGCCAATGTATTCATATTAGAGGTGGAAACCAGCACCCAAAGAACTGAAGAACTTGGGTAGGGGCAGATCTTCCAGCTCTCAGTCTTAGGTCCTGGATTATTTCATACACCTCCCATGGAAACCTCACCTACCTGTTCAATCCCCTGTTTCCTGTGGCCCATAATCCCTTTATAAATCTTAGCACTGGATCCTATGGGATGCAGGCAGCACATGTGAGCATTCCATTTTGTATCGTATCCACCAAGGCTCAATGATTAATAGATCAAAAATGTGCTCATAGGTGTTTTTCTCCTAATTTTAGATTTGCATGTGACTTACCTCCTGAACAAGTAGACGCCTGCCTTCAATTATTTGTTTTTGTTTACATACTGCATAAATATGCCAGAGGCCCATAGTAGGTGCTCAACAAAAAGATTCTTCGACATAATTGAATTTCCTGGTAGTTGATCTAGACAGACGGGTGGATAGATATAAATTAGTAAAGCAGATTTGAACCATGTGTTGATCATTGAAAAGTTGTTTCATTTTTAGCCAAGATAAATGCTTTTTTAATGTGTAAAGAAATCTATAATTTTCTGTGCTTTGAATTAAAGCTCCCACTTCCCAGGTTTCCTGCCTGCTTCTGGCTGCTCTTAATGAGCTAATTTACCCCACCGAGGCGAGAGATTTCCTCTTGGGAAAGGGTTTAGATGGGCCTCTCACATCCAGGGCCCCAGAGCGTTTCCTTTCAGGGCTTTAAACACTCTGAACGTATTTAAGAGAGAAGCCAAGAAACAAATCTGTTGTTTTAGCTTTATTCCTTGAGGCTCAGCGGCTCGGTTTTCCTTCCCCTTTGATCATGTTCACTGGAGTGGCAGGCCTGGAAACTGCCAAGAAGGGCTGGGTCTCTTTAGGAAGCCTGGGCAGGGGACCCACCCAGATCTACACAATGAAAATAAAGTTGTCAAGCCTTTGAGGTGACTGTGAAGATTTATTCTTCCTGAGCAAATTGGTAAGACATTTACATTTTTTTTCTTAAAAAAAAAAGCTCTGATGAACTTGATAAGGAAGCCCTGGTTTGAATGCGGGAAACAGATTCAGAACGTTTTCCATTGCCCAACTGGGTTTTCAATGTTCATCACAGAACCGGTCCTGTGGAAGTGAACTTGCCCTTTGTATTAATGACAGGCCCATCAGGGGATTACTTTGGGGATGTCACAAAGCACATGCTTTTGTTGTTTTAGAATGGAAGCCTTTGCGAGATAGGAGGTCTCCAAAAGCTTTTCTAGAACTTGCCATCTTCTCCACACATACTGCGGTCCTCAGCTGCTCCCATAATCAGACATTTGCTCTGTTACGGTTTGGTTAGTTCTATTGCATACTCCAGAGGGGGATGTGCAATATTTTTATTATGCATATATTGAAATGGTTACCATCCTTCCTAAATACAAGCACTGTTGTCACGAAGTGTTTAAGCTGGTCGTGAGTCATCTCAAGCCCCAGGAATCCAGGAAAGGAAATGGGAGCAGTGTGAAGTATCTTTCGCTCACATTCCTGAAAATTATTTCATCAGGGGAACATCTGCCAACCTTACTGAGAGGATGTTCTCAATATTTTTAAGTCATAAAGACCATTATGAATGAGTTTTTAAATAGATGGAGCTTTAGATTAAAACCCAACCCAATCCAAGCTCAAAGAACAGGCTCCCCCCAAGCACCAGGAATCAACAAGCCTAGACATGTATCAGGTGAGAATGGTGGGTGTTATAAAATCATTGGGTCAGCCCGCCCCACTTTTGGGGAAACCAGAGAATTGCTCTGAATTCATTTGATGGAGCAGGCCTGTCTTTGTTTCCACTGGGCTCAGTACAGAGCCCATGGAACGGTGACGAACAGAACTGGGTTTGGGATTCCTTTGTGTCCCGTCTTCTCTGTGTCACCTTGGGTATATTTTTAATTCTTGTTCAATTAGCTGAGTTGTAATATTGGAGTAACTGCACTTTGCTGGTGGAACCCTTTCAGGCTGTAAAGATCAAAGAGGGGCTCAGGTTACATGGTGACCGGGGATTACTGCGGTAATGCAGACACTTGAGGAAATGTGCCAAGTGATCACCACACAGGATACAGCAGCCCTTCCCAAGGAGCCCTGCGTATTTATGGCAGGGCTTCTTCCTGTCTCTTTTCTCTCTCTGTGCCTGTCTACAAGCAGCTGACACCGACTTTCCCTCTCAGCTACTTTCTACAGCGGTTTCCCTGACCTTGATTGGTTTCCAGATCACTACCCAGTGGTCAGGGAATTCGATTTCCTCAGGCTGGCTCAGCCTCTGGATGCTTGTCCTTGACTCAGAACTCAATCTCCAGAATCATGTGCAATGGCCAGGCCAACAGGGTCTTGCATATGGCTGCTTGGCTGTTTAGGGGACTATGCTTGATAACCTCCATTTACCTCCTCATTCCCGAATCCCTTCTTCCTTCTCAAGCCTACCGGTACACCAGCACATCACACGGGCTGATTTCTAGAACCTGTTTGGGCTCTAATGCTGGCTCGTGTCACTTTATGTTTAGCCAATGAGAGGCATTAGTAGGAGATCAGATGGTGGAGGAGGGAGAAGCTCGACCTACTAGTTGGCTATGGTTTAGGGTCTACAGACTCTGTTCATTAGAACTTTAGTAACAATACTCTTGTCCAGGCCTAGAGGTAGTAAAGGTTGCCAGCTTTGCGGGCTTTGGTATGCTTAAGCACTGTTACTTTGTTCTCCTAACTCTGTCTACGTTTATAAATTGTCCTTTCATTCAAGTCTTGTCAGTGAACTCTGAAAGGGCAGAACCTTGGCTGACAGAGGAATTGCAAGGTATGGCATATCAAAATGGATTATAAGCTCCCCAGGGCAAGCACCCAACTTCATTTGCATAGTGGAAAGAACTAGACAAGTAAATAGTCCTAATGGCTGATGTGTCATAGGCTTCAATAACTGGAAATGCCAATCATTGCTAGTTTTGCATGTTTATGTGAAAGAAACTAATCAATTCTATATGTTTTAGAGACAAAAGGTCTCTACACATATCTATCTATCTATCTATCTATCTATCTATCTATCTATCATCTATCACTATCATCTTTCTATCATCTGTCTATCATCTATCAATCAATCTATCTATCATCTATCTATCTATCTATCTATCTATCTATCTACTTATCTATCTATCTACTTATCTATCTATCATCTATCTATCATCTATATCTATCTCATTTTTTTTTGACAAACGAGTCACATCCAAGCTAATAACCTCCACAGTAGCCCTGTTCTCAAGTGGAACAATTATTCTTGGTTTGTAAGAGATGATAATGTGGCAAAACTTGGTAGGAGATTATTTAAGAGCAAGATAGGAAGCACATATTATTATTTGGTTGTTGAAACAATACAGAGGCGTGGGTCTGGTCTGCAGTACGAGGGAGCAGTAGCGGATCCTGCTCTGAGTAGATAAGGAGAGTGGTTGTTGCCATTGCACTGGTACAACTACTGTCCCTTTGTAATCAAAAGTTTTGGGCGACTAAGAGTCAGTCAGTCATGACGTAGAACAAGACCACATTTACAGCTAATCAGACAAAACCTCAGTGCCGTATGTGGGTGGATTTTCAGATACACCACAATCTGACTGTCATCTCCAGAGAGACCAAAGGCTTGAGCATCCACTGTTAAGATCAGGGGTGAGCCATGTGTGGTACCTGCATGACTACCCGTTCTCCTATTACCATGACAGACACAAATCATTTACTATGGTGGCTGTTCCTGTAAGATGTCCTTTTCCTCCATTAAGTGATGGCAGCAGACACTACGTCTTGTGTTCAATGTTTCAGGGACAAAGGTAAGTAGCTAAGAACCTTGACTTTGGCCTAGTGTCAGACAAACAGAGTGCTCTTTCTACTTCTAGGGGACTGAATGCAAGCAAGTTACTTTGTCCTTCTGGGCCTCAGCTCGCCAGCTGTACACTGGTGACAGGAATTGAGCCCTTCTAATTTGCTAAGGCACACAAAAGCTTTGTGAAAGAAAGAACACTGAAAATGTCCGAAACAGTTATTTGTGGGAAACTTCCTGAAAGTTTGCAGAGTGGCACATTCACTGTGCCCTGCCCTGTTCCCTTTACCTCCTCTGTGAATTTAATCCAAGCTGTTTCTGCTAGCAGCTTGAACCTGTGACCTACCTCCGGCATTTACAATGGCCTGAGTTGCCCCAAGAGCTGTGTCTAGGGAATTTCCACCTCTCTTTCCCTAGCCTGGGAGAGTTTCAATGATTAGGATAGGGTCGTGAAGAGCCCACCTCCTCACCTCGTTGCGGGACTTACTCTGGGGTGTATTTTGTGTTCTAAGGCTCTACCTACATGGGTTCAAGAAGAAGCTGGACATTTGCCAAGAATTAGCAACTTTTGCCTGACTTCCCTTTCCTGATCAGCATGCCCTTACTACTTAGTGCCTCCTCACAGAAATTCCCTAATGTAAGAATCTTTGCCTTAGTGGGCTTGGTCAGAATGTTAGCAACTATGAAGAGTATCGTTTAAGTCACTCAGATCTCTAACGTAGAAGTCTCATTTCACAGACGTGGGAACAGAGTCATCCTAAGGTCACTGCATTACGCAACTCCACCTGGATTCCAGCCTCCAGGTGTCCTGCAATGGAAGGTGCACCTGTCTCCAAATCCTTCCTCCCCATTTCCCTCGTTGTCTGAAAGCAGGAGAGAGGGGCAAGAGTGGATGCTCTCTTGAGACAGTTTGTGTTGAGAAGGGAGACGGGAACTTGGATCAAGTTAAAGGAAAGGACTGAGCCGCTTATCACAAAGGCTGGCTCCTGTTGCCTCAGTACCACCTTGCAGGGTGATACCCTCTGATAGCAGCAGGAAGGGGCTGCGGAGTGAGGGAGCCAACCTGAGTACTATTGTATTTCTACACGCCCGCACTCTGCAGCCTTCTTGATGCTGGCATCAGCTTGCTTCGTGCTGAAACCGCTTATTAAAGTCTAGACGCAACATAAAAGCACGTAAATTGGTTCCAGCCATCTCTAGTAAAAACTTCAACTGGAGCTCGGAAGGGATTGGAGCATCTCTTGGCATAATTAAAATTGACTCTTAAAGTTTCTTTAGCGTAATTGGTAACACTTTCTTTGGAAGTTGGTGAAAGCCTCTTGCTGGGAAGGTTAAATGCATTTCTGTGTATAAGATCAGAATTCAAATATAGTTTTATGGACACATTTACAGTTATGTTCTACCCGGGTGGTCTTTTTCCCCCCTGTATCTTTTCTATGTAAGATTTATGCTGTCATTCACCACAGTCTAAATGTGTTTTGATAAAAAGAAAAAAAATGACCCGCTGCTGACGCATTTCAAACAGAGAGCCGGTAATATTTTGAAACTTTCAGTAAATTGAACTGCAGTTTGGCTTAACCCAAGCTCCCTCTTTCCCCTCAAGCTCTTCACTGGGAGTGTAGCGCTTAAACTTTGTTTGTTATCCAGAAATTGAAAGTAGCTACTTCTCTTTAGCTGCATCCAAAGGTAGGGAGGACCAGCTTTCTAAAGATGGCTAAGCACTTGCTGCAGACGCACTGATCTGACCTTCATGCCTTTAGAACAAATGTGTTTGCCCATTTGACTGTCCCTGCATGTTGGGATGCTCCTCCTTGGGCTGTGTCTCCTAATGGTCCTGTTAGTGTAACAGGGTCTCACAGCTGAAAAGCCTATGTTTTGATCATGGATGAAGCTTCAAATTCTCTGTACTGTCCTAGTTGTGACCTGGGAGGGGCATAGATAGATTTTACCTTAGAGAACTCTGGCTTTCCCTTATTACTGGGGTCAAGATTCCATCTTTGTCTTAGGAATCTGTCTCTGTTTATCCTTATGAAGCAAAGCAATGAGGCATCTGTAGAGCAATCCAATGTTGCCTGTCCACATGGGAAAGTGTTATGAAGATGGACCAAGAAGTAGAAAAGTCACCCTGATCCTAGGATTCAGATGCAGCAACTACTTTTTATTTCTCTTTTATTTTCCATAATAATGGTCTATAGGAATATGTATTTTGTATAATTTTGATTTTGATTATAGAGATAGAATTTTTTTTTTGTTTTTTGTTTTTCGAGACAGGGTTTCTCTGCAGCTTTTTTAGAGCCTGTCCTGGAACTAGCTCTTGTAGACCAGGCTGGTCTCGAACTCACAGAGATCCGCCTGCCTCTGCCTCCCGAGTGCTGGGATTAAAGTCGTGCGCCACCATTGCCCGGTTAGAGATAGAATTTTTGACTAGAAATATTTCAAATATAAATAATTAAAATTACACACTAGAACTCCACGAAACCCAGTATATTGAAAATACAGAAAAACGTGCAAGTTGAGTGACTAGGACCAGGACAGTGCTTTCGTTGCCTTTTTTTTTTTTTTTTTAAATTCTCGAATGTTGGTATATTTTCTTGCATTATTTCTGGACAAACATGCCTTTCCTGAAAATTTAAAATGCAAAGTGCTCCCAAACTGGCATTTCTTCCAGTGTCGTCTATATCACTGCTCAAAACATTTCCTATTTTGGAGAGCTTAAAGTTTATGTTTTCAGACTAGTGATTTTTAACCTATGATACCCTCATTTAAAGGCAATGCCCATTGTAGTGAGGAGCTGTGGGCCGGCTTCCCGCCGCCCAGCTCCTAGCCACTGGCTAGCTTTATCCAAAATAATTACATGGAAACTTTATTCTTTTAAACACTGCCTGGTCCATTATTTTCAGGCTCTTACTCACATCTTGACTAACCCATATCTAATAATCTGTGTAGCACCACGAAGTGGTGCCTTACCAGGTAGATTCTAGCGTACGTCCATCTTGGGCTGGAGCTTCATCGCATCTGGTTGCAGAGGCAGGGCAATTGTCTGAGCCATCTACCTCACTTCCTTCTTCCTGTTCTGTCTACTCCACCCACCTATTTTCTAACCTATCAGGCCAAGCAGTTTTCTTTATTAATTAACCAATGAAATCAACAGATTGATAGAAGACCTGCCTCCATCAGCCCATTAAAATTTGGTACTTATTTCTTTTTTATTTTTATACACATTGATTTTTTTAACTGAAAATTGTGTGTGTGTGTGTGTGTGTGTGTGTGTGTGTGTGTATGCTTGCGCAAGTCTGTGCTCTTTGCATGCATGCAATGGCTTACTCTAAATTTTCACCTGGTATTTGAGAAAGAGCCTCTCACAGAATCTGGAACTTGCCCTTTCCAGTAGACTGGCTGGCCAGAGAGCCCTAAGGCTCTGCCTGCTTTTGTCTCCCAGCACTGGGTTAGAGCCGGCACCAGGGTTACTGACATAAGCAGCCACAGTCAGCTTTCTATGTGGGAGTTGGACATCCAAACTAAGGTCCTCGTGCTTGTGCAGCAAATGTTTGACCCACAAAGCCATCTCCTCAGCTACTTAATACACAATTCTATTATCAATGCATATTTGCTTTGATTTTGCTTTAAAGTTCACTTTATTTTTAAGACTGATTAGTTGTTAATCAATAGCCATAAGTATAACTATTTTAGAAATCATTGTACTTTATTTATATCATTTCTACCTCCCCTTCTGCCCTTCCAACTCCTGTGTATTTTACTCCTTCCCAAATTCCTGACTATTTAAAACACACACACGCACACACACACACACACACACACACACACACACACAGACAGGTGTTCCTTGTATGTTACTTTCATTGGTTAATTAATAAAGAAAACTGCCTTGGCCCTTTAAGAGACAGAAAATTAGGTAGGTGGAGTAGACAGAACAGAATTCTGGGAAAGAGAGGGGAGACGCTTCAGGCAGTCACCATGATTCTCCTCTCTGAGATGGATGCAGGTTAAGATCTCTTTTGGTAAGCCATACCTCGTAGTGCTACACGGATTACTAAATATGGGTTAAAGGAAGATGTGAGAATTAACCAATAAGAGGCTACAGATAATGGGCCAGGCAGTGTTTAAAAGAATACAGTTTCCGTGTAATTATTTTGGGTGTAAAGCTAGCCGGCGGCCGGGTGGCAGGACGCAGCCCCGCCGCTTCCTTCTACACATGATCTCTCCAGTTATGGGTTGCTGGCTGTTTCCAGTAGCAGGCATGAAGTATCTCCTGGTGAGTGGGCTTTAAGCTCAAGTAGACAACTGTTGGTTACCCACAAGGTCTGAGTACTACTCTTGCACCCTTGGTATCTTGGTATCTTGCCATTCTGGTCATTGTTGTGGTTCATAAGTTTTATATTGGGTTTGTGCTGCTGATTACTTTTCTTTCTTGGCAGCTTTGGATACTATGAGAGCTAGTTTTTAAGGAGGAGGCTTCCGGGTCAGTTCTAGCTTGATTCCTCCAAGTCCCATGTCTGAAGTGTGTAGTGTTTTCAACCATTTGATAAATCTCATTAAAATGATAACAATGTAATCCCACTGTGCAGACAGTAATTTCTTTGTCATTCTCTTATTAGAAGATAATGTTTCATATGTCTTATTATAATAATGCCGCAAGCTGCCAATATAATTGTGAATTAATATCTATTTGTTTACTGTGTCTAGGATTATTTCCATCTCATAGATTCCCCCAAGTGCAGCTGCAAGATCAAAGAGAATGAAATTAAGTCTCATGATATTAGTGATAGGTAACTCGGACATAACCTATTGATTTACAGATACAACATACAGCATTAGCACTCTGAGTTATGATTGTTTTAAATATTCATGTTATTTTGACAGAAAAATGACTTCCCTGTTGATTGCCACTCTTGACAATTCCATTTGGTGTGCACACTGGGATCCTCTCAAACGAGTCCTCTTCCATTCCTCACTCATTTAGTGTGGAATTTTGTGCTTTGTAAGATATTGATCTGTCTTAGATACTGTGTAATTACAAATGTGTTAAATATGTTTTGGTCATAGTTTTTATTTCCTGCAATTTGGAAAGAGCAGGTTTTTGTTTGTTTGTTTGTTTTGCTTTGCTTTTGTTTTGTGGGCAGGACAATGTGGTGCAGATACCATTCTTGCTTATTTCATGATGACTGTGGCCACGCTGAGAGCTCTCAGAGGTGATGTTCCAAGATGACATTGTCTTGGTTTCTGGGGGGACATCATAAAATGTACTTACCTTTTAAGTCACACAAAGCCTTTGCTCTGATTTTCTGGTGCTCTTCTGTTTGCTACTTTTGATGAACAATTCCAAAGCTCTTTGACTGATTCTAGAGACAGGATCTTGAGGGAGAAATTCAGGGGAGTTTTATTCTCTTGTGCAATCAGCATACTATTATTGAAATGGGCAGGAAGATGTGGATGGGATAAAGTTTGATCTGAAGCAAGAGAAAAGGAGAACTGACGTTTTAGACTCTACCTGGAAGTTGTGTGTATGCACATCTATGTAGACACATGTGTATATGTGGATATACATATTGACCTAGATTCCACTAGCTCAAAGCAAGGATTCTTATGTAGGATTTTGTTTTTGGAAATGATATTAGGTAGCTGGAATGGGAGACTGGAGAGAATGCAGCAAACGAGGAAGAAAAGCCAATCTTGGTGTGTATTACTAAGTTGATTCTTGCTGGGGTCATTAGACCTCAGTCTGGTGTCTGTAGAAACCATGTAAGATAGTCTCCAGAGAAAAAGAAATATTTATCCATGGATTCTCAAACTTCATGGATCCAGGTGTTCCATGAGTCGGTAACGCCTTCACGCTTTTAGGTTTGTAGCAGTCAGGGCAGCTGGTAGGTTTCTTACTAGCGGCGTTCTTTATGCGGGTGGCAGAGAAATTCCCAGGCAGAAAAGTGAAAGGCCCGCAGTGCGCTGATGTGAAGTGCTGCTCTGTCATAGCGCATACGGCTCGCTACTGCAGGAATCTGGGAGCAAGTCCTTCTCTCATGGGGCTCAGTGATCACAGGTGTGTCAGGACAGCTACAAATGTGGCCTGACACATTTGCAGATGACAACATTGTTTTGCAATGTTAAAGGGTTGGATACTCTTGCGTGGGAAGGGTCGATGAAAAAGATTGTCCATGGGACACAAGAGAAGGCAGGGACAGTTAATGTATTATAGCTACATATATTTTCCCTGCTTAGTTTGGTTGATTCTGAAACCTGGGTGGATGTAGCATAAATGTACTTAATATCAAAGTTTTATTGTTTGAATCTTCTTTCAGTGTGGGAAACCTCTATTTGCTCCTCCTACTTCCTACATCTTCTAAGCATGGCCAGTGAGAACATTGCATTTCCCAAAGTAATTGACTCACGTACAGGGAATGCCGTACAATCAGAACCCAGAGAGCCACCCAAGGCTTTTCAGGGACTTCCGGGCATCATGGGACTATTCTTTCTTTGTTCCGGAGGGATGGTAGCTTTAGGAATACCCATGAGAGCTTCAGAGAAAACACTTAAACCCCAGCTGAATGAGAAATAGTGTCATGACATAAAGAGAAGCCAGGTCTTCATGGGATGGCATTGTTTGAATTCCTGGCTTCACCCATCCATGACAAAAACAGTAGCTACTTTAACCAGTGAAACACCTGTTTCTATAGAAACCAGATTGACTAGGGTTTTCTGTCAATCAAAAGAACCTCGGATGCTTTGAGTTTACCGCTATTTAAGGTCAATCTTTTGAAATTTATTTATAAATTTAAATAATTTTATTAGTGTCTACTCTGTACCCGCTGCTGTGAAAAAGTTTGGCTTCTCATTGTATGGAGAAGAAAAGGATCTAAATGAAAATTTAGATCACTTTAATCACTGGGAATATAGAACACATGCCTTTAAGTTGGTATGACTTTTGAGCATTACTACCGTTACAAAAGGCATAGAAAAATATTTGATTTTCAAACTGATAAGATGGGAGAGATGCAGGTTAAGAAAAGTCTGGGGTAGGGAAGGGGGCAAGATACCTTCTGTTAGAACTTTAGGTTGATAGTAGAATTTAAAGAATCTCTACGCTATATATTACTATTTATGTGTCATATACCTTGAGGCAAGAATACAACATATTAAGTAGACACAAAAATTCGCATGCATATGACAGTAATGTAAATGGTTTTGCTCACAAACCTCTTGTTTTGCTGGATGGCTCTGTTCATCTAAGTTGGGCTCAGAGAGCATGCTCTTGTGCTGTTACCAACTTCAGTTTAGCTAAGAATGTTACTGAACTTGCCTGATGTCCTCACATACATGAGATCTTGACTGGGATGCATAGGAATTGCTCTACACATCTCTTCCTTGAGCAAACTAGCTAAGGCATGGTTACATATGAAAAAGAGGAATGAGGGATGAAATGGAAGCACTGTTTGGAGGCCTCATTCACATCACCTTTGCTGATATTTTATTGGCTAGAACAAATCACATGACTGCATTCAGGGAAAGGAGTTGAGTGCTGCAGTTATAAGGTAAACAATGGAACAGCAGAGAGTGGAAAATCGAGGCTCTCCTGTATCAAGTCTTTTCTCTGCCTTGCCAGTTCCCAGATAATGAGATGGAGACTTATTACTAATTACAAAAGATTGGCCTATGGCTTAGATTTGTCTCACTTGTTCTTATAACTTAAATTAACCCATATCTTTTAATCTACATTCTTTTACGTGGCCCGGTTACTATTACTCTGAATACCCATCCTGCTTCCTCTCCATCTGTCTGGTGACTCCACCTTTCTTCTTTCCAGAGTTCTCTCTGTCCAGAAGTTTATGATATACCTTCTGACTAGTGGCCATTTTGCTTTTTATTAAACCAGTCACAGTGACGTATTACACAGTGTAATAAAATATCTTGCAACACTCTCCCTCCCCAAAACCCATTGCACATGCAGTTGAATTACACGTAGTTTACTAAATTAATACCAATGCAAATGGTTTGATTTGTTGGAGTGTAGACCATTTGGTTCTTAAGTCTCTGAAAGAATAAGCATCCTTTAGTCAAGGCTTGTTCAAGTTAACTCTCTTCCAAACAACTAGGACTTCTACAGAAATAACTCATTATTTGGGAACATTTATTTTAAATTAAAAAGTTTTCTTTTTCACTTAGAATATCTCACTATACTTTATGAAATTTAGGTTGCCTCTGTGTGTGTGTGTGTGTGTGTGTGTGTGTGTATGCAAGTTCAGCTTTGGGCCCATGTTTTCTACTATCTTTGTGAAAAAATACTTAGGGATGTATACTGTTTTCTTTTGACATATCTTATGTTAAGGTTTTAAAAGAGGTTATTGCTTTGGGTATAAGTGAACCAGAGAATTATTACCAATTGTCTTTACATTTTTTAAAAATTACAGTATTACTTTTGGCTGTCTGGTGTTAGAATTTATGCAATACTTAGCCTTTGCAATCTCAATTCTCCAATGTTTTTTACCTTTCTGCTTTCTAGGGTTCCAACTATAAATATAGAGATTGGTGGTCAAGAATAAGCCCCTATGGCCAATTGCTGGCTGGGAGTTTGAAAGAGGACAGTCTGTGTCTACAACTAGGTTCTCCTGAGATGAGTCAGAAGGATTGAATAGACTGCTTTCAGCCTCAGTGTTACCTGTGCAAAGCAGGTAGATTAATGCCTGTTCTATTGCTGTCATAGTAGCTAAATGAGGTACCACGCATGCAGGATCTACGGCCCAGGGCTTCACAGGTAACTAACATGTGCTTGGTTATTAACTCTTAGCCCATTTTCTGAGCTTGTCTCCTGTCTCCTGTTATCAACAACATTCTTGAATATTAGTGTCCTCCCACGAAAACATCTACTAAAGCTGGTGAAAACAGCTCAGAAGTAATTTCTGTAAGACATTTCTCAAGCAGACAAGGAACTGAGAGATGGTTCCAGGAATGATTCCAGTGTATGGGAAGGACAAAAGAAACGGTCATGGGGCCAGAGAGAGCCCTGTCCTACTTTTGTAGCCATTCCACGGGTGTGTTCTCTTTTCATTTTCATCCAGATATTCTTATATCCTATTTAACATACTTGTCTCACCAGATCCATATTTCTTTGCAAAAACCTTCACTTTTTCTTTTGGTGCATAATTATGGTTGATAGTAACTAAATAGTAACTAATTGTATGTTTCAAAATAGTTAGTAGAGATGCTTTTGAATCTCCCCAACACTGAAGTATTAGATGTTTGAGGTGACCCTTGTGCCCATTCTCCTAACCTGATCATTGGGTTTCGTACTTTATATTGCAAATGTGTATGTGTGCAAGTGTGTATGTGAAATATCTGACGGCTTAAAAAAGACTTAAAAAGACTCTTAATAAATTCTGCTTTTTTTATTTTTTTATTTTTTTTTGGTTTTTCGAGACAGGGTTTCTCTGTAGCTTTTTTTTTTTTTTTTTTTTAAAGCCTGTCCTGGAACTAGCTCTTGTAGACCAGGCTGGCCTCGAACTCACAGAGATCCGCCTGCCTCTGCCTCCTGAGTGCTGGGATTAAAGGCGTGCGCCACCACTGCCCAGCTTCTTAATAAATTCTGATTTATTTCACTTGAGGTGGAACTCAGGCACTAACATTTTAAAAAGCTCCCCATGCGATGCTAACTACTAACATCAGTGTGCTATCATCGATGAACTGATACCAATTTCTAGGCAATATTTTTATTTTATATTACTCCTTGGTAATCCCATTCTTGTCACTAGTTTACTTCAACCTGCAAGCACTCATTTGGAAGAGATGCTTTCTTAATAAAAAAAAAAAAACACCCAGAATTCTTCATGCAGCAAACGACTGATGCTTTTATTACATTGTTCTGGGAGCTGGCTGTGACACACCATTTTGTAGACTGATTAGAGAGTTTCCTTAGTGGACTCTTAAATGTCCTTCTGAAAGTGATAATAATTCACTTGTGTACAATAACAAAAACTCTTTCTTGTACTTGAGCAATGATTTATCCTCTTTCCTGGACGTCCAGTTTTTTCTGGGAGAGGCATTATAGTAGAGCGAAGAGCTCCAACCCTGGTTTTGGAAAAAGCCCGAGGTACATTACTAATTAGTTGTCACTTTGGCCAAAGCTCTTAAATTCTGAAGTTAAATGAAATGAAGTTCTCTGTTTCCTTACTTGCCCTCTCCAGAAGATCTCAATGTGATGTGCGGAGTAGATGTCACTGGGGTTTTCTCCACAGGTAGATGAGGAATGGACAGGAGGTTAATGGAGATTAGAGGACCAGCTCTGTACAGTTCCAACAGGTCCTTCCTCCTCCATTCCCATTCTTCCACTTTCTCCTGCTCCCCTAGGTCAACACTTATATCCATGGACAATGGATTCCTCTCTGTGTGTTCTATCATCAGTGCTGAGAACCTGTTGGAAGTCTCTCTTATGGGTACTTGCACTTTATTCTTTCAGTTTTTATAAGGACAGTCAGAGAGATGGATCGGGAGGACCGTGGAGATGTTCCAGAGGTGGGTACATAACTTATTGACATTTCCTAGCTCCCTTGCATTAAATATGGTCATTTATTGATCTTTGGCCAAGGCAATGTGGATGGAAGCAACAGACCCCCCTTTCCAGGCCTCCAGTCTCCCAGATGCACCCTGTGCTAGGCTTTCCCACCTGTTCCCTCTCAATGTATTTGAAGATGGTGAAGAAACAGGAAAGAGTCCAGGTCCCCAAATCAAGCCTGAAGGAGCTATTGGATCAAGAAAACTTGTGTAGCATGATTATACCAGCAAGAAAACACCCTTGAGGTTTTTAGGTTTGTTGTTTTTATGACTTTGACTAGCACTAGAAGGACTGAGAGAGGAGTGGTTGCTTATGATGTGGGGAACAATTACGAAGGAGTAGCACCTCTGAGATGTCCCCTACACTGATGCAGCTTCATCTGCTCCTTCCTCAGTGCTGTGTTCTGTCCCTCCCTACTCTATAGGGACAGTCCTTCCTTGTAACACTTTTATTCTTCAGTAGTGGGGCTGGAACCCAGGACCTTGTGCCTGCTGGCCAAGTGCTGTGCTACTGAGCCGCTTCCAGCTAATCCCTCCTCTCTTTCTTGGGGTCTCAGTTTGGGAATCTAAGTTAAGATGTTCCTCTGCTAGCATAGAAGCCCAGGCTTTCAGCACTAACTTCTCTCATTTTCTTCAAAAGCAATATTATCTATATGCCTAAAGGCTATAAACAATATACTATTTTCTCAATTTGTTCCTAATAGGAAACAATAAAGAAACTTACTTTACTTAATGACCTTGTTTTCAAATCTAAGGAAGATCTAATTGGGAAAGATTTTAAATATAATTTTTTTCCTGATCAACACATATATAATAATGTATAAAATAATATATAATTTATATATAAACTATATAATATTATATATTATATAATTGTGTATAATGTATAATTTGGGCATATAATATGCAATATGCATAGTATATAATTATGCATATATATTTTATAAACACATATATACATGTATATATATTCCTCTTGAAGAGCAGGCATCTAAGAAAATTTCTTGTCTAAGGGAAATTTGAAAACTATTTTGTATTAATTATAGAGACTTAGCCAAGCAGTAGAAGTACAAACATACCCAGTTCGCAATCTTTTCAATGAAAACACGGTTCCTTTAAAGAAGGTGGCCCAGATGACGAGGCCTCTCCTTTGCAAGGCCTTCTGGCTTTTCTGTTGGTTGCTGCTGTTGAGCAGTACCCGGCTGAGCAGAGAGAGAGGCATGATGAAGAGCGAGCGTGCAAAAAGCGATTGCTTTAAGCACCTTGGCTTTTCCTTTCATATCTGCAACGTGATCCTATTATTTTGAGGCAATGGGTCCATTTAAGTGTGCCTGGCTGGGGGTTTGCTGTTTTCTTCTATTCTTCCCTTTAAATCTTTTTTGTCAGCCATGTTCTCCTTGACTAGCACAGCAGCTGTCCGGGTAGTTATAATCCCATTAATAGGCCTCTATTATGTCAATAATATATTTATAGAGAAATTAGTCACCTGGGGTTGTTGGGTGGCTTTCCGTTTAGACACAGTGTACCTTAGAAAAGCACCACCATCTACTCCTTGTCAGATAAGGCTGCAGCCTTTGTCCCTGGTGCCATATTGGCTCAAACAGATTAGCAATTAGCATGGAACATGCCTTCCTCTGCTTGCAAAGCTCCCTTAATCTGCACCACCAATCCTATGCTTCTCGAGCTTTTATGATAAAGCTGAGATTATAGATGTGTCTGGCTGTACGGGGATTATAGTATTAGGTGAAAATATGGCAAGCATTAAATGACCATCCTGGTGGGAAAGGTAGGGAATTTAACCGCAAAGACCTTTGAAACTTGTTCAAGTGCATCTGGGTAGCAGCCTAAATTTAGTAGTGAATCTTCTTCCATAGACTCCACTTATTATTCTAAGGAGGTTTTACATTCTTGACATCTGAACTTGGGGCTAATTATATTCTCAGAAGAGGAAAAGGAATGACAAAGTGTTCTCCTGGGCTTGGGCTGTTAAAGGCTGATTGACAGCATGAGAATATATTAGATTATTAAACTATGCACTGCTTGTGGGTTGAGGTTCAGTCTTTGGAAACCTATCCTCTTCTATGACCATAAAACACAGGGTACTTTTTAAAAACTAGACATCATAATAATGGGGTGACATTGAAAGTCAATCCATATACCATCTTTAATAATGTTTCTTATTTTCTGAAATATGGTTGATTTTTTTAGACAACCAAAGGACTTTCTTCTAGGCTTATCTCAAAGGCTCTTACCAGCATTTCTTTGTTACAGTTAGGACTGTAGGAGCTCATAGGTAATGAAGAATGTTAATTACCGGCTCTTTGGTGCTGTCCTCAGGACAGTGGTGGGATGTTCTAAACAGGGAAACTGAGAAAGGCAGTCCCACCATCCAGGTTTCAGAAGGTGAAGCTGACTTTCACTGCCATTAGGCAGCTTTCTGCTTTATGGAGGTGAGTGGAAAGGTGGATGAGGAACCTATCAGCATTTATTTTTGGTTGTGAGCCCAGCCTTTAATTCCTGAGCCATCTCTCCAGTCCATTAAATTAATTTCTTATTTTTACTATTTCTTTATGGACTTTACATGCATTGGTGTTTTGCCTGCATGCGTCTTGTGTCAGATCCCCTGGAATGGGAGTTACAGTTTTGAGTGGCCATGTGGATGCTGGGAATTGAATCCGGGAAGAGCAGCCAGGGTTCTTAACCACTGAGCTATCTCTCCATGCCCCTGCCTCCCCCCCCCCGACATTTATAAAGCTGCGTGAGACTTCTACAGTCAGTCTGAAGTCTTATCCAGGTCTGTAGTCTGGGGACCTGATGTTGTAAAAGTCTTTTTAAAAAAATCCTATCCGTTTGTTGCTCTCGCTTTTCACTACGTTCTTTTCTTCGCCTTGTTCTCTGCGCTCCTCACCGCTCTGCCTTGGGGACACATGGGTTCAACATGTGGGAAAATTGAGAATGTGGGGCCAGAATATGGAGTTCTTTCAAAGTCGAATTGCATGTGTCAAAGGAAAAGAGACTTGGTTTTATACATGAATTTTCATTCTTAAAAAGTGATATTTTAAAAGTAATTTTTAAAATTATGAAATTATACTATAAAACATCATTTCTCCCTTCTCTTTCTTCCTTGCTTTTATGTATTTCACTTCACTCTCAAATTTATGCTCTTTTTTTCCTAAAATGTTAAATATGTGTGCATGCTACACATATGCATACGTGCACACACACACATACACACACTCCTACATATATAAATGCAATCTGCTTATCCATATTGTATTATTTATACATATATGAGTTCAGGGCTGACCACTTTGCATTGGATAATCAATTAAGGACCTCTTCCCTTGGGAAGGCTAGTTATCTAATTCCCAGCATTCCTTAGTTACCTGCAGTTCATTGTCTAGAGCTAAGGCTGCATGATCTTTTTTCCCTGTCCGCATGAGTATGTCTTTTGGTGTTCTTTTCTGTTAGGTCATGGCTAGGCAACCATGTAAGATGAGCCTTCCTTTGTGAAGCTTCTCTGACCTTTCTAGGAGACACAGTCTCACAACACCCTTCCTGTTTTCTGGTTCTTACAATCTTTTTGGCTCCTCTTCCATAGGATCCCCCAAGCCTTAGAGGTAGGAGTTGTGTTGTAGATGTATAAGATGTTCAAGTGATATTTATTGGGAAGTCTGTAATGTGTCAGTGTTCTCCAAAACTTCTCCTTTCAAGGCTTCCAGAACTCCTGACCAATTTCCTAAAGTTATGGTAAAGGATTATGCATAGCACACCCTGTCTCATCTTGACTCCACTCTGCTCAGTTGCTTTCTCCCTGACACCTAGGGGAAACTATCGGAAACCTCAAACTCTTGTTCCATGATACTCAGTACAGACAGATGACGGAATCCCAAGAATAAAGGCAGCAAATTTTTTCACTACAATACGTGATGTGCTCCTTTACTAAGGGACTAGATAGACTTCTCATCGGGAGAAGTACATTTCCTCGCTCTGCAATCTTACCTGCGTTTGTGCTTAGATTTGAAAATAGAAGGTAGCAAAGGCAATCTTGTGCCAGCTTGGGCACATATTATACTGCTGTAACAAACTTCCTGAGACTGAGTGCTTTATAAGGTAAAGAAGTTCATGCTAGCTCATGGTACTGGAAAGTAAAAACACCCAGGCTTGTGTGGCCGCATCTGGTGTGAACTGTATACCACATGGTAACATGGCAGGCAACTGTGTGACAGGAATACATGCAAAAAGGTGAGTAGTACATCTGGAAGCGGTCCAACACTTACTCTAGCTGTGACTATCTCAGCCTCAGGGGATCTAACACACTCTGAAAAGATGGTTACTATCTCTTCTGTGGGTGTCATATGTATGACTTCATTAACTTCTACTATGCTCCATCTCTTAAAGATGGGATGCCATTCAACATAGTTTTGTGGGTTTTTTTTTTTTGTTTTTGTTTTTTTTTTTTTTTTTTTTTTTTTTTGAGAGGAAGATTCGAGCATATAGGCCTTTGGTGGGACAAGTCGCCTTCATAAAAGCATTAGCAAACATTTTCAAAGCCTCTGCTGGTCTCTCCTAAGTCCCTTGTATTTTTCCCAGAACCTTGCTCAGCTGCTTTGGGCAACTTCAGTCTAGCCTGCTGGAAGATGAGAGACTACATGCACACGGGTCAGAGCTCAGTCAACTCAGTGAGAATCATCCTATACCAGCTAGGGTTCATCCAAGTGACAGTGGATGCTTTAACAAGTGCAGCCGGGAACACCCATGGACTTGTCTTTGAAGCCACTGGGTTTGGTGTTGGTCATGGGGGATTTGGCAGCCATCACTCCTTGATGTGGAGACAGCCAGTGAATGCGCTAGCTATTGTATATGGCATGATGACCACTGTCAGACACAAACACAGGGCATTAGAGGAGAGTTCCTGCAGGAAAACACTGCGGCTGATATCAAAAGATGAAGATGAAGGAAGCAGATGTTTGAAGCAGAAGGAACAGCATGAAAAGCTGGCAACATGCAGAACTTTCGGCCTGCTGCTGGGGAACGGAAATATACATCTTCCTTGGTTTTAAGGAACTTCTTATATGGCTGTTGAATCAAGACTCCCACACAAAGTCATTAAATTTTGTGCAAAATGAACTGTTAGCTAAGTTCTGAATTTGTTCAGACACTAGAGCAATGGCAGGGTGGGGCTACTAGGAAGATGCTTTAGAAAGTAAACTATAAAAGCTGTAAAGCTATGTATGATGCACATCCATTTAATCCCAGACTTCCTGCGGAAGCAGAGGCAGAGGCAGGCAAGCTCTGTAAGTTCACACCCAACAGGTTTATATAGTGAGTTCCAGTACAACAGAGCTATATAATAGAGAGGTCCAACCTCAAATAGCAAACAACAAACAAACAAAACAAAAAAGAAACAAGTAAACAAGAAAAGAGAGAAAAACAAAACAAAACACAAGCAAGCTACCAGCTAGCTGTGATGGGTGTTCCAATCGGTAGAACCAGGGCCTAATAGCTTCTGGCATAGGGATGTATATTCTATGTTCGTGGTCATCCTTATCCCCTAAACTTCATACCGTGAGAGGAATCATGGAGGTAGCAAAGGTGACCTTGTCCATATGGAACTGGAAATTTGTGTGGATTTGAGCATTGTAGTTCTCTTCTCTACCTTTGAAGACGAGGTTTTTCAACACGGTTGACTTCTGCTCATGATCCTTCTACCTCAGTCTCTTGAGCGTTGGGATTATAGTGCGGGCCATGAGGCCTGGCTCCAGGCTCTTCTTAAATCAAACCGTGGAGGGCTGGCAAGATGTCTCAACAGGTGAAGGCACTTGCCACCAAGCCTGACAAGTTGAGTTTAATTCCTGGGAGCCACATGGTGAAAGGAGGGAATGTATTCCTGGGGGTTATTCTTTGACCTCTACACGCATGCCATGGCGCTGGCATCACACTGCGCACAAATAAATAAATAGATAAATGGATAGTGTCAACAAGTTAACCTTATACTTTGCTTTCTGTATAGCACATTTTTAATACCTAGCTTTTATGTTCTTTTATACTCTTGGGGCTCTGGATTTGTGGCAGAAAGCTGATCATCCTTCCAACATATGTTTAGATGTTCTCCATAGTGATCAAGGGCTTGGTTGCCAGATTTTCCAGAAGATGGTTCGTGACTACTTTTCAAAGGGGCTGGAAGTTCCATTTCTGAGCCCCTTGAAGTGTAGGTCTCATGCTGAGCCAATGAGCAGAGCCCCCAGGACATTGGCGCCTGTGGAAAGGTTTATTCTTTCCTTGCTTTTTCTTTCTTTTTTTTTTTCTTTCTGGGTCTCCCTGGGATTTGGAGCCTGTTTGTGGTATTTTGTTAGCCAGAAGTTATTGCAAGATTTGATTATCAGAAATAAACAAGAACAGCCTTTTTCTCCCTTCAAAACAGTGCTTCAGCAGGTATGAATTTGGAGTGAGGGGCTGAGATATCTCTAGTGTCAGCTGGTAGCTTGTGTGAACAAGTTTGCCTTGAAGCAGGAAGTTGTCTATTTGGAGGAGACATGTTTGTTGAATCACAAATGAAAGCTGCTATGAAAAAGTGAGTCCAGATACCTACCACGTTCATATGTTCAAATGCAGAGGCAATTCATGCTGTCTTCCCCATTACAGAAACTGCTCTGGATAGAGAAAGGTGATCTTAAAGGCTAGCTCCAGTGGAGAAGCCTCTCTAGGTCAGTCTGCTCTTATGTAGGATTTCCTCAGGGGTCCTCTGAATGCATTTGAAAACAAAGAAGTGAGAAGTCTTCACAAACACGTTTGCCCCCCTACGCTGACACTTGCTGAGACAGTAAGTAGCTCAAGCTGGGTCCTCTCCAGCACTTCTGGCATTTTGAGATTATCTTTCCTGTTAGCTTGAGAGTGAGATCTGTGTGTTAATGTTAAGTGGCTACAACTTTAGCCTTTGCTACACTTTTAGAGGTCTGTGGTTTTCAGTGATGATGTATGTGTTTAATATTGTGTGACTTATAGACCCAAGTCCTTACCGGTTTCAAGTATGTTTAAATATAAAGGTTATTTCAGGGGGTAAAGGAGGCCACTACTGTGGTTAACCAGCTTCTCAGTCTATAATAGTAACTTGTGAAAATTGAAATTAATATCACATAATTTTTCTATATATGTAGTATATATTTACATATAAATAATAAGGATATGAAAAAACTAACAGAAAATTGAACAAGGGATATGATTACACAGTTTATTAGAAACCAGGTACAAGGTGGCCATTTCTGGATCACCCATGCATTGCAGAGGCACCAAGTGAATCGTAGGCGCTCCCTTTCATGTTTGAAGGAGAAGAAAGTGTGCCAAGAGGTTCTATTAATAGTTTACATAGATTTGGATAATTTATAATTATCTCAATTACCCTTATGATGGTGACTCTTGGCATTATTTTTTATTTTTAACTTTTAAAATTATTCATTAAATTATTAATTGTTCAGAAGTCTGGGTTTCACTGTGATATTTCCCCATGCATTGATCACATTCACCGTTCCTTTATTTCTTCTTGTTCCCATTTCCTTCCTCTTCCCAGATGATTCCCCTGTACTTTCATGTCTTTAAAAGGTATTGATGTAGATTTTGCATATGAGGAATAATCCCATGGCATTTGTCCATCTGTGCCTGGCTTGTTTCACTTAACACAATAATCTCCAATTCCACCCTTTCCATGACTGACAGTCTCATGCTGTGCATCCATACCACGTTGTCTTTATCTACTTATCCACCCATGGGCTCTAGGTCAGTCTCATGACTTGGCTGTTATAAGTAGTGCTATGATAAATATGGGTGTGCAGATAACTCTGTTGTTTTATGCTAACTGTGATTGCTTTGGTGATAAAGCCAGGCAGGAGTGGTGTAACTAGATCCAGGGTTCTATTTTTAGTTACTTGAGGAACCTCCTTACTGATTTCCATAGTAATTTTAATTTTATTTATAAAGCACAAATACTAATGACTCAAAGGGGTGTTATAAAGATCAGATGATAAAACATGTTTAAGGGATTAAGCCTTGTGTCACTCAGAGTAAGTCCTAAATTGATGGTAACTTCCCAACCCA
Source organism: Arvicola amphibius (assembly GCF_903992535.2). Lineage (NCBI taxonomy): Eukaryota > Metazoa > Chordata > Mammalia > Rodentia > Cricetidae > Arvicola > Arvicola amphibius. Next base: position 38,823,220 of record NC_052051.1, on the reverse strand, counting down.
AAGAGTGACTTCATCTTTCCTGTTTGAGATGAAGCATGTCATCTCAAAGGCATCGTTTCTGTCCTCCCACCTTGGCCCAGTCCAGATTAGAAGAGTCGAAAGCTGGTAGGATTATTTATTTATTCACTGAAAATGTCTTTTAGCACCTACTGTGTACTAATAACAATTTGAACAGTGTTTTTATTATTGTTTGTTTATTTGAGACAGGGCCTATCTGTGTACCCTGGGTGGCCTAGAGCACACTATGACCAGGCTGATGTTAAACTCCTGGAGATCTATTTGTCTTTGCTTTCTGAGTGCATGACTAAGGGCATATGTTCAACCCACAATTCTCAGTCTTGTTGCTATAGTTGTGAACAAGATAGATCTGCCTGCCTCTGTCTCCTGAGTGCTGGGATTAAAGGCGTGGACCACCATGCCTGACTCAATTCTTTGTTTTCTAACTTCCTTTTGATCATGGTGTTCATTACAGCAACAGAAACCAATGTAAGACAAGAGATGAGACTTTTGCAGTTACAATGGGGCTAATATTCTAGTGGAACAGAAGAGGCAATCAGCTTAGAAAGAAAGAAGGCAAATGTTAGTGATAAGTACTATACAAGTGTATGCTGGCAGATGCAGTTCAGAATGGCAGGGAAGCTGTACTTGATTGACTGGCCAGCTAAATTATCTCTAGAATGGAACTCCTTATTGAAGGTCAAGAAATAGTGTTTTGAAATTAGTCATGTGGAGTGAGGCTGGTTCCAGCAGGCACAATAGCTAATGGCAATGTCCTAAATCAAGAACTGAAAATTTTGAAGTGGGGAGGAAAATAGGAAGCCAGGGAGTACATGGAGAATGAAAGAAAAGAACCCAGAGGGTGCATTTGGAAGTAGGCACAGGGCAGATGTGGTAGAAACATCATAAAGAGCTTAAGAGATTTTTGGCTTCCTAAGTCTCAGTGGCTCCTGGAGGGGAGTTTAGGCAAGGACATGAAAGGAACGTAAGGTGTTTAGGAAGACCCTTCCAACTAGCCTTGGAAGAATGGTTTCCACAAGAATAAAAGGAGAGGCAGAGATCCCAAGCAGCAGTCATAGCATAGGTGATGCTGGCTTGCAGCTCAGTGGTAGAATACAGAATCCAGACATGTACAGTTCTGGCAATACTTTCTAAGCTAATTCAGCAAACCATGTTGACATATTGGACGTTGGCCATGAACATAAGGGAAATTTGAGTAGTTTGAGCCTCTTGGCAGGTTTTCATATTTATTTATTTATTTATTTATTTATTTATTTATTTTTAACAGTTCCTTGGGATGGGAAGACCACAGAATAATGAGCAACCTTGCATATCACTTGCAGGAGAAAATGGAAAGAAAAGGTAGAGGGATTGAGAAAAACAAAAGAGACATGGCATGAAGTACAAAATCAAATGGAGAAATGCAAAATCTGAAGTGGAGGATAAGAAAATCAAGCTAAACGAGCTTTAGAGCTCTTGAGACGTCAGAGACAAAGCCTTGGGAGATGCTATGGCATTCGAAAGACCTACTCCAAGGAGTTTGCTGTGGTGATTGGACTTCTTGAAGAACATATGTATGCTGCCAGCCCCTTTAAGAGGGAACAGCTGAAGGTATTTTGTAGCTAAACGCTTGCTTGGGAGAACAGAGAGAGTTTGCTTCCTTCGGGATTATATATTTTCACTTTAGTTATCAAACTATAGGTAGCAAGGATGAGCTCCTCGAGCTGGGCTGTTTTCAGTGTGGTGAACTTAGCAAAGCTCAGCAGATGGCAGAAATATGCAGGGTCTCAGCGTTTTCCATTGGCCCTGCTTCTCTTGAGGGACAAGAGGCGAAAGCTAGCAGCACGTTCAACAGTCAAAAATTCACAGGGCAAATGTAGCATTTCTTCTTCAAAGGTTCGAAATTAAGAAAATATTTTGGGGTTGGAAACTTGGGAGAAAAGTGATGTGCTGCCCTGTCTGTCCAAGACCAAAAATTCCAAAGAGCTTGGAAAAAACACACTAGAAACAGCTTGGCAGTTTTGTCCTTGGTTAACTGTTCTTCCTTCATGCCCGACCTAGGCTCCTGATGTGGAGCCTCCTTTGGGTTTTTTTTTCCTTGAGATGATGAATATTCCCCAAGAGGGTAGAGTAGAAAAATCAACACAGACATTGATGACATATCAGTATTTTTCATAATTACAGTATATTCCTAAAAACAGGTACTGGTGAGCCACAGGAAGGATTGGAGCCATTTGGAAAGGTTTATAGTAGGATTCTCAAATCAGAAATTTATCTCGTTTCTATGCCCCTTGGAAGCAAAAGAATATGGCCTTGGGGTAGTTAACAGGAGATAACCACGGGCCTTTTGGCAAGAGTTTGGATAGAGCATTTCCAGTCACTCATGAACTTGTGTGGGTGGGGATTAATTTTAAACCATGGTGGAATTAGCCCATCTCTGGCAAGGGGAAAACACACCCAGTCCAAATGCGTGTGGCAGAACTGGAAGAAGAGACACGTCTGTTCTGTGCTGGAGTCCTGCACTGGACACAGTGCGAATGCATTCATTACTCACCTGACACTTGAGCAGAGCCCCTTTCCTTTCAGTTCCTACCTCTGTGCAGTCCTTGGTAGCTGGATGAACTGGATGATAGCACACCCCTACAGGACTCTGTTTATTGACCGATTTTTGTGGAATTCTAGACATTTCCTGTAGAAGGTTAATAATTGAACTGGAATGCATCTGGCAGGGAAGAAGGTTATAGCTGCAGCCAAGCTTTGAGGAGGGACTCTGGGGACCCCAACCAGTAGAGAAGGAAATGGTGGGAGAAGGCACACACTGTAACGTGCTCTGCATTGCTGTTGGTTTGGGGTTTATCACTGAAGCTGGTAGTGTTTATGAATCCTTAGGAGGAAAGGCTCAGCACTGTAAACTGGAAGAGGGTACTTGCATATCTGAATTGACACGGCCCAATCAAGTTTGTGTGTGATAAGAATGTCCTATACATTGTTTCATATGGTATTTATAGACCACTTATGACACTTAAACATGTTTGAGGCACTGAATGTTAACTGTTTAAATTAATTGTATTAAACAATCTTAATCGGATTTATTAAATGCATCTAAATTTCTTTCAATTTAACTTCAGCGGTCACATGGGCCTGGTGCCTATCACAGCTAAATGCTTCAGCATCCACACTGCTGAAAGATCCCCACAGTTGGCACAGTCTAGTAAGGAAGTTCAGAGGTGTGAAGGCAATGGAGGCAGTGCACCACAGTGGAGCCAGAGACGTGGAAATGGATGTGGCCCAGGTGAGCACACATCTTGTGAGAATCACCTGAAGGACTGGACTTCTGGAAGCAATAGGAGTTTTAAGACTGGCCGAACCCATGTCTTTTGCCTACACTTGGCAGAGACAGCAAGGCTCTTCACCGTGTTCAGATCTATCCTTAGTGTGAACACACCAAATAAATGAGTAATTGGTTTGGATTGATCAACAGATACTAGGCAAAAAGTTTACTGACCTGAGGTCATAGCAGCAGATAGCTACTGAGTCCGGCAATGCTGTGCCACCAGATCTAGCCATTCAAAGCAAGAACCACCAGTTCTTACTCATTGATTAGAAAGTTAGGTACTGCAGTCTAACTTTTTAGGTGTTTTGTGTTCTGGCTACAGAGGCAGTAGCTATGTGAGAGAAGTTCTTTCTCTTCATGCAGATGGCAAAAGTCTTAGATGACGACGCCCCCCCTCCCAACAAAGTTTACCCTCAGGTTTAGGGACACTAATTGGTGGCTGGTATAGGGTTGAGGGGTTGAGAAAGGCTTTATATGGACTCAGGGGTATAAACTATGTATATGTATATATTTATTAAAAAAAGGAGGGGGATGGATTAACTGGTGGTCTGAAGGAATAATTGATTTTTGTGAGTTATTATTTTTTGAAAACTATATGGGTGTTGATTCTTGGATATTGATATATTGAACATTGTATGAGAGTATGATCCTATCTCTGTTTGAAACAATTGTTATATTGACATTGTATACCATATTGCAATGTACATCTCTACCTCTGATATTATTTATGTAATGACATTGTTTACTATATTGCAATATACATTTCTACCTCAGATATTATTTATGTAATAACCCTGTTTACATTTGGAAATCATTGTCTTCATTTATTGCACAGTTGTCTATTCTATTAGTCATACAGTTAGATAAGTGTTGAGAATTATATGTTTGTCATATTTATATTTAGGATAATCAGGTTTCCTAGACACATAGAGGTTGTATTTAGTATAGATAACATAATCTTCGACCTCTTTGAAGAGCTGTAGAACATGGCCTTTAATCTAACCTAGAGTTTTGTATTTATGAGACACAATCACTCCTGACAACAAGGCTCTACTCCCGAGAGAATGTTGAGCACCAAAGAAACTCCACTGGGAGTTTGTCTTCTTCTTGGCAGAACTGGCCTTTGGACAAAGAAAAGCCCATACCTCCACTACTGACTAAGCTACAAAATATCCATAAGTGGATAAAACAAAATTGTCTTATCTTGCCAAGACAGGATAGGATAGTTCTACTAAAGGTTCCTTGCCATTGTATAATGGTATGTCAGGTTATATCAGGCCTCAGCCAAAGTTGGTTGCCTCAACATTGCTAACAAGATTTTGTGTGATTGCCCAGGTAGTCAATTGTCTCTGTCTTCTGTTGCACACTTTGGAAGTTTCTCGTTTGTGCTTCCTGGTTGCTTTAGTAATATTACTTCCCTTCTCAGATCTTTGATGGGGTTGAAGATTAGATAATTGTAGCTACCTTCTACATTATTTAGACTTCCTAAAGTAGAATGTTTAGTAAAATTTTTGTTATATGTTCCTCGCCTAATATTGTTTACTTCTTGTAATTTTATATGATCTATTCCCATTGTATATAGTTATATTTGGTTTCTGAATCTGCCTTATTTAGACAAAAGGGGGAGATGTTGGGGCAGCTGGCCCAATCCCTGCATTCAGGGGCATGGCTGCCCCAGGGGAGAAAGGTACCTTTAAAAAGAACCGGGTTGGGGATAGACGCCCCTGTTTTTTTTCCCCGCGTCACCCTCTGCTTCGTTGGAGCCTTGGCTTTGTAAGTTCCCTTATTCTCCTTTTATTAAAACTGATTTATTCTAAAAGGACTATTTTCGGTTATTTCCAATTTCCTCCGACCGCCGTTACAAGACCTTTTCAGGAAGATACTTCGAACCATGTGCTGTCTCTCTCCCTTCTTCACTCTGTTAGCCAAAGTGTGACTTTACATTGAACCCAAATTCAAAGATTGGGGTGGGCAATGTATCTGTACTGTAAGAGGGACAATGTTGAAGACATAACAAGACAAAGAGTTCAGGGAAAAGTGACGACTTTGGCCTGGTATCCAGTCTGCCACAGTCCCGTGGCAAGCAGGGTAGACCTGGAGTTCATATGGCAATTTTGTCAGTTCATGTTCCTTCCTCCCCCTTAAATACTTCACGTCCGATCAAAGGCAGTTTTACCATCCCTGTGATGCCTATTCACTGAGACTGATGTTATGTTTCCATCCTTTCGAAAACCTGATATTCTGCTTTTAAAATTTTGTTATTTATCTCACTGAATGATTATCATTTTTGTGGTCCTGGACTACAATCAATCCACATGATTTGGCTCTGTCACAGAGTTGGAGGTGTAGTCTCACGGAGCTTCAAAGAATCTGTTGGTCTGCAAATATTTTGTCTTAACCATGGACCATCTCAATCACTCAGGACTTAGGATTCTGCTGCCAATGGCTGCAGCCCTGCAATTGTCAGAGTTCAATGCCTTGGGTTTGGATTTTAACTTCAAGGTTCCCTGTTGCTGTCAGCACCAAACACTACTTTGTTTATTTAATTGACTCCCTTAAAAGTTACAGTACAATTTTCTTGGTAGTGCGAGGTAGTGAGAACAATTCTTATGTTCGCTCTCTCTCTCTCTCTCTCTCTCTCTCTCTCTCTCTCTCTCTCTCTCTCTCTCTCTCTCTCTCTCTCCCTCCTCCCCATGAAACTACTACCACAATCTTAATTCATCACTCACGAAATTCTGTCATGATTCTTCTTTTCCCACAATCCTAGCCTTTTCTAGTATGTTCCATAAACAGACTCATAGTGTGTAGACTTGGATTTTTCATCTCAGGGTAACCTGAACTTATATGTATCAACAACTCATCCCGTTTTGTTTTAAGCAGCATTTTACTGTAAGGCCATTTCACACTGCTGATTCTTTCTGGGGTTGAGAGATGCTTATTCATGCTTGAGTTTTTGACAAACTTGAAAAGGCCACTATGAATACTGGCATGTACTTTTTGTATGAATGTATATTTCCACTTTCACTGAATAAGCACTTATGAGCAGGCTTGCTCTCTTGTATGTTAATGTATATTTAATTTCTGAGAAACCTTCCAATTGTTTTCCTTCATGGCCACAGCATATTGCGGTCCCCTCACCAGTGTGTAGAAGCTCAAGTGACTTCCCACTGCTTTACTGTCCTCTCTGTCACCTTTTAATTCAGACCCCACTCATTCCCTCAGCTTGACTTGTTTGTTAGTTTCCCCGGTTTAGATTTTTAGATAAATGAAATAAAGTGCATCAAGTTTTCTGCCCACATTGGGTGGGTAAGGGGACCTGAACTAAAGAAGACGGGAGTGAGCAGCACTTCTCTCTCTGCTTTGTGATTGCAGATGCCAGGTTACTATCTCCTGTTTTTGCCACCATGCCTTTCCTGATATGATGGCCTAGACTCTAAGACAATAAACTTTTCTTGTTTTCATTTGCTTTTATCGTGTGTTCTGCCACAGCATGAAGACAATTGACACATATGTGGTTATCGTGGCAGTGTTGAGTCTACACTGAACAAGTGTCCATGTGAGCCATGCCTTCATGGCTGCCATTTTTGTTTTTTGAATTCTGTGGGCTGGGCAGATTGTCTCATCCTTCTGAGACAATACCCCCCCCCCCACCCCTTCAGTACATATCCACTGTAATGGCTGTTTCAGCTTAGGGATGTCTTCGAGTATGTTGCACAGAATGGACATAATGCACTTCCTCAATCCTTGACTTTGGGGTTTAGTGTAGAATCAAACTGCTGGATGATTTTTCGTTGCTTAGATCTCACTGATGGCAGGGTTCTTTTCTTATGCTCTTTTAAACCTGCCATATGTACGCTCTACCCAGCTTGCATCCTGCCCTCTTCACAACAGCTTCTCGGCAACTTCCCTTCCACTGAAATTGTGACTGTCCAAACAGAACTTTCTCAACCTATAGATATACCCTGATCTTCAGCCCCTGAAATGCCTGATTTTGATTAGTTTATACTAATTACATAAAACAACAGTTTTTATGATTTAAAATATGTACATAGTGTATCTTAATTACATTCACCTTTCTATTACCCTCCTTTGTTTATCTGTACTTCCAAATGACTTCTTTTCTCTTCCCCCAAAGTCTTCACCTGCCTTATTTTCATAAAAAACCTTAGATTCTGCATATGAGAGAAAAATGAAACCTATATTTTCCAATATTCTCAGCTGTATTGGAATAGTTCATCATAATAGTATTGTTGAATTAAAAGTTTTTCTATGTTATCAAATAAATATTACACATAAATAGTCTCTCTTGAATGGCCTAAACATAGCTCAACTCAATATCATACAATAGGTTATCTTTAAAGATGGCATCTGCCTGCTGTTGTGGAATAATGCTATTGTATACTGTAAAGATTTGTCACTGATATTAGTTTAATAAAATGTTGATTGGTCAGTAGCCAGGCAGAAAGTATAGGTAGGATGGCCAGACTAGAAGAATTCTGGGAAGAAGAAAGTCAAAGACATAGTAACAAGCCAGCTACTGAGGAAACAAGACGAGAATGCCTTACTGAGAAAAAGTACCAAGTCACATGGCTAAACATAGATAAGAATTATGGGTTAATTTAAGTGTAAGAACAAGTTAATAATAAGCCTGAGCAATAGGCCAAACAGTTTATAAATAATATAAGCCTCTGTTTATTTATTTGGGACTGAACAGCTGTGGGACTGGGGGAAGGGGCAGAACTAGCCTATAGCCAGCTGCATTCCCAGGCATAAAGCACGACAAAATGTAGTTGTTATCTGCTGCTGAACCTGTTGGCTGGAGGAATCAGTCTCAAGCACTCTGACTGAGGGCTGTGGGCTTGTCCCGAGGGTGGTCCGCTCAGCATTCATCAAGCTTACCTTTTGCAGTATCTTCCGAGTCCTCTTCCATTGCCAGGGACCTGTGGAAATGAAGTTGTGAGGTCTGGCTTTTCTGCATGGAGCATTCTTGTTTCTGTTCTCTCTTGGCATCCTTCCATTGACTTGATGGTTTTCCAAAGCTTCTCTTTTTCCTATTTTACTCTTACCTACTGTCCCTGAGGGGGCCACTAGCCTACCAACTTACATGAAGTCTCCTTGACTTTTTCACTCTCTTGCTTCTGCCTCTCTACCTTCCAAATCATTAAAGAACTTAGTCCTCAACTCTATCTGCTTTGGGGGTAGAGGTGGGATAGGATTAAAACTTAAAAATGGCTTATTCTTGATTTCTCCCCTCAACCTTCCCTCCTCCCTTACCTTCGTGGCATTGAAAAGTCTTCCACATTCCATGGACTGTGTCTCTTTAAGCCTCCATTTCGCTTCCAAATATATATACTAAATGTTTCTGTCCTTCCATTGCCTCTTCATGTGCTGTAGCATTTGGTATGGTAGAACAGGAATGGCTGTAGGAAACACATCTGTGTGCTCTTGAATATGTGATAAACGTTCCCAAGCTTCAACTTGACATCTGTGAAATGAGGCTAGAAGGTCCTATCATGGAGAAGTATTTGACGTTTACATCTCCCCTGTGTGCCCAATATGTATTTGCCACCAAAACAGTAAGTTCTCTGATGACTTTGAGATCGGATCTTCCTTCTCTTATAAAAGTTCACTCTGTAACTTTATGGTATGATCACATGTTTCATAAAGTTTGTTTCTAAACCAGGGTATTAGTTTTTCATCATTTTTGGAATGTCCCATGGTAGGTTTGTGTCACTATTACAGTCTGGGTAGGTTATTTCAATAAAGGAAGTAATTTCTTTAGTATTATAACTAGGGACTTAAGCAAAAGACATTTATAGAACAAAATTTCTCAATTGTATGGTGATGTTGGATGAAAGAAGATAAAAATAACATCCCATTTCTACTCTGGATGCAAAGTACAATAAAAGTGAGGCTCTGAGAAAAATAGATTCTTAGAAGTGAAAGAGATTTCGGGTTATCTAGTAACCATGGAAATAATAGCTAATGTTCACTGGACACTCAGAAGAGAACATGTGCCTAGAGGTTTACCAGGGATCTCTTCGCAACAATAAACTGCATTGTTTTATGGGTCATGATAGTATCAGACCCATTTTGGAGATAAGGAAATTTTGCCAGAAAAATTAATTAACATGTTCAAGGTCGTATTGCTGATAGGAATCAAACACTGGAAGTCCTACACCAGGGCTCACATTTAACCGCGCATCTGCTGTCTCCTTAGCTTAGCTAATGCTACCGTAGAAAATGTTCAGGTTTCCATGCTGAATACACTTAGTTTTTGTTTTTTCACTTTTGGTTTTTTTGTTTTAAATTTTGAGTATAAATAATTCTCTAAATTTCTTAGACTCTTGTTCCTACTTCGACCTTTCAGAAAATATTGCTTGGTCATTGCAGATGAGACTTCTGCAGTGGAGCACTGGTCTGTATTCTCTTTCTGCCATGCCTATCCTTGGACTTGATTTCAAGGATGGAAAGTGCTCAAGTGTTGAATGGAAGAAGAAATGCAATACTCTACAGGATGAAAAACCATAGACTCAGAGTAAGTATATAATATTCATCAATTGCTTTTTAAAAGATCATTGAATATTTAAACAAAAATTGGAATATATTCTGGGATATACACATAATGCAACCACAAACAGATGGAAGTGAAAAATATGGAAAAAGAACCTTGTTGTAACATTTAAATATTTGATATGAAAGGATTTACTATTAATTTATGGTATATTATGCTACATTATAAATATATATTAAAATCCCTAACATAACCACTAATGAAGACAGCTAAATAGTAAAACAAAAGAGGATATTGAAAAGATACTAAAATACAGTTAGTTAGTTTAAATGAATCAAAATAAAAACAAAGGACAAAAGGAAATGTAAGGAATAGAAAAAAATAAAGTAATGAAGGACTTAACAATGAAACTGATTTTATTAAATATTCATGGATAAATCCTCTTAAAATGCATAAACTGACAGATATGGTGAAAGAATAAAGAAAAAAGATTATAATAGGTATGTTTTCAGTATAAAGATGCAGGATAAATAAAAACACGATGGGAAGAGATATATTATAAAATCTTTTGAGTCACATAATTTGGGGATTCTTGCCTTCCCTGAAATAGGAAGTATAAGGTAACTACATAGATATCCAAAGTCTTAGCATGAGGAGGAACATGAGAAGAGTAATGTGGGTAAAGACTGTGCTGGGTGCAACAGCATGCTGAAAATATTTTTCCAAGAGATGTAGCAAGCATGGCAGGTGATAGAGAATTACATTTTTTTCTCCTTTGTAAAGAACTCCCAACGGGAAGCCAATTCAGATGCATGAAAATGTAAGGAACATGTTACTTCCTCCATAATAGATCTTCACCTTCACCCCAAGTCTCAGCTGTGAGCTTAGTAGCAATCAAGTATGATGAACACAAATTTCTTCTACTAGTTAGTTTTTGGTGATTAATTTAGCTGGAAGACACCTTTTCCTGATCCTTTATGCCTTCTTCCCCTTAGTCTCCATGACAATGGCTGTTGCAAATGATAACAGAATACAAGGAATAGGAATGAGCTTCTGGCAAGATTATTGCTCAAGTTTTGTCAGTGGATGGATGTTAGGGTGTAAGAGCAAAATATGATGCTGTTGTGTCTCTACTCATCATGCCTTGCTCTGGGACTGTCATTTGGGAAGAAGTAAGTGTTTTGTGGTGAGCCATTTTCTACACATGCAACACACATTATGTATACCCGACTCTTCAAAAACTTATATATATATATATATATACAGACATACAAGGCCTCTGACAGAAAAGTAAGTCTGGAATATTCTTTATATCTCTCTGGTCTCCTTCTTAGGTTTTTGGTAAACACCCTTGTGAAATGTTTTTTAATGGACCAATTGCAAAGATGTGATTTCATTGGCAAAATTTATGATTTCTAAACTGTATGCTCAATATATCTCAGGTATAAATGATTGTCTTACCTTTGGCATGGAACAAGACTGGCCTGGGGCATGTTTTCTGTGATGATTGGTTGTTCTTTTTGTAGTAACATTAAATAACTTGTTTAATTTTAAGCCCCCGTCCTTCAAATGTTCTTGAAAATGATTTTGCTCCCCTTGCTTCTCAAAGGCAGTGAAGATGGAAATTGAATTATCTGGTGAGTATAGTTAATTTAGTCAATTTTGGGTATTCTTCCAAAGAAGCAATTAAAGTTATCATAGGAAATGAAGGATAGCACACTTGAGAAAGAGTGTGGGACATTTTGGCTTTAGTGCGGCCAGCATAATTTTTTGGCAATAAAAAAAATCAAAAGAGAGAAAGAGATTGAATTCATGACCTACAAATAGTGGAAAATATTATGCACAAAAAGTAAATGAAGTAAACGGGAGTTTCCACTATGGTGTATGATTCTTTTGGCCACCCACCCAGAAATATCATTGCTTGGTATGTTGGGTAGGGGGAAAAGCTAAAATGTAGGAGATCACTCTTAGGTAACACTTGATGCTGGAGACTAAGCCATTTCTTTGGCTGCTGTGTATCTCCTGGTTTATGGACCAACTGGACTGTGTGTGCCTTGCAGCCTAGTGAATTAAACTAAATGGAGCTCTCCTGCCTTTGACTGAGATCTGACCTTTGGGTGTTGCTTTCCTGCCTGACTCAGACTCCAGGGGAAAAGCAAATATAGTAAAAGAGCAACCTCTCCTTCTGTTAGGAAATGCTCTGTTTTGCTATTGGATGACTCTTTGCTCTGGCTGTCTTTGCCAGTGTGCAGAACAAAAACCATGGATATGTCTCCTTGACAGTGAGGGGCCTTCACAGAGAATTCGTGCTCTGGCTCAGTAATGATGATGCTTCTCTCTAGACTGCATCCTTGTGTTGGTGGTGTGTAGAAGGAAGTGGCAGGGCTGCGTCCCGCCACCCGGCTGCCAGCTAGCTTTACACCCGAAATAATTACATGGAAACTGTATTCTTTTAAAATACTGCCTGGCCCATAGTTTCAGCCTCTTATTGGCTAATTCTCACATCTTCCTTTAACCCATATTTAGTAATCCGTGTAGCACCATGAGGTGTGGCTTACCAGGAGAGATCTTAACCTGCGTCCATCTCAGAGAGGAGAATCATGGCGACTCACTATGGCGACTGCCTGAAGCATCTCCCCACTCCTGCTACCCAGCATTCTGTTCTGTCTACTCCGTCTACCTAATTTTCTTTTCTCTTAAAGGGCCAAGGCAGTTTTCTTTATTAATTAACCAATGAAAGTAACATAGACAGATAACTCTCCTCCATCAGTGGTGGAACCAGAAGGTTTCCAGCTTCCCCACACAGCACCAGAGAGCCACCTGCTAACCACCATCTTTCTCCTGATACGCAGATCTAGGTAGGGGATCTACACTGGCTTCTAGATGCTATTTGCTTCCAAATGAGATACTTAGTGACTTGGAGTGGAGCCACTACACCTGATGGATTCTCTTTTGTCCTTTCGGTTGAGGTCATAAGTAACATAACATCTCTATCTTTCTTATTCAATTTTGTTGATCTTTTTTTAAGACTACAGGTTCTTAGTCTCCTAAGTTTGTGAAAATATGTCTATACATATTTTTAAAATAAACCCAGCTCTCAAGCTTCATTTCCCTTCATTTTTATTCTTTCTATAAGTTTTTTTGGTACTAATCAAGAAACCAACCCTGAAATTTGGTATGTAAATTCTTGATAGTTCAAAGAAAAAAATAGAATACCCTTTGCAACTTAAAGTCTTTAAAAATTACTTTTTAATCAGTGTGCATTAATTGCATGAATTAATGTGTTTCTTTTGAACATCCTACTATATATAAGATAGTACATATAGAATGTACTATTTTATACATTGATCATATGTTCCCTCCCTTCTATACTTTTTCAGTGGAGGCTCTGCTTTTATTTATCTTTTGATATAATTTTATTTTTAAAATTTAAACCTAATTATATCATGTTATCTCTTTCCTTTCTTCCCTCCTACTCCTTTAAGTGTTTCTCCCTTTTTCCCTCTCAAATTCATGGTCTCATTCTCCTCTCTCTCTCTCTCTCTCTCTCATATATATATATATATTCAGCAAGATACATATATATATATGTGTGTGTGTGTGTGTGTGTGTGTGTGTGTGGGGTGTGTGTGTGTGTGTGTGTGTGTGTGTATGTATCTTGCTGAATTTGTTTAGTGTTCCTTGTATGCATATGGTTTCAATGACGATCAGTTGTTATTGGATAAACAATTAGGGGCTCATCTCTGGGGAAGATAGTTCTCCAATTCTCAACACTCCTTGGTTGCTTGTAGTTCTTTGTCTAGAAGCAGGTCTCAGGAGATTTCCCACTTCCATGTTAGCAGTCTATTGGTGTTGTCCTTGTTTAGGTCAGCTTGACAGCCATATTGTTCACATATGTGAGTGAGATTTCCCACAATTTTTAGGAGATACAATAACACAGCAGATTTCCTGGTCCCTAGCTTTTACAATCTTTCTACCCTTTGTTCCCCTTAGGGTCTGAGACTATAAACCAATTACAAAATATATCACATGCTCAGACTTTAATGAGCATAAACTCTACTTTAAAATTCAAAATAAGCACATTTAGAACAAGCCTTATGCGTTTTCTAGTGTATGAGACATATTACCTGTTTGCCCTCATTCCTGCTTGGCAAGTTTATGCCTTCACTGCTATTAGAGCCTATTTCCTTGGGATTCTGGCATAAACAAAGACCAGCTGCGTTATCAAGTCTCATGGATCAAACAGCACTTGAATTCTTGGACTTTTTGTCAGAGACAGCCACTGTTGGAATAGTTGAACCACTGACTGCAATCCACTCTAATAAATTATATATACAGTCTATCTGTTCTTTCTCTCTGGATAACTCTGAAAAGTAGGCATACCTATACACTCTTATACACATACTTATAGATTACATTTTTATTGATTTAATAACTAGAGTCTTTAGACAGTTAAAAGTGTCTCTACTATTTTTATTATATATACTCAGTATATATAAGCTCTCCATATACATATAACCATATATACATATGTATTATATGTATCTCTCTATATATATCCTGTTTTTTCTCTAGAGAACCCGACTAATACATGTATCTCCACACCCATACACACACAGAATTGTAAATGTTTATAGTTTCTTTTATCAATTTAATAGCTAGAGCCTGGCGACTCATCAGTTAAGTGTGTCCTAAATTTTTCATTATTTTGGTGCAAATGTTTCTTGTGTTTCACTTTTATGAATGGTGTTTACTTTCATTTTAAAGTATGTTCTTTATCATATATGGTAATTTCTGTTCTTATTTTTTGTAAGGGGATGCTTTTGTTTTGAAAACAATAAAGAGTATCCAAATGTACCTTGAATATTGGTGCTCATTCATATACCAGCCTTGGATTTTACTCCACTGGTTTAATGTTCCATTTAAATAAAATCTTATAGAGAATAGTTCAGTATCTACCTGTGGTATTGTTCTTCTTGCTACAATCCAGAGGAAGATATCTGTATGTCTTCCTCACCCCATTTTAATAAGCTTGTGTAAGACTGTGTTGTTAATATAAATGTCTCTCTGGTTTTGCAAATATGCACCTTCGTCAACGGATGTACCATCTGAAGCTTATTTTTTTCACTCATTCTGTTTTGGGGGAGCCAAATTATGTTATAGAACTGAGAGAGCTACACGATTTTAAAAGTTATACAGGATTCCAGTATTTGAAAATACCAAGTGTTATTCAATCTCCTCTTGATTTAATTTTTCCTATATTAAATAATTTCGCATTGGAAACTCTTGGACTTGCCTGTTCGTATATTGTATAAAAATTTCCTTAGTATGTATGCCCAGGAGTAGAACTTCTCAGTCATGTAATACAGAGGTTATCCAGTCTTTTTGATATTGCCAAATTGTTCTTCAAAATAATTCAACCAATTTAAACGCCCACTAGGAGTTCATGAAACTTCAGTTTTCTGACATCCTGTCTGAAGCAAATAGGTTAAATAGTTAGCTGCTCTGAGGTGGGAGGTGACATTACTAGTTTGTTAAATCATAGGTCCTTAAGAGGTTTATTTTAGAGTGAGAGATACTTTTGCTTTTCAATGTCTTTCTTGAATACATTATGTTTTCATCATTCTTTCTGTTAGTTATATTAATTGGCTTAAATTAATGAATTAAAAATTGCCCTTACTAATGTTTTTGAGTTCCTCATAGCTAAGACTTCTCTGTATTTTTTTCTTTAAGCTTATTTCTTGGGTTTTGGTATCAGTTCTATGATTTCCTCATAAAGCATAAGAAAACTGGCCGGGTGATGGTGGTGCATGTCTTTCATCCCAGCCCTTGGGAGGCAGAGGCAGGCAGATCTCAGAGAGTTCAAGGCCAGTCTGGTCTAAAAAGGGAGTTTCAGAACAGCTAGGGCTGTTACACAGAGTAACCTTACCTTGAAACAATGCCCCCAAAAGAAAAGAGGAAGAAAACTTACCTAGTGTTAAACGTTGTCCAAGAGATAATCTCTTTCAAGAGGTTACATTTCCCATTTGAGCCAGCTGACTTAGACTTTAGGGATCTTAGCTAGCAAGGTGGAGAGAAAAGGAAGTAGCAATCTCCTTCCTGGTTGTTTCATCAAATCTTTTTACTTTTGTCAGCCTTCTATGGGGCTCACTAGCCTTTCCAGCTGTTCCTCTCAGTGGAAGTCAGATACATTCACGGCCATCCATGATACAAGATGGTAATAACTTGACAGAAGGAGAGTCCAGCTGACATGTGAACCAAGGATCTGGACCAATAGGAAGGAGCGTGAGTGCCCGGCGGGCACCTAGAAAACTGCTCTGCCTTATTAGTCATGAGGAAATGCCAATCAAAAGCACAGTGAGTTATCACTTCACACCCAGGATGGCTGCAATCACAGAGACACGGTCACTGCTGCCTAGGTTTGGAGAAGTTGCCCCCCCCCCAATACTCTCCTGGTAGGAATGTGCAATGTTATGTGGTCGGTTTGGAAAATCATTACTATATATACCCTAGTAACTCCACGTATAGATATTGTTTGAGTAGAAGCGTCATCCTTGCCTCTGTCATTCATATGCCCAAGGAGTCTGGAATATTTGGGTGTAAGATCCATCCCAAGGCCCCTTCTGTTGGGAGTTGTCTCAGTCCAGACTCCACCTCTCAGAAAGCCTGTCAAAGGATGACCTCTCCCCAGAGATGCTCAAGACCACTCCCACAGGGTATTTAAATTGTACTCCAGAGAACAAACACATGGTTTTCTGGTCTTTCTTCCCAGTCTCTTCTCTGGGGGGGTGAGGTGGGGCAGGTATCCATTAATCCTTGGCTATTTCTAATTTGGTTTGATTTGGTCTAATTTGGATTATTGCATCAGTGGAGAGGTTTATCGGGGTGCAGAAACTTTTCAGATATATCTCACAAAGAAACACCGCCTCACACCAAAAAACCTGAACACAAATGCCTATCGTTTTATTATTTACAAAAGGTCAAAAATGAAAACAACCCGAATGCACTGCTCACTGAATAAATAATTCAATATGGTATGGTCAGATAAAGGACTGTTAGTCATCCATGAAAGTAAATGAAATACTGATTTGTGGTACAGAGTGGATGAGGGTTATGTAAAGTGACAGAAGCCCCTCTACACACATGTCATATGACTCACATCAAATGTTCAGAATGACATATCCACTGTGGTTTCCAAGGAGTGACTTCTAATGCCATGGACATTTTTGGGGGAGTGGGTGAAGAAAATATTTTAGAATTAAATAAGGATGGCTATGCAACTCTACAAAGACACTATAAATCATTAAATTTTACTCTTTAAAATGGTAAGTTTTATGGAATTATAAATATGTAAGCATTCAGATATCAGTATATGCTAACCAATTAGCATTGTATACTAACCTTACTGTTATAAGCATGACAGTAACATTGAGAACATATTGTTACATTGCTGGGAGTAGCATCTGAAGTCAACTGTTTCAAACTTGATTCATCGCCAGTGCTCTGGGATCTTTGCTTGAGTTTGATACTTCCTTAAACTGGGGCTTAAAATTTTGACTGGCTTCAATACCTAGGAAAAGCTGCATTTTACTAACCTGAATTTTCATCCTTTACCTGGTCTTCATTGATTCTTTTTTTTTTTAATTTTTTCTTTTACTATTTTATTTTTAAACTTCTTGTTGCATGCAATATTTGAGATTAAAGTATCGTAATTGCCAATGGTACGTCCTTATATTATCATTGTATGTAGGTATATGTATAGACCTTCATTGATTCTTATGCTGATATAATTAATAAGAGAAAGAAGGAAGTCTCTTGGCCCTCTTCACCATTTCTGCCTTCACAGAGTTACAAATGCTCCTAGTGCCTTCTGTGTCCCTTCCCCAAAGGTTAATGTGGGGATGGCCTTACCTCCTTGTTTTACCTCTTCCTCTCTAGGTGTTTACAGTTAAACAAACAAACAAACAAACAGACAACTGCAGACAGCTACACTGGTTGTGAAAGGCACACAGTGGTACAGAGTGCCCTCCAGCACTGAGAATGACTTGATCATGGCAAGGCAGGTGGGTTGGTTTATTTCTCGTGATGCATCATATTTTGATCGAGATTGTAAAGCTCATATAATGTCTGGTCAGAGAGTGAGATCTTTCTTCTTTAGTGTTTTGGTTGGAATGTGCTCATCGTGTAAAGTGAAGGCTTTCCTAATGATATTTTTATTCATGCATATGTACTTTGATCACATTCAGCCCCATTACTCTTTCCTGTCTTGAAATTACCTGGTGTGAGTGAGAAGGAACCACAAAACATGCAACAAACCTGCTTATGAGTTTATTAGAGGGGGTGTGTCCAGGCCTGGGGAATCCATGTGGAGAGAGAGGAGAGAGAGAGAGAGAGAGAGAGAGAGAGAATGTGCATCCAGCTTTTTAAAAACTGCCTAGCGCATGTGCAGAGGGGGTTGATGTGATGACATCATATGCACATGACAGGGCTCACACATGTATGCAATGGCTTAGCTGAGTCCTATGTTGATCATGTGGGGGCCCTTTAACATCCTGGGGGGCCATTAAGCACTTCTGCCTAAGGGCTTGTCTGTAACTGCATGACCCCTAGAACCCAGAAGTAATGATTTCAGCCACATAAGGCTGATACTTCCAGGTCATCTGAATGTCGTATCTGCCATCTGCCATCTATCCATCTCTCCATATCTATCTATCTATCTATCTATCTATCTATCTATCTATCTATCTATCATCTATCTATCATCTATCTATCTATCTATCTATCTATCTATCTATCTATCTATCTATCTATCTATCTAGAAGCTTCACTCCAACCCCTGGCATCCATTTACCCAAAGAGTCTGGAAAGTTCAGCTCCACCCTAAGCCCCCTCCCATGGTGTTGCTTCAGCCCAGACTTCATCTGGGAGAAAACCCAATGATTCCACCTCCAGAGGGCATTAAAAAGTCCCAGCCTCATGAGTTTCTCTTGTGGTCTCCTCAACTGCCCCAGGAATGCTTTGCTCAGAATAAACCTGGATTTGTTAATTCGATTTGATTAGCTTTGTTACATCAGCGGCTGTGGATTCCCCATTAACCAGGAAATCAACTTAACATCTATCTATCTATCTATCTATCTATCTATCTATCTATCTATCTATCTTTCTTTCTTTCTTTCTTTCTATCTATCTATCTATCTATCTATCTATCTATCTATCTAAAATGATTCTGAATATAAGAGAAAATGTGCTTTTCTCTTTCTGGGTCTGTCTTGTTTTATTTAATATAATGATCTTTAGTTCTATTTATTTTCTCCAAATGACTCAATTCCTTTCTCTTTTGCTGCACATGTGCTCCTTAAATAAAGCTTTCATACCTGCTTATATAGAGAATAGGAATCTGGGCCATTAATCTGATCCTTACCTATGCCAGGGTAGCCTTTGTCTCTACCTGTACTGATCTGTTATTGATACAAAGCCGATGTTTGGGCAACATCTAGAGACTGATGGCCTGAGTTTGAATCCCACATCCCAGCCATGTCTCACGTTCCCCATCTATGAAATGAGGCTGATAGGGGCTACAACTTTCTAGGGGTTACTATAAGGATTAACAACAACACACTAATATCACATGTGTGTATGTATACAGAGAGACAGCGTGAAAGCAAGCAAGAGTGGATAAGCCAATAAGGGGCAGAAAGTGTGTGTGTGTGTGTGTGTGTGTGTGTGTGTGTGAGAGAGAGAGAGAGAGAGAGAGAGAATCTAAAGCAGTCCCATATAGGTCTTGCTGCTAAACTGCTCATAGCGCTGAAGACAGAATTTGGGTACCAACCTTTCTGGGATAGGCCTGACTTTCTTCAGCTGATCCCCTTTACTCAGACCTGTTAACTGGCAGTTGCTTTGGCTTAATTGGTACTCAGAGGCAAATCATTCCTTCCTTAATCTTCCCATGGCTTCTGCTGACCTAGATTTCTTGTTTCTACAATTCCTCTTCCAGCTTTTCCAGCAGTGAGGCCACATAGCAAGGCTGAGTAGGGTGTGGTTTAAGGAGGCAGCTGTAACATCTCAAAACCTCCTTAATCCACAAAGAAGTTCCTGACTGCTCTGATTATCTCCAGATCTCCCGCCACAGGGGGCAGATGGAGGCTCAGCTTTCCCATTTCCACTCCAAGGCCTCCTAGCTGGGCCTCCTGCTTTCTTTGCCGTGTAAGGAGGGCAGCTCCAGGTGAACACATGAGGAAGCCTCTTTTCAGTTTTACTTGCCTTGTTTCCTCTGTGTTGCCAAACAGGCCAGAGATGAGTCATCCATTCATTCATTGGTACATTCATTCATTTAGGAAGTCTTCACTGAGAGCCTCCCGCATGTATACTGTCCTTGGCTCAGAGCTGAGAGTGGATTCAGTGGAGAACCAGGGTTCCTTCCCTCGCTGGATGAGGTTGACTGTCACACTGGACTTTGAAGCAAGCAGCAAAGGTACTCAAATATCTTTCCAGAGTTACCTGGTAAGTAAGAGCGTTTAAGGGATTCAGAAGGAGGAAGACCCTGGGAGGGCACTGGGGGTAGGGGTCAGATAATGTCTCCTATTGCCTGTGCTTTTTGCAGGGCCTTGGGAAAGCTCCAAGGGGAGTGGTAGTCCAGGAGGGTGTGGTCGAGTTTTAAATGTTCTCATAGCCATGTTAAAGAAATGAAAAAAAATAGCAAGTGAAATTAATATTACTTTAATTTAACCTCATGCATCCAAAAATGAACACCTTTTCATACTAACGTTATTCCAATTTGGATGCTAATTTGTCCCCTGCAGTCGAAAATTGGATGGTTTAACCAGATTTGCATCCCAAGTTGTTTCAAACACAATTAGAAATGTTTCAGGGACAGCACTACCAGTTTTGAGAAATTAAAATGCAATATAATAAAAATGGACTCACTTGGTTTCATTGGCTCCATGTCAGACATACCATAGTTACCAGTTATTTGTGTCTACTGTAAGCAACGCAGCAGGTCTGCAGTTTCCAAGAAGTATCTAGGCTGAAGATTCTTCCAAGTATTACATGGAATTTGGCATCAAGAAAGTGAGTGAGATCACATAGGCATCTACGCACCTCACTATGGGCATTTCTGAGGCTTTGGCCACTGCTTTGAAAGGGCCATCTTAGACTTGAGCGTATAGTTAGAACATTGCCTGCCACTATTTGGGATCCGACAATAACACATGAAGGTCTCTTGATGTTGCCCAAGCATTCGAAGCACTCCTGATCCCCCTGGGGTGTGGTCTGGATTCATTTGGCCCAAGCCCTGGCAAAGGCCACAGTCCTCAGAGGCTCCTTTAGCTCAGATACATCCTTCTTGGGCCTCTAGAGTGGGCATGGCCCTGTTTCCACTCTAGTTAGTGATTTAGACACACAAACTCTCCACTGCTTGCTGCAAAAGCTCTGCTCATCCCAGGCCTTGCTGTTAAATGAGCTGTGGCATGAAATCTTTTCATCTCAACAAGAGCAAGGGTCCTAACAAAAAAATTCATATACACACCATTACCTATCTCTTGTGACAGCTGATTTTGCCCTGAACGTTTGTTTTTTTTTCTTTGATTTTTGGCAGATTCATACATATATAGAATGTATTGTGATTTTATTCATTTCTACAACCCTCTATTGTCCTTCTTTTTCTCTAAACTATTTCTTTCTACTTTGTGTTCCAGAGATTATATGATTAGAGAAAATTACATACACACACACCCCTCCAGCAGCTACTGACAGTAACTAGTTTATGAGGAAGAGGTGGGAACTCATGGTCAAGTCTTGTATCTATGATGTGAAGTTTGAGGGTCCTGCCTTTTGCATGTATCCTTAACTGCTGTGTTTCTATGCATTCAGTGTCATCTCACGACAACAGCGTTTTACAACAGTCTTTCCTACAGTACAGCTCTTAAATTCTTCCCACTCTCTCTTCTATGATGCTGGGGCTAGGTATGGTATAGGTGTCCCATTTAACACTGAACACTCATTAGCCACTTATTCTCAACACACTGATCAGAGATGAGTCTCTGCACTAACTGTCATTCTCTGCAAAAGGAACCTTTTCTCTCCCAGGCTGAGAGCCACCAGTCTATGGGAATCAATATAAATATTAGGAGGCAGTTTGACATGTTTGTATAGGAAAACAATGGTAGCATATATTATCCCTCCCCAACCCTATGATTTTGACCAAGTTTATAGAATCAGTTGTGAATTCCCACCCATAGAATATATCTCAAATCCAATCACAAATCAGTTGGTTAACCCCATAAGCCTTTCATTTTTTTTTTAATGTTATGCTATGATACGGTTTGTCATTATGTTCACTAAAGTGACTGCTCACAGAGAATGGTCAGTTTACATTTGTTTAAAGGCTGCCTTTGCTTCCTATTTCCTAATAAACCCTGTCTTTCTGAGGGCCACTGAACTGATAGATCTCGTGCCTAGTCCATCCAGGCTGCAGACAGATGTGGAGCTCATGTGGTGGCTGGAACTTACCAAAACTTCCCCTCTTGTGAATCCAGGCAGCCCATTTAATACCATAGCAAGGTTTGATTTGAGAGTATTCAAGGACAAAGATATTTCCACAGTGACTTCTTATGACTGAGTTCTGGGAGTTAAGGGTCTTGGAGGTCTCCCTTAGAATTTAGAATGCCTTGTTTTGGGAAATTTAATCTAAATTCTAAGCAGCATCAGAAAGCAAACATTTGGGGATGGTGACATGACTCAGTAGGTACAATTGATTGCAGCTAAGGCTGAAGACAGGATTTTAATACCTAAAATTAAAATCTGCATGGTAGAGAGAGAAGCAGCTCTTCTAAGTTGTCCTCTGTTACCACATGCACACAATGGCACATGTCATCTGCTGCCCCCATAAGTGAACTAATTAAATGTAAAACAAAAAAGTAGCCCTGACTGTCCTGGAGGAACTTACTGTATAGACCAGATTGGCCTTGAACTCACAGAGATCCACCTACCTCTGACTCCGTAGTGATGGCATTAAAGGATTGTGCCACCATGCCTCGTTTTATTCTTCAACACAGCACCTATCATTGCTGTGCTGAAACACCTTGACCAAAAGAAATTTGGGAAGAAAAGAGTTTATTTGGCTTATACTTTCACAGCACTGTTCATTATCTAAGGAAGTCAGGACAGGAACTCGAACAGGGCAGGAACATGGAGGGGTGCTGCTTACTGACCTGCTCCTTATGGCTTCTTCAGCCTGCTTTCTTATAGGACCTAGGACCAACCAGCCCAGGATAGTACCACTTATAATGGGATGGTACCTCCCACATCAATCACTTGCTACAGGTGGTGAGGGGTGATGGTGAGGCCTCTTTCTTATATCACATGGCAGGCGTGTCCTGCTTTCCATTTTGCTGCCTTTAGGGCAAGCTTGCCCTTGCCCCTGGGAACAGTGTCAGATCTATTCTGCTGTTCAGGTGAGCTGTAGGACCCTCTCTTCTGAGTGCCTCAGTCAGCGAGGGGCAGGATCAGTTCTCCCTAGTGTTGTAGCAGTGCGGGGGTCAGGGCCAACTCTGCACAACCCTTTCTCCTTGGCCTTAGGTGGTCATAAACCCAAACATGGGCCCTGTCTGCAGCCCAGGCCTAGACATGGCCCTGGGTGACAACCGTGCCATCCACATTAGCCTGTTCCCTACCCTTTCACCTTCTCAGATATGCCTCTGTCCACAGACATGGCAACTTCTATAAAGGAAAGCATTTCATTGGGACTGGCTTATGGTTTCAGAGATTTAGTCCATTGTCTTCATGGCAGGAAGCGTGGTGACAAGCAGGCAGACATGATGCTGGGGAAGTGGAGAGCACTTCATCCAGATTTGCAGGCAGCAGGAAGAATAGAATCACTGGGCCCCACTTGGGTTTCTGAACACCCTCTCCCCCCCCCATACATTTCGTCCAATGATCCCACACCACCCGAACAAGGCTTAATCCCTCTCAAGTAGCACCCTTCCCTAATGACCAAGCATTCAAGCATATGAGCCTACATAGACCATTCCTGTCCTAACCACCATAATCATAGTTTACATTATTAGAGAATTCATTCATTCATTCATTCATTCATTCATTCGTATATTCTTTCATTCATATGCTTTGCATCTCCTAGGCTATCATTTATGTAAGGATTTTTATATACATCAGGCACTTTCTCAATTATTTTAATCAGTTCATTTAATTCTTTCAATACCTAATTAATCTGACACTACAAGAAATGAATCAACTGGCTTACCATTATATAGCTTTTAAACGATAGACTCAGAACTGAACCAGGATATCTGATTCCAGATCCCTGTGACTTCACTGTTAGATTTACAAATGTGGGTCCTGGAAGACACTCAGTAACTATTCAATTAAAAAGACATAATTCAGAGAGTGCAGAGGGCTATTAGACAATGAGACTGGACAGCTAGGCAGTCAGGGTAGGGTAAGGGTTACTTTCCCTAGGATTGCCAGGTTCTGCTACGTAAGCCACAGATGAACCGTGATATAAATGATAACGAGAAACAAGGCAGAGAAGAAGATCTGAGGAAGGAATGTTTCCAGTGAGAGAGCCAGCTAAAAGAAGTTCTGAAGGTGGACCTAGTATCAGAGTTGATGTCTTAGATCCCCTAGACTAGCAAGTTGCCACCCCCGAGCTCTTGTGAGCGTTGCCTGCTCTCTGTTCATGACAGCAATTGCCTCCACTGGAGGAGACGGCCTGAGACTAAATCCACTGTCAGGGAGGAACCATAGCCAAAGAGTGATTGGTATAATATGCCAGTCTCTTGCTTCAAGTAGGTCGTGGAACTACAAGGTTGAGCACGATCTTTAATAGGAACTTTTCCGGATGTCTCTTCTTTTTCCCATCTGTCTCCCTAACTATGTCACACATTTGTTCTGTAAGCCTTCTTCCAACAAACTGCACACACAGAAGAATCCCCAAATGCTGATATCATGAAGAAACAACACAAGGGCCATTAACGTAGCTAAAGCAGAATGGGTAAAATAGTGGCATGTGATAAGGATAAATGGAGGAGACAGGAACAGCCTAAAGACAATTCTGTGTGCTTTCCTCCCAAAGCCTTGGGAACTCTTTGGAGGATGGTTTAGACACAAAAATGCTTTCTGCAGCTGCAACGTGAAGAACAGACTGTAAGGACAAGAAAGGTGAGGGCGAGAACCCACTGGTCATCAACTTTCACATTCCTGCCTTGAATTAAAATAGCCCTGGAGGTAGAGGGGAGCAGAAGCTAGATTGGCCACATATGGCGGAGGTGGAGTCGGGAGGTCCTGATAAATTGTTAAGGTGTGGCTAAGAAATTCAGGATTAGCAGGTAGTCAGACAAATGGCTCAATTGGATGAGTAATGCTTGCTTTCCTTTGTGTCCTGGGAGTTTCTCAGACCCATGCTATGTTCTTCAGTCCAGTGTCTGTATTGGCAGCTTGAAATGAGTGCCGTTTGATTGGAAATGACACACAGTAGTCATTAGAGGAAAGCAATGACAGCATCTGATTGTGTAGACTCGGGTCCCTTTACTACTTTTGCCTCTTAGATTTATCTCTCTAACAGCTGAGGTGTGGCTTTGATTAGGTACTCCATTTAATCCCGGAGAAGGCAACTCCACAGCGCCCCATACTCTTTTGGCAGGCTATGCTGTGCGTGGCTTCTTTCCACAGTAGTACCTTGATTAAACCAAGGCCATGGCGCTGCACCACATCAAGGGGAGCAGAACTCAGTTTACCTGTTGCTCCCAAAGCCAGGCGGATGTGAGGGGGCAAACAGCGTGGAGTGACAGTGTCAGAGGGATTATTCTGCCTTTCAGGAGGCCTGCTGGAGTATGGAACAGATTAGGCTACCCGGAAGCTGCGAATGCTGCAGGTCATGCTGAGAAGGTGGTGAGCATCCCAAGGGGACAGGCCTCCCTGATTTCTGGGCGAGGTTTGGAATGAGCTGGAGGCTCTCTGAATGGGAATCTAGGCTCCTGGTGGAGGAAGAGATCTTTCCTTAATTCTCCTTTGTTCAAGAAATTTATTTTTCCCTCTGGTGGGAGGGAAGGACACGTAGATGGCCAACATTTTATTAACTCTTCCTAACTTTCCTAACGTGGGGAGGGAAATAGCCACACCACAGTCTTAAGGTAGTGTATCATTCACAGATCTCTCAGGGACTTGGAGAGGCATGATTAGGAAAGCAGATGCAGGCATTCAAACTAAGGAAAGTAATTCTGAATCATAGGGAGATAATTAACAGACACAAATAATTGGAGGGACCGAATCCACATGTGCCTTTTAATTGATGGAAGGAAAGCATTTACAGTGTGAACAATAAGTGGAAAAGAGGTCACAGCTTTCCTTGATCCACACTGCCCAAGCCAGACACCCCATCACTTCCTGTTTCATACAACACCATTGTGCCTTGACTTGAAGCCAAAGTAAGTAATTAGTTTTATATCTTTAGGTGTGCAAGCAATGTTTATCTAATTTTAGGAAGTATCACTCTCTATTATCAATATCACGCACAGTGTAGTTTTTAAGAGGACCAAGAGGCACACATACAATGCCCAACACAGAACTAGGGCATCTTTGCTACTCTGAGTCAGCAAAAGATGACCGTCCCCTGCCTCCTGCTTTTGCTCCAAGCAGGTGAAGCTTTGTCTATGGACTTGGTGAGCCAGTGCCTGTCCCCTGCTAGAATCATATTAGAAACTCCCCCAAAGCCACACATCAAGGTGCCTTGTGTCAAAGTCATTCTAATTCTATTAGTTAGATGTAGGGGAACCAGTGTGCCACACCCATAAAGAGGCCAGAAGCTGTCAGGCTGAGGGACTTAGCAGGTGTTAGAGATGTGGTCTTGAATTTAGGGGTGATGTTAGAAGTAAAAAATAGCCAGGGGAAGGGCAGTGAGGGTAGGAGCCAGTGAGCCGAGCCATGGAATAGCAAGAGCAAGGAGAACAGAGGGCAGGCCAGTGTGGTATTGTGGGGATACATTTTATTGGGTTACAGACAAAGAATAGGGGAAACACTACAGGACACTTGAAATGAATAGCAAGTAGGGGAGGTTGAAGGGAAACTAGCATCCCTGAAGAGGAAGAGAAGGCCTCATCTTGAGACAGGAGTGCTTCTGAGAGGGCGGACCTCCTAGGGCTTTGGTTTGCTCAGCTTTTGAAAGGAATTTTGTACATTGTGGGAAAAAAGATTTGGATTTTAATGGGTGTGGTAGTATAATTTTAAAATTTCAATATTGGTGCAGGGGAAGGGCTGAAACAGGAGGATTTCAGGTTCCAGGCACGCCTGAGCTACATGGTATGCCTCCCAAAACAATAATAAAATAAGAGAAACAACAAAAAATAATTAGAGAAAACCAATCTAGAATCAAAAGAATAAAACCAACCAACTGTTCAAACAAATAAAAATCCAGCAACCCAGTGTCATTCTTCTGCACGTATTTATTCAACTATCCTTAGCCATTGTTGATAACCAATTAGTTGAAATGTATGGATTCATTTCTGGGCTCTTTTGTTTCATTGGTTAATGTGAGAGGCTTGCACACTGTAACTAGACATTCATGTAAGCATTACAGAAAAGAAACTTAGGGAACTATGCCGAGTGCCGGTGGATTGAAGCGATTAACATGGTTAAAATGTCCGTAGTATCAAAAGTGACTCACAGAATTAGTGCAGTCCCTATCAACATTCCAGGCAGCTTTCACAGAAAGAAGGTAAGATGTGGTTCTGAAGTTCACAGAACCATGACCTGTCTGATTATCTTAGACAATCCAGATAGAAGGAACCAAGCTGAAGGCATCTCATAAAAGAGCCACAGTGTATCTACAAGTAGTAGTCACCAAAAGAATTTTTATTCTAAAGTTTATTTTATTTTATTTTTTTAAACTTTTGAGACAGAGCCTTATTATACCACACAGGCTGCCTTCAACCTCACATGATAACCAAAACTGGCCTTGACCTTGCAATATCCTGGCCTTCTGGGATGATAGGTGTGCACCAGTAGATCTGACCTCTGAAAAGACAGTTTTGTGTAACAGAAGAGAGAATGCAGCAAGGTGCAGGAGACCAAGAAACAGGTTTCACATTGATCTGGTGCCTTCCACATTTAGTGATGAATTTGGTATCTGGCGATGATTGATTTGTCAACAGCATGCAGAGAGGAGACAGAGACTATGAAGAGGCTAGCAGAAAAGAATAAGCTAACATGGAGTGTAGCTGAACAGGGACATGGCTGGTGGGAGTATGTTTGTTTATCTTTGAGTGAGAAGATTGGAGCCCATGATGTTGAACTGTACAAGTCACCAGCAGAGACAAAAGAGAGACTATGGTCTCTGAAGGGAAGCCCAGCATGGTGGGAGGCAGGTGAAGGGGTTAACCTGTCCATGTGGCAGGGAACATTTCTTCCAAGATGAGAGGGAAGGAGGAAAGTTTGGGTGATGATCCAAAGAAAACTGCAGGAGCTTGGGAGGAAACTGTGGGAGTTCTCATCAGATGTTCTCAATTTTCCCAGGGAAGTAGGTGGAGAGGTCATTCCTCGGAGCAGAGAGGCAGGGAAGAAAACAGTTGGAGGAGAATGAAGGCAATGGAGAAGGCTGTGGCGTGAATTCCAGGGCAGAGAATAAAGGCCCGGGGAGTTGATAAAGGGGCTGTGGCAGGCACCCAGTCCTCTGACTTCCAAGGTTCACTTTGCACGCTCACCCTACCCAGCCCCTTTGGCTGTGCTGCAGGCAATGAGCAAGAGCACATTACAAGCTGAGAGGCCATAGAAAGGCCTGGAAGGCAGCACAGGGGTAAAATGAATTGCTTTGAAATAGCCAGTGAACACGACATTGCAGTTGCCAGGGCTCAATAGGAGAATAGAGGAGGTTGGTTGAATAGTCAGCGGTCAAGTGAATCTCTCTGGGACACATCTTTAGTGTTTTAGAGGAATGGGGGAACACAATTATGTATTGGACTATCCTGATTCCTCTTGTGGCTTCTGTGAACCTTAGCCCAAAGCTGGTTTATAGCCCCATCCAGCTTCTTAACTCTAATCAATGGGTGTGTGTGTGTGTGTGTGTGTGTGTGTGCGTGTGTGTAATCTTTCAGGTGTCTGATGAGATGTTTCTATACTAATAAGTATATGATTCATGTCATCCCTAAAGGAGAATGAAAGCTCCATTTAATCTTAAAATTGTAATACCCTTTTTAATCCATGATCATCGTCTTTGGTTTTTAGAGAGGTCTTTATATTTTCCAGTTTGGGAGAAGACTGTCCATGCCTGGAAACCCAATCTTCCTCCAGTTACACACCAAAAACAGTGGTGTCCATGGGGATTGGAGAGTTTCTTAGTTGGTTAGCTTCTATGTGCTGCAGAGACCTGAAGTGAGTTTTAAAATAAACAGTGATGTTTAGTTTGCTAACTGGGCTGAAGAAGGAAATCAGGACTGGCAACACCATTTGTAGAGGATAGTATGAATGGGGACCATGGGGGTTATTGCTCCAATATTCCTAGTGCTTTCAGGATGCTGAGAAGAGTCAGTCAGGTCAATGTGCCTCTGTGTGATGGGTAAGCACCCTGGGACCAGGGGGGCAGGAGATTGGAGTGACTTGGCATGTGGGCAAGGTCTCGAGTCCAGGCTGCATCCCATGGGAATTCCATGTAAGCTCTCAGATAAGAATTTTTGTTGCTGTTTTGTGACATTCACTTATGTATCCCAGAATGCCCTCAAACTCATGATCCCTCTGCTTCAGCCCCCTCCTTTCTGGGGTTACAGGCATATATCAATATGTCTGAACTTAGGAAACTTTAAACTTTTGCCCCAAAGTTACTTCTCTCAAAATTTCCTATGGAATATGTATTCTTGGTTTCAAACAAAAGTTTGGAAGAGAAGGAAGGCTGTTCATTCAAATCAGGAGATAATCCCCGTTAACCATTGGACATAAGTTCCAACCAAAGGTAAACATGTATTCAACTTGCCATCTTATTTACTGTAGAGAGTCCTCCCCTCATCTACTCTGTGAAGGAGGGGGTTGGTCCTGAGCCTTGGCAATGAAGTATTTACTTCAGTGATTAGCTGTCTGACAGATGCTATCTAACTTATAAAGTTTAGGGTGGAGAGAGAATGCTCCACCCATGAAGAGATTTTCATAATTTCCCTAGGAAATCTATTAGGAGTGTGTGGTGGGGATTTGAGATTCAAGAAAGGTATCTGGCGTTTATAACACCCAGAGCTTGCTAAAGACAAAGAGAAAGGAGCCCTACAAGTTCAGAGAGAGAGAGAGAGAGGAAATGGTCCAAGTCAAAAGGAGTGAGATTGGAAAGGGTCCAGTCACAGGACACGGCAGAGAGGGGCTAAAAGAATACAGCTCAGTCAGTGATGTCTCCTGTTTCCTGTGAGATGTATCAGGTCCAGTCATGAGCAGAAGAGACCCAGGACTGCTGGTTACCAGCCTTAGAATGGAAAAAGGATGCCTGGAGGAGGCTGAAAGAAGGTCCTGTGGAAAGGACCGTAAACAGCTCTAAGTTCAGCCACCATGCATTTCCTATTTTCAAAGTCTGCGCATTTTCTATTTTCTGTTTTGAAGGACAAAGTGTTCATTCCAGAATTGTTCCATGCTATGGCTTATGACAGGCAGCATTATAATGCACTCTTGTTTTCAGTATTAAGCATAATTTGGCTTCAATACGATAGTGAACTTTGAGGCTAAATCACTTGATCTGCAGCCAAATTAAGAATACGTCTTGAGAATGCTCATTTTGACATCATTCCTGGTTGACCTAGAGGAAACCAATGCTCTGACCTCCATTCTGATTTCTCCTTTCCTTGTGTTTCCCACCAATGGAATCATAATGTACGTGTTCTTTTTTTTTTTTTTGTGACTAGCCTTTTCTGTTTATCCATATCTTCGGAGATTTATCTATGTTTTGTGTACAATTATAGTTTATTCTTCTGTATCACTGAGAACTTTTCTCTTGCTTGACTGGGCCATGGTTTGGTTTTCTATTCTCCTGGCCGACATCTGGGTTATTCCCATTTTGGGGGTATTATGACTAAAGCTACTTTCTTCCATATGCCTTTGTTTGTTTGCTTAGAATCCAACTGGACTTTATTAGACATGAAATAGAATATGACTGCAGAAACAGCAGACTGAAAAATAAAGCAGAAAAGATGTCAACTTATTTATAATTTGTGACAGGAAGATAAGTCACCAAATGAGCAATGAGACAGTTAAGTTTGATGATGACTTCTTTGTCCCTACTTTTCTGGCGTTCTCATTCTACATGGCCCAGTATGTGGACCTGGTGTGTTCTGAGTATGCAAGGGACATAGGGAAGTAAGAAACATGGTTCAGACCCCTTCAAGACTGAAATGGGTGTTAGGTTAGCTTGACATTCTATGCCAAGACCCAAACCGTAGCTTCAGCGGATAACCCTGTTAACATCCACCGCCACCCAGGTTGGGAGGGTTAGAGCAATCACTTCTCCGCAAGCACTACCTTAGTCTTTCCCATGAGTGTTGTGGTAAATTCATCCTTCCAGATGTCCGAACTGCAGAAATCCCTGACTCATCCCATCCCCTCACCTCACTTTCTATCTATGAGCAAATCCAGGGGAACACATACCTAAAAACTCTCCTGAATCCGACCATTTTAGACCCCGTCACCGTCTAGGAAGCCTGTTTCTGACTTTTCTGCTCTTTAACCGATCATTTCTTTAAAAAGATGCCTTTTGAAGCATAAACAAGACCATGTTCCTTACCCGTTCACGAGCCTCCAAGTCTAACCCTTTACTGTGCCTTCTATGGCTCCGTGTGGCTAGATTGTTTGCTTTGCTGCCCCGCATCACTTCCTACTTCTCATCAGTAGCCCTTCCACAGCAGCTTAGTTGAGCTTTCTCGATTCTGCAAGTTCTTGTTTACTCTTTGGATGCATTACTTTTCTTTAGAAACCTGTGAGCTTAGCCGTATCTCTTTAAGTGCGCATGGAATATTGTTTTATTATTGAAGATTCCCTTGAGTGTTTTCTTTGAACTCTTTTTTTGGAGGGGGGATTTCATGTAGGTGATTATAACATAAAGTGCTATGTTTCTTTATGTATATCTGTGTTTGATAGGCAATTCCTTGGAAAATGTTTTCTTTGCTCTGACTATAAAGCTAAACAGCATAAAGAAGCACAGTTTTATCCCAAATTAGGTTAGAATCCTAAAGAGGTTATATTTATTTTTGTCATCTATCACATTCAGCTGTATAATACTAATATGATTTAATACATATTTTGGGGTTTGGTTAAATCATAAAGAATCCCATAGCTTCATCCATACATCTGAGGGACAGTGCTGAAGTTGTTCTAGAAACAACTTGAATTTTTTTTAACAGGTTGTACACCACCTAACCTGGAGCGAGTGGAGTACTGATTCTCTTTAATTTCCCCATCTTTAAGGTAAGGCTCATAATTCTTTTATATTTGACTCCAAACTGAGCTCAACATGAACTATTGGTATTTAGGGTTTCAGGAGCTTTTTTTGTTGAACGTTATTTATCTGCCACATAAAGCTGATATTAACTGTATAAAGGATAGCACAATATGAAATTATGGCACTAAGAGATTGAGCCACCGAGCGTGTTTCTTGGGCATCATTATCTGTGGATGTCTGTGTCGAACATGACATTCTCCTCAGTTATTCCAGAGAGATATATCTGAGAGCAATGTGGTTATCACATGAAGTCTGACGCTCCTGGAACCTTCTGTTCCATGCCTCTGGTGTTTGCAAGGTGATCATTAACTTCCAGGTGGCCTCCCATTTTGACTTCGGCAATGGGCCAATTCCTTGATTCTATCTCACAATGTAACTTCCAAAGTAAATGTCTATTAAGCCTTTGTGTAAACATTCCAGGCTTGTAGCAGAATCAACCAAACATAAATCACATGCAATGAAAGGGGTGCAGGAGAATGTGTAAGTTTGAAAAATGAAAGAATACAGTGTTGTTTCCTTGTGGATCTCTGTCCTCAGTGACCTTGGCTGAGACTCTCTGGTCTACATCACAATTTATCATCTAGGTAGTGGTTTTTCAGAGATCCAAGTGGTCTCTGCCCAAATATAGAGAAAACAAGCTCTCCACATGAACAGATGTAAAGTTGCCTATTTGCAATCGGCTTTAACCAGCACAGTTACATCAAAGCCAGAATGTCACTTACTGTATCTTGTCCACATTAAGAGGGTTTGGCTAGCATTCAAAGAGATGAAGGCTGATTCGATTGTTTCGCATTAGCATGCCTTTCTTCTTTCTTTAGAAATGAATGGTGGATAAGAGTTCTCCCTGTTATCAACTTAGTTTGAAACTTCTTTTTCCTTCAGGAAGAAGGGGAAAAGATGAAATGGACAATCTCCCGGAGGAGTAGAGAAGAGTAGAGAAGTTGTTTGGTAAATGTTGAGGGCTTAGGCTGAGTGCCCTGAGGCATTCAGGTGTAGACTTTCAAGTGAAATCTTGTCTTGAATATGCATCTGTAAAACGGTAATTTGTTCAAAACTAAATCCAAGGATTCCCCTCTGTGGAGCTACTTTTACACAATGGGGTTAGCCTATTGAAAGGTGGGCATTTCAAACAGGGTCACATTTTAAAATAAAGATCTTTCATTTCAGAGAACCCCTTTACATATCTGGCAGGGTAAGAAATGATGCCATTTCCCTTATTTAAAAAAAATTTGTTTTAAAACCTTTTTTTAAAAAAATCTTTTCTTATCGATTATCAATCAAGAAAGTGCATCATGGACGTGCCCACAGGCCAGTCTGATTGTGGCATTTTTCTCAACTGAGGTTCCCTCTTCCCAGAAGACTCTGGTTTGTGTCAAGTTGCTGTAAAGCCAGCCAGTATGATTGACCTCTTATCAACTTGACACACAAGCAAAACACATCACTGTTAAACCGTAACTGTTCCTTCCTAGTTCACTGCAGGATCTCAATATTAATGCTGCAATATAAAACACTCCAAATATTTACAAACACCACAGTCTACAAAATTCAAATACTTAAAACGTTCTGCATCCCTATTTTAGAATATTTTATTTGGAATCTCTCTAATATTTCAGTCTCTTTAAAATTGCAAAGTTTTGCTGAAATTTCAGTCCCTTCAAAAGTTCAGTCTCTCTTAACTATAGGCTCCTATGACGGAAAAAATAAATTGAGATCTTCCTTACTTGAAGGGAGAACAGGGAATTATCCCAATAAATCAAGGCAAAAGCAAAGTCCAACGGTTGAAGCTCAGTGCCAGACTTCTGGGAGTCACTATCTTCTAGACTCCAAAGAGCTCGCCACAGCACACACAGCTCGTCCTGTAGGCTCAGGCTGGCTCCACGCCAAGGCTCCTGCTGTCCTTGATGGTTGTCCTATGATATTGGCATTTAAAAAGTGCTGGGGTCTATACTGCAACTCTGCTGCTGCACTTCCTGCAAGTCTCCAAGCTTCTTTTCACTAGCCTGCCACATAGTGCCAAGCCTCGGGTGCTCCACAGCCCCTTTATGCCTTCAAAGCCAGTATTATCTGGATGACTCTTAGGGTACCCAGTTCAGCTACCAGCACGAGAAGTTGCTTTGCTTGCTCTGGACCACTACGTCTGTGTACTGACCTTGGGGAAATGCTCCCAGACATATGGTCCCCCATCATGCTGGTCTTTTCTTAATCACTCATTTCTCAGCTCTAGGTAACTAACGTCAGTTTGTCTCAGTAAAGCAAAGGTTCCACTTCAGGGCTGCTGATCTGTTAATCGTGTCTGATTCTTCAGCCCCAGAGAAACAGAACCCACAGTCTCCTAATTCAGAATATCACATAAATGGTCCCAGGAGAGTCTCTGTTTCCCTCTGACACTTCACAAGCCAAGCTTCATCTTTTGCATTGCTTTCCAGCGTTATCTTCTAAATTCCTCAGCCACAGCTTACCAAGCTTTCAGCATTCAATGGCTTTTCTGCTCTAAATACTACCACAAGCATCTCCAAAAATAAAATAATAAAATAAATATGGTCAGATCTGTCATAGGAGGAGTTCTGATTACTGGCTTGCTCTTCACGGCTTGCTCAGTGTGCTTCCTTCCAGGACTATCTACCCAGGGATGGCACTGCCCAGCGTGAGCTGGACTCTCTCCCGTCAATCATCAGTCATGAAAAGATACCACAGTCCTGGTCACAAACCAATCTGGTGGTGGCATTTTCTCAAACGATATTCTCTCTTCCCAATAATTCTAATGTATTATGCTGACATAAAACTAGTCAGCATGCAGAACATGTTCCTATTACCATCGCTTTCTCCTTCCTTCTTTGCTCCCTCCTCCCTCGATTTCCTCTCCTCTTTCCTGCAAGTCTCTTTCCTGCAGTTATGCCTTTTTTTGTTTTGTTTTGTGACAAACTTAATTTAACTAGTACCGCCTGTGTGATCACGGGTTTGGAACTAACCTTAGGAGCCCTGTGGGTTCAACAGTGGGTATACAGCCAGAAAGGATGCCTGCCCTTTCCCTGAGAATCCATCGGCAGCCAGCCCCTAATTCAGCAGAAATGGACAGGGCCGTGTGGACCCCTTCTGAATTGATACTGACTGTTGACAGGCCTAGTTTTGTGCAGGTCCGTTGGATGCAGCCTCTGCCTCTATGAGGTTATTACATTGGCTACACAACATTGTGAAGTTTGTTTCCCAGCCTTTCACTCTATCTTATAACTCTCACATTTTCTCTGCCCTACCACAGTGTCCCTGAGTCTTAAAGAGGGTGTCTTAAGTTAGGGTTCCTTTTACTTTGACAAAGCACCATGATCAAAAAGCATGTCGGGGAGGAAAGGGCTTATTTGGCTTCTACTTCAAGGGCGTCAGCTCAAGAAATCAAACAGGGCTGGATCCTTGCGATGCTGCTTACTGGCTTGCTTCCTCTGGCTTGCTCAGCCCTCCTCATAGAATCAAGGACCAGCAGCTCAGGGATGGCACAACCAACGTAGGCTGGGCCTTCCACCATTGATCACTAAATGAGAAAATGCCTTACAGCTGGGTCTCATGGAATCATTTCCTCAACTGAGGCTCCTTCCTCTGATGACTTCAACTGTGTTAAATTGACACACAACCAGCCAGTACAAAGGCTAAATTCTACTGTCACCACCACAGGCAACTTTCATCTCTGCGCTCATTACCTTCATTACAGAAAGAACATTCTCTAAGATTGAGAGCAATGTTTGTCTAAGAACATAAACATAAGTATTTTGAAGGCATTTAGTATAGTGGCACAACGATTACTGGAGCAACCATGTGCTCTCCAGATGATTTTGAGGCCCATTCCACAAGGAAGATTTTATGCTTGGTATTGTAAATGTGACAAAAGTCCCATTGCTGTGGAGGTCTTATGTCCTAGTGGGAAATATACTACTATGGTTTAGATATATTGCTTTTATTTTACCAAAGTATGTTGTTAAATGTATTCTTTCTCAGCCAGGTGGTGGTGATGCAGGCCTTTAATCCCAGCACATGGGAGACAGAGGCAGGAGAATCTCTGAGTTTGAGGTAAGCCTGGTCTACAGAACAAGTTCCAGGACAGGCTCCAAAGATACACAGAGAAATCCTGTTTTGAAAAACAAAAAGCAAACAAAAAATTTGCTCTTTCTTTTTTCGTTTTCAGAAGCAATACATAAAACATTTACTAGAAGAGTTTTAGAAGTGTGTAAGGATTTGGAAAAGTTTGATACATTTTCAAATGAATTATTGGGAAATATGACACAGTGTCCTTGCCCAGAAGTTGATTTCCTCTAGCTAGGCTCATTGCTTTTTTTTCTTTCTTTTGAATGCTTGAAATGGTCAAATATTTAAAAAACCAGCAAACAAACAAACAAACAAAAACTGAACTATAGATGCATTTGTATACACTGCTGACTTGCTTCTATTCCTTTGGCCACAAAAGAGGCCACAGGCTCCTGTATGTAGTATGTGCTGCTTGTGTCTTACATCCCTATTCCTTTAAGCATGTATGTATATGACCCAGTAAGGATGACCCTTGTATGGGTGCTCCTGAAGTCATAGCTATGGAGTCACTTCCCAGAAGAAATAATCATTAGTGGAGGATAAACTCCCCATTGGTGGATAAATTCAGATGGGAAATTCTGTAATGTTTGGTGAGTTCTATAGTCATTCAGAGGGTACCTTCACGCTGTAAACCTTTGGCCACAGTGGTCTCTATCATGAACATAGCTCTAATTACCTTTTTTTCTTTCCCTTCTCTTTCTGTTTTCTCAAGGACTGCTTGCACTAGAATTCTTGTCTCAGGGTCTTCTATGGAATAACTCTATTTAGCCCTGGATTCCTTCAGGAATTTCTTAGGTCAACCACAAAATCTGTTAATCTATTTCCTTACTTCCAAGGTTGAAATGAAAATTTATCTAACACTTGCTTGCACTAGTTCTTGTTCTTCATATTGTATATATTTATACATGTATGATATGCACTATATGACATGTATGCATATGTTTACATGCAGATGAGTGAGAGACACACAAAATTTCTACATGTTTACACATGATTCGTCTGATTCTAATGTCAGTACATTGTTAAAACTCAGGCATTCTCAAACCAGCATTCTAATTAGAAAGCCATTCTATTGTTTTGGGGATCAATTCACATCATGAATATGAAGGTAATTTTAGAAAGAGAAACAGTCTATACAAATGAGAAAGATGATTGTGCTTAAAACCTCACTCTTATTCTCTCGTGACTCTTGCCTTTTGAGACAATTTTTGACAAAATAGAAATTGGTTTCATGCTCATTATAATTACTGGAAATTCTTCCTAAGGATTTTTTTTTTTTAGTCTAAGAGGGCCTGTATTCCATTCCTCACTTGCTGCTTGTTCTTCAGAATCATCAGGAAGTAGTCCATGGTCAAGGATTCAGGAGGCTTTAGCAACTGGCTTCTGAGAGGCACTGGGCAGCAGAAACTCTAAGACACTATTGAGAATCGAATCACTACCAAAGCACAATCTTGCCACAGACATACTTGCTCTGGGCTTGTGCTCCATCCAGTCTAAGTGCCAAAAATGATGAAAGTCAGGGAAAGGCTGGTAAAAAGTAGAGCTACTTCCTCTATCTGCTCTACTCTGGAGAAGTGAGGTTAAAAAGAAAAAGAAGGAGGAGGAGGAGGAGGAGAAGAAGAAGAAGAGGAAGAAGTGTTCAAGTCTTCCCTTGGGCTCTTTCTGGGACCTCTGAACTGAACAAGGTGGTTGAACTTTGCACTGATAAATGATGGCTTGCCAGAAGGTAAAAAGTCTTATGGTGGAACCTTGAGTGGAGTTCCAGGCATTGCCAGGCATTGTTGAGAAAGGAGAGGTGGAAAAAGGGCTCAGCCATGCAGCAGAAGACTTGCCTTGTCCTGTGCTTGCTGGAGTAGCTCTGGCATGAGCAACTGGGAGGCAGTTCCTGAGCAACGTAGAAAGCACTCTGCTTCTTCATAATTGCCTTTCAATAGGTTGTTTCTAAAGGGGACTTAGGGTACTTGTGAGCTGGCAAACCAAGTGGCAATAATGAGATCCACACGGGGCCTGGAGAGAAGTGGATGGGTACGGTAGATGATGAAGTTGACCTTAGTTCACTTGGAGCTCTAGTGAACTGTCTTCAGGCTTTGGAACATTGCCACCCTCCTCCTGCAGATGAAGGGATAAACATCATCAGTACACACTGATAAGTGTTTGTTTTCCTTAAGCATTAAGGCTAAGAAAAATAAAGTGGGGAGGGTATCAGGCCTTGAGGTAAGCCTTTAAAAGGTTTCCTGCTTTGATCCTTTTATGGTTGTCTATTTATAATGGTAACAATCACAGCAGAGAGAAAAAGACTTCAGTCACTCCTCGGATCATTTCATCAAAATTACAAGTGAGTTCTCTTTACTTTCGAGTGAGAAGCATTATGTTTTACTGTTCCCCGAAAGCCAAGAGGGGAAATTGTGCTCAGAAACCAAGGTGTTGTTGTGGCCAGTTGCCGTTTCTGAATGCCTGGACAGGATCATCCAGAAGGATGTTCCAGATAACCCTGTCTGCAGGCAGTTTGCAGCGGGAAGAGACCTTTCTGAAGACCATTAAAGATGATTCATCACCGCAGGCCATACACAGGCTGTGCTTTATTATTGAAAAGCGTAAATCATCCCCTGAAAAGTAAGCATGTGTGCTATACTGTTTGAGGCCCTGAAAAGCCCATGGAGGTACAAGGTGTGATTATTCTTCTGAAAGAGAGTCAAATTTAATTAGAGAGACCAGATTATAATACACACACTAGTTAGAGAGTACATGAATGTCTATGATTAAGTGTTGAGTTGCGAATTACAGGTTTTTCATGTGCTTGGATTGTCTTAGTTATGATGTAAGAGATGGCCCGGAAGAGGCAAAGTCTGAGTTAGCTCTGTCTTCTTGTGGTATTGGGAACTGAACCCAGGACTCCTTCCATGCTACTCAAGTTCTCTGCTACAGAGCTATGTCCCCAGCAGGATTTGGATCATTGGAGCAGGTTGCAGAGTTGAGAAGTCATTCCCACTGTGGCAAATGGTATGCACAAGGACACAGGTGGGAAGACACAGTTCCGTGTGACACCTGGGGCAGCACTGCCTAAACTTGATTGGGAAGTTTGGACAAGTGCTAATGCATAGCTAAAATGACAGGTAAATGTGGTCACAGGACTCCTCTGCCCACCCCCCCAATCCACTTATGTCACAGCTTTTACTATAAATATGCACTAATTATTCATATTTTGTTCATTTTCTGATTATACAATTTTAGGAGAAGTTTATATGCTTATGGTGGACTGGACTGGACTCCATAGTCTGTCTTTGTTTTGTCTTCCCAGAAGTAAGCATTGCCTATTTGGAAATAATCCTTAGGAACTGTGACAAGCAAGTAGAAACCCCAGGCACAGGTAAAGGAAGGCAAGGAGGGATATGTTACTAGGATATTTGCTGAAGTGAGCATATGGAGTGTAATGTCGCTGCGGAACTCTGAAAATAAATGGAAAGTGTGCTGCACAGCAGGCTCACTTCAGGGGCAAGGGCATTCAAGAATGTGTGCAACTTCCATTAATTACTGAGTAAAGGCTTCGAGCATTCCAGCGTGCTAGCATGCTAGCGTGTGTGTGTGCGTGCGAGCCTGTATATGTGTGTGTGTGTGTGTGTGTGTGTGTGTGTGTGGTGTGAGTGTGAAGAAGTATGTGAACTTGTGTGCGTAGACCAGAGGATCCCACATCCCTTTGGTGTCATTCCTCAGGTGCTATCTGCCTTATATTTTGAGGCAGAATCTCTCGTAGACCTGCCAGGAGCTCACTATGGGAACTATGCTGGCTGGCTAGTGGGTCTCAGGGATCTACCTGTTTCTGCCTCCCCAGAGCTGGGATTACAAATGAAAACCACACCAAGTTTCTTAACCATGATTAACTCGGGTACTCACACTGGTACACCAAGCACCGTGCTCCTGGGAGCTGCTGCTCCTGTGGCATTAACTTCTTGATACATTGATTGCTGAAAAGATGTTCAAAAATGTCTAGGTGTTTTCAGTAAGGCCATATCCTATGTCAACATCTTTAGGCTGAAGGTCTCGGATTGTATTTCATAAGGGGCATTGGATATGTGCTTGGATCTTCATATTCCCTCTATTCAGGAATGTGGTCTTCTCGGAGGCAGTGCAGTCTTTGAAAGGGTGACTTTAAAGTATAAGACATGAACAGAAGCATTAAGAAGAGCTTTGCTCGTAGCAGGACTTTACCTGAACTGATTTACTTCTATTCCAAAGAGTTTCCAGCACAGATCTGAGAGATGACTCCTTGTCTACATATGAAAATGACCAATGATTTGAGCAATGATTTGAGCCTGAGCTCTAGGTTTCTATAGAGAATTTTTATCAGTGAATTCAAGTATCATTCCCCACCCCCGCCAGGAAAACCAAAATCATCTCATTAAAATTCCACAAGGAAAATATTTAGCCATAATATACTCTACCCTTACTCCTACCAAATTCTCCCTTTCCTTCCCTCCATAATATGGATCGTGTCCATAGGCTAGATTCAAAATATAAATTCAGACAGTGGTTTAACTAAATAACTTACTTCTTGTGACCATCTATAGCCATGTTTACACCCACTAAATTATAGTCTGCTGGGAAAGAGATCAACTCAGGAAAAGCCATAGTAGAGACTGCATTTAAAAGCAACATTCTTTTTCCTCACTGATTTTGTTTCTCCAAAGTTTACATTGTTTTTTCGCTCAGTTAATAAGGGAAAGACTTAAAGAAGAAAAATCAATTCATTGTTTTCTAGGCTGTGACAAACTCCTGGAATTGATGGTAGTCTTGAATGACCATTTTTCTTTTCTTTTCTTTTCTTTTTTCTTTTTTTTTTTTGAGACAGGGTTTCTCTGTGTAGCCCTGGCTGTCTTGGAACTCATTCAGTAGACCAGGCTTACCTCGAGCTCAGAGATTCACCTCTGTCTGCTTTCCTCGTGCTGGGATTAAAGGTGTGCACCACCACTGCCCAGCACTTTAAAGAATATTTTATGGCCCCGCCTTTCCATCAGTATCAAGTTGAATGAATGTTTTGCACTATGTAAGGAAGAGAAAACAAAAGTGATATTCAAGTCCCTCCAGTTATATAGTGATGTAGTCGTTACCCACCTTCCTATTCTTCCAATCCACTTCTCTTTCCTTCCTTCCATTCACATTCTTGGAGACTGGAGATTTCCTTCCTTCCTTTTTTTTTTTTTTTGTAGTTTTGGTTTTCCTTCTGGGTTTGGCATAGCATCAAGGTTTCACACATGTAGATAAGCCAGTAGCTGCACAGAGCTTCATGGCTGGGGATTGTTCCCATACCAATCACTCTGGGAAACAGAGACCAACAATCTCTTTCTATTACCAACATCTGTGAGAGATTATTTATCCTTTTGTAATTAAGATTTCTATCTGGGTGTCACAGAGCACCCTCTCCCCTTTTTAGTGTACCTCACTAGGTAGTAAGTTTTAAACCAAAATATCTAGACATAAGTGAAACGTGCTGGGAGTAGAGAACAATTTCGAGAGTAGATACGGGGAGCTGGGTGCTCTCCATGGCAACGGTATCAACTGAACATGCAAAGGTCAGAAATGATTTACCTACACAGAGGTCATGTAAGAGTTAATATCCAAACTCCTGTGCTCATGGTCAAAGCAGATGGACTCTGTATCTCCTAAAAATGCCCAGAGGATGCCCGGAGGTTGAGCCTTTGGAAAAAATAGGGCTTAGTTATAGACATATGTGCTTTGGCTCTTGCTGAACAGACTGTGTGTAGACTTGGGATTCTGTCAGTGTGGAGGCCATTCATAGTGTGCTAGGCCATGCTTTTGAACTTCCAAAACTATGAGCTAAATAGACCATTTATTTTTAGTCTTCCTCAGGGCCTGATGTATACATATTCATTGACTAATGCAGATATAGTCACAGAAACAAACAAAATAATGATAAATAAATACACACACACACACACACACAGTGCTTCCCACGAACTCAGTTTTTTCCTTTATTTTGGAAATTGTTGAAGGAAAATATCACATTGTAGCAATCATTAACTTACGGCGGACATAGATTTTAGTTGCTATTATCACACCCGAATGCTGATGGCAGCTATAGAGTGAATAGGTTCACTTGCTTGGTGTGTGTGTGTGTGTATCTAAAAAACCACGCATTCTCTCTCTCTCTCTCTCTCTCTCTCTCTCTCTCTCTCTCTATATATATATATATATATATATATATGAATATGATAAAATAAAAGGAGATTAAAGTTGATTTGGTGTTGACTGATGCAGGACGACCACTGCGTTTGAGGTCACTTTATGCTACTTAATTATATGCTGTCCCCAAAACACCAGAAAAAGACAAGCAGTAATTTGTGGCGCATATAAACTACACAAAATTCTGTCTTTGTGCCCTTAATGTTTTATTGGAGCAAAGTCATATCCTTCCCTTCAGAAAGTGGTCTGTGTCTACTTGGAGGACATCATGGCAGATCAAAGTAAATGATCTAAAGCTTGAAAATTTAAGCATATTTAATTTTGTACCATTTTTAGAAAAACAATTGCTGGGCTCTGACTCCTGTTTGCCTTGACTGCTATCTGTAAAAATTACAAGTCCTCTTTGAGTCACATTTTTAAAGGCCACATTCAAGAGCAAATTCCATAGTAGTACTTGCATAAATGTAAATATTCCTCATAAAACTGTCATTTGCAGATACACACAGACACATAGATACACAGAAATACTCACACACACAGACAAACACACACAGACACACACACAGACAACACACACACACACCCCTCACACATACATGGAATACTAGAGATAAAACCCAAGACCTCAAGCATGCTAAGCAGGAGCTGAAATAGTTACCAAAGCATTGATGATGTAATATTTATGGAGAAAGGACTG
Source organism: Arvicola amphibius (assembly GCF_903992535.2). Lineage (NCBI taxonomy): Eukaryota > Metazoa > Chordata > Mammalia > Rodentia > Cricetidae > Arvicola > Arvicola amphibius. Next base: position 38,779,941 of record NC_052051.1, on the reverse strand, counting down.
ATCACAGCATTTCAGCCATCATCATAGTGAAACCGTGCAACATGAAAAAGGCTGAAAACTGTTAGATTGAAATGGAATCATTTTGAAAGTACATGGAATGAAAGAAGCAAGCTGGGACAACAGCTATACAGACGAATACTATCATTTAGGTCAAAAGGAGAGGGAAGAATGCCTTAATGCACATATGTCTCTATCATCATACATTTTATTACAGATAATAACATCTGCTAAGACTATGCAATGAAGATGAGCTGTATTCTTGGTGTATCACATGTAAATGCCCATGCTCCTGTGTAGACTCTCACAATAAGAAATAAACTTTCGGACCCTCTGGAAGGGGACCCGAAGGAAAACGTATGTGGAATGAGAAGCGAGAATGCCAATCAGTATTCATGCATCCAACTTCCGTAACTAGCAAGGCATCTCTCTTTGACATTGACTCCCTAAGAGGAAAGCACAGAGGACCAGTTGGCGGGATTGGATTAGTATGATTGTGAAGAGAAAGGGCCTGAATGTTAAATTGCATTCCTGTGAATTTTATTAACTTTAAACTGATAATCTGAGAAGGATTATGGCACCAGGATGGGGCTAAGGAGAAATATCCATATACCACCCCTATAAACACTTGCTATTTTTTTTTTTGTTGTTATGTTCTGTTCTTAAAAAAAATCTGGAACAGCTGAGACAACAAGACAGGGTGGTCCAGGGATGGGAGAGCAGACACCTGGATTCTCCTGCTTCCTCTGGCCTAGACTTGCCTTGGAAGTTAGTGCTTTCTACAAATCTTTTCACTCCTCAGTTTCCTGTCCCCGATAAGGAACTAACAAGGTTGAACAGGACACCATGTGAGGGTGTATATGTTATAAGTTTTGGAATTTGATTACTAAACTGGTTTCTATAGAAGTGTGTGTGTGCCAAGTGTGTGTCTCTAACTTCAGAATCTCTCCGACATCTATGTTTCATGTCTGTGTCTTGGGGCACCTTCACTCTGACGGGCACCCACAACACTGGGACCAGGAGGAGGAAGAAACAAGCTGATTCACAAGCACAATTCTCAAAGGAAGCTGCTGAGAGGCTGAGGGACTTGATCTGGATAGTTCTTCCCAAACTTTGAGGTGCACAGAAACCATGAGGGGATCTTGTTAACATGTGGGTCTGACTCCGCAGGTAAGGGAGGGTTTGATATTTGTATTTCTATTAGGCTCCTAGGAGTGCCAGTGTTACCGTTAAAGAAATTGCCCTTGGTGCCACAAGGTATAGGGCACAGAGACACACATTTTCTGAGAGCCCGAACTTCCGTCTCTGCCACTCCTAGGTTCTGTGTTATTTTCCACAGAGGACCTAATTAAGAACTTAGCTTCTGAAAGACCATGAAATAATCGAGAATCGTGTGGAAAATGGAAACTTTGTGGAGTTTCTGCATGTCTTCTTTAGAGTTTCCAGTTAGTTGATGTGGTAATTAATATTTTAACACATTTAATTATCTCAATTTGTTCATTTAGTTTGTTCCATTTTATGTCTGATCTTCTGAAACCGTTGCTAAGTCCTTTGGGGATGTTAAATTAGATCTCTTATGATATGAGTCTTAGCCTTTATTTTAAATTGTTTCTTAGAGTCTGTAGATTCCTAGAATATTTCTTACCACTTCCAAAGCCAGTGAGGTCAGTGGACTAAAGAACAGTTACGACCCTCCCATTATTAATGCACTAATATTCAGAGCCTTCATTCTGATCAGCTAGAGAATACATACTGTAGATGTCCAAGACACCATGCAAACATTTTCTAGAAAAGCACCTATTACCATCTGTTTTTATATTTTTCTTTGTGCATTTGAATTTAATAAGACCTAGTGGCCATTTTAGAATGAATGACACCTATACTTTATTTCCAAAACCTGTATTCCAAAGAATGTTTACTTATGATAACTTCATAAAGATTTGGTATTGAGTGTTTGCTTTTACTTTTGATTATTTTCAGACTTGTGTTAATCTAACAACTGTGACATCTGCTTTCATTATAAACTACTCCTTTATTTTGTTTTATTTTTCTTATTTTCAATTTTATTGGGGAATCATCCCAAGGCATCTTCTGATGAAGAAGAACCACAGTAGCCAGGGATGCTGATCACCCTCCTGGGGACAATGACCCACCTTTCAATCCTTTCTGCACTCTTACTTCCTCTCTCCCTCCCAACAGCCACAACATCTAATCCAGCTCACAAGCACAGTTCAGAGACTTGTCTTTCCAAACTGCTGCTTCTGTACTTTGTCCTGGCGCCTCACCTCCAGGAACAAGAGGCTCTTTCATATTTATCAGCAATTAATTGCAATCATTGCTGCTTTATGACCTCACAAACGTCTTCATCTTCAAGGTTCAGTCATTGTTTCCTGCTGTGTGGTGGAGCTCGGTGATCACCATCTTTTCCCACCATTCAACTCCCAGAGGTGCTAGCTCAGATGAATTTTCCAGCCTGCAGTTGGGTGAGGCAGTGGCTCAATCACGTGAGTCAAGTTCTGACATTTAATGGGACATGAATTATCTTTGAACAATGTATTCTCCTGCCTCTAGCTTACTGTGGGCAACTGGGAACATGCTTTCCTGCATAATGACATCTCTGTAATGGAAAGAAAGGTTGATTATTCAGAGGCATTGGCATCTAGGGGAACATTTTGAAAGCATCAGACCTTGGCCTGTTGTCACTTTTATTCTATCTCATGGAAGGTCCAATATATATCCCTTGACAGTGATGACACCACAGAAAGTACGCAACGGCACCAACATGCCAGGTGATGGCCCTCCTCTCTGTACTTCAGATATGGGTATATTATGTCTCTTTTGAGACTTTGGGAGGGCTTCAATCTTACTTCATGGCCTATTCTTTATATCTAATAGACAAAATGACTTGGTGACCCTCCAAGTACAAATTAAAGGTTCAAAAATCAAAAAATGAGAAAAGTTTGAATGGTTAAGTCACTTCGACTAGCCATCCCTTGAAAAGGGAGCAGTCGTCATGAGTGAGGAGCCAATTTATTCTTTTGGCAGAGACTGGAAGCGATGATCTTAGACTCCTGGTATGCCTGACGTCCCCTTCAGCCTTTTCTACACTGCCCTTTTTAGCTGGTACTTATTTCACGTGTATTTGCCTCATCTCCAAATAGACTCAATTTTCCTCCAATGTAAAAGGCCTATCTTTCTGTCTCATGTTCCTCTCCTGTTTATACTCAGTAGGGAACACAGTTTCTAGTATAGCATAGAAACAACAGTGTATGCATATAAAGTCATTCATTGCCTTACTACTATTGATGTCAAGGGAGCCTAGACTGTGTTCCAGTTATTGGTCCTGATGTATTACACAGTAGCCCACTTAATTCTCACTGTGAACTCAGTATATGAGTTCACTATTTGCCTTTTTTTGAGACTGCAAGGACCACTGAAACTAGCACAGTGGCAAGAAGAAAAGTCACAGCTAGAACCCCAGGTTTTTGTTTGTTTGGTTTGGTTTGGTTTTGGTTTTGGTGTTTTGAAACAGAGTTTCTCTGTGTAACAGCCCTGGTTGTTCTGGAACTCACTCTGTAGAACAGGGTGGCCTCAAAAATCAGATCCACCTGCCTCTGCCTTCCTGAGTGTTGGGATTAAAGGTGTGCACCACTACTGCCCAGCTAGAAACCCAGTTTTTGATAAATGTTTTTTCTCTACCATGTGGTGGTATGATTATACACTGCTCTAAGTTTTGATATGGCTCTGACATGTTTTCCTTCAATTAAAATAGACTTTGACTATCTGGGTGTAGCCTCAGACCCTTTTAGAAAAAACAAATAAACAAACAAACAAAACAAAACAAAACAAAACAAAAGACCTTATTATCTTGAGAAACATATAAAGGTAGCCTGGGGTGAAGCAAGAGCACATGTACTGTGCTAGTATTCTTGACTTATGTTCAGATTTTTCCTCATTTTATTTGTGTTTATATTTGTTCTGAGACAGTATCAGACATATTTTTTAAATCTTTGTATAAAATTGTTCCATTCGTGGACATATTGCATTCTTCTATTTCCTTTTTAAAAGAATTACTTATTTGTCATGGCTCAGCAGAAAAACCCAGGTAACCTAGACTCACTCAATAACAGATGACCTTATGTTAAGCCATTACATTTTGGGAAGATTTGTCACACAGCAAATATTATGTGCTACACATGCTCATTTCGTGAATAATTTCATGTACAGTTTACATAGTATGAGCAAAGCTATGGACAAGGTACTTGATATATAGTGGATATTTAATAAACACTGATGCTTGCCTTTCTACCATTTTCCTAAAGAGATGTGCTTTGATCAGAATTTGTAGACTCCAGCCACATCATGCCGATATTTGTGTTTAGGAAACTCAGAACCATGAGGGGATACAGGATAACTTCTCTTAGCAGCATCGCTTGATGTGAGGCAGGACATTGATGTTTCCTTCTTGCCTTCTCAAACAATAATGCTTAGAATTCCTTGACTGTTAGAAGAGACTCCAAACATTTACACAGACTCCTGAGTTCCTGTCAAGTAACTGATATTGACTCACATTTATAGCTTTTTTAAGACTATATTTGTCAAAAATAGATAGCACTGATAGAAAAATTGGTTAAATGTTCGGAGTCTTTGCCACCTGATCTGAGGCACTTTCTGGGCCTCAGTTTCCTCATCTTTCAGTCAGGAAAGTTGGACCTCCCAGCTTGGCTCCTTGCTCCACCCATCTGGAACTCTTCTGGTAGCACTGAAGTGAATCTGGGAATACAACCTCCACAGCCCAGTAGCTTGGAATACAACCTCCACAGCCCAGTAGCTCACTTGGACACAGAACTCTGACACTGTTGTTTGTACCTTAGTTTCCTTCAGGGGTTGTATCACAGTGTGGTTCTGAGGTTTGTGTGATATACCTACGTAAATGTGAAACTGCTTAAAACTGCCTGACCTATGGAAACTGTTAACACATATTAGATACTATTTCATTTGGCACAGTCATCTCTTATGCAATGGCACTTTCATGGGATTCAAATGATGAAAGTTCAAATGGTGAGAGTAAACTCACTGGAGAAAACTACAACATGTTTGAAATTCACACACACAGACACACACATATGTGCACACACACACATGTGCATACACATACACATATACACAAGAACTAAACACCCTCAAGCTTTTAAATTCATAATTCAGTTTGTTTTTTTTTCTCACATACTTGGGTGTGGTTTCTTATATGAGAAATTTGTCATTTTAGTTCTGACCTTATGTTTCTTTCTCATTGACAGATGCCTCTTGGCAATACAAAAGAATCAGGGTAATGCAGTGTTAAGAAAATAGAGTTCTTTGTAGCTGGAGAGACGGCGCAGAGGCTAAGAGCACATGCTGATATTTCAAAGGACCTGGGTTCAGTTCCTAGGACCCACGTGGCAGTTCACAAACATCTGTAATTCCAGTTGCTGGACGTCCAACAACTTCTTCAGACTTCCCTGTACACCAGGCATGCATGTGGTTCACATACACATGCAAGCAAAAACACCCATACACATAAAGTTCTAAATATAAAAACATTTTTTAAAAAGAAAATAGGTTCTAGCTCTGGCTCTGCTACTTGTTAGGTTATGGTAATAGGTATAACGGACATAATAATGCCTACTTTAGTATCTGAGTATGATACATTTAGAAAAGTACCTGGCACACACTAGGTTCTTAAGAAGTAGTCTGGATTAGTGTGTATTCTATTCCATTTCCACTAGGATTGTCTTAAAACAAGCATTAAGAATGCAAACACCATCTATGGGAGTGTTTCATGATGCCTTAAGCAGGGAAGTGTAGGGATGCTGATGTCAACCTGCCATATTCTCTTTACCAAACTAGGCTTCCATAACTCCATATGCTAGGAGTTAATGCCTTACAGATGTCCCTTTCTTTGGAGAATTGCTTTTGACCAAATGGGGAATTGCCTAGCCTAGAATTGCCTGGGAAGTTTTGCAATGTCCCTGTCATTGGGGGTGGCCCATAGCCCAGAACTAACTGATGCAGGGGCACAAAAGGACCCTTTGCCTCAGTGAGGGGGAGAAGTAACTGTGGTGTAATCCCAGAGCTTCCCGTGGGATCTGACAGAGGCTCTATTCCAGCAGAGACCACACCCTTACCCTCTTCCCTCCTATTCTTGTTATCAGCAAATGATTTTCTAGCTAAGCAGGGGGTACATGTCTCAGTACCCAGAAAAGTCAGTCATGAGGGCAGAAAGTTGAAGGTTACCCTCAGCTACATAGCAAGACCCTGTCTCAAAACAAACAAACAAACAAATACATTACCACTTGAATCCCCTTCTTAGGATCTACTTTGACCCCCATAACTTGGATAGAATAAAAAGAAGAACTGATTAGGAACAGTTCTAGACAGGGTGTGGACATGACCAATGCACTTTCTAGCAGGCAAGCACCATAGGTAGGTGGAGATTTCATTTCACCTAAGTTTTTGTTTGGGGAAAGAGGCTGCTGTAGCAGACTAGATGTTTTGATGTCCAAAGGACTGTAAGCGCTGTCATTTAGGAACTAGAAACCATGGGCTCTGTGTTGTTGACGTCTGTGTGCCAAGCACATATAGGCATGTGGTGGAATATGGATCCTATGCATCGATTTTGATGAATAGTGAGACATACCAAATAGACTTGGGTCTTTAGCATCCAAAATTCTCTCCACCCAAAATTCCATACTCGTAACTTCTGGCTGTCTGGAAAGTTTCTCTTATAATGTAATAGTAACTTTCCTTCCATATTCTCTGAAGAAGATTGTCCATGGGACTTTGGGAATGAACTAAGATGTTGAATATGAATTTGATTTCCTCTGAGGCATTGGCAGGTAGGCCTAGAACACGATTTCCATGGCTCGGTCACAGTCCTCTGTCTCAGAAAGAAATAGGAAGTAAAGTCATATAAGTACTAATTTTGTCTTTCCAGTGCTGAAGAATCAATCTTTCACCTGGTTCCAAGACTTAGTGTACTCTGAAGTTCTGGCAGGGGTGGAGGGGAGAATTTCCTCAGTTTTTTCTTTCTCCCTCAAAAGTTTATAAGGCATGTCTTGTCTGACTTCTACACATTCATTGCTACTTCAGTCTCTATGGGATATCTCATAATCATGTTTCTATAAATGGAATTCAACAAACTAGTTAGCATCTATCACTATGCTCCCCTTTGAAAGATTGTATGCCCTACCCCCTTTGCTTCTTGCTATCACGGATGAGAATGTGGTACAGTTTCTTAAAGCATCAACTGAAAGTACTGCCCTAATTCTGAATCATATTAATTGTGTAAGTCAAAGGGTATTGGAATTTAGGATCACGGATCCTAAATTAAAGATGAAGAAAACACACGGGACTGTGGCCCGTCATATGGATCTCATATCTGTGATTTAGTGCAGTGTCCTTTCGTATTACTAAGACAACTATAGTATCTGAACAATATCCCCAGTTATTACTTCTGTTATTTTAAAAATGGTTTTAAACCTAGTGAAAAATGAAAATGCAGCAAATAAATGAACACCACCCAAATAGCACCACCCAAAATATGCAGCAAGAAGGAGAAATGGTTAGGAAAACCTTTAATGGCAACAGTATTTCAATAATTTTCTACATTTATGTCACTAGCTCACAATCTTTCAGAAAATGCCTTTCTCGTTCTCAGGAGTAGTGGAGGGACAAGTGAAGTGAGATGGTTTTGGTTTGATACATTTCATGAGAGGCCTTTGATGGCCAACTCTACTGGTAGAAGATGAGACATTTGTCACCTCAAAGCTTGTTTTCAAGATGTGACTCATTTAAATGTCCAGGAATGTAACTGGTAGCCTTTGTGGCTCTGGTCAAGAAACATAAATGTTTATCATCCTAGGAGTGCCTTGCATGTCATTCTGTTTTGGGGACGTTACAGACTGAATTGGTCTGAGAGACTCTTCTCTTGAAGTAGGACTGGGACAGGAAGTGTGTGAAATCATCTCAGGTCAGAGGTGGTTTAGAGGATATTTTTTCTTTTAAGAAAGTAATATCATTTCCTCCCAAAAAGCATGAGAGCCCCTGAGGTCGAGCAATTGGGTGCATAGGTCATGATCCTTCAGAAAAGACAGATATGGAAGCTGCATGTTGAGCCAATGTCAGTCAGCCCCAGGCATACTGAATTAGATTTCGACATTGTTACTTTCTAGGCAAGGGTCACCGCCAAACCCCATAAAAATGATATTGAAGTTGGTTTTTGTAAGGGAAAATACAGTCATAGAAAATTCTTGAAGAAGTATATAGAAAATCTTCTATAATTCAGGTGTGTGTGTGTGTGTGTGTGTGTGTGTGTGTGTGTTAGGTTCAAGGAGAGTTCTTGGAAAAACAAGAAAACCAAACTCTCTTATAGGTTTGAAAGTCTTTGCTTCCTCCTACCTTATGGTTCTGCTCTCAGAGAGACTGAGTTAAAGTGACTGCAGACTACCCCTGTTTCCCTTAAGAAATCTTTGCCAGGCAGAGCTTGCCTTCACAGGGCCTGGGGCAGGATGTCGTGGGGGTATGCATTAGTTCTTTTGATCATCATTTCATTGTAAGCAATGGGAGAGAGTTCATGTTTCCTTCCTGCCCTTTCCTATGAAGCATGCAGTTGAGTGGGTGGTTCAGCCAGAGATACCCAATAAATATTTGCTGGCGAACATAATGAAGGCACACTGATGACAGCAAGGTGTTAGCCTCACCCCTTCCTGACTGTTGGAGGTGACACCCATGTGGTCCTCACTCTGTGCTCATGGGAGACTTTGATGCATGGGCTGAGCCTGGAGTCTTGGCCAGGATCTGTCTTGGAACACGCCGCCTACCTGAATTTCCTTGCCGTCCCTGCTTTCCAGAGCCCTTCATTTCCAATGACAGGAATTACTCTTTCTCCTAACGAGTGTGTGGACAGAAGAGGGAATTAAGGAGACAAGTAGAAACCACCCAGCAAGATGAGTTGTGTGCACGGCAGGGCAGGGAAAGGAGGAACGAAAGAAAATGTTTCCAAACAGTGTTGCGTGAGTTCTATAACTTTCCACTAATCCATATGTGGATTTGTATGAGCACTCATTCCTAACATCCAAGACGAGATCCAGACAAAAATGCTCCTACTGAATAAATCCAGGAGAGAGGTTTGTTTATCAGGTTCTACATTGTTTGAAAACTCAACATCTGTCAAAGGCTTGTAGGTCTTTGCCCCCCACACTTTCGGCAGGTGCTTCTGGTCCTCATGACACCGCTGAATGGATGTGAAAGAAGCAATCAGTTGGAAAAATGTAAGGGGATTTCTACGCCACTGACTCTTTACTCCAGCCAGGCCTCCTTATTTCTTGCTTGCACAATTGTAGAGCTTCCAAATTCTCGCACCTCGTCTCTTCTTCTCAGATATGTCCTCTCATGGAAATATAGTCTTTCTAGAGGTAGACTTCTGCAACATTTTAGTGCTCCTGCTCCCCAAGTCCTGAGTAGAGAAGCTTCAGCTGTGGAACATTTGTTTCTCTCAGCTCGAATCCTGGCTACTGCCATCCCTTCATTAATCTTATATTTTAAGAGATAGATTTTTCTGAATGCAGTATAAGATAAATATAGAAGGAAAGTGTGTGCTGTTTGATGGATCCTCATGAAGGTCATATGCCAACAAAATGGCCTCCATGTCATAGAGCAGAACACAGCCAACAATATTCCGTTCAGCCAGTAGTTCACAGAGTTAGTCATTGTCCTAACTTGTAACCCCTTGGAACTTTAAATACATGGAATCACAGGTTGCATATTCAACTATGCTTACTTCATCTGTATTAGTTTCTACTCTTGATAGACATCTGAGTCACCTGCAACCTTGGGCAACTGTGAATATATACTCATGAAAAGTTTTGTTCTAAGTTTGTTTGAACCCCGTAAATGGTAACAATAAAGGGAAATGCTGGTTGCAGGGAGCCAATTTGCCGGCCGCCATTACAAGATGGTGCCGAATCCCTGCACCACCAAGTAAACAACTCCATATTAGGCAAGGCTGTAGACAGAGCCTCTCGCATGCGCAGTAGTGCGCAGTAATCATGGCCAATCCCGTGGCCGGGGGCATCGAAAGACGAGCGAGTAGCCAATCCAGGCACGACCTGTGTCCTCTCTCCCTATATAAGTGGCTGCCGTTTAGTGCTGGGGCTCCTCGCTTCCTGATCTCCCTTTAACCAAGAGGCTCCAATAAAGCGTGATTTGAGAAGAATCCTTGACTGGTGGTTGTCTTCCCTGCTGGTCAGGGGGGTTGGCCGCAGCTGGAAAGTCAACTATGGGAATTAAGTGCCCCAATTTTTCAGACACACTTGTAAGAAAGAAAAGGATTCAGGATATTGCTCAGTGGTAGCAGATTTACCCAGTATGCATTCTATGCATTAGGCCACAAATACAGAAATAACTGTTTAAATAAAAGAGGGCCCCACCGATAAAAGATTTTATATCTATATTTTTATCTATTTCTATGTGCTCCTTCCTAGAGTATATAAAGAACTCCTGTGAACCAAGAAGGAATAAAAACAAATGACCCAAATAGTAAAATAGGCAGGAGACTTGAACATGCACTTCACAAAACAACCTTTGCAGACGGATTTTGGCCGTAGACGTGTGAAAACTGTACAACGTTGGGAGACCTCACTGTTTGGCTTGACTCATTGTCTCATGGCTCTCAAACCAGGCTGCACATCTTCACACAGGCCTTAGGCTCCCAGGGGCTCCTTATCTCTTCTTACACCTACTTATCTTTTAAGGACCTGGCAGAACAGCACCAGCTCTTTCCAAAGGCTTCCCTGGCACCGTGAGGTGGAATTAATTGTTTTCTTTGGGATCTGAAAGTGTGATTCAACTCAAGTCTAGCTGCGATCTTTGTGTCCTCAGTGCACAGCGCCGTTCCCGGCGCATGAACGATAATCAATAGACGCCTTCCTCACTGGATGGCTTACTTTCCCCTCAAGCCTCCAGATAGAATCTTACACCAGGGAGGTATAGATGCTAACAAAGCCTTCCTATGTTGCACACAGTGTTTACTAGCCAATATAAAGGTTGCATCATAGAGAAAAACGCTGGCTTATCTCCAGAATCATAAGCTCATATTCAATGAATGGTATCATCACAGACCTGTAGGCAAGAGATTAGCCTGTTTTACTTTGAGCTACATGTTAAAATATATGTATGTATGTATGTATATACATATGTACGTACAGATACATGTATGTATATATGTATATTGAAAAATTCCATTGCCTTCTAGAATGATAAAGCCAGTGAGTAGCTTGAGTACCTGTTTAACATATATAACATACATAAGTCGCTACTTAACTTAACATAGAGGGTGGCTACAGGACTGGCTTGACTTTGAAGTGAAGGAGCCATCGACACAGTGGAAATGACAGGAAGAACCACACACCCCTTTCTCTGCTATTTCTTGGCTGAGGCAATTTTGTAATGATCTGATGTGAATGAGACAAAACACTAGACGCAAACAAACCTGCTTAGGAGTTTATTGGGGGGGGGGGGTTGCGCACAGGCCTGAGAAACAGTGTGCAGGGAGAGAGGGCCAAAATGGTGCATCCAGCTTTTAAAAGCTGCCTAGCACGTGCGCACAGGGGTTTGGCGTGGCTACGTCACACGCTGATGACGCAGATGACGGGTGACCCACGTATGCGTGCAAGGGTTTTAGTTGAGTCACACGTGGAGGTAACCACACATGCGCACACGTAGGTCATGCGGGCCCTCTGTTCCCAAGGGTCTGCCCACATGTGCCTGCCTTTAGAACCCGGAAGTGCAGCCTTATCTGTGGCTGAATAATTATAGTGACAAGAAGTAGTAGAGCTGTAAACCAAATAAACTTTTTCTTCCGAGAGAGAGAGAGAGAGAGAGAGAGAAAGAGAGAGAGAGAGGGGGGGGGGGGAGGGAGGGAGGGAGGGAGGGAGGGGAGAAGAATTGAACAAGTCAGGGGTGTCAAGGTCACCATAAGGGAATACACAGAAACAACTATCCTGGGATTATAGGAGCTCATAGTTATAGACTCTGGACTGACAATTAGGGAGTCAACATGGGACCAACCTAGGTCCTCTACATATGTGGGACAGTGTATGGCTTGGTCTATTTGTGTGAACTCTAGCAGTGGAATCAGGGCCTGTCCCTAACACTTGGACAGAGTTTAGGAACCTGTACCTCATATTGGGTTGTCTTGCCCAGCCTTAATACAAAGGGAAGAGCTTAGTCCTAACTCAATTTGTTATGGCATGCTTGTTGACACCCATGGGAGCCCTGCACCATTCTGAACAGAAACAGAGAAAGAGTAGATCGGTGGGGAGGCGGGGCAGTGGGAAAGCAGAGGTGGGGGAGGGAATGGAAGGAGAGGAGGGAAGGGAAACTGCAGTCAGGATGTAGAATGAATAAAAAATTTAGTTAATATAAATAATAAAAAGAGTAGTTTGTTTTTCCAGTGGGACTACCTTGGAAAAAACTAAATTTTTGTTTGCAAGTGGTTATCAGATGGAAATAGCTTCCTGCTTAGGGTTGGGGCATGTGTCCACATGTCCTTTTAACTCAAGGACCCATCGTGTACAGATGAATGCAGGCTTTATGCATGCTGTCTCAGTTTCTGTGAATTTGTTTGTGCTTTGATCCTGTTGGTTTTAGAGAGCCTTGTCCTCGATTCCCTCTGGCTCTTATATTCTTTTTGTCTCCCCTACTGTAGGGTTCTCTGAATCCTGAGGGGAGTGACTTAATGGAGATGTCCCATTTAGGACTTAGGGTTCCAAGGTCTCTCACTCTCTGCATTATATCTGGCTGTGCTCTCTTTTCCTCCTGCTGGTTTGCCTCATCCAGCTGGGATAGGAGTGTTTGTGCCCAGTCTTATTACTTATTACATCTTGTTAGGCCATCTTTAAAGCTCTTTCTTTTTTTGAAATGGAGGGGCGTGGATCTGGGGGAGAAGGGGGGAAGGACTTGGAGGAGTGGAGAGGGGGGAAACTGTAGTTGGGATGCAATGTATGAGAGAATAAAAGTTAAAAAAAATTACTCATCTTGGTTACTTACAAATTTGACAAAACATTATCAATTAATTTTGTGTATGTTTGATTCCTAGCACATAGCCTATAAGGCAAGCACCTAGAGTTTGATACTACTGGCACACTCTGCTGGGAAGGGTCCTGACTAACCAAGTAGTTGATACTTAACCACAATGCTTAGGCTTCTCAGGCATCTGTGAGGGGATTTCCTGTGAATCTTTACCTTTCCTTGGGTTTGTGAGAAAGTTGTATCCCTCAGGTCTTTGTATGTCTAACCAATCCCAGGAAACATAAACTTATTTACACATCTATGTAAAATGAGGAGTGTCCTGCTAACATCCTTTATACCTCCACTGGCTCTTCTCCCTGTGAGATGATGAGTCAGGAACTATGTATGAGATAGCCCAGACTTGGGAATTGGCTGTCAAGGACTCCTGGGAGGAATTTACTGAAGCTTTTCAACACTTATTGATGGTGCTAAATACTTTGGCTCTAGATATCACTGAATACTAAGGAGAGCACACAATTTGGAACCTTTTGTCAAGTCCAAGCCTTCTAAGGAATATGTAGTGCAGGACGTACAGGTTTTGACTTGGGAGAGTAAGTTGGGTGGTCCCCCAACTCTGTTGCTACTTCTGCAACTTCTAAGAGAACCCCTTTTCTGTTGATGCTCATATTCTAAATAGTTGCTTTGTCCCTGTGGTGGTTTGAATAGGAATGGCCTCTATAGACTCATGCATTTGAATGCTTGGCCCATAGGAAATGGCATTACCAGGAGGTGTGCTCTTGTTGGAGTAGGTATGGCCTCATTGGAGGAAGTGTGTCACTATAGGGGTGAGCTTTGAGGTCTCAGATGCTTAAGCCTAGGCTCAGTTGCACACAGTTTTTTCCCCTGTTATTTGCAGATCAGTAGATCTCCCAGTGACCACTCGAGCACCACATCTTTCTGCATGATGACATGCTTCCTGCCATTGATAATGGACTAAACCTCTGAAATTGTACACCAGCCCCAATTAAATGTTTTCCTTCCTTTATAAGAGTTGCTGTGGTCATGGTGTCTCTTCACAGCAATAGAAACTCTAAGACAGTCCCCCCATAAATTTTTAGGAAATATTCAAAATTACAGTTTTTAATGAATGTTCTATTTTTAGTAGATTATTACGAATTTTCTTATTTATTGAACATTTGCCTTGTACAAACACTTTATGAAGAACTATATAATCATTTACCTTCTTAATCCTTCCCCTTAAACATTATTTAACAAAAATGTCTAAATAATTTTTTGCAAAATACAATTCTTTGTGGACAATTTGAGATATCTGTCATAGGCTACCATTATTCTTCATATATTAAAATTTTTAACTGCCCTTATTTGACCATTTCATATTTTATACATGCATTGATATCCCATAATTAAGTAGTGCTGTAATACATCCACAAAAGCACAAAAATTAGAAAGATTAATAACAATAATAAACTAACACACACTTACTATATAGTTGTGGTATGTCAGAAAAGTATGCTACAAAATTGATTTATTAACACTCGGACTTGGATATTATAATCGTTAAATGCCTGTTTTACTGATGAGGAAGCTAAGGCTCAGAGTGTAGGAATTTGCCAGAGGATTTAAAATGTAAATAGTAGAAACCATTACTTAAATCCAGAAAAACTGGGTCCAGAGTCATCATTCTTCATCACAAGTCTTTGTGGTAAGCCTCTGAGGATAGATGCCTGTGAGCCAGGCTGTAAGACTGACCGCATGGTTTATCATTCAAACCAAGACACTGTTGAGAATAAAGAAGAGTGAAATTAATAGAGCAGATCCCTTATATAAACTGCTGCTCCCTCAAGTAAAACAAGGCTTCCGGCTACCCTCCCCCACCAAACAGTTCTGTCTCCCCTCCCCTCCCCTCCAAACAGTTCCCTCTCCTCCCCCACCAAACAGTTCCGGCTCCCTTCCCCTCCCCACCAAACAGTTCCCTCTCCTCCCCCACCAAACAGTTCGGGCTCCCCTCCTCTCCCCACCAAACAGTTCCACCAGTCTGCCTGCCCGCCTGTGGGTCAGCAGTGTTCTCTGCCCTACTTCTAAAGTTCCTTTAGATGCTGCTGCTTATTACCTATGGATATGTTATCTTTGTACACAAAGTGCTCTCCCCCTCCTCCTTGATTCATTCTCTGCTTATCATGCATATGTTCACCGTGCAGACTCCAACTCATGGTGCCCCTTCCTTCGGGAAGATAAGGAAACGTTTATGTGCTCAATAGGGCAACGTTGCTCTGATTTTGGTAACATCTGTCTCCTTTGTCTCTGAGTGTGTTATGTCCCCTCCCTCAGCCCCCTCCTCAGACACTGACTAGGTTCGATTCTTCTCCAACCCAGTTAACCTGACCCGGGATAGACTAAACAAATAACAGATGCTTTTCAATGGAAAGGGACGAGAAAGCAGAAGAAACGAGAGACAAAGTACTTAACAAGATACTTTTTTCTTTCATTTTTTTTATTACTTAAAGAAAATACCAATCTAAGTTCCCACTCCCTCCCCTCCTCCTAGTCCCCTCCCTATCCCTCCACAGACCCTCTCCCCACCCCTCCAACCCTAAGGGAGTGCCATGCACCCCACCCTGTGGAAAGTCCAAGGCCCTCCCTACTACCTCTAGGTTGAGCAAAGTTTATATACAAAGAGAATAGGATCCCATGAAGCCAGTATATGCAGTAGACTCACATCCCAGTGTCACTATTAGTGGCCCCTCAGTCTGCCCCAGCTGTCAACCCCCTTCAGGGGGTCTTGGTTGTTCCCATTCTCGTTCACTCCCAGTGCAGTTGGAGTTGGTGAGCTCCCATTAGCTCAAGCAAACTGTCTCAGTGGATGAACCCCTCATGGTCTTGACTTCCTCGCTCATATTCTCACTCCTTCCACTCTTCAACTGGATCTTGGGAGCTCAGTCCAGTGCTCCGATGTGAGTCATTGCCTCTGTTTCCATCTGTTGTTGAACGAAGGGTTTATCGTGATATTTAAGATAATCATCAGTCTTACTACAGGGTAAGGTCAGTTCAGACACCCTCTCCTCTATTGCTTAGGGTCTCAGCTGGGTTCATCCCTATGGGTTCTTGGGCATTTTTCTAGAGCCAGGTTTCTTGCTAACTCCATAATGGCTCCCTCAATCAAGATCTCTCTTTGCTTGCTCTCATTTCTGTCTTTCTTCCATCTCAACCATCCCATTCCCTCAAGTTCTCCTCAGCGCCACTTGTCTCCCCTCTACACCCCACCCCCTGCTCCCAAATTAACAAAATACTTTTGTTAAGATTATATACATATAACATCATTGATTTTTGAACCAATATGTATGAAGTGCTTCTATTCTCGGTAAAATTCAAGATGTTCCAGTGGTGGCTGAAATGAGAAGGAATTGTTTGCCAGGTACACATGCTTGGTAATAGCCCATTAGTAAAGAAGCAAGGCTATTTCATATGCTCCACAAAGCATTAAAAAATGATAAGTAAATAAAAAAGAAATTAGAAAGAGATTAGATATAGATTTAAATCTGGTAGTTGCTATAGTTAGAATGTTGCCCCAGATTCACTGAAACTTAATCTCCATTGTATTGGTAAAAAGAGCCGAGGAATTTGGAGAGGTAGTCATGGATTACTGTCTATCAGGCCTGAAGGGAATTAACTTCGACATTTTCTAGTAGCTTTTCTACCCATCTCAGCATATGGATTCACCCTCTACACTGAGCTCCCCGCTCTGGATGATAACGATGAGGAGCCCTGTTGGGAGCAGAGCCTTGGACCCTCACCAGATACCCACATTTCTGACACCTTGATGTTAGACTTCCCATTCTCAGAACTGAGAGGAAAGACATCTTAATTATGGGATCTGGCACTCAGCCATTTTATGAACCAGCACAAATGGCCTAATACAGTACACAAGAGTAGTTCCTCTTGGGTTATGTTTGTGATGAAACGGAATAATATGGCTGGAAGAGCAAGGAAAAGTTTCCCACGAGCATCAGTAGAAGGAAAACTTGTGCTGGATATGTTATCTAGAAAGGGTCATGTGGTCTGGAAATAGACCAGGAAACGTGGTGCAGGTCCCTTCATCTAGGTCTCTTAAGTGATGACAAGACATTTGTGTTTATGTAGCATGTAACATTCCGCTGAGTTTTAAAGAGCCATGGAGTTTATTTTCTGTTCTTTACTCTTTTTCCTTTCTTCCCCAAGACGGCTCTGGTGGCTGCCTTGAAAATAGACTAGAGAAAGATAAAGCTAAAGGCTGGGGACCATGACACAATCCAGTCGAGCATTGCACACAGCGGGAAGAGATATTTTCCAGCAATGTTTCTCAGACCCATTTAACAGGCAAATGGGTCGCTGGAAGTTTATAGCACAGAAACCCTAATGCTTCAGTCTGAATTTCAAACAAAATTTCCAGTAACACTCCCATTGCCACCCTGAAAACCACAGCAGAAAAGCAAAAACAACAACAGCAAACAACAAAACAAGTGCTGATAGGTAGATGGCTGTAGTTTCATTGCAAGAAAGGAATCACCGACTGTTCTCTCCTTCTTTGGAGAAGTACAATGTGCAGTTATTGAGAGAGAAGTTTCATTTCCATCCCCGCTTTATAAACCATCTTGCTCTCATCTGGTAGGACCAGAAAGCTTTTCAGGATGGACGGACGTTGACACTCTGTGGAAATGATGAAGCGTGATGGCATTATGAGAGCACAGCACATTTTAAAAATGTTTTTTTGTTCATTTTCTTAAGTTATACATTTTTCTTTGCTCCCCTCCCATCCTCCCCGCTCCCCTTCTACCCTCTCCCATAGTCCCCATGCTCTCAATCTACTTAGGAGATCTTGTCTTTTTCTACTCTCCATGTAGATTAGATCCATGTATGTCTCTCTTAGGGTCCTCATTGTTGTCTAGGTTCTCGGGGATTGTGAATTGTAGGCTAGTTTTCTTTCTTTCTTTCTTTCTTTCTTTCTTTCTTTCTTTCTTTCTTTCTTTCTTATCTAAAAGCCACTTATGAGTGAGCACATATGATATTTGCCTTTCTGGGTCTGGGTTCTCACTCAGTATGATGTTTTCTAGATTCATCCGTTTGCCTGCAAATTTCAAGATGTCACTATTTTTTCTGCTGTGTAGTACTCCATTGTGTAAATATACCATATTTCCTTATCTATTCTTTAGCCGGGGGGCATTTAGGTTGTTTTCAGGTTCTGGCTATGACAAACAATGATGTTATGAACACAGTTGAGCACATGTCCTTGTGGTATGATTGAGCATCCTTTGGATATATACCCTAAAGTGGTATTGGTGTGTCTTGAGGAAGGTTGTTTCCTAATTGTCTGCGAAATTGCCACACTGATATCCAAAGGGACTGTTCCAGCTTGCACTCCCATCAGCAATGCAGGAGTGTTCCTTTTACTCCATATTCACTCCAGTATAAGTTGTCATCAGTGTTTTTGATCTAGGCCATTTTTACAGGTGTAAGATGGAATCTCAGAGTTTTGATTTGCATTTCTCTGATGGCTAAGGATGTTAAGCATTTCCTTAAGTGTCTTTAAGCCATTTTTGATACCTCTGTTGAGAGTTCTCTGTTTAGAGCTGTACTCCATTTTTTAAATTAGATTATTTTTTGATGACTAATTTCTTGAGTTCTTTATATAATTTGGAGATCAGCCCTCTGCATGGTACAAAAGGAGTCAGACATGCACAGCTATGATGATTTCTAGCTCTTAGTTCTTAGTGATCATTTTCTGGTGACTATCTATACATTACTAATTTCATTGTTTTAAAATTTGTATTTTATGATTTATAAATTATCCTTTTCCAGAGATATTAAGTGCCTTTAAAGAGTGGTTAAAGAAAAATGGTTTAGGGAACCAGTAAGGGAGCAAAAGGGAAAGGGAACGAATGAGAGCAAAGTCAAAGTAAATACATGCATGAAGATTCTAGAAGGAAACCCACCTTCTCATATACTATGCTGAAAAAAACAATTTAAGATACAGTGTTTGTTAAAACTGCAAAAGAAAACAGGTGGGTGGACTAGAAGATAGTTCAGTAAGTAAAATGCTTGCCTCTCAAGTAGAAAGGTCTGAGTTCACATCCCTAACATCCAAGTGAAAAGATGGGTAGGTTAGCAAAAGCCTGTCATTCCAGTGCCGGGAAGTTGGAGGCAGGAGGATTCCCTTAACCTTACTGACCAGCCAGTCTGCCTTATTTGGTGAGCTCTTAGACAATGAGAAACTCACACACACACACACACACACACACACACACACACACCCCACAAATGTGTCACAAAATATCTGGGACAACGTTTTTTATACTTAAACTTGACAGATATTGCAGCATGGCCATCTACTTGTCCCTAACAGGTCCAAAGTCCATGATGGCAATTCTTTTTGCTTTCCAGAAACTGGAGGTTGGCTACTGAACTGTGAAGTTGCTCATAAATGAAGACTTTTTCTCTTTAGGAATCTGAGAGCTTTCCTGGATGTCCCTGCTTTGCTTAAAGAGGTGCAATGCCAGCTAGAAACCCAGCTGCGCATGATAAAGTGAATCTGACTTTATAGACCATATAGGGCTTCACTGCTTCTAGAAATGGAAAAACATGGCAAGGCCAAGCCTTCCTGTGGTGTCATCTCTTTTTCACCCCTTCTGTTGACCGTCAGCTATTCATCCGATACCTCAGCACAGTTTATACCCGGTGCTAAAGATGCAACCATGCCTGCCCTCTTGATTTTGGATGTCACTATAAGCTGGAAAGTATGATTTTTCTGGCTAGAACACATTCCCATAAGGTTCTTTTGATACCAACAAGCTCTCACCAAAGAACACCACACAAACAAATCTGAAACATGTGGGTTAAGTTCCTCTTCAGTTAAGCGTGGGCTTTCGTAGTGGATAGGGGCAAGAGTGGATACAGGCAACAGTGTGTCGAAAGGGCTTGAAATCTTTGGTAAATCAAAACCATACGAAATACCCATTTTTAGAAAGAATTTAAATACTACTTAGATTTCAGTTCATTCTAATTTGAAATGTTAAATTTATTGTAGTTTAGACAGTTGTTCTTCAGCCTTGATTTTCGACAGTGACCTAATATGCCAGATGGAAAATCCAATTTTTCTGCATTTTTCAAAACTGTTCCACTGGGTTCCATTCACCAATGTCTGAGAGGAGCAACGATCTGTAGGCATTATCTCTTCTGAGAATAAATGTTAGAAAGTATTTTTTGTGCTAAGTAAAGCATCTTCTTCAGTGCCATAAAAGATGAAGCGGAAAAGTCACCGTTTGGTTTACAGCTGGGAAAGAGATTGGCATCAAAGACCTATTCTCAGCACCCAGAACAGAACATGGAACAAGAAAGCCAGGGTGTCCATTTACTTCTTGATTCCTTTTCATACCAGTTACAGTAAAAGAAACTTATAAAAAATGTGACCTTGATAACTCGCTGGGTAGAGTCAAGGTCCATTCCGACTCACATTCTTTTTCAAAAATGCTGTTTTATCACACTGCCAAGGACAAAGGAAGGCTGAGTCCAACTGTGTATCTTTGAAAATCTTGAGAATGTTTTTAGCAAAGCAAGGAAAATTTCCCATAATTACCATATAAGATGTCTTAGTTCAAATACCTGATGGGCTTCTGGAATTTGAAAAGCTGGGCCGTCTTTCAATTTCAAATTTCCCCTTGCTTTTTCCATGAATCTGCACAACAAAAGTTTCGTCCAATGAACGATATTAGACAAATCCAAGGCGATGCCTGACAGCTTGTCATCCTACCCTTCTTAACACAGGTCAAGAAATTCCTTCTTCCACAGCTGGACTGTAAATGTACCAAACCTCTTACGAGGTTGGATCTCTGTGGGCCACACCCCACTTCCCACCCTTTGCTTTTGACTCCTAAGTTGACCACAAGTTCTTGGATATTGTTCTCACATTCTTGCGCAGCTTGCTCCTTCATGCCTTCTTAGTGTCTGCTCATGTGCCCATCTCTGACAACCACTGAGCCCAGCCCTTTGCCTCATTCATTCTACAATCTATTTTCTCTCTATGACTCTCACAAGGCATTTTGTTGCTAGGGTTAACTATTAGTTTGTTTCTGTCTTTTCCATAATTGTAGACACATATATTGACCTAATATAGGTAAGATCTTATCTGGTTTGTTCATTGCCTCATCTGAGGGACTTACAAAGAGTGAAACCTCAATCGTTATGTCTTAAATGGATGAGCAATTGAATTGGTGCATGATGTCACGTGATCACTGTATGCTGCCAGATCTGTCCACTACCCCCCTTCATCTCTAGCAACCATGTAGTACATACCACTGAGGTCATGCCTTTAACACTCTCAGAATATCCTCTGGGACAAACAACCCATGAAGCTAAAGGAATGTCAGCTTTAATTGACAAGTGATATAGTCATCCTTTAAACTGGAGAGTGGGATTCAGCTGAACCCCATGGACATTTATACAAATAGATACTCGATAAATCACACTTATTCCTAGAAGAAGAAATTGAAAAATTTCAGTGAGTTATGTGGTATGATTAATTGATTGAAATAAAACCTTTTATTTAACCATAAAGATACTGTTTTTTCCTTGATGCAAAAAGCCCTCAAATTTTTGTCAACAGGAAACAATGCTTATAAGTAATTATAGTGCTAATATTGTTTAAAATAAACTCTTTGAGGATATGCCATCTTTGTACTTGGCTGCCCATACTTACTGTGATAGATGTTCTAAGTGTTCTATGTAGATCTGCTTCATTGTTCTGAGTACTCATCTCATAGCTCTTCAAGCAGAGGCTGCTGGCAGCATTTAGTCATATCTTCCTCAATAAGGGAGACCCCCATAGTCCCCAGATTGAGGTCAGAATTTACCTTATTCTCTGCTGTCCCATCTTGTTCCCCTTGAATCTTGGTAGGTTTCTCCATTGAGCTGTCAGTCAGCATAGCACTGGGATCAGCATTCCCAGCTGGGTTCTACTTCCCAAGAACTGACCTCATTCGACCACAGACACATTTCAGTGAAGTTTGAGGGAATTCAGCCATTCTCGTCTAAGATCTTTGAGAAGTTAGGGGAGTGCCAATTGCTCTCGAGGAATGGAAGCTGAAAGAAAGCATGGGAAGACAAAGATGGGCTTAAAGGCCCCACTGCCCTGCTGTTGGCTGGCCCTGTTCGTTTTCACTGAAGTCCTCACTGCCTGCCTGACATTCCATGGCTTATGCTTTGCTGAACAAATATCTATTGCTATGTTATATTTTGGAACTTTCCTGGGAAAGTCAAGGCCTTTCGTTTGCAGTTTTCATAACTCGTGTAACCCTGCCCTCCTGGAGCCTTGGGACACAGACGAGAAGAACATGATTTTTCTTTACAGTGTTTCACTTAAATTGAAAAAAAAGGCTTTTAAAATCAGACAGTCTTAATATGGTGCATATGGTTATGTTTTACCTCAAACCAAAACCAGCCATGCAAGTCCCGATGATATTCAGACTCTACGTTTTGTTTCAAAATATATTTCTATTGCAGAAATTAATTGGATGGACTCATTTATCTGGTTTTGCAAGTAATTGGGAGTTTTGTAATGGTTGCCTTTGGAGTCTCTGTGAATGACGTGTTTTAAATCACAGTGCAGCTGGATGGGTTATTATATTAAGTAGCAAACGATAAACAGCAAGGCCTTGCTAAGTTCCCCAAATCTCACGAGCTAAGCACTTGCTTTTATAGCTGCTGTATGTGTTGGGCCTCTTCTGATTTGGCCTCAGAAGTCTCCTTTTCCCTGAATAAGTGGCATCATGGAGGGAAAGTTGAACGGAAGGGGGGGGGGTGTTCATGCTACCTCTGACCTTTGCCTGGAACCTCAGTGAGGTTTTACAGTCTGGCACTCTGGTTCCTTATCAAAATAACTACCAAAAGGGAATTTATTCTGTTTTAACTTCCACTGAAGGGCAGGGATTTGGGACTGAGAAATATCTGGAACTGGAAATAGCTTCCAGCAAAGTTATGTTCACCACGGAATGCTTGTAAATCCAGAGAACCCCCCAAACACACACTTCTTAGCCAGGTACTGGGGTGATTATGAAGAAGGGTGTGAAGCATGGGAGAAATTCCTCGGGTCTTATGTAACAATGAGATCTATGTATCACTGAATCTGCTAATAAAGACTTTGCTGTAGTTCTGGGCCACACCTAACTCTGTCCATCTGCCATTTTTGGTTACACCCTCATGCAATTTCCCTAATGCCCTTTCCCCTGGAGTAGCACATTTTAAAAATTCTTTTGAAAGTAATTTTGTTTTTCTCTTTACAATTTTATTTTCTTCTGCCCAAGTCGAGGCTGGGTTTCATGGGTCCTAGGAGTCTATGCTGAGTCCTGTCTGAGGCACCACGTTTGCTTCTTCCTTTTGCAGGGTGTACCTTGCATGGAGAGTTTTCCAGAAGGACAAAGTGGACCAAAGCAAATGTACAATCATGAAGGTAGATTGGTACCTTTACACACACACACACACACACACACACACACACACACACACACACACACACACACACACACACACAGAGAGTCTTTGGATTTGGATTTTGTGCTGATTTCCTGAGCTTGGCCTACAGATCCAGTTCTCTTCACTGAGCTGGAGGGATGGTGGTATGATCAGAGGTGGGCAAGTAGAGAATACGGTTTTATGACAATAACCCAAGAATTATTTGAACATTAGGAAGACAAGTTACAGAGAGAAAGAAAAGGTAACGAAGAGTTCAGCTTAACTAAGAAAAGAATGATTTTCCAAATATTAGCATGAGGATTCTAGAAATAGAGTATACATGCTAGAAAATACGATATTAGAGAGTGTGAAGAAATCTAAATTTAACAAGATTTCCCTGTTTGCTTTTGATTGCTGTCATAAACACCATGACCAAAAGCAACTTGGGAAAGGAAAAGGCTTATTGGGCTTACATGTTCACATCCCAATTCATCACTAAGGGAAGCCAAGGCAGGAACTCAGGGCAGGAGCTTGAAGCAGACACCAATGATGGGATGCTGCTTACTTACCTGCTTACAGGCTCACTTTCAGCTACCAATCATATACTCCCAGCATCACTTGCCCAGGAGTGGTGCTACCCACAGGAGGCTGGCGCCTCCCACACCAATCAATCCCAGGTGACTCTAGTCGGTTTGAAGTTGACAAAAACTAACCATCATAAAAGGTTTGCCTAGAAATGAGCACAAGCTGAGAAACTTTATGCAGAAATGAGGGCAACTGTTGAACTGCACATGTGTGTGCTAATAGATTGCACGGCCTCATAGGTCTGAGGATGCTTAACACCTGTGTACATCAGAACTGGGGGACTTGTCAGTCTTCACACACAGCCTTGTACAGTTGCTTTCATTGTGATATGCTACCCTATTTCCAGGGAAGTGCTCCCTTATTCTTGCTTCTTGTGCCCCCTCCCACCCAGCCACCAGGACAGTGCCAGTCAAAAAAGTATTTTGAGCTCCTTGTATAATAGGCATTTCTGAACTGAGTTATGTTTACTTTTTGGAGGTACTTAAATTTTTAGGTTTTATTTTTCATTTTAAGGTTCTGTTTGTCCTTGAAATAGAATTCTCCTGGGAAGACATTGAAAAACTGCTGAATGATGTCATTTTGACTGCCTTTATGGGCAGCGTCTTTTAGCTCATGCTGCGCACTAAGTCCAACTAAATGAATATCGAAATATTACCTAGGAATATGAGTATGGGGCTGCATGGCCAGTTCAGCTCCCAAGGAACTCAGCAGATTTTATTTATAGTGTTAATGGACTAAGCCAAAGAAGTATTTTGGAAACTTTACATAGGAGTTGGCTTAGATAGCCAAGGGAGAGGGAGGAGACTGAGAAGGGGAAAGTGAGGCAAAGACACACTGTGAGATCCTGAACTGTGGGGCAAGTCATTTAACAGACCCAAAACTTTTCCTGTTTCTATGTTTATCTATTGTAGGAGGCTGCTTGTTTGTTCCCAGATGCTCAGCCCCCAAATAATCACACAGAAACTATATTATTTAAATCACCGCTTGGACCATTAGCTCTAGATTCTTATTGGCTAATTTTTGCATTTTAATTTAACCCATTTCTATTAATCTGTGTATCATCACGAAGCTGTGGCTTACTGGGTAAAGTTCTGGCATCTGTCTCAAGTTGGGCTACATGGCTTCTCTCTGACTCTGGCTTTCTTTCTCCCAGCATTCAGTTTAGTTTTCCCTGCCTACCTCTGTTCTGCCCTGCTACAGGCTCAAGCCAGCTTTCTTTTTTTAACCAATAGTAATCACAGCATACAGAGGGGAAATCCCACATCATTTATCTATATTCATCTCCATCAAAAAGTGATTTTATTAATTTTTTAAAACCAGCATACAAGTAATCAGTTTCATTATGATATTTTCAAATACACGTCATTATGCTTTGCTTAATTTATCCTTCCCTCTTGCTGTTCACTTCATAACTACCACCTACCTGGCAGGTCCCCAAACCTAGATTGTCCCTTTTTCTTTCTCAGTTTCCCCATCCTTTAAGATCTCTTCTACATGTTCAAGACTCTCTAGAAATTCTCACATACATATACATTATATACATATACTCATAATATGACATGCATATATATGGTTTTAAAATTAATGCCCCCACATAGGAAAAACATGCCCTATTTGTCTTCCCGAATCTGGCTTATTTTGGCTTAACACAATTCTTATCTGGTTCTATTAATTTTCCTTCAATGCCATGATTTCAGATTTTTCTTTAAGGTTGAGTTGTATTCTGTTGCTATATACATACATCATCTTTATCCATACATCTGTTGATAGATATCTAGGCTGACTTCATTTTTTGGCTATTGTGACTCAAGCAGCAATAATCATAATGTCCCAGAATGTCTGTGATATTATGACTTAGAGTCTTTTAGCATATATTGAAGAATAATACACCTGTGTCATATGGCATTTTTTGTTTTAGCCTTTTGAGAAACCTCCATACTGATTTCAAAAGTGACTAGACCAGATGAAATTCCCAGAGCAGTGTGCAAGGGTGCTTCTTTCCCTACATACTCACTGGTATTGATGGTTCTCTATTTTCTTGATGATGGCTATTCAGGCCAGGATGAGAAGAAATCTCCAAACAGTTTTAATTTACATTTTCCTATGGCTAAGGATATGGAACTCCTTTCCAAGTATTTATGGACCATTTGTATTTCTTCTAATACAGCACTTAAATCCATAAAACAGAAAGTGGCAAGACTATTGTAGAATGCGCTATAAACTTAGAAACTATTTGAGTTAAGTATTGAGTTAGTAAACGAATGAGAGAAAGGAAGCAGTTAGGCAAAGGGGAAACATAGAAGAAAATCAACGTTAAATAAAGGAAAGGAAAGAAAGAGGAATAGAGAAGAACATGATAGAGAGGAAATAAAATAAGCAACAAATTAAAAAAAGATATAAAAAGCTGAAGAATAAGATTTGATAAATATACAAAGGGAGATTTTAAGAAAGACATCAGATCAAATAAAAATACTACTAACGGTATAGGAGGGAGGAATAAAATTTGTAGGTTTGGGGTGTGGGTGATTACTGGGCAAAAAGAAAAAAAGGATAAAAGATTTCTAATTAGCATAAAACATAAACAATATTAGATAAGTGTATAAAGTGAAAATACAAACATTAAGAGGTAGATAGAAAAGTTATGGAGAGATAGCTAAGCGGCATTTGTTGCTCTGATAGAGAACCTGGGTTTGGTACCCAGAACCCACATGAGCACTCACAGTCGACTGTAACTCCAGTTCCAGAAGATCTAACACCTTTGTCTGGGCTCTGGGAGCATTTCACACATGTGCTGCACAGACATACACACAGGCAAAACCGCCATACACACGCAATAAAATAAAAAATCTTTTTAAAATTCAAAAATGTAAAAAAAAATACTGTCAAAACAATAAGAAAGGAGTACAAGGGTCAAAACATAAACGAAAAGGATGACATGTTAGAGTGGCCACCTTTTGAGCGCTGAAGTTCTATTCACAGGTGGGGCACAGTTGAACATGTGGATTCCTATTTCCCTATGGTTTATGCTATTACCGGGGCTGTTAGACAAGTTTGATGTACACCAGAGCTCTCTTCCTGTTGGTGGACTCCCTTCTTCGCATACCAAGGGATTCTGTTTTCGACACTTAGCTTTGCAGTCTGGGCTGAACAAAATCTCCCATCCTCTGGGGATCTCCCTAGGTCCTGCTCCTTGGGATGACTAGTGTTTTAGGCAGGTGGGCGCTACTTCTCTCAGGTTCATTGAGTGTGTTGGAGCAATGACAGCAGTGACGTCTATGCTGTAGCGATCGCTCAAGAACTTCTTAGCTGTCAATCAGCCTTCTGGATGCATGCAGCTTAGGCGTCATTTGGCCTGCTAGAGCTTTAGTGATCTCAGTATCTGCATCAGGGAAGGGTAGATGGGTGGCTCTAAAATTGTTCACTCACTGACCTCAGACTCAGAGCCGTCAAACTCCAGGGATAGCCTCAGTTGATAAGCTCAGCTCTCAGACACCATGGTCAGGCCCATTGTTCCTGTGCTCTTCCCAGCCTGAGCCAAGCCTTTTGCTGCTTGCGTCTTGTGGTTTGCCAACATATTTCCTCTGGCCTTCCAAACCTGCCTCTTGGTTTTCCCCTCACTTTTGGGCTGTGGTAGGTCAAACTAGATTTCCTGGTCTATTGTGATGTCCTGCTCTCAGCCCCCTGGTGGGTATGTAAGTTTTGAATTCTTGAGACTGCCAAGATGATTTCTCCCACTCATAAAGCCTGAGCAAATAAGACTTCTCTGCATTGCTGGTCATTTTGAGGGAGAAATTGCTGTCTCAGCAAGCCCCACAGCTGGATTTGGGGGTTGTGAGCTTGTGTTATGAGTAATCTTTTGCTTGGGTACATTTGGGATGGGATTATGCTTTTCTTCTCCCCACTAGGAGGAAGCTGGAAATGTTCTGCCCTGTCTTTT
This sequence comes from Arvicola amphibius, assembly GCF_903992535.2. Taxonomy (NCBI): domain Eukaryota; kingdom Metazoa; phylum Chordata; class Mammalia; order Rodentia; family Cricetidae; genus Arvicola; species Arvicola amphibius. The sequence goes on along the minus strand of NC_052051.1, from coordinate 38,751,875 downwards.
TTGGATATCTGCATGATTCCCATGACCCTTTTTACTCTGTCTCAATGAAATAGAGTCATTGTCTTTCTTTTTCTTATCTGGACTTCTGACTCTAGGTTCTGACCCTGTTTGAGCTCCTGCCCTGACTTCCTTTGCTGATGCACAGTGCTGTGGAAGTCTAAGCCAAATCAACCCTTTCCTCCCCAAGTTGCTTTGGTCATGGTGTTTCATCATAGCAATAGTAACCCTGATTAAGATAAGATCCCATGACAAGCCATTCTTGCCTGGCATCCTAAGATGTTCCTAAGATCCTAAAATGCAAATTCTCCTACTAAAATTCTTGCATATCTTGCATTTTTCAGAAAGCAAAATGAGCATATGTTACATGAAGTTTATAAGTATCTCAATATTTGACTCAGAATGTTATTATTAATTTTTTTCCTCTAAATCTAGTTTGGCATGGTTTATGACTATCCTAATTCTGGATGAATATGTAGACCACAAGGCAAAAAATTTAAAGATGATAGGCAATTAATTTTCACCAAGACATTGCTTGTGTGACTAATTTGCACGTTGTGTCTCAAGATCTAGAGGTATCAATGGCTTTGTCATGTGAAATTTGATTCTTCTCTTCACCCTTTCTTTTGTGCTGGACATTGAATCCAGAACCTTAGACATTCCGGGGAATTTCTCTGCCATTGTGCTATATGCCCAACCCAAAGTTTCTCTGTCCTTCAAGGCACAATGTACACAGTACAAACATGACTTGGCCTACTTTTTCTAGCTGACCTTTGTCTACTTTGAATATAGAGAAGGTCATGTTCATGAAAACTACCTGAAAGTCTTATATGAGAGCAGAATAAGCTCTTCTGATCTCCAAGGCTTACATGCTGAAAAGAAATTCACACAAAGTCGGCATTTATAGAGTAACTTCCTTCTGTGGACTAGTTTATTTGTTAAAAAGCTGTACGATAAACATTTTTCCAAGCACATATTGGATGAGGTAGCACCAACAACTTCAATGGCAGATTAAAAAGAATCCCAGCACTCGGGAGGCAGAGGCAGGCGGATCTCTGAGTTCGAGGACAGCCTGGTCTACAAGAGCTAGATCCAGGATAGGCTCTAGAAACTACAGGGAAACCCTGTCTCGAAAAACCAAAAAAAAAAAAATAAAAATAAAAATAAAAAAGAACAGAGGCAACAGAAACAGTTCTTAGAAAATAACCGCGAATGTATTATTTAAACTGGAATATGTTTAAAAGTGAAAGCAGGTATTACTAATGACCAAGAAATTTTAGCAGGTTTAAACCTGAATACCTGATAGCTCTGAGCAATAGGAAAAGTTAGTTCATACTTTTGTACTCCAGTGGCCCATATCAGGATAAGACTAATGTTTGCATGAGCACATACACACACACACACACACACACACACACACACACACACACACTTTAGTATTAAAGAAGAAATTAGGTTATTAATAATAGTTAAGGTAGAGAATCAGGCTGAGTAACCATTTCACAACTGAATACATCAACCATGATATTATACTCTATAAACATATATAAATTTTATCAATTATCCTTCAGTAAAACTGGAGAAAAAATTGGAAGTAAGTTCTTTATTTGCATTTCTTAAATACTGTGAAGAGTATGAAAATATATCCTAAGAACATAAGTTCAAATTTCCATTTAACAATTTTATCATTTCCCTGGCATCCCCAAAGGACCTTTCTTCTCAGGGCCACTTATTTAAAGATTCTGATTTTTAGTTTGGCTTGGATTCCTCCCTCACCTCATCCACGCCCATGTCAATTCTTTAATGTGTAAGCTCCAAGTATCTCTTTGGCAAGGCCATACTCTTCTGGGAGAAAGAGGGAGAAAGCAGAAATCAAGCTGGTCCAGCCTAATACTTGTTACCAGCCAGAGAGTAAGCAGAGAGGTTACTATTCATCTGGTAATTGTCTTGGTCCTGTACCAATACCTTGCTGAAATCAGAGCATTTCTCAGTGTACCTGGTGTTGTGTTGAAGACTTCAAACCTCATTTCTATTTTATGATGATCTTGGGTATAAATGCTCTTGACATCCCTCCCTTTCAGGGAAGAAGACTGAGGCTGGCCAAGGCTTGGAACTTGCTAAACTGTAGAGCTCAGATCTCTGCCTGGGAGTTAAAGAATAGATGCTCCGGCATGTATATGATACACCTTCAGCTTAGTCATCAGAATTGCTTAGCCGTCATAAACCCCCCTCTTTAGATGTGCAGTAATAGGGTGTGCTTAGCTGTAAGTCCATGATCATGTTAGCTAATGTTCTTCCCTGCTTTGCAAATCACTAGTATGAATGGGGTGTCTATAAATCCCTCTGAAAAATGAAGCCAATCCAAAAATAAGTGCATATGAGTATAGGCTCTTTGGCAGATGCACAAAAGTGAGCAGAACACACAACGAGATTGGGCTGCTTTTCATCCAGCTGGAAAGGTCTGCCATTGGCTGAGTTTAGGTGCTATTGCCAGAAAGACATCAACCATTTTTAATACACAGACTACATTTTATGGCAGCCTGAGAGATATCAGATGAACTGTCTGTTGTAAATCAGTAGTGATTTGCTGTAGAATAGCGAGGAACTAAGACTGTTTCTAATTACTCTCCAAATGCTGAGCATACTTTGAAAAACCAATTATTTAAAAAATTTAGGTGTCTTCTCTGTCTTTAGAAAGACCTGGGGTGGAGGATGGGAGAAAAATAGTGAAACGTTTTTGGAACCACGAAGACATGTGAAAGCAGGAAAAGAATATAGGCATTCCAGGCTTTGTTTTGTAATTTGAGAAGCAGTGGTTCTGAATATCACACCTTACAGCCAGGACATTGCTACTTGGCCCTTAGGGTCCTTTAAGCCCATTGGCTGCTTAATGGTTGGCTAGTCTTCATTATCAACTAAGGATTATGACTGGGATATATTGGAAATCTCTGCTTTTGAGTCCAAATCATGGTCTCTGCATGCTGGCAATGCTTTGCAGTGATTGGGTAACTAGAGCGTGTCTTGGAATGTGGATGGATGGGTCCTGTTTTCTGTCTAGTCTTTTTTTTTCAGTGTTTAGACTGCATCATGGGAAAAGAAAAATGTAGGCTCAATTCATCCATTAATTTGATACTGCTATAACATCTATTTTTCCTGAGGACTTTCTTATGAAATTGGAAGGGAGAAACGTCTGCTGGGGTAGAGAATAATAGGAATGTTTTCCCTCTTAATGTATCTGAGTGAATCTAAAGTTAAGTTAACATTTTAAGAATAAGCTAGTGGTTAATAAACTGTTATAGTTGCTACCTTTAGTTAAAAAGAAGAAAAAAGAAAAAGTATGTTTAAGCAAGCAAGCAAGCAAGAATGAATCAATGGTTTTACTTGTGGACTCTCTGTCCTTTAATCCCGGGCTTATTTGGGACAGGATGAAAATCCTGCAGAATATTACAGCAAGACAATAGTGCATTCTGAGCTGGGTTTTCTGCCCTGAGAGAGCTTTTCTTTAGTAGGTTGCCATGAATGTGGGAATTTCAGCTTCTGGGTGTTCTAATGTGTGCATAGCATTTTTAATTATCTTTTATTCGGTAATGAATGCAATATGGGTCTATTCTTATGTTGGTCACTTTTTGAAATGCAGTGGTTTTTTGTTTTATTTTGTTCTTTCCAGAAAGTGCTTAATCTCCACAATTTGATTCTGTATAAAATCTACTGAGAGTCTGTGGCTAAACTTTCCTCATATTTCTGCTATGGGGGTATGGCTGCATGGTCTGCCCTTCAGAGCTTAATGTGGTTATGTTCCTGTGTTCTATTCAATGGACGTAGGCAAAAATGATAACTGTGGTCCTAGAACTGATTTATAAAACCCCCGTTTTCACTTCTTTTTCTGCTTCCTCCATGTCTGTGTGTAAGCTGAATGACAAGGACTTCTAGGACCTAGGAGAGAGTACATTCATGATTTGAAAGGGGTCTGAGTCACTGAATAGTCAGTCACTCTGAAGACCACTCCACTAGACAAAACTAACTAACTAACTAACTAACTAACTAACTAAATAAATAAATGAACAAGAAAGAAAGAAATCTATGCTGGTCAATTATCAACATGAAATGAAGACACTATTGTGTTAGCTACTACTACATGGAAGAGGGTTTTTATAAGCACCTGGCCTCCCTTCTTTTGCTAATGCTGTGGTGCTTTATGTAATGACTGTGTTGAGATGATGACGTCACAGGTTAAGATGTTCCTCTGATGATGACGTCACAGGTTAAGATGCTCCTCTTCTCTATTAGGCTGTCTGGACTTGTATCTTGGCCTCTGCCTCTCAGTGTCACACAACTCTAAGAGGTAACACACCTTCCAATCTGGCCTCAGTTTTTCATTAGAAAAAATGCAGTTTGGGCCAAAGACTTCAAGACAACTTACAGTTACACAGTAAGTTGGAACAATTTATGTCACAAGAACCTGTCATGAGGATACAGATGGCTGATATTGTCAAAGGTGCTTTTCGAGAGCCATGCTCAGAGAGTGCAAGAATCAGTCAGCTCCACGGATTCAGGCATCAGGAATATTGTCATAGGTACCATGTATCAGTTAGACTAGAAGAATAATTTGTATTAAGCTGTTGCATGTCATGGTAACCACAGTTCATAATAATTGATTTTATGTTGCAAAAAGCTAAAATAATAGAGCTTTAATAGCTTCATCTCAAAAGTATGGTAATTTCTGAGGTAATAGATATATTTATTAGCTTTCTGTAATATCTTCTTAGATCAAAATATTGTATATTACACCATAAATATACATAATCACTAGCTTATTAAAAATGAATTAAATCCTGTCATGGGCTTTCTCAGAGGTTTATCATGTTTCATTTACCTTTGTCATACAGGTCAGGGTTTTTAAAGCCTGTACAAAATTTTAATAATTTTGGCTCAATATATTAATTTTGAAACATTTAAGAATTTTATAGAACAGTACAAATATATACTTAAAATATAGATTTTTTTTTATTAAATGAGAGGACGAACAAATATCAATAACACTAAGCATGGCACTAAGATTCTATGGTTTAGCAGAACATTTGGGTAAGTCACTGTTTTGTAAGTTAGAAATCTAGACTGGGCTCAACTGAACCTCCCTGTAGATCTGGGCCAGAAAGAGGTCTTTCATGCAACAACCTTAAGATGCTGGTCATCTATTCAGTTGTAAACGTCCCACTGGGATGGCACATTTCACTACTATATGCCCTCTCCACCTCCATTGGGTGAAGCTTGCTCACATGTCAGCTGATCAGTTCTTGAAGGTCCCCGTGGGGTGATGCATTTGTATTTCTGTGCCCTGCATTCTCTCTCCTTGCATCCAGTGAATGAGAGCGTGTACCCATAGCAGTTGAGCAGGGATCTAAGACCATGATGCATTTGTTCACGGTGTCTTAAGGTTGGGCTCAGAACTTCCCCACGGTTGTTTCTCTCACATTCTACTAGTCCAAGATAGTCAAGTCACAAATCCAGCAGGGATTCAAGAGATGAGGAAACGGAGCCCACTTTTTCACAAGAAAAGTTTGACGTTTCATTCCGAAAAGAGAGATGGGCCAAGGATGGGGGTGGTGGAAATAACTTTGACTATGCTGCAGTTCGTCAAATCTATCTCAGATGGGATATCTGCTCCTTGGTAGGGGACAGCTAATTGATTTCAAGATCTTAAGAAAATTGGAGAAGATACTTCTCCAAAGCATCTCAAAGGAGGGACATTTTCTGAGCCACAAAATCCTGACTTTGAGATATATCATCTTAATTGTGTGACCTCAGAAAAACACAGGCAAGTTTTGAAACTACATTGTCATATATTAAGTGGCATAAGTTATTCTTGCAAGGTTGTAGGACAGAGATTCTGAATGTGAGGCACACTAGTTTTCCTAGAGTTGGCAGTGGGATAAGAGTTGTGTGTATTTCAGAGAACATTTCCTTTTGTTCCTCAAAAATCAATGCACTAAAGCCCCACCTGGCTTTATTCTTCCTGTAGGACATAGAAGAATTGAGACTATCTTTGCCACTGACCAATGATTAGCTTTAATAAGGTTGATAGATCTCAGGTGAATGTTCCCTACATAGAGTAGCAAGGCAGTGTAATGGGGTACTCTGGCATTTTCTTGCCACCTAGGAAGACATTCCTTGAAGTCAGAGGCAACAGATAACTGGAGTTCAGCCAAACAGAATGCTAGCAGAAGCAATGTATTTTACATCTGGGAACAGCCCTAAAACATTTTACAATATCCTCCAGTAACCTTGGTTTCCGTTCCTACCAGCTTCTCAGAAATGGATTTCTATGAAAAGGGTGTTTTAGAATAGACCAAGTGGGTCCTGATCACAGTCTTAAATGACTGGCAACCCACCCCATATATACATATGATGATATGATGAGTAGATAGATAGCCATGCCTAGTGTTAAGCCATCACTGATATACATGCTGCTGACTACAAGTAGGCCTGCCTGTCTTAATTAGAGTAATATCCAACTGTCTCCTAGGAAAATGAATCTCAGGATTTTTCTTTGCCTCACTGGGTCTCTCTTTCATTTCATATGTGACTTAACACTGGTGTGAGAGATTTCCAAGGAATAAGGAACATTAAACCAAGTGACCACGCAAATAATTTGTTCTTTACGGTGTATGAATGAATAGGTATACATTTATCCTTTAGGATTTTTTTGCATTATGCCCTTGAAATAAAATGTATTAAAGAAACAATTCATATTCAACATGCTAACCATATACTGGTATCTACAGCAAGTACTGATGCGCAGAACACTTGTGTCAACACCAGCATAAGCACAATCCTCACAACAAGTCTTGGAACAAGAAGCTTTGTTAGCTTCCTTTATACAAACGGGAATACCGGAGCTTCCAGAGCAGAGAAAACATGCCAAAGTTCATCCACGTGAAGACTGTAGGATAAGGATTTGCACAAAGGTACACACGCCTCTAAAAGCTTGGCTGCATTCATCATTAGTCCCAAGACAGGATCTTGCTGTGTTTCCCAGGTTGGCTTGGAACTCAGGATCCTCCTGCATCCAACTCCCTGGTGCTAGAATTACAGGTGTGAGCTACCACACCCAGACCGAGACCTCTCAGATCTGACTATGATTCATAACTCATGATGATGATGATGACTGAGATTTCTGCGAACTCACTCCTTAGCCCTGGGTTTCTCATGAGATAGTTTAAGTCCTCATAGCCATCATCTTAAGACGGACATGATTGTTGTCTGTTGTGTGCCCAGCCTGTTTCCAGTGCTACCAAAAACACTCATAAATATAAATCAGTTTCTAGCTTACAGCAGAGAAAACTGAAGTGGAGCATGAGTCACTGGCCCTACAACCTTGTGAAAGCTTTCAAAGACAGTGCCTCAGGCATCCGAAGTCTGTCTGCCTTGTTTGAATCCGCTGCAATCTTTGCTTCTCCTCAAAGGAAGAAAATGGGAAGCACAGTGGAAAGGACTGTGGGGCCTGAAGCTGGCTGAAGCATCCCCTAAGTGAAGAAGGGGTGTGGAAATGCATATTTCCTCAGCGAGTGCTCCTACTGCATGAAGACACACACACACACACACACACACACACACACACACACCACACACACACACAAACTCTTCTTAACTTCTCTGTTAGTCACAGAGAATCTGCTTATGCTGAAATCGAGGAGGTAGCAGACTAGCTTCCTGAGACTGGCCAGGGACGTCCCAGGAGCTTTGAGTTAGAGGGGAAAAAGGAGCAAACACCAGACCAGGAGAAAGCAGCTTCCCTGTCTGGCTCCGTTTTCACTCTGATCAAAAGTGATGAAGAGAAAAAAAAAAGAAAAAGGAAAAAAAAAAGGTAGAAAAACAAAACCGAGACAGAAGGTAGGAGGAGACAGGGCAGCTCCAGCCCCAGCTAGCCGGCTTGGGTCCACTTCCTTTTGATTGTCCAGGAAAGCTAAGAAAACTGAAAACAAGGCTTCAGCTTGGTGGAAACAGCCCCATGGAAGCCTTATGTTAAACAATCAGACTGTGGGTCAATTGTGCAGGGCATTAATGTGCGAGACCCCGATAAAGAGATTTGCACGAATGGTTACAAAGCATTTTGTCTTTAAATATGGGCTTCAGGTTGTTCTGCCCAACAGTATAAATACAACGAAGGTGGGGTGGGGAAGGGATTTGGAAATCAGCCGATTCGAAGGAGGCCAACACAAACACTCTCACAAACGCAGCCTTTCGCATATCCTTTGTGCTCATTTCTAGTTGTTGGCATGCGCTCATAGAAACAACAAGGGGCCGTGAGCAGAATAGTGGAGAGTGCGTATGCCCTGGTGGTCATAAAGCATTTGGTTTACCGGCAAACAACCTTCTGGTCACGTATGTTGCCTTTTCTGAAGGGAGCGGGGCTTGTTGCTTTTGTTTCATGGTGGTAGTAAAAGCTTAGAGAAGAATTCAACAACTTCTTTTCGCCAGCATCCGTCCCATCATGTGGGAGCACAGAGAGGCCAAAGAAGGCTTTTAAAAGTTGGTGTTTAATATAAAAGCATATATTTTAGCCTTTTTAGCAAAGTCATTCCGTATGAAAGAGTACTTTAGACTAGACTAGCAAGGCTGGCTAAAATTAGGCAAAGCTGGCTGTGGTGCCTCAAAATATTTGGCAGACTTCCCTACAAAGCCACATTTGAACATTTTTAATATATATTATGAGATAGAAAAGAATAATTATTTTCTACTGAAGTCCTCAAGTGAGAGAAATGTATTTGTATAACCCTTTCAAAGAAAACTGTTGTATTGTGAAACTGTTATGTTTGGGATGGTGTCCTCTACCTGTGGTTTGTGGCTTGCTTTTCTTAAGAAAAGCAGGCATAGCCTAGCCATTATCCCTGCCTTTCATCAGACTGCTACCTTAAGCAAGGTGTTTTGGCAAATGGCCTTGAACCCTTGACTGAGCAATCTCCTGGATAAATGCTTTGGGATGCTTTGAGTGTGATGCCTTGGAGGATTTGGGAGCAAAATCTACCTTGAGTGAAGCTCTCTCCTTTGTCCCAACTTCGGCACTTGATTTAGAAGACGTTGTGTTTCTCTCCCTCTGCTTTCTTTCTCTGGAGAGGGTGTCTTTCACTCAGCCCACTCACACAGGCTCAACACATCGCTCTGAGGTTACTCTTTGCGTTAGTGTGGCCCTGCCTCAAACAGAGATTCCCAGATAAGAATTTGGGTGTCAGTAGATTATTTGGGAATAGATCTGGGGAAACACTGAGAGAGCTGGGAGAGTGAGTGGGGAAGGGAAGATAATCAATAAAGTGTCTTGAAGACGTAAATTACTTCCATGGGGCTTAATCCTGCTAGGGACTAAGTCTCCTGCCATAGAGGACAGCTGGCATTTTCCCCTCATAGCGTAAGGCAGCTCAGGCATTTCTTCTGCAACTTAGGTTCCACTGTGTAGGCGACTTGTGAGCTGCTCACTCTCCATTTGAAGCTGTCTATCATGCCCAAGGTTGACAGGGCTTTCCTCGAAACCAGGAGGCGTCTTTAGCCAGAGACACACAGGAGAACTGGTTGTATCTGAATGGGACTCTTTGCAGGTTCTCTTGAGTATAACTCAAAGGATTTTGGTTATAACTTAGGGGCAATAGCAATAGCTAATGTCTTCCTTTCCTTTCTGATTGTTCTGACAAGAATATTCTGATGGTGGGGGCAACTTGAAGGGGAAATGGATTGTTTGCCTTACAATTCCACTTGTGGTCCAACCGAATAGGGAAGTCAAGGAAGCAGGCACTTTAAGCCTATGGTGACACATTTATAGTCAAGACCAGACAGCAATGAATTAAGCCACGCATGCTTGCTGCTCAGCTCCCTCTTTCATCCAGTCTAGGACTCAGCCCATCTTCCCAACTCTATTCCCCAAATTAAGAAAGTCTTTCACGGGATTGATTATAGGCTCATTTCCTTGGCGATCTAGATTTGGGCAGGTTGACTATCAACACTGTCTGCCATAGTTCCCATTTCTGGGGTCTAAGGTAGTTCCATACAGAGGGGAAGCCTTTATTTTTCATGCTCTCTCCAATCTGACTATATCCCCTAATACAAATAGTTCTATTAATTTGGAGTAATTGAAAAACCATATGTATATATATAAAATATATATATATATAATATTACTTCTAGTAACATTAAATACTAAAAAAGTAGTAATTATTTCATTTATCTTTTAGTGACTGCCAAGTCTCTTTAAAACACATGGATTTATCTAATTCTCACAGTAGCATTATGATACAGGCATTATTATTTTAGTTTGACCAGTAGAAGAAGGCTTGGAGAATGATAGTTCCCACAGGCTAGAATGAGGATTTTAAACTCAGGTCTACCCAAATCCAAGGTCAAAGGCTTTGCCATTAAAGTTCTTTATCATCACAACCAAACTGAGAAATGATGTCTCTCTAGGTGGTGAGGAGTAGGGTTCTAATGGAGGGTGAAATGAGCGGCATTCGAAGCGGTCTCCAGGATGAGCAGGATTGGTTGAAGTGGCCAGGTATTCCACTCTTGCGAGAGTACTTCAACACAGAATGAAGATTTCCCTGCAAAGTCAACAAACAGCTAATGAGACCGTGACCGTGGGATTCGGAAGAAACACTGAAGCCTCTTGGTATGTTTGCTCAGGGCAGTGGAGCTGAAATGCCAAGAGGACTCTGAAGCTGCCTTGGAGAAAGACTGTGTAGTAAGGAGCCAAACGCTTCTGGCAGCCATTGCACGGGTCTACCAACCTGCAGGAAGTCACCTTGGAAATGCACTTTCTAGTTCCCACCTTGATGTTTTTGTTGACTACATTCCTAGGCAACGTGTACAAAGCATTGCTAAGAAAAATAAAGAAATATCTAAATCATAGTGACTAGTGAACTATTAGTGACTCTATAATGTAGTCTCCAAATCCATTTTAATAAAATTCCTATTAGGCTTTTTATTCAAAATTGAAATGCTAAAGTCTATATGGAGCAGCAAAATACCTATGAAACCCAAGTATCTTGAAAAAGAACAAAGTTGGAGAGCTTACCATATCTGAATTTAAGACTCCTAAAGGCACACAAACTAACAGTTCAATATTAATCTTTCAACAGGCATATCTATTAATTGAACATTGCAAGGGCAGGAATTGGGGCTGCAGATCAGTGATAAACACTAGCTAGACATGTGTGAGACCATGAGTTGTCAACTCTGGCACAGAAAGGAGACAGAATGAAAAGAAAAGAAATTGTAAAGAAAAAAAAGAAAGAAAACAGAAGTAAAAGACTCCCAGAAATGCTTTCATATCTATGATCAACTTAGTTTTGACAGAGTGGCTACTGCATAATTTAAGGAGGAAAAGAGACTTTTCAACATTTTCTTCAGGGACAACTAGATATCTGGACAGAGAGAAAATGAGCATCCAATCTCCCTTTCAGATACTCATAAACAGTAACTTGAATCAACATTTAAGACCTAAATATAAAAGGTAAAATCATAAAACACAGTGCCTGCAAGCATGAGATTCTGGAAGGGATCCTTTAATAGACAATCAAGATATGACTCAAAAAACATTCTTTTTAAATGAAAATACTAATTACACATACGCCATCAAAACTGAAACCACCCCCTTTCAAAAGATGTTATTAAGAATATGTGCAGCTTACATGCCCTGACTGGATAAAATAATCTTATTAAATATCTCATGATGGACTTGGATCAAAAAATATATAAATGATGCAATTCAATGAAAAGCTAGCTAACTCAATATAAAATAGGCAAAAAAAAAACCTCTGAAACCATGAATAGATACTTCAGAAATGAAGCTACAAAAATGGCTGGTGCTATAGACTAAATATTTATGTCTATCAGAAGCTTCTATATTGAAACTCAATCTAAATGCAGCTGTAATTTGGAAATGTGAACTTAAGGAGGTAAAGGTAGAGGAGGCCAGGAGGTTGAAGCCTTGGTCTGGTTAATTTAATCCCCTTACACAGTCTGCTCGACTTCTGATCTTGAACTTCCAGCTTCCTATTTGTAAAAAACAATAGACACCTAGGGTTTAAGACATGGTCTATAGCATTGTGTTATGATAATCCATGCTGACTGATATTGCCAGTAAACCCCTGGAAAGATGGATGGTACTATTGATCGCAAGGGAAACGCAAAGGTAAAACTTAATGAGATTTAAATATATATTATAATATATATACACATACTAGAATGATAAATTACAAAATACTGAGAATATCAAGTTCTGGCAAAGATATGAAGGAGCTGCATGTCTCATACATGGTTGACAAGAGTACAAAATTGTGTGACCATTTGGAAAAATGGTTTATTTCTTATAAAGTAAAACATCTGCCTGTTCTACAACTAGAGATGCTTCCCTTGGCTCTCTTCCCAACAGACATAAAACTTTAGGTTTGTACATGTTTACGGCAGCATTATTTGTAGTGTCAAAGACTGATCACAGGCCAATAGAATGGATGAAACCTTGTAATATTGTCTGTCTGAAGGAATACATGCCAGCAATAAAAGGAACAAACTCTTGATACATGATAGATAAATCTCGCATACATTGCACTGAGCAGGGGAATCCAGACAGAATGCAGTATATTCTTTAGGCTCCATTGAATTAGGCTTCTAGAACATGTAAAATTAATCTGTGTGATTGAACTAGGTCAGCATTTTCGTAGTGACAGGAGCAGCTGACTAAATGAGAGCATAAGGAAACTCCCTAGAGTGATGGGGTAGTTTGTACTTGGAGTGGGTGTTACACAGGTGTGCACATTCACCCAAACTTAAAATTTATATGTTTTCAATATCCTATTTACTGCAGAGGGGAGAGAAGACTGTCCTCATCCAAGTGCAGAGAGCTCAGAGCAAGGAGGCACCTGCCTAGGGGAATAAGCTTTGTTTTTTCTCTAGGACAGATGGAGACCTGACAGGTACCCACAAGGGTAACCCTGGATGCTTTTTACCCCGTGGGATTGTGTGGTGTCCATGTAGCTCTGAATAGGAGCCAGAACCTTTCTGAGTGCATTCTGGTGCTAACTAGTTCTTCTGAGACTCACTCAGAACCTTAGGCAGAGGGTTCTGAATGTCCCTTTCTGGGTATGAAACACTCACCTTCACTCTCCCTAGCTGGGGAAAAATGGCTCTTTTCTCCATCATCTGGCTCTTTCACAAGTTGCTGCTGTGAGATTTGTGATGCTTTTGGCATGTCTTCCACGCCCTCACTGTTCCTCTGTGCCCTCACTAGAATGTGTCGGGGTGCAGTGTGAGGAAATTTCTAGAGCTCTTTGCTTCGTTCTGTTCTCTACACTGTTCCACAGATGGAGAAAATAGAAAGTTTGGGCCCCATTTGCTTCCCTTTCTACCTTACTAATCACGTTGGTGGCTCCCAGTGTGATTAGCTCAGAGAACAGAAACTCTCTAAGGGTTTCTCACATGGTAAGACCTGGGTCCCCACCCTGGTGTCCATGGGGTAGATGAGATACATGTTTAGAAATATTGTGTGTGTGTGTGTGTGTGTGTGTGCGTGCGTGTGTATGGGTATGTGTGGGTGTGTGTATGAGTGTGTAAGTATAGGTGGTATATAGGTGTGTGTGTATGTGTGTATGGATGTGTGTGGGGGGGCGTTTGACTTAAAATAGTTCAGGTTTGAAAACCAGTATAATGGGAAATACATACTAGATGAAAATAAGCTATAATGCAAGTTAAAAATAAAATTTTATCAGTTTATTGATCATTAATAATTGGAGACAGATGAGACTGTGAGGCTCTGCGCATTAAATTTATGGGAGGAGGTTTTCTGATTGGTTAAAAAACAAGCCTACCCTGCCTTGACTACTATGAGCAACATGTCTATGGCCTTCCTCAGTGTGTAGAGCAAAATAACCAGGCCACCTGAAGTTCTCTGTGCCTTTTTACATCATGGTGCATTTCAGTTCATTATTTCATCTTGGACAAGAAGGCAAGGAACATCATTGAGTAACCTGGAAGCTAAAATTTGCCCCCATGAAAGCACTAAGGGACAGACACAGGGAAGGAAAGTAGCAAGAGGTAGGTAGGAGGCTCAGTGGATGAAAGGAAGAGTCAGGCTGCTTCAATGAGGTGACAAAGCATCCGACCATCTACAGTCATTGCATAGAGTGAGAAAGCAACATGGGCTAGAAGTACCGAACAGGGATGCTCCTGATATGGTCCATGGACAGCAGCATCAAGCATCACTGGGAATTTGTCAGAAATGCTTATTCTTTGCTTTCAGTTCTTCTAAAAAAGAATTCCTCTCCTCAGAGTTTTCATACTGGCAGGCCAAAGGCCACTTTAATTGCTTTGTCCAGGCAAAAAGGATGTTGGCTTACAAAATATTATTAGAAATTAAATTTGTTGCCAACAGTTGCAAACACGTTTATTTTTTATTATCTTTATTATTGTCTTATCATGGCCAAAACTGAAGGTCTGACATCACTTAATTCAGCCTAGCATTTTGTCCAGTCTCTCACCGTCAGGTAGAACTTACCCCTTCAACTTTGTGCGGACTTCCCATGCCTAGAGCTGCTTCTCAGTTTCAGGGTGAAATGTCTGTTGTGCTTAAGCACTGACCTTAGCAGTTTGCTCAGTAGCCGGTGCAAAAATGGGTGTGTGATCCAGCCCACTGGCCAATAAAATACAAAGGAAATCGGCTGAAAGTCTTTCTGAGAAAGATTTTTTTTTCTCCCTTGGGAGATTTCTCTTCTTCCCCTTGACACCATGTGTTGAAGTGACACTTGTTTTCATGTCGCAGCTGTCCGTGAGTAAAACCAGACCAAGTCAGAGTAATGTAAACTTGAAGAAAACTTGGACCCTGAGAACCCCAAGGAGCTGCCGAACCTCCCACCCTGAATCCCACCCTACCCTGTACTTCCTGCCACGGATCACTGAACAGTTGCTTATTGTCTCAGAGACTTTATTATTGGCAACCAGAAGCATCTTAATTGATTTAGAGGAAAAGCAACTCATCAGCTGGAGCCTGTGTGCTTTTTTTCCAACTGCCATTGTTATTGACGCCCATTGCCTCATCTGGGATAGGATTTCCAACGTTGAGTCTCAGTGCAATAAACCTCGTTGCCTTTGCACGTTTGGAGTATGGTTCCATAGTCAGGCTTATTTGGAGAAGTGCCTCATAGCCCATGGAAGAGGATCTCAGATACCACTGTAGAACAGATGCCGTTTAGAACGGAAGATAATGGCTTTACTATTGTTACTTTTATAATCATGGCAGATACCTTAATGCTGCTAAGCGTCCATTTCCTTTCCTGTGAACTACTAGTCTATCTTAGTGGGCTGCCACACAGATTAAATGAAATGATTGCAATAGTCTGATTCCAGTTTTGGATGTTTTACTGCTGAGATCTGTGACGTCCTACCACTCCCTGTTTTCTTTGTGTCTCCCATCTGGAAAAGCTGATAAGAAAAGCACAGTGCTCCTTCTTTTAGGCTGTTGATAGAGTTTGCATGGGGCAGTGACTACACATGGAAACTCTGAGCCTGCCTGTTACCATCACTGTAAGAACTCCATACCAGTGCCTTCTTGTTCTTTCAAGGCCTCTTCAGATCTCCTTTGTGTGTGTCTGGGTCTGCCCTACTCTGTATTGTGTTGTGAGTTACACGTTTTCAAATATTCTTGGTATGTGGGACACTATTATTATGGCTATCAAGCCAATTTTTGAGTGATGGATCCACCCTGTTCCTGTAGCATAGAAATGGCAATGCCGTGTGCAGGGTGACTTCTTATTTTAAAACAGTGTATGTTAGTGCCGGTTTATAGTGGTCAGAGGTCAACCCCAAGTGGTGTACCTCAGGAGCCATCCACCTTGTTTTTGAAGAAGGGTCTCTCATTGACCTTGACCTCACCAAGTAGACTAGGCTGACTGATCAGTGAGCCATGCAGATCTGACTGTTGCCTCTTTTCTGGTGTTGGGATTACAACTATACTCCACTGGGTCCTTACGTGGGTGCTGGGGACCGAACTCTGGTCCTTAAGCTTGTATGGCAAGTACCTTACCACCTGAGCCATCTTTCAAGATCCATTATATTCAATATAAAGGTTGCTCATATGTGTGTGTGTGTGTGTGTGTGTGTGTGTGTGTGTGTGTAGTGTGCACAGCAACCTGAAAATGAGCAACTGCCGAAAGAGCAAATTAATGCTTGTGTGTGACAGTTACACTGTTCACATATCATTGGTGTGCATTTGTAACTTTTCCCTTTGGCATCTTCAAATCCACAGGACTCATGAGTTGATTTTCTTTTCTCTCCTCTTTCCCTTTTTAAGATTTACTTATTTTTATGTTATGTGTTTGATTGCTTTGTCTGCATGTATGATGTGCACAATGTATATGCCTGATGCCTATGGTGAGCAGAGACGTATACTTTACCCAGAACTGGAACTCCAGGTGACTTCACAGTCACATGTGGGTACAGGGAACCTGAACGTGTGTCCTTTGAAAGAGCAACAAGTTCTTTTTACCTGCTTCGTCATGTCTCTAGCCCCTTTCTTTTGCTTTTTCTTAAGAAGAAGAAAAGTAAGAAACGAGTTGAAAGTTCATTGCTTTTCCTGTGTGAATTCTCTGAGGACTATACTGAGTAGGAACATGTACTGACAAGACTAAATGATAACTCAATAGACATGGCCTTAAAAAGAAAAGAGGATGAATTACTGAAGTTGAGTCATCTTTATCCAGAGGATTTAAACAGTAACTGTAGATGTAAGGCGCATTTATGTGCTTAGATCCTTATTTTTTATCAGTCTTTATGAAAAGGATTTTTTAGAATCTTTTAAGCCAGTCTTCAATTTAATTCAAATAAAATTATATGTGAATTTTTCTTAGTCATTACAAATTCCACATGATTTATGATTCAATCCTTAAACAAATTATTTCTTTGAAACAACATATGGTTTTGATGCTTATCTGCGGGGACATGGAACATATATCCACGAGCACGCTAGGCTGAGTACTGTGCCATCATGGCAGAAAGGTAGACAGTTGGCCCTCTGCGTCCATGGACCCTGCATCAGCAGAGTTAAAGCTTCAATTGGGTATGGGAATAAAATTGGATCTGTGCTGGACACATGCAGACTGAATCCAGTCATTAGTCTTTAACAATATAACATAGAACCTGTGCACAGAACACTCTCAGTGTGGTAGGTATTTTTAATAATACAGAGATAGTTATATAAAGAAGAATGAGGCAGGATGCATACAATGATCACACCACTTTTTTAGAATCTTATCCTCATGAGTTTCAGAACCACGTGGTACTGAGGCACGCCTGTACTGAATTTTATCTTTTGTTTTCTTTTTATCTTATTTTTTTTAACAAAAAGATAGGACAGGTTCTCATGCTTCTCAGGAGGGGCTGTGGTGCCAAGAATAGCCTTGAACTCTTGCCTCCACCTCCCAAATCCTGAGATTACAAGTGGACACCACTTTTTTTTTTTTTTAATTTCAGGAAAACCTCAAAGAATCCTTATAAAATTGACTGACTCAAAAAATTTCCTTTCCTTTAGTTGCCTGTAGAACTGCCATTTCTCTGAAAGATACAAACTTTGGCCTTAAGGACAAATGGCATCATTCTGATCATGTAGTTGGTTGAGAGCCAGCATATGTATTGTACTACAAAGGGTAAGTAGAGAAGGAAGATGGAAAAGAAAAAGAGAACTTACTTGGAGCTCAGGACAAGACTTGGGAAAAAAAAGCTCAGTTTTTGTTCTCTCACAAAGAGTCATTGAAAAACCGATGACTTGAGTGTAGCATTAAAACGTGTGTGCACAAAACACATATACATTTCCCCCATTACTCCCCCACGTGGGGCATGTGGCTGCTGAGTATGTAAGAGGGCCAGGGATGCCAGATTTGCCAGGATCACACAGAGGCTGCTGTTTCATATGATCTGAGAATTTTCAGTGCTCGCACACAGAGATCTGAGAGACCCAAAGGCACACAGCTGCGGCTTTAGAACCCAGCTCCATTTACCATCTGTCTGTTAGCACCACGAAGCTTGGCTGAGAAGGCTGCTTTCAGATCTGAGAATTCCATCTTTTCCAAGCACCCTGGGTTGGGAACTTTCCAGAGGATTAATGGAACCTAGGAGATATCATGCTTTTCTCCTGCCACATTTGGGGCAACACGAGGAGAGGTTTTTGACCTTGGGTCTTTTGTATGCCTTGGAACTCCTTGGTAGAGATATCACACACCATCCCTTTATGATAATTCAAGTAGATGCTCAAGAAATTCCACATTCAAATAGGGTCATTGTTTAATCCAGTGGTGGTGGGTGGGGGGAGGAGAAAACTCGGTATTTTTTCTGGCTAATATAGCATTTATAGATGTTCATCAAGCTGTTAAAAAATGTGAGATGATGACTCATTTGGGGGCCCCTCCCAGCCCCTCTCCCTGTCCCAATTTGCCTGCGGGTTGGAGGAATGTATACTGAGCTGAGTTAAAGAAGAAACTTGTGGTTTCCATTATAGTCTGTAAACACCGATTTCTGAAAGCCTCAAGCATGCTATCATCTCCCGCCCCACGCACGCTTTATATACAATCCATCTTGGAAAAGAGCTTGGGAGAGCACTATGTTTACTACTCCAGAGCAACCCAACAAATGGGGGACTGATCTGCCCTGGGGCTTGATTCACAGCAAAGTGGAGGGCCTTTCTGATGTCTTTCAAACCAAAGCATCAAGAGAGAAATCAAGGCCAATTCTCTGGAAAGTCCATCCTTTCTGGGGCCTGCAGTAGCCTCTGGCCACCTTTCATCAACAACAGAGCTCTCTAAAAACACTTTTTCTGAGGCCCACCAGATTGCCTTAGCTTCCCACTTAGACTTTATGCTTATGTCTTATCCCTAAAGTTATTAGAAAAGGGGAGGAGTGAGATCCCAGTTTGGTTTAAGACAGTTTCAATGGTGCAGAATGCAAGCAATCCTGGAAATTTTGGTAGTACACAATTCATTCAAAGATCACTCGGAGGCGGGACATAGAGAGAGGGCATTCCGGGTTTGCCTGGTACTCAGATCATGGCTGATAAGAAGAACTAAGCATACCCCACTTTCTTCAGGAAGCAAGAATTGTACCTGTAGAATGGATGGAAAAATTTCGGATGTGAGCTCATTCTGCTTAAATTTGTTTTCTGGCTTTACCACTTCCTGGTACTGTGACCTGGGGCTTTATAATTTCACTTTATAATTTAGGATGGATAAGAATGCTTGGGGACTTTCTTTGGATGTGACTCATGAGGTGTGAGTAGGGTAAGAGATTCTGCCCAGGCAGTTCACCCTCAAAGTTCAGTGAGTAGTTGATTTTTTGTGGGTCGCTTTACCAATGAAAGCCTCAGTTTTCTCTTTAGTCAGAGTATGTTGAGAATGATGCCAGCTTCCTGGGACTATTTGGAAGACTAATGGTGCTGGTAAGCATGCTGGTGTGGGCCTTGACCCAGAGAATACAATACTAGAAGTGGGCGTGAGATCCTGGAATAACAGCAACAAAAGTTATCCAAGGGACGACCTGGTTTTAATCCCTGGTTCTGTAGGAAAAAAGACCAAAGTGTATTTGTTGCTCAGGAAGCTAGTGTGAGGTTATCTGCTATTCTACATAGAGATGTAGTGGTCAAGGACATGGGTCATACTTTGCGTGGGAATGCCCTGACTATCAACATCTGACCTCTGTTTTGATTGGAGTCATTGGCACATAGGTTTCATTTAGCAGCTCTTGCCCTATAGTATAATACTATTATTTACTTTTGTTCTTTTATGGATTACGAATGTTCTATTGCATAGTGGCGTGTGCCTTTAATCCCAGCACTCAGGAGGCAGAGGCAGGCAGACCTCTGTGAGTTCGAAGACAGCCTGGTCTAACAAAGTGAGTTCCAGGACAGCCAAAGCTGTTACGCAGAGAAACTCTGTCTTGAAAAACTTTCAGAAAGAAAAAAGCCAAGGGAGAGAGAATGTCCCATTGCCTAGTTCTAGTGCTTCATAGCACTTAAGTGTGTTCAGCAGGGGTCATTGTCATCATTAATCAAATAGCATGAACAGTAAGCACCTTCAAAGTGTATCTTTCTGTTCGTCCTGTGCTGCAGTAGCAGGGATTGTGCTAACGATGCAATGAAAGGGCTAATGAAAAACATGACTCCCCAAGTACTGGAGTTTAGTGAGCGGCCCATGAGAAAGGCTTGAGGCCACAGCTTGCTCCCTAACAGCTCAGCATTTCTTGTTAGGAAGCAGTTCTCACTGTCTGCTTCTCTTTGCAGAGACTAGTGACATAAGGTTGTTGAAAGAGTCTCTGCATGGCTCAGCTTTGAAGAGGTCAAAGCTTACGAGGGCTCCCATTTTCAAGTGTTGGGTTTGCCCTCACCCGGCTTCAGCTGTCGGAGATAGTTGTCGGTGAGTGTGATGCTAATGTCCTTGGAGCCTTCACCCCAGGCATATTTGTACAATTCAGCACAAAGAGACAGCTTATTCTCTGACCCAAGACTATATTGCACATGCCTGTTTCCTCTAAACACGAGAGGAGACAACAGATGGCTGACTTGAACAGATCCTGAGACTTTTGGAGTCAGAAAAGTCTTGGCTCTGGAAAAAAAAAACTGGTTCAGTTGTCTCTTCTTTGCATACAATGGGCAGCCCCTCCCCAAGAAGCAGATGATGAGAAAGGGGAGTGGTGGGCTGTTCTGCTCTAGAATAACCAGCAAAGGATTCATAAAACGTACGTATTCAGAGAAAGCCACAGGATGGAATGGCAAAGACACCAGGGACAGCATGACTTCCAGACCTGAGTGTGAACAGAAGTAACTTCACTTTCTAATTCTGAACTTTTCACAGGCTAATGACTAGCTTCTCCTGACCCAATATAGGGTACACCTTCCTTATCATCACAGGGATGTGTTATAAGACCCATAGTGCATTGCTGAACCTGTATTTAATACTGAGCTCTGGTTCCTTTTCTGTGCATACAGACCTATGATGAGTCCAATGTAAAAATCAGGCACACTAGGAGATAAACAATAATAAATCAGAATAATAATAATACTATATGCTACATAGGCATTGAAAATTTATGAATAATTTATCTCTGAAAATTTCAGTTTAATACTTCAGATCACAGATACAAATCATGGAAAACAAAAATCTTGCCCTGAATTTCTGTAAGATCACATAAACAAACCCCCCACTGTCCTATAGGAGGGTGAAACACAGAAGCAAGCCATCACAGGTGCTACCGTTCCCTGTGGAGCCAGTGTGCAGTACAACAAACCCATCCAAGAACAATATAGCCCATCCAGAAACAGGAGAAGGCCTATATTTGAATTAATACTTGATTTTACGTTCAACATTTTAAATGAAAAATTTCTAACGACAAAACTGACTGTTTTAGTCTACAGCCTTATATGACTGCTTAGTATTTTGCTATATTTTCTTCAGCAGATCTTGCCCATGCACTTGGTCATCTATTAATCCTTCCATACGTCCATACCTTACTGCAATTACTGCATTACTATTACATTTTGGAATCATTTGCTAGGTAACAGTTCCTTGTTATAGTAGCTAACTGATACAGGGAACTCAGAAAGTAGGGTACCAAGGGAAAGATCTTGAGAAAAATGACTGACTTCTAATTCTTTTCTTTGTGCCATGTTTGAACTAGTGGGTAGTGGTAGGATCCTCTCACTGAGAAGGTATACATGAGCTGTTGTGGTACGGCTTGGGATTTACAGAAACCTAGGGAATGGCCAAGATGCCAGGGATAGCATGACTACCAGAACTGAGTGTAATGAACACGGGTAACTTCATTATCTAATTCTTAACTTTTTATGATGATGTCATTTCTTTGTGCTCTGTGACTGACTCCCTGGCAACTAGAAATGCTTAGAAATGTTTACTGGAGGAAAAGGTAGGTAGCAGGTGTCCGTGGGTTTTGGGAAGAGGCATGCTCCTTATAGACACTACTACTTCTGTGATTGTCAAGGGTCTCACACACAGCATACTCATTTTTAGGTCATTGTCACTTGGAAAGAAACTTACAAGCTTTGATACTAAATCTCAGAGACGTTCTGACCTACTGCCCAATGCCTGTTTAAAGTCGGTTCCTGGATTTTCCACTTATGCTTCAATATTCTTTGTATCACAGATCAGATCTCTTTTTGTTATGTATACATGCACACATATACACATAAATAAAAGGTTTGGGAAAACAGAAAGAAATTTGGAGACTAGGCATGAAGGAACTCAATTATAAACTACTTGACCGAACCAGAATGATTGAGAGTCCACAGCCATCCTGAGATATATAGAAAGATCCTGTTCTTAAATACGTTAAAAATAAAACAAGGAAGACAGAAAGGAAGGAAGGAAAGGATAAGAGACAGGACATTGCTTATGTGACAAATGATTGATTTATTCTGACCGTATTGTTTCTATCCAAAATCATTATTTTACCTCCTTCCAAATATCTGACTCTGTGCCTCTGCTTGAGTTCTCAAGTTGGTGAGACACAGAGCAAATACCTCTGGCAACGCCATCACAGACTTCCAACCCACACGTGGCAGGCAGTTCCATTAACTGAAGCTTACCTAGCTGCCAGCATCTTACTTCAAGGCTATGATATATGCCATTCTCTTCCAACCCAGAGAGTTTGTTTGTTTTATAGATGCCACTTACAGAATTTGGGGATCAATACGTCAAGGCAGGTGAGCCAGTGAGAGACACAATACAGTGACTAGGTACAGTGGCTCTCACCTTAAAGTCTGACAGTACTAGGAGGCTTTCTGGCTTTTTTGCCTCACTGTTTGATATAGGGTCTTCTATTGTAACCTAGCCTTGGGACTCACCATATAGTCTAGGGTTGTTTCAAACTTGCCATTTCCTGCCTCAACCTCCATGTACTTGGACTTTGGATATGTACCATCATTTGTACCTTTCTTTTTCCACACAGTGTGCCCTGTGGAGCCAAAAGGTAGTGTCTTCTCCAGCAACCCCGATAGTACTGTATTCGTTTGCATTAGCTCTTCATCTTTCATCCTTCTGTCCTTCCTGTTCTCTCATTCCTAGTTCCAGGGCTACTTCTCAAACAAGCTACCTAAACCCACATCTTATCTAGGGCTCTGTGTTTTCAAGACTCATGTGAAGATGAAACATAGTCACCTAAAGTATAGTAGCATAATATAATGCTATAAAGCAGCATGACATGGGAGACATACTATATATATATATATATATATATATATATATATATATATATATGCACACACATAGTTATAAGATAAACAGATCATACATGATACAGGGGATTAGGGGGAGGAAAGCACTGAATTATGGATTTCTGGAACTGAGTCTTTACATGAGATTATGATTTCAATACATGTTTAAATAGGATTCTGGAAATGGAATCTATGGGAGACATTTTTCTTGTGAAATTGTTATAAACCTCTGTGTTTTTATTCTTCTCTTCTATACTAAATGTCAGCTATTACTAGCACTTAAGTACCGAGTGGAAACTTTAATCACCAAGTCCCTACTGTGAAATAATGACTCGTTGATGGCTAATGCCATTTGAAACCCAAGTTGTCCAGTTTTTTCTGTCTTTGGTTGTGGTATCATTTTATTAAGGTTGGCCTTTTATATTTTCAGGACGATCATGTAGCTCTGTTCCCTGGTAGGGTGCTTATAAACATTCCCAATGCCAAATTCTGTAAAAGTCCCAGGGACAAGTAGAAGAGAGCCAGGGTTGGTTTGTGATTGAACTTGTCAGTCAAAGAGAAGTGCAAATGCCATGTGGTCGGCTTTCAAATCAAGACCAGATGATCGACGGTATTTGGTGGATCTTGGTTGTTCTCCAGTTGTCTAACGCTCTGAAGTCTGATGAAAAGGAGGGATATTTTTGCCACATTCAAATCCTGGCATTCGAACCACTTGCCTTGATTTCCATGGATAGAGAGCCAGTTCTGAGGCATGACTCATAGAGGAGCCGCTGGGCTTGTGAGAAGGTGGTCTTCTTGGATGGGTGATTAGGCTTGAAAAAGGGCAGAGAGCAGATGTGTGTGTGTGTGTGTGTGTGTGTGTGTGTGTGTGTGTGTGCAGGGTGGGCAGGGTAGATCAGGCTGCGTTTTACATCATTGGGCACAGTTTTGCTTTAAGAGGTAGCTTTGTTCCTAGGACTGAAATCTCTCCCACTCTCTACCAACACTGTACCATAAAGGCAAGGAAGCGATGGAGGAAATTCATAAGAGAAAGCAATTAACTGCACATCACAGTTAACGTAAACAAAATGTAAACCTTGAGTACCAGGCAGCTATAGGCAGATGAAAGCAGACAACGTGAGACTGCTCCCTAGTCCCCCAGCTGCACAAGCTTCTGCTGTTCCTACATTGGAAAAGCCTCACATAGTAACTCTTTTGCTCTTTTCAAAGTGTATAACCTTTACCCTTTTGGTTCAGCTGTGTTCTAATGATATTTTTTTCTGTTAAAGGGGATCGGTTTATGAGAACAGGATGTTTGTATTAAATATTAAATCGTTAAGGCTTCTTCCTGAAGGTCTCAACTTGGCTTCAGTTTTGATGGAAATAGACAAACGCACATTCCTGTAGAACTACAGAGAGCACAAAGAGTTTGTCAGGTCTTGATAGTGTAACTCGGCACTGGGCCAAGAACAGAATAATTGGTTAATGTCTGCATAGCGCTTTGAAGATGCAAAGTCCTGGGTAAGTTCTGAGTGACACTGCGAGGCAATCTGTCCTTGAAGGTCTGATCCTAGGGCCCAGGAGACTGATGTTTCCCCAACAGCCTTTCTAGGAGCAAAGACCCTGGCGTATGTTGAGCCAATTTTCTGTGCCAGCTCTAGGAATTCTCAAAGCTAGATCTTAATTCTGGATTTCCCCCTCCAGTCCCTTCTTGGAGTTTAATTATACACTCAGCTGCATATGGGAAAAAAAATCAATGTCCTCTTTTTAGCCTTCAGAGGCCATGCCTTGTCCTTGAAGCTGCCCTTCATTTCACTTGCAAATATTCTGGGGTTAGCAGGTGGATGCTTGAGAAAATATTACCATATATCATGGTAGGATTTTCCAGCTCTTCTGAAGAAAGTCAATACAGTGTTAAAAGTGCAAGAACACATGTGATAGAGAAGTAAAGGGTGGGATATTAGGGTCAGAAAGAAATTTTTAAAATGGAATCTGGGGAGTGGGAAAGGTCTGGGGTCAATCAAACATAGAGATGTAAAAAAAAAAAAACCATAGAGTGTTGTGGGATATTTGTACATTGTGTGAAGATGTGTCACTGTGATTGGTGTAATAAAGAGATGAATGGCCATTAGCTAGGCAGGAGAGGATAGGTGGGACTTCCATGGAGAGAGAGGAAGAGGAGAAGGGATACAGGCATGTGAATTTGGCCAGCAGACTCAGAGCAAGTCAGATATGTGGTACTGAGGAGAGGTAACCAAGCCCACATGGCAGAATGTAGATTTAAAATATGGGTTAATTAAGTTAAAAGTGTTAGTTGGAAGAAAGTCTAAGCTAAGACTCTTTCATAATTAATAACGTCTCTGAGTCATTATTTTGGGGCTAGAGACATAAAAATAGTCCAAAAAGAAAGCTCACTACATTATAGGCACTTCGTTATTAGTCAAAATTTATCTGAAAAGTGTATTCTTGCTTTTGTTGTTGTTTGTTTGTTTTTTCTCTCTTTATCTCCCTCCTTCCCCTCTCCCCTCCTTTTCTCTCTCTCTCTCTCTCTCTCTCTCTCTCTCTCTCTCTCTCTCATTCTGTCTTTTTTGTTTTCTTTGTTTAATAGAACTATCCTACATGAATTAGTAACAGTGCTCCCAGAAGTCATAGCTTTTGAAAAAACTTCTATTGAGTCTCTGTGAATTTCACATTATGCATTCTGATCCCAATTATCTCCCAGTCCTCTCACATCTACTCCCTGTCCTTGCAACCTCACCTCCAAATCAAACTCAAATTTAAAAGAAAAACCAAAACCAAACAAAAACAAACAAGCAGCAAAACAAAACAAAACACAACTCCAAACCAAAAGGAAGAGAACCTTGTTATAGAAGCTGTAGTGTGGCCTGTTGAGTCACACAATTTAGCCTTCCATCCACCGAATCTATAAACTGTTGGATCATGTGAAGAGGACAAATGTACAGGTCCTAAACAGCAGGATCTCCAAGACACAGGATATCCAAGAAGAACTCAATAAGAACCTATAATCAATGGTGTAGCAGAAACCAGAGATCTAGAGCCAGACCAATGACTCTGGCAATGAACACTTGCAAGTTAAAAAGTCACACCTTTTAAAACCAAACCCTTAGTGTCAAGTGTGGAGTCCCTTCCTGTGAGTTGTTAGGCAGGCAATCCCATAGGCTTCCAAACTAATACTGACTATTACCACTACGTCACTGCTCCCAACAGTATGCCCAGTTCTTATTCCTGCAGAAACAGGCACAGCAATCCAACTGGAACTAAGTTGGCAGCTTCCTCCCTGTTGACTAGTATTCATAGTGCATGAAGGTACCTTGTAAGCTATTAAGGTAGAAGCAAGCCATAAACCATGCAACCTAACTGTGGAGTCTATGTGTCCTAGTGTTGACCTGCTACTGGATTATTAGTGGAATGTTGCAGGCCTATGCAATTATTTCCTGATGGAATCTGTGACCCACAGAGAGAGAGAGAGAGAGAGAGAGAGAGAGAGAGAGAGAGAGAGAGAGAGAGAGAGAGAGAGAGAGAGAACATGCCCAGTACTGTAAACCTGGTCAATGGTCATGAGCCCAATGAGATAATGGACTACTGATGTTTTGCTAAATATGCATGTGTTCAAATTGCCTTTTAAGTGATTACATTAATATTCACATTAATGGTGCCCCTCCCAGTCTTAGTGAGAAACAAGTTCATGTAAATAACTTTTTTTTATTGTCCACTGGGACAATGGCTGAAGCAGACTCATAACTTACCCAGGTGCTGAGAATATAGGATGGCTGCACACTCTGCTCCAAATGGGACACGTACATCACTCACTCTGCGGCTTACAAAACACTGCAGAAGATCCAGATGATATGGAGGAGTATTATAAAATGCTTGATTCTGGGCATCACATGTCTGTTTCAATCATGAACTTACAGCAACTGTGACCACTTATCTGCACAAGTCCTGCACACAGAAAAAGAGACACAGGATTAGAGCAGGGGAGGGGTACTAGCTGAGAAGAAACGGAGCTTATCAGGAGTGGAAGGAGATAGGAGGGGGCAAATGGGGATGAGGATATGGCCAGAATATATCATGTCCAAGCAGGAAATTGTCAAAAATAGA
Source organism: Arvicola amphibius (assembly GCF_903992535.2). NCBI lineage: Eukaryota > Metazoa > Chordata > Mammalia > Rodentia > Cricetidae > Arvicola > Arvicola amphibius. The sequence goes on along the minus strand of NC_052051.1, from coordinate 38,724,535 downwards.
AAAGGACTAAAAGTTATTTACATGAACGAAAAATTCATAACAATAGTTATAAATTATTATCTATAATAAGTGAATAAAAGTTTTTAAAAATGAAAATAATATGGCAAAATAAGTTTCAGGAAAATATATTCCTTCCTTTTGAGATTATAAAATATGTGAGCGCTCTGTTTCTGTTACAGTTTGCCAAGTAGTTTAGAAAATGTATTTCAGGGACTGAACTTGACAAGCACTGGAAGAGCTGAGAACAAAGAAAAGGAAAGAGTTGAAGATGAAGATGCCCAGGTCTAGACAACGGATCTGGGAGATAGCTACTGGACCTCAGGGGCTGCATGGAGTTCTGATCCTAGGGAAGGCCCCACAGGAGGGCAGAGTCACAGAGAAGACACAGCTATGCCCAAGAAAACCACTCAAAGTGGAGAGACAGGGAGGCACCCCCCCTAGGAGAAATAAAGATTCGTCTTTCTCCTGCCTTGGTCTCTAGGGCATCTGAATGACTTAGACAAACAGAGACCAAGTGACAAGTGATATGGGAAATAAAGTCTGTGTGGATCAGCAATGTGGTGTGGCTAGAAAGGTCTAGATCTGAGACATGTGGACAGGCATGTGCATGATGTGTGCAGAGAAAGCCCTGCCACCAAGAAGTCTCTTATTACATCTCCATCAGGGTCAGGCACCATTATTTAACTAGAGTACATTTCCCCCCTTTAGTTACATTGGTCCTGAACTGACATCTTAAATGGATTTCAAACTCTGCTCAAGCTGTTACTTTTGGACCATTGTAACTTGGTCGTGTTATTCTAGATTAAAAAGAGATATAGAGGCTTAGACTTATGACTTCTCTGAGTTGTCGTGTTTTTTCTGTCTTGACCCACCATGATCAGAAAAAGGCAGGGTACTGTGATACTTACATAGCGGTAAGTCCTGGCTAGGGGGCAAAATGTGGCGCTGTTGCATTGGATCACACTGACAAATCAATGGAGACCAAGAGTCCTCCTCTGGGAACCAAAATAGATGCTGTCAATAGAACTCATTCTGCGAGTGGGTATGATTGACATATGTGAAAATTTATAAACAAGAGTGGATTATTGGTCGTAAGTATCATACTATCTCAACCTAGCTTGTAATTTCAGTTACCTCAAACTACTTGAAAGCCAGCAACACCTTTTCTATATTCTGAGACTCCTATCTTGATGATTGGTCCTTCCTCGTACTATTACTATTTTCTCTGGGTGCTGTCAAGGCTTTTTCCTCTGCATATCTTAAGTGTTTCATAGAAGCAAACTTGTGATAACAATATGCTGCTAAATCCATGCACACAGGCATGCATTTTTGACACATTGTACACTATGAATCTTTTCTAGTGTATATATAAACATGTCCATTGCCTGTGTGTATCTGCTTATATTATATTAGAAGTGGTGTTATCACCAAGCCCAGAATGGGTCCTTGGGGAGAAATTTATCTCAAACTTTTCCTGCCATATGTCTCTTAGAAAAGGCTCTTTTAGAATGTGCTGTTCTGAGTCAGGCCTAGAAACTAGGCATGAGTGTTATTATACCATGCCAAGGAGATCTTTGGAATTTAGGCATTAAAGAATTGCATTGCCTCGAAGTGAGCTATCAACATGTTAGCCCCAGATTTAGGGAAGATAGACTCAGGTGCATCTTTCTCAGAATCCTGGTACAGAATCTCCTGGCTGATGTCCAATCAGAAGAATTCTGCAAGATTCCAAAAGCCACACCTTTTCATCCCTGGGCTCTGTCTTTGTCAGAGAATCCACACACGCAACAAGGGTAGCTTCTGAAAAAGGAACACTACATGTCTCACCATGTTTGACAAGCAATGTGGGTAACTTAGAACTTGACAGTGAAACATGTTGTAATGTGTGGGATTATGTGTGGCTTTGTTCTTCTCTGAAGATGACTTTTCCAATTTCCCTTCTTTTGGTCTGGTTATACCTCTGCTATTCGAATCCACTCTTCCATTTAGTGGTTAGTCTGATTGCCTGAGAAGAAATTATCTCTGTAGTCTAAATCTTAAACTTCATTGACTATAATCTGCATTTCTTCCATGTTTTCAGAAATCTTTCTTATCCAGTATTTTTCTGCCTTTTCTCAGTCCACATGAACCAGGAAGCTGCATTCCTACTCAGCTCTTTAGGATACTCTCTGCTGCTTTAGGATACTATCAGTTTTTGCCAAAATCAAATCCATGAGCTCACTGCATACAATGATAGATGGCTTCTTTGGAACAATCAGCTAAGTTGCAGATTTCTCCCAAATTCTAGTCTCTGGATTTAAAAATCAAGTCAATATTATACAATCAAATATATATAAGGTGCTAAGGAAAGCGATGGAAAGTATGATTATGATTTCATCTTGAACTAAAAACCAAATTACCCCAGCAAATGGAAGCCCTCTGGAGGTGGCATGAATGAAGTCTCCCATGTTGGTTTTGAACTTTTTATCTTGAGCCTGCTGCTCTTGTATCTAGCTAGAATCACTCTAGCTGGGATGGTTGATGGGAATACTGCAAACCATGAGAAAGGGCTGTTCTTGAGATATTGCAGCTGGACAAGAATCAGGAAACCCCAGGGCTCTTATAATAACTGCAGAGACTTCTAGCCTAATTGCACAGTCTTGGAAGTCTGACTAGAGCTTAAACTGGGCTGTAGATATGGGGTACACCTTTCAACAGACTTCTGATCCCATGGATACCTACCCTGCACCAGAGGAACTGCCTATGAAATCTAGTCAGTTTGTTGAGCGGATCACTCCTGGAAGGTGGGCTCTGACTATGTTGGACAACGGAAAGGAGATAGTATCACTTTGGTAAGTCTCCAAAGCTAGCTGGGAAATCATTTGCTGTGGTTGAAATCCCTACTGGAACAAAGGGGGAAAAGCCTGACACTTGCTATTCCTTTTAGTACTGGTACAACCTGAACTAAGTATCACCAGTAACACAAGTCACACACATTTAATGAGTCTCTGTGAACAAAATAGTCCCAGGAATCAGTGAATTGTAAACAATAAGTCCTGGAAAACTACCAATTGTCCTTTAAGAATTTTGTGATTTCTGTTTGGCTGATGAATAATGAATTGCTTCTGTAGAAGTTGATTAGTTAACCATACTTAGAGTGTAGACTGTATCATTTTTGTACTATTATAATTCTACAATATTTTCCTCCACCTAATTTCTTTAAATCAGCTATATAAGTCCTCATGTTCTCAAACTGCTGTGCTCAGAACCTTTTCAGACCAAAGAGAGATGAAGTTAGTCAGTTGAGGATATCAGTCACATCTGAAACTCAGAGTACTCCACCAGCTGTTGGCAACATTCATTTTCTGTGGCTGTGTGGTTTAGATCCACGTTTGCTTGGCTGTGGACCATCTTCAGCCCCTAGATGCTGCTCATATATCTGCCTCCTGTAGACTCATCTCTCCTCAGAGTTATAGCTCCTTGTTTCCACTGGCCAATCAGAACGTATGTGCTGCTGCTGTTGGGCTTCCTTTTGATCACCTAAGTTACATCAAGTTTACATACTCAGGGTACCCTCTCTCTTTTTATTGGTTCAGCTCAGCTGCTAGAGATCTTCTATCTGCAAAATTCTTTTTGCTCTATAATGTAACACAACCACGGGGCTGATACTCAAGGAGAATGATACAGAACGTGCATACCAGGGATAACTAGGCACAGTGGGATTCTGACTACCACTGAGAAACACACACACACATTCACGAATATGAATCACCTTTAATTTATGTTTGCAAAAATAAACTCTTTATAAGTTAGGAACTCTTTAGTGTAAAGTAGTGTTTTCCTAGTTTTATTTTGTTACTCTTACACACTATTGGTATGCATATTTTAAATTGTGAAGTGAAAAGTACTCTCAGGAGGAAAATTGAATGCCATTTACATCCATCACATATAGAAGGTAAGAAACATTATAAACTCAAGAGATGTAGAGCATAAGCAAGTTGCATCTATTGTCTGAATATAAAGTCTGTCTAATGTGTACTTCTCTCTCTCTCTCTTTAGGCAAGATCAGCAGTTATTTTTCTGTGAGTCCTAAGTCCAGTCAAGCAGTTCAGTCAAGGACAGTTTGTTACCCAAATGGCAAACAAACTCCATGAGGACCTTCTTCAATGGCCATCAACTTCTTGAAGTAGATTGGTGCTGTTAGGAGCAGATGTGTCTCACTGTCATGAAAAGTTGTAAGTTATTAAAAAAATTTAAATGTCATATTCTGAAGGTCTCTGAAAGACTTGATGAATACCTATCTAATTGAAATACATCTCTATATACCTAGAAAACCTAACATGACTACAAGCTTGACTATTATAGATGACTCTCTATTAACTTATATTTCTTAATTATACATTGCATTTTTAAATGAGCTGAACAACAAGAGCATATATATATATGAATATATACATACACACATATATTTATATTATATTATATTATATTATATTATATTATATTTGACCTTAAGTTTGTATCCACTTCTAGGTATTTTGACTTGGATAAGAGATAGGAAACCTGAACTACTTATTAGATTGGCCAACTGGTTACCTAATAAGGCATAGCTTCTGTTGAGATATTAGAATGTAGGAGGATGCAAAGAGAATTATAAAGGCAACCCCACCTGAGCAGGACTGTGCCTCAAGCAAGACAAGCCTTAAAAGGGCCAAGGGGAGTCTGGGTAATGCAGCATACAGAACTGCTGGTGGTGTTGTAGATTCTTCACACACTGGGATGATATGCCTACAAGCAGCTTTAGGAAGCACAATACAGCCTTTAACTTGCCTTTGATTAGGGCAGACTTTAACATTCCACAGCATAGAAAGCAGTTTTCTTCAGCTGCTTTTGGTCCATAGCAACCACTACCCACTTGGTCTGAATTCTGCAGGTCTTCGCTGTCTTGGCATAAGGAGATGGCAACATGGGAAGAAGACTGGAGAAAAATGATATCAGGCCACTTGTCTCTTGACTTAATTTTTAATCACAGATTGGCTGATCAGACCATTGAAGAACACAGTTCTTTTCTCTCTTCTCTCCTCTCCTCACCTTCCTTCCCCTCTCCTTTCCCCTCCCCCATCCTCCCCTCCCCTCTCCTCTTCCACCTTCCTTCACCTCTCCTCCCCCACCCTTCACTCCCCTCTTCTCCTCTCCTTCTCTCTCTTCTCCTCTACTTCTCTGTCTTTTAGTTTAGGAACCCCCCCAAATTTATTTTCTGTTTATAGTTCAAAAATAGGCTCTTGCTGTTTTGTATTGATCTCCTAAGCAGTTCCCTTAACTAAACTCTCACTACTAGACTGTGTGCCATCTTTACCCTGCTGGGATCTGCATACACCATGAGCAAATTTAAAGAAGATGGGCTTGATATAGTTCAAATCTGCACTTAAAGGGGGCCTCTTGCTAAGATTTTTTTCTACCTTGGATCACCAAGTAAGGTGCAAACAACATTTCTTTGAACCCCCCACCCCCACTCCAAGTAATTTAATCTGTGTATTCTAGAATACAGAGCTAAGGTGCATATTGGAAAAAGCAGTTGGAAACAGTAACATTATTTTTGTCATATTAGGAGAAGTTATTATCTGAAGGTAAAAGTTAGAGGTTTATTGTGCTAAATTACTGCTGTCCAATTTCTGCTTCAAATGACAGAAATGTTTTTGAACTTGGCACTCCTGTCCACTGACTTCTTATGTTTAGTATCATACAGACTTGAGCTGAGACACATAAGCCCATTGAACCTTCTCAATTTGGCCGATGAAAAGGATCAAAGTAGTGCTTATAAGCCTGAGACAGGATGCTGAGTGCCTCATAAAGGAAAGAGGAGTGAGGCTGGATGCCAATTATCCTAGCATTCGATGGTTTTGATTTCAAGCAGGATAGGTATTGAAAGATCTTTTTTAATTGAACAATTATCATATTCCAAAAGAAGATTAGGTAGGATGAACCTCAATCTGAAGACCTAAAAACACAGGCATTTCTTTAAAAGAACACTAAGCTTGTCATGTATTATTCTAATAGTCTTTGCTACTGGGGACAGGTTCATTATGCTTTTTGATGACTCAAACTGCCTTTAGCTGGAATAGGCTTAAGGACTGTCAACAGGGACATTTCAGCTAAAAACTCTGACAGTTCTCTGTGTATGTAGCTGGGTGAAGTCATGTGAAGAGATGATCACTAGATCTTTGTATATAAATATGAAATAGTTTAAACTTGTAACTACAGCTTTCTTTGGAAGGATTTGTTTTCTTCCTGAGAACAATATTTTTCATTGCATGAAAGAGAGAAGTAAGTATGGATATGTACTGCAGTATGGGAGAAAATGGTTACAATGATCAATAGAAGACCCAATAAATAATGCATTATGTAACTTTTTTTCCTTTCCAGTAATCTCTCAGACCTGCAGGTCATAAAAATGAGTTTGTCTCAGTTTGTTTGTACCATATTTCCCTGGTTCTAAGATGCACATAAATGTGAATGCTAACAGCATTAGAATTGAAGCAGGTCTTGTAATTTGATCCAGTCTACCTACCATGTTAGGCACATGGCAGTAAGATTTAATTGATAGTTGCTGTGTTTCGTTTGACTTTTATTCATACTATTGTCACTTCTACATCTAAGTAAGTGTGAAAAATATTTTAATAAGAATAAAATTTAGGTTTTCTAGGACATGAGAGCATTGCATTGCTTAAATGGCAGCAAGTTCCTTGCCTTGGCATAATATTTTATAATGGTGTACCTTGCCTTCAGTGGCATCTGAAAGTCCATTAAGGCACACTCTGAGATTTGATGACCTACACAATGGTCTTACTAAGCTAGAGGGTTGAAGTAACTTCTCTGTTGATTGTGGGAGCAACTACATTGAATCAGGAGGCTGGGATGATTTAACTTTGCCTAAGTGGTCCATCTTCCTAAGCCTCAGCGATATTTCCATTAAAGGAAATAATGTTCTGTTGAGGTAGATGAAGTGAACTTGTTTATAAATATATCTTTATAAGCAATTGTGTCAAAAATATTCTTTATAATATGCTATTCATAATGTTAGTTTGGAATTAACCTTGATGTTCCATGATAGATTCCCAAATTATTATATCTCAAGATAATGAATATAGTGCAATAATTTGCGAAGATGCAGATACAGCCAAAGAAACGATTTCAATTCCAGAGAGATGACAGGTATCTCCATAGTCACTGAGCTGTCTTTTTGCCCATGATGAGGCATGGTGTATGCTGAGAAAAAGTGGGTCATGTGCAGGCCAGGTACTAGAATATGTTGCTTTCACGTCTCTGCAGACCTGCAGTGCTCTGAAACATGTTACCTGAAGGTTTAGGCATGTTATTTTAAGTCTGAAGTACATGGGCACTGTGGTGGCTTGAATGAGGAAGACATCCATAGGCTCATCTATTTGAATGCTTGGTCCACAGTTGGTGGGACTGTTTGGGAAGGATCAGGAGGTGTGGCCTTGTTGGAGGAGATGTGTCACTGGAGGTGGCTTTTGAGGTTTCAAAAGACGATTCTATTCCCAACTAGCTCACTCCCTCTTATGCAGTGTGATTGTGTAAGTTCTCAGATGCTGCTCTAGTGCCATGCTTGCTTCCCTGTTGCTGTACTTCTCCACATGACCATCACTGATGCTAACCTTCAGAGACTTAAGCCACCATTAACTACTTTTTTCTAAAAGTTGCCTTGGTCATGGTGTTTAGTTGAAGCAATAGAAAAGAAAGTAAGACAAGCCAGAATAAAAAAAAATCATAGGCTTGTTCAAAGTGGATCTGACACTATTCAATTTACATATCTTGTAACTTTGTATCTTAGCTCATTTCTTTGTTTTTGTTTTCAAAGCAGGGTTTCTCTTTAGTTTTTGAGCCTGTCCTGGAACTTGCTCTGTAGACCAGGCTGGCCTCAAACTCACAGAGATCCTCCTCCCTCTGCCTCCTGAGTGCTGGGATTAAAGGCGTGTACCACTGCTGCCCAGCAATATTATTATTGAATTCTTCCCCCTTTTATCTTTTACATCTGTCCGCAGTTAGCATTAATTGTTGACTTGCTATAGCCTAGTATCATCTGAGAGGAGAAGACTCAATTTAGCACTTGTCTAGATCAGGTTGGTCTGTGGGCTTATCTGTGAAGATTGTCTTGACTATTAACTGATATAGGAGGGACCTTGCCCATCATGGATAGCACCATTTCTTGGACACGTGGTCTTGGACTATATAAGCAAGTTAGGTGAGTGTGAGCCTGTAAGCTAGCCAGTGGTGGGCTCCGCTAACGAACAGAATTGTCCATGGTGAATGTTGCACTTTGGTTGTGAATTCCTTGTTGGAAGTCATGTAGCATGGAGTAGCCGGCAATCCTGAATTAAGGTTTCTTCATTGAATTCATGTCTTGACTTGCTGTAAGGTGAAATGAGTCCCTTCTTTTCTAAGTTGCTTTTTTAATTAGTGTTTTATCACAACAGAGAAGCAAGCTAAAGCAACATCTTTCTTCTGGGTGCTCTGACTGGTGCTCCCTTTCAGGAAATAATAATACCTCCTGAATTTGTATCTTCCTATGGACATCAGTTTAGACATATTGACAGCCATTCACATAAAGAAATATATGACTCATATTATCACTTTGGATTATTGAATATTTTCATCATTTTGCATGGATTTTCACCAATTTATTTGCTTATTTTCTTGTTTTTCTCTAGTAGAAGCTTACTAATTCTCAGTTGCTCTGGCTGGTACTTCTGACATCCCCATAGCATTAACTCACTACCCCAACTCTCCACTTCCTTTGGTGCCCACATGTTTTCTACTCCAGTGGTTACTCCATGGCCTTACCTTTTCTGATCTGTCTTATTAAGAATTTCTTATCTAGTTATTTCCACACATTTTCATCAAAGTCATTCTCTAAGACCTACGGTAAATATAAAATCTCTACCTCTTGCTGTGTATAACCTTAAACAAAGAATTTAGCTCTTTCCCTGCTACTGATTTATAATGGACAATCTCTATGTTTGCTAATTCAATTGCACTGCACACAATCAAGATCTCCTTCCTGTTCCAAACAAATAATAATCCATCAGTAGTGCTTTGAGAATTAAACACTAACAAGGAGAGTAGGCTTTCTCAACAGGGAAAGCATAAGATGTACTTTTTCCTCAGTGCTGGTCCACAGGAGCACCGGAATCTTCACATCGGTTGCCAAAGACTTTGTTAGGCTTTGAGCAGATGCTCTTTAACCCCTTCCAGGTTTTCTGCCCCAAGTTTCTGTGTGCTTTGTTTTCAGTACCTTTGTACCTTTTTTCTTTTTGGAGAGTTTCTCTCTACAAGGAGAAGGGTATATCTGGGAGCTTATATCCTTTCCGTTTAGTCTATCATAGCTGATGAGTGCAAGAAGCTCAGCTCCTTCCCCTGAGTTGTGACAGCAGCGTGTAGATTATGGGACGTTTAGGATCTGACTCAGGTGTGATCATCACCTGAATTTTCTTTAATTATGTCCTCCTCCTTGCTGCTGTTCATACATCAGCTTCTCTTTGAATCATTTGTAGTATATCAATTGTAGTATATAATTTCTACACATCTGCAGTCTTCATCTCACACCACTGTGCAAGGCATGTTCAGAGGTGTGACTTGCACAGAACAAGCCTTTCCCAACTCATTTCTTCCTGCACATGTTTACAGCCACATACTTCAAGTATCTTATGTAAATCATCGCCTTGAGTCGCAAGTGCCAGGACTTGAACTGCTTATCTTACAGACAAATACAGTACTTTTTTCTCTGCCTTGCATATCTGAATTTAATGTACTCCTGGATGTTCCCTGTTATGGTTTGAAACCTTAAGCCATTTGCAGCTGAAGGACTTTGCGAAGTCATGGTAAAGCAAAGCAATGCTACTTTGTTTTCATACTGAAGCTAAACAGCTTGATAAACATCTTATAGACACACAGTTTGTTTTTCTTTTCTCTTCCAGTTTCCTGAGCAGTCAATGGGTGCATGATTCCTAAGTTAATTGTATAGCTAGACAGGGCGTTTAGAAGATGCTGGGCCTCATAGCAGATGCCCCATTCTCCAGATGATTGACATTTTAGACACTAGCAAAACCCTATTATGGGCCCTTTAATAGATCATTTTGTATCAAAAATGGTATCACACAGAGAGACAAAAGAGTGGAAGTGCTGAGCCCAAAGCCATGGGTAAAGTTGGCTGATATTCTGAAGACCAAGTGCAGAGAGGAAGAGCAGACGGCTTGGGATTTTCCCATGATGTCAGCATGCTCACTGAAACTGCTTCTTCCTGAGGATAGGCAGGCAGAGCAGACACACGTGGGGGTTGTGAGTGCTGAGCTGCCAACAAAATATAGGTTTTCAGGTTTTTTTTTTTTATAGCGTATTCAGAACAGTAGTTTAATGTGGGGAGAGTATAGGAAGAAAACAGTGCAGACACAAAGTCCTCCACAATGATCTTAAAACACTCATGCTCTGTATAATTTATATTTGCACCAACCAATTTAGCACTCCTCTGGGATAAATCACTTAATTAGAAAGAATTAAGAAAGCTGTTGTTTGATGTATATGTCTTCATTATTTTCAAGTGGCAGAATTGATTCCTCCATCCCCCCTGTTATGAATTTGCCTCCATTTGTGAGACTAATGAAGCGCCATTAAAGGGAATGGAAGGTCGGAGGTCAGCTTTTCTTTACATTTAATGTCCTCGAGCTGGTAGATTATTTATGAGGGTTATTATGCCTTGGATAATGTTCCTGGCTTTTTCAGAAGGGTTCTATGGCTGTGTGGTGATGAGATAGCGCACATCTCCGCCTCATGCACTTCATCTCCAGATGTCATCTGGAAAGAAGCTGAGCAGCAATGTGGATAATGGCTGTGAGCATCGGCAGTAGTCAATGTGGCCTTCATCATCTCAGATAGAGAGATTTGACCAATGTCAGCTGTAAAGGTTGTTATTGCCCAATGATGATGATGATGAAGACACCATGGGAACTCTCACACACTGCATTCAAAGATTTTATTATTTTTTAAAGGATATCATGTAAAACATCAACCCAAAGCACAAAAGCATAGCTCTGGAGAAATAAAAGTATAGAGTACAGCCTTGTAAAAGACTTAAGTTTATGTGTCTAAAGTAAACTCTCTGGATTCAGACCCACACCTGTTTCCTACAGTTCTTTAGCCCTGGGCTGGCTTCTGAGTTTCTTGCTCTTCTGTTATCTCACCTGTAAAACAAGCCTTAGAGACAACAGAGAGTCCAACAATCAATTCCATGCACAATGGTATAGAATCTTACAGATATACATTGTGTAGTCTTAGCACTTATTGGTAGAAAATTGAAACTCTACTATGGAGTTCCTTCCCACTCTGTATCATTGCTTCTTTCCCAGAGTGGGCCAGTGGGCTGACTGGTTTATCTGCTTGCCTTATCTGCTTCCACTCTCGGCTGCCTGCTCTCTCTGGACCCAGCCAGGACTCCCATCACCTCTTGGGGAGGTGGTTTGTTGTAGGGCAATTCTCCAGAGGATGGAAAGTGCAAAGCTGTGATGTATCTCTGGTGTCTATTCCACTGTTGGGGAATAGTGGGTAGACCACAGATCAACTAGGTTTTTAATTCTCACTGGTTATTCCTAGCTAGAGGACTTTGGCAAGTTATATCCTCACTCAGAATTACACGCTGCAAGTCTTCACCTACAAAATGAGCAGAATTCATAAAACTGTAGGGAGAACTAAAGGCATCAGTACTTAGCATAATTCCTGGCATGAGAGAAAGTTTTCCCTGTCAGTTATTCTTTTAGATCTACACATACATGAAATATACAGCTGTTAGCTAATACCAAAGTCCCCACAAGGAGACAGACTGGTTGGTAATTTGAAATGTAACAATCTGGATTCATGAATGGGGGTTCAGATCTGTCATCTCAGCATTGTGTGAGGCCAGAGAAGTGCAAGTTTCTGGCTAGCTTGGATGGCGCAGAACCAAAATAAAACCAGCTGGAATTGTGCCACCTAGTCTCTAATCTGCACTGAATGGTCAGAGTTGCTCTTATCCCATGAGGACTCTCACTGCGTTATGCAAAAGCAATTGATATCTTTTGTCATTGCTAAAGCATGGAGTCTAAAAAGTCCTGCCCATCATTTGATCTTCCCCTTTCTCAGAAAACCCATGTCTTAAGTGCAATGATGCTCATCACAACCAATGATGGCCTGACACATCCCGCAGACAGATGGCAGGGGCTGAGTCCTCATGCATTTGTTACTGCTGTCATTGAAGTTACATTTGGGCTTGAGAGAAAAGTTGGGTCTGAGCTCTTGCAGAAGGCTTGGTGTCTAGAACTCCATGCTTATGGTTGACCCTGAGTTGTGTGCTGGCTGATTCCTCAAAGCTGTGAGAGATGGAATAGGAGAAACTCCAGATTTATTGTTTAAAAACAAACAAGCAAGTAAGCAAACAACCTGACTGTGTGTAAAGGTACATTCTCCTATTATTCTATGACTCAGGAGCTGAAGCAGGCTTCCTCTAAGGTATACTATTCCTGAGGTCTTGCTGGTCAGTGCTGGAGAGATCCATATTGAGAATTTCATGGAAAATCCCACGATGTGCAGTGGCAGACTGTAAGGGACTCGTTGTGTAGCTATTGAGTATATGTCTAAACCATCTTCAGAGTGAAAGATGTGAGGTGATGAGGGTTCAATCTCAGGAGACAAGTTTCCTCCCTGATGACATATTTAAGCTACACTGGCAAAAATTTATTGAGGGCTTGCTATGTAGTAGAGGAAGTGCTTTGTAATTAAACTTAATTTCCCAGCAACCTGAGAGACCTTTGCTTCCGTTGTTCCCACTTTACAGATAGGAAGTAATGCTCAAAAGGAGGAAGTCTCACCAAGTCTCATAGCTAAAAAAGAGTGGAATCACCCCTAGTGTGATGTATACCTGGAGTAACCCTACATTACCTATATAACCCTGTATTGGCTATTATCTAAACCAGTGATTCTCAACCTTCCTACTGTTATGACCCTTTGACACAGTTCCTCATGTTGCGGTGACCCCCAACCATAAATTTATTTTCATTGCTACTTTATAACTGTAATTTAGCTACTGTTATGAATCTAATGTAAATATTTTATGGAGATAAAGGTTTGCCAAGGGGATTACGAGCCACAGGTTGAGAACTGCTGGTCTGAGGCACTTTAGGGTATGAAGGGGGCTTGGGGCTTTATTCATTATAATGCCAGGACAAGACTGCTACAGAGCCACCTATGCAAATGACCATGTGAATTTTCCACCACCTCCTTGGTTAGCTCCCTTTTAATGGCTAATCTCAGTTGTTAGCGTGATAGAACCTGGAATTACCGAGGATACAAGCATCCAGATATACCAGTGTGGGATTATTTAGCCTCTGGACATGCTGGTAAGGGATTATGCTAATAAAGTTGATCGAAATAGGAGAAAAGCCACATAGAATGTGGGCATCACTGTCCCTTAAGTTTGGGTCTGGACTGTGGAAAACTAGAAAACCAGCTGAGCACAAGCGTTCATCTCTTGCTACTTTCCAGTGATGACCGGGATGAGCCGCTGCTGCTTCCCACTATGTGGGACTGTACCCTGAACTGTGGGCTGGAAGAACCTTTTTCCCCCTCCAGTTCCTTTCGTCATGGTATTTTTACCACAGCAACAGGGAAAGGAATGAAGACATTCTTCACCAGAGCATCTCCTCTTCTTGTTCTGCTCCATGCAGCCTATGTCTGGTACCAACATGCCTTCACCCTTCTACAACAAGAGTTGTCCTCAAATTGGCCATTTCAATATACGAGGCAGAACTAGAGGCTTCTCCTTGTACTTGATTCCGAAATGACACATTTGTCGCCAGCAGCCCTCTCATAAGACACATTAGATAAACCTCTGTAGTTCTCTGATGTACTCAGGGGTGGGACTACTTCAGACTCAGCTTTAAGGGAAGAAGAAGCTTTAAGGGAGATTTTAGCTGAATTTAAAATGGAGGAACAGAAACTTCAGGCCACGAAGGCAATGAAAGTCAGAACAGAAAACATTCTGGTCATCTTCACAGGGCCTGTTCCAAGACACCAGAAGACAAGATTAGACCAGTTGTGCCCAATGTTGATAAGCCACTGTTCTAAGTCAAATATGGAAAGAATGTTTGCTTTGCCCAAGGGCTTGGCCCTTTAGGGAGGTGATGCCATTCATACTCTTTTTGAAATAAGCACAGATAACCCCAAAACGGGTCATCAAGAGCTTGTGCACTTATGGCCTGTGTAAAGATTTTTGGTGCAGGGTCCATTTTTGAAGTTTTCTATCAGTTAGGTGGCTCCCTAAAGACTGGCCTTAGGTGTATTTGCTATCGTCACTTGTGAAGACTACAAGTCATGCCTGAGGGCCAAAAAATAAAAAGACTAAAATTGTGATTTTGTGCTGTGTTGTTCTTTTATCTAAACAGTCCCAGCTTCAGTTATGAGAGTTTGAGAGTGTTAACGTTCAGTAATCAGAATATTTTACAGAATGACTGAAATGTTGACTACTTTGGAAATCCTGTAGCATTTCATGCTGCCCCGGAAGAGAACCGCTCTTGGTCTAGCACATTTGAACTCTATTTGCTTTCTGTCAGCTTCTCGGCAGCCACCTCACCTACTGGATGAACTGATGTAAAATTTCCTGACTTTTGGTGTGTATGTGTGTGTGTGTGTGTGTGTGTGTGTGTGTGCACACGTGCTCGTGTTTAGTGTGCAGGTGTACACATTTAGCTGGAGGTTAGAGGTCAACCTTAGGTGTCACTCCTCAGGTGCCATCCACGTCCTCTGTGTGTGGTGTGTGTGTGTGTGGTGTGTATGTGCACACACATGTTCATGTTTGAGTGCACTGGAGCAGAAGACTGTCTCCTGCCCAGAATTGACAAAGTAGCCTAGGCTAGCTGCTCTAGCTCTCTGCCTGTCTCTGTCTTTCCAGTGTATTGAGATTATAAGCATGTAAGACCGTACCTCCATATTTTTTAATAATATATAATAATTCTTTATTGATTCTTTGGGGATTTCACATCAATCCACTCGTCTCAGTTCTGCTGACCTTCTTATCCCTCCATGTCTGTCCCTCACCACGGCACTGCCCCTCTGCCAAAAGGAAACCCTCCCAAAATTAATTAAAAACAAAACAAAGAAAAGAAAAGAAAAACCACGTTGTTCCTTCATCTTTCCCACCTCTCCAACACCTCTTCATTTGTCCTAGTGGTATTTGAAGCTACAGTGTGTCAGGCATTATATCCTTTTGTCAAATTGGCCATACCTACAAATGTTCATTGCAATGAGCTCAAGGCCTCTGGCCCACCATCATATTGTTAGCCTGAGTTATAGGGATCCTGTGACTACCATTCTGTGAGACCAATTCATTCTTGCACTCCAGCAGGTCACGATGGGGTAGATGTTAGAGTGGACCAGCTCAAGGCCCAGGATTTGGTCTGGGTGGTAACTGAGCAGGTCAATCTGGGCTACTGGGATCACCTCCTTCAGGTACGGTGTGGAGTCAGCTCTCTCCTAGGCTTGTGTCATCAGGGTCATCTCTCCCATACCCATGGTGAGAGGCAGAGCCAGCTCTCCTGATATGGGGGCCCAACTCTTCCATGAGGGGCAAGGCCAGCTATCCTGCTGCAGTGGCCAGCATGGGGCAGGGCCAGATATCCCAGGGCCAGTGAAAGGTGGGACTGACTCAGCATGGCCCTCGAATTTCAACACACGTTTCCTATGACACCCTTGTGGTAACATGGGCCATGGAATTCAACACAGACTCTAACTGCAGCAGGACCACAGACCCAGACAAGGCCCTTGGCAGTAACTCAGGTCAGAAGTCACCATGGACCTCCATCAGGGCAGTGTGAAACATGCAAATCTGAGTCATCTTGCTCAACAAGTAAGGGACTTAGGGCATTAACTCCTGACAGTAATAGCTGAGGGGTACCAGGTATCAGACATTAATTTCATGAAGCTTCAGTTTAGATTATACATGTGCAAAACGGACTTTGGCATCCAGGGGGAGGCAAAATTCACACAGGATTTCATGAAGAGGGACAAGGTAAACATAATATAGGTAGAGTGGGTATAAAATCTGCTTCACAGACCCATGCAGGGGCTGGGGGACAAAAGCTGGTGAAGACAGGACTGAAATAATTGGATAAATGGAAATTAAATCTCTTAAAAATAGTTCTTGCCAAAATCTACCCAAGGTCACGAGCCTCTCATGGCTATTTTCATAGGACCCTGTTTCCACAGTCTCCAACTTGAACTTGTTCAGCACAAGTTATAAAGAAGAATATAAAGTACATACACATAGACCTGAAACTGAGCTCTTTAAAATTTTGAAGTTGAACTTTCTGATACTCCAGAAAATCCCTAAGTGCAAAGATCAGAATTCAGATGTCCATGTTTATTTATACAGTCCTTTTACTCATAGGTTGTTTGCTTATAAGCAGAGTTACAAACTATTGCTCTGGAATGTACTGATCAAACTCAAAAGAGTTTATTTCATTTTAGCCTTTTTGAAGTTTGAGATTGTTTACTTTGGTCATTATTTTCATATATTCTTTTTATTTATGCTTCCCTAGTTCTAATTTATGTATAACTATTTCAACTAGATATATTTTAAATAGCCCAGGTTTAGCATGCGAGAATGAAGCACAGATTTTTAAGATATTATTTTCGCTTTGTTTATTTCCTCTCACTAGAAATTTCTGACCCGAGAATTTGGAAATAAATTTAGTTTTCTTATTACATATTTAAACATACTCATCAGTGAAAATTTTATAAATATCACTAAAGTAGCTCCAGAACTAAGTAGAAATACATCCTTCTCTCTGTGTATTCCCACCCTGCCCACATATCTATTAAATCCCATATGGAACATGTATAGCATGTATGGTCATTTATACTTAAATAACTTAAGTCACCATAAAGATGTAGGCATTGTAAATGGAAACAATGGTAAGATAAGTCAGTGGCTTGGCACTAGTTATACTGATAAAGTTTACCGAATTCACTTGACTGATAAGAGACCTGCTGATTTGGGAAGGAAGAACATGAAATGTTGAATTCTATTCACAGGTTCATGCTGTGTTATTCTCTCTCCTTATGGAGCCTTTGTTGGGTGCAGTGTACGCATTAAGCTCTACACCTGGTGCCAGCTCTGAGTAACTATCCCACCCTCTTAGTTTGCAATAACATGGAGGCCTTGAACCTCTGCTTCCTGCCTCTTCTCCTGGCTTTCAGGTGGATAGGCAGGTATGATCTTGTTAATCATTTGCCTGGGCCTTGAACTCTTAGGTGAAGCATTCAAAGTACGGAAAGAATTCTTCTAAGAATTGCTTTGCCTATTGATCATCTACCACTAAGCACTGTTACAGGGCCAGCTTAAATAACCTGTCCATTAAGTCCTCAAAGAGAGTCTTCTCACCTAATTCATGAGAAACATTAAATGCCTGTTTTTTTTTCCTGAAGCAAGTTATGAGTTATAGCTGAGGGGGATTAAAAAAGGACTCAGTTTTTGCGGGGTGAAGTCAAACCCTAATTCAACCAGCTCTTGGACAGAAGTTGAGTTCTGCCCTCAGACATAGGCAATAGAGGTTCCTGCATTTGGTCCTGTGTTTTAACAGGCTATGTCTTTGTTCTGCTTGATTGTATCTCTTCCCCGAGGCAAGAAGTCTACAGAGATGGAAGGACCTACCCATGTGGAACGCACACTCTCCCTTTCAGATCATATATCTGGGCAATAGACACTGCTGAAATTTCCCTGAGACATTTGTAGGAGTTGCAGGGATTATTTTCTTCTGGTTTATCTCTTGGAGTGGGTGGGACTCCGCTGGTCTATGCGCTTTTAGGCCAGGGGAGTAGATAAGGGAAAGGTATTTGTAGAGTGCCAAGATGTGAACAAAGCTTCGGCAGGGAACCTGAAATGTCTGCATTTTGCTCCGTCCCTCATGGTGATGGAAAACCATCCTGACATAACCAGAAGGGTGGAACCTCTTTTGTTTTCTTGTTCTGGGCCCATAAATATTAGGAGCAGGTCTCTATCTAATAACAGTCAAGTTACACAAGTGCTAATTCCCAGTTTCTTCAGTTTATTAAGGAAGGTGATAGTTACAGTGTTGCTGTTATAATTAAACACCATGCATTGCCTTGCTACATAGCTAGCCCTTTAAAGGGTTGCCGTTTGAGTACTAGAATGTGCTTTGAATAGACTCTCTGACTGTGGATGCAGTGTAACAAAGTACAAGTCAAATTTAAACTTTTTAAAATAATGATTTGCTATCAAGAATTAGATGAGAAAGATTAGTGTGGCAATTGCTCATATACGACATCCTAGGATATGAAGTTTTCTCATCTGCAAAAAGGACATGAAAATACAACTTGCATGAGGTGATAGATTCAAAGAACTAGCAGACATTCTTGGAACACAGAGAACATTCTATGAACATCACCGCTGATAGATAGATATGACTAATGTGGCAAAAATTCACCAACATCCTTAACACTTATTCCTCTCATTTCTACTTCTGGTGAAGAGAGGGGAAAAGGTTAGCCTAAAGTTGAGTCATGGTGCCTGCATGCATGTTTTCTGAGACAGAGTTCTGCAAAGAGTTTAAAGTGCAGCTATGCACCATGGGGGATGATTTGATTATGTTGGCATACAAAAGAGTTCCACAAAAGCCCGGAATGAAATATAACAAAGGTTTATTTATTTGAGGATAAACTCACAGAAAGAGTAGCTATCTGCAGTCCTCTGTGTGCGCTGGGAACTGGAACTGAATCCAGCAGCCAAGAGGCCACACATACTTTTTGTCTGCATTTATAGTACATGGGACCGTGCCCAAAGTGGGCCAGTATCTTAAAGGCTATTGTATGATGAAGTTTCCACAGCACCTCCTGATTCTGTCTAAATAAGAACATTCTAATATAAAACTATATACAATGAGAACAAATATCAAGTATTATCCAGGGAAAAGAAGAGGCAAAAAAATATCTAAAAGTTAGAATTACAACCAGCATAAACAACATCAAACAAGAAACATATGCTAAATGTTTCAATAATTATCCTATCCTAAGGAGCCTAAGTCTTATATTAAAAATGGCTTGGATAAGTCATGAGGGGAAAGTAACTATGACTATCTAGTCTTCAACCTCATCAAAGACCTAAGAAAGGGAAATAATATTACTTGAGTAAACAGGAAGTACAATGTAAGCAACTCCCAAAACTCTAAAATATACAGAAATATCTCACTTCTTGGACAGTCACCCAAAGTTCTTTTGTAATGTTGGGGCATCCCTTTTCAGCCTACAGGTCCATAATATCTGAAAGACTTTTCCATGGAGCAGGAAATTTGAAGATCTGTTCTGCCTTGTAATGGCAAAGTTCATCAGTTGCTTTCTTCTGTGTCCTGGCACTTTTTCATAAAGTAGGAACCCTGAAGGGCTATTTCACCTTCTTTAGGCAAGTTCATCAGGCATTTTTCTGTGGGTCCTGCATGTCCAGTTTATACAGTATACCATCAAGCAGTCCAGGAAAGATCAGTTCCTTGCCCAAATGGCTAGCAAATTCCATAAGGAACCTCTTCGATGCCCATCAACCTCTCTAACCTGGTGTTGCCAGGAGCAGACATGTCTCATGTCAAGAAAAAGTCTAAGTTCTTAAAACATTTTAAATGCCATTTTCTGTAGGTCTTTGAAAGGTTTGAAAAATACTTATCCATCTGAAATATATCTCTGTATACATAGAAAACCTCACTAATACGACTATAAGTTTAACTATTGTAAATTTCTATGTATTGATCTATAATTTAAAATTATACATTATTATTTTTAAATGAACTGCAAAAACATAATACCTTAAGTAAGAGCAGAAATACATATACATGGTGTATTAAAATCAACCTTAAATTTGTATTAATAGACCAAGATCCATACCAGTGCAAAGTGTTCATCTCTATATCATATATAAACACTCATTTTGAGAATTTGGGCATAGTTTTCTCCAAACTGTTTCCTGCTCTTCGTTGGGTAAAGTATTTTTAGGATTCACAGAGACCTTTTGGGAGTCTTGTTCCAACAAACCACATTAGCCTGGAAAGAGTTTGTAGGTTTCCATCCTCTGTGGAAACAAAAGCAGAACTTCTTCTCCAAAGTAACGTATCCTTAGATTCAAATTCAAATTTTGAAGTAATATATATATATATATATATATATATATATATATATATATGTTTAATTTAGCAGTCCCCAGAATCAAATGTCTCTCTGAAGTCAAAAGATTAAAAAAAAAAAAAAAAAGAAGCCGGGCGATGGTGGTGCACGCCTTTAATCCCAGCACTCGGGAGGCAGAGGCAGGCGGATCTCTGAGTTCAAGGCCAGCCTGGTCTACAAGAGCTAGTTCCAGGACAGGCTCTAGAAACTACAGGGAAACCCTGTCTCGAAAAACCAAAAAAAAAAAAGATTAAAAAACCACAAAATATACATAATCCAGACTCTCTGTGCATATTGCATCCGTATTTGGCTTATTTTTCTTTACTCCTTTAATCTATGACTGTCTTTACTCTTTTATAATACTTTTTCAATGTCTTTAAAGATGTTGTTTTAGCTGGGCAGTGGTGGCACACACCTTTAATTCCAGCACTCGTGAGGCAGAGGCAGGTGAATTTCTGTGAGTTTGAAGTCAGCCTGGTCTACAAGGGCTAGTGCCAGGACAAGCTCCAAAACTACAGAGAAGCCCTGTCTTAAAAAAAAAAAAATGTTGTTCTATTTTTAAAAAACCATTTCTTTCTATAACTGCCTATACTAATTTTCTTTTATTTTTTTAAACCTATATACATTTTTAAAGACACTCTGACTCTTCTAGAAGTTTATTTCTATCTGGATCTTCCTTTATTGCATATCTGTAATCATTTTCTGACCAGGAGTGCCTTTTTTATTTTTTTTTAAATAAAGTTAAGCAGGCATAGCTAGGACCAACTCCACAGCCATGCCTGTTGGCTCTACCCAGTCCAACATGGTGGAGGTATGTTCACTGCCTCTGTGAATCACGCTTACTTCCCTGACTTCAGGGACACCGAGGGTCTATGTTGCCATTAAGCAATTAGTAGCACTCTGTTTACAAACCCCTTTTAGTGCAAGATGCCCCAAAAGAGCCAGAGTTCATGCTGCCAGTAAGAACCAGAAAGCCTTCTTTTAAAGAATCCCTGCAGTTTTTTGCTACTAATGCTGAGTCAGGAAGCCTTCCCTTAAAGGAATTGTGCCTCTGCTTGCCTCTAGCAAATAGAGCCCTAGCAAGACAATGCTGCTACCAAGAAGCTATCTTTTAAAATATCCTCTCTCTCTCTCTCTCTCTCTCTCTCTCTCTCTCTCTCTCTCTCTCTCTCTCTCTCTCTCTCTCTCTCTCTCTCTCTCTCTCTCTCTCTCTCTGTGTGTGTGTATATGTATGGAGGTGATGCTCAGGATCACACCGAGACATTTCCATAGGTTAAGCTAGTACTTAACACTGAACTACATTCCCAGACAGAATCCTTATTTAATTTCAGGGTATGTTTTAAATGGCCATCCGAGGCAAAAGTAAAAGCATTATCTGTGTAATATTGTTGAAAGTATCAAGGACTCTTCGTGTTGAAATGTTCTCTATCATAAGCATGTCTGACAGGTAAGAGACATAGAAGGCACAGAACTGGATAGAGCAACACATCTCTGCTGTAGTATCATCCTAATGGCACCCTCCATTCCATCATTTGCTTGTGGTTTAAATTGTTCTAGTACTTAAAAAGTTAGATTAAGTTTTTGATTTTTGTTTATATTTTGTTGTTAGTTCTATTCAGATCCATTCATGAGTTTGGGAGCTACTCTTGACAGTTATGTCCTAAAGATCAAAATTATGTATAAGGCATGATTATTTACTGCTGCTTCAGTCCCAGAATACTCTCCATTATACGATTTTAACTGCTTTGCTGACAATACTGCTCAGCTCAGGCTATTCAGTTGTCACATATTAATGAAGTAGAGAGACCATTGGGTAGGATTCATAGCCTACAATATCGTCTTGGACTCAAGTAAATTGAGCGAGTTCCTCTTGTTGAGACACAATAGGAAGCCTGATGCAAGCTGAGGCGAGCTTCCGGGCTAGCTCTTGCTGCTCCCTGGGCCGTTAACACTGTCAATGGAAGAAAGCTGGACTCGTCTGCTTGACAGCCAAGTACTGGTCAGATCACCTACTATGTGAAGATGGCCTTCCATATTCAAGCAGCTTGCAACACATGAGGGCACAGCAATGTTGCCCAAGCCGGCCCTGGCTGGAACTCTCCAGCTGAGAAGTGGGTGAAATTTGTTGTTATTTGAAATGCAGTGAATTGAGTTGGTGGAAGAAAAAACTCTTAAAGCCTTGGAAATTCTTTGATGTACATTTCTGAGGCAATTTTTAAAAACTGATTACTTAAAAGGTATATACAATTTTATTTCCCGCTTCAGTATTTGAGGTAGGCTATTTCTTAGTGTTTAGCAAGACTAGTATCTGGCTAGGAATGCAGGCTCCCACGAAGCTGGCACCCTGTCCATGCCCTGTTTTCCTGCATCCCCATTCCCTGCACTCCAAAGGAAGCCTAGCCTCCCTGGGCAGAACCATCCATACTCACAGTGGGAGTGGGGGAAGAGGTGGCTAGTAACAAGGCCTCATGAACAGCAAAGGTAACTACAAAGTAAGGATGTGGCTGGTAGAATCCAGGGCTTCAGTATGAGATTTGGGTCTGGTACAAAGAAAGCGAATTAGCTAAGGAACGACTGTGTGGCCTTGACTCACTGGAGGTGGGCCCTTACCTACCTGACACTAGTGTTGGCTTGTTAAAGGGCACATTCCACCTGCAAGAGTCAGCAGGGAAGCCCTGACCCTGCCCTGCTCAGCTCTGTCTCACACCAACTGGTGAACAGGGGAGAGAAACTTGCAAGCCTGGGGGAGATTTTGACTTTTAAGCCACTGCTTTCGGTCATTTCCTTCTAAGATTTCCTTGCAGAAGAAAATGGGCCTCAGGGTATCAACATGAAGAAGAGAATTAGGAATCTGGACTTCTTCACTCCCAGGTTCTGCCAGCTCCACATATACGGATAGAGCCAAAGCCCTCCATTTATTTTTATCATGGATAAAAGTGAGCTGAACCATGGCTTTTCTCAGGGAGTCTGAGACATATGAATCTTGTTCAAATGCCTAAGTGAAAGATTCTTACTCAGAACAGCACTCTGGCTTACTGAAGTCCCAGGGAATATTGCTAAGGTGAACATTCTCTTAGGAGCACTGGGACAGTGCCTGAAAACTGGCATTTCTATTGAGTTCCCGGCTAACGCTGATGCTGTGGGTCCATGGGTCACACTTGGAAGAGCCTATAGCGGGTGTCTTGTATGGTAATTTGTGTTAATTTCATAGATAGGAGTGTTTATTGTCAAACTAACTTGAGCGGAAGTTTGAAAAGCTCGAATCACTTCAGTTTGTTGCTTTGGGGAGCTTAGAGTGTATTGATCCACAAGATGCCGTTCTCACAGTTTCATAAGAGTTAATGTAAAGACAGATGTATCTCAGGCAGTCCCTCAGGTGTTCCTGAGTGATTTTTAATGATCTTCTGCCATGCTGTAGTCGTCTGTATGTGCTTCTTAATATGGATGCCCTTAAACACTTTTAATGTTTCTCACATATAAACTACCTGTGTTGTAGATAAAACTTATTTCAGGATTCCCCAAACAATGATCAAATGAAAGAAAACAACTTGTGGATCAAGGAGCTGTGGTGAAAGATCCAGGACCCAGTATCCAGGGTTCAGGATAATCTGTTACCTGGTAAAATTCAACAGTGATTGGTAATATAAAGACAGACAAACAAGTCAAAA
Source organism: Arvicola amphibius (assembly GCF_903992535.2). Lineage (NCBI taxonomy): Eukaryota > Metazoa > Chordata > Mammalia > Rodentia > Cricetidae > Arvicola > Arvicola amphibius. The sequence continues at coordinate 38,700,623 of NC_052051.1, read as the reverse complement.
CACTCTTTATTACATAAGCATGCTTTGAATTTTAATTGAACAGTATGGGCAATGCTAGAAGTTTAGATGGTATGTTATCCTGACATATTTTCTGCCTTTAAGTGTTTGTGGTGATGGTGGTAAGAAATTCCATCAAGTTCCCAAACACAATGGTTTAAAATAATATATGTACAGTTTTTGTTGCTCTGGTCCAATTCACTCAACTGTGGGAGTTAGAGACATGAAAGACGGTGCTTTCCCATCTTTCCTGATGAACAAGGAAAACCTGGAAAGATAGAATATTGCCTTATTTTCCAAGGGAAATTCTCTGAAGTTGTTTTGTTCCCCAAACATCCAAGAGTGATAATTTTTATCCACTCTCATTAGCAAGATCTAGAAAGAGGGCATCAATTGAAGTGGTTGAAGGGTTCAGCAGTTACATAATTGAGTTTCAAGCCTGGATTAAGTCAGTAAGGACTGGTGGGGCAGATACACAAATGGAGAATTCAGATTATTTCTATAGAGAGTAGGCTTTATGCAGTGCCCCCACCGCACTTTTCTCTAAAGGAGGATGACATTTCTTAAATGCCGAAACTTAGTTTTGTGGTTTGAATATAAATATCTTCTTTGGGTCAAGTTTGAACACTTAGTCCTCAGTTGGTGGCCCCAGGTTGGAGGCTTGGGGAACTGTGACAAGGTAGAGCCTTGCTGGAGGAAGTACGTCACTGGGGACAAACTTGTAATAGTCCAATCTCACTTCTTATCTATTCTTTGCATTTCATATCAAGACGCAATGTAACCAGCTGCCTCCCACCCCCACCCGCTGACCCCTTGCTGTGATGGAGGGTAGTGCCTAGAGCTGTCAGTCAAATGAGCCTTCCCTCACTTCCGTTGCTTCCTGTCAGGTGTTCAGTCACAGAAAAGAGAAAAGTAGCTCCCGAACTCAGCTTTTAAAGGAGAACATTTTTATAGGCTCAGTATCCATGTGCATGGATTATGTCTCAGAAAAGGTGACAGTGGTTAGCGATCTGATGTCCGTGATAGTTCTAGTCTTTTGTAAGTCACCGTGTACTCTGAGAGTCTCTGTCTCAATCTGCAATTTAAAAATTCAAGTTTTGCTTATTTAGGTTAACACGAATTATTTTTTAATATAGAGAAATAAAATCAGTAAATTATAGTCATCATATCTCACACTGTTAGACTACTATCAAAGTCAAGACATAGTCTTATTAAAACTGACAAACGAGAAGGAACTCAGAAGTTTTAAGCAAAATTATAGATTCTTTGAGGAAATATGATCAATATGTACAAACCTTTGGGTTTTCCTATCAATGCACATTTAAATAGTTTCAGATGTTCAAAAAATAGGAAACTGAGGGCATAGTGTGAATAAGTTGAAACAAATTGAGGCTTTGCTAAAAAATGTACAAATAAGTGTATTTTTCTCATACTTATTAGTTTAGAGAACTTTGTAAGGTGCATTTTGATAATATTTATCCCCTCATCCACCTATCTGGTCCCCTTTTTCATACTTACCCAATTTTGTGTCCTCCCTTTGGCTCTCTCTCTCTTGTATTCTCTATCTTTTTTAAAAACACTTTAAGTACAGCTTAAATACACCCATAATACCTTTGGGTGTGTGGTGTTCACCCAAAGGTAGGGTGACAACCCACCAGGACCCCTCACCTTCAGGAAAACCGACTTTACCTCTCCAATAGCTACCAGCTGCCCATAGTTCCTTAGCTGTGTCTGGCCTGAGCCTCCCAGGTCCGGAGCATGCTCTCTCAACTGCTGTGGATCGAGAGTTGCAACTGCCCTGATTTACTGGAGTCATCCACTGCTGAACTGAGTTTTGAGTAGCTGTGCACAGGACATTGAAACATACCTTACTGGCTATTTTAGCCTCCCTGTCTTCAAGATGGTAGGTTCAATTGTCCTGTTTTAAAGGGGGAATGAAGTTGAATGGACTTGCTATGAAACAACTGATTTCTTCTTGACTTCTATGCATAACACTTGTGAAGATTTCCTGTGGCCTTTCAAGACATTTCCCTCTCCTAAATAAGGAGCAGCTCAAGGAAAGTTCAAACTGTTTTTCTGTCTATATTTCATTCTCCACCAGACTTGTTCTTCTGTAGCTTGGACTGGAAGCTTTGTGGAAATAACCCTCAGAGTTTGGGTTTCTTCCTCAATCTTTGATCCATGTGTTGTCTTCATTACTCCTGTGACTGCTGTGCTTTCTCTAGCTGAGGGCCCAGCATCTTGCCCTAAATTGCTTCCCACAGTGAGCGGACCTCACCGAAATTCTGATTACTTACAATCCTGGCTATCAATAGGCACCTTTCTCACTTATCAGCCAATGTCAATTAATGTGGTTTTCTCTGTTTATTCCTTCTTCTCTTAAGGTCCTTTGTGTCTGTTAAAGTCTTTAATTATTTCTCAAGGGCAAATACCTGCATTTATTTTAATGGTTGAAGTATATCTGTATAGTATAGCACCAGGAAGTGAGCCCCAGAAAAAGGCATATTTATACTCTAAGCCTGTCTTCCTCAGTGTTAAAGAAATACCTATGTAAACTGAGAAGATAAAGGTGACCAAATGCTCTGAATTTTGATGGTTGATGATAGGAAGTCAACAGCTTTCTTGGCTACACAGGTCTGTAGGTTTTGGCAACTTTTATATATTAATTTCATGCTACTCCTCCATTTCCAAGACTCACTGTCCTTCATCATCACCCCATCATTGTGGAAATACACGGAGGGATTTTCTACCTTCAGAGTCTTTGTTCTGGTGCAATCTTAGATTTACTAGCTGTAGAATACTTCACATATTATTTTTACCTACATAAAAAGCTTTTTAATTATCCTCTATTTCTTCTAGATAAGGAAATATAGAAGCCAAAATATTTTTTATAAGATCACCAGTATGACTTTGGCAACAGTTATCTTCCATGAGAAAAGTTCCATGTTATTTCAAATATCTGTGTATGAAATGTATCCAGCCTGTCTGGTCCCCTCATCAGATAACTCACCCAGGCATCCTCACCACTCCCGACCCTGGATGCTCTCCCTGGGAGATCAGCATCTTCTTTTTTTTTCTAACACACATTTTCATTCTCCATCATCTAAATGAACTTTCTTCATAAAAGTTTTCTATGGTAACTCCCTCAGTATTTCTCAGTATATCCCAAGTAAGTAATAAAGCACCATTTCTGCCATATCTAACATGCAATATTTCCAGCTATTATTTTGCTACACAAGGCAACCCTAGGTTCTTGAATAAACACAATATGCTTTGCAAAAAATGTATTCCTTATTGTGAATTTTATTTTGATATAATTTCTGACTTATAAAAAATCTGCAAAACATGACAAAAACTATTGTTTCCTTCACCTAGATACATCATCCTTTTAAAATACATACACATGTGTGATTGTGTGTAATGGTATTTCTGACATATTTGCACATTAGTGCCTCTTTTATTTCTATTTATTTCATAAGGCCAAAGGACTTTCTGTTCTATAACTCTAGCAGAATCATTGAAATCTATGTTCAGAGTAAGGAAGTTCTGTTATCTAATCTGCAGACTATATTCCAAATTCACCTTACCTATTTTCTTTTTAACAAAGAGGAACTCTGGCTCAGATTGTGTCCAGTATGACTGGATGCATGTAGTTGCTATGTCCTTCTTGTCTCTTGTAGCTAGAATGTTCCTCTGTCTCTCTTGTCTCCAGAACACCTTGACATTTGGGGGAATTCAAAAAGTTATGAAGAATGCTGTCCAATCCGTGTTTGTCCTGGCTTCTTCACCATAGATTGCTTTATACTTTCCCTGTCAATGGTGATTGTACTTTTGACCATGATTAAGATGGTAGTAATCAGGATTCTTCGGTCTGCAGGTGCTGACCACTCATAAATGAGTGACTAGTAGCTAAACACTTGAAACCGTGTGAGTATGATGTCCTTTTGTTTTGGTGGTGACTGTTTGTTTTAGAGACAGGGTCTCATTCTGTGCCCAGGCTGGCCTCAAACCCAAGACCCCGCCAAAGCTTCCCAGGTGCTGGGATTATGGGCTTTCCTGTTGTTAAAGATGATTGGAAATATCTTTCGACTTTCAGAAAAACTGCAAAAAGAAATCATACTAACCTCCTGTCTGCCCTCTATCCAGAGACCTTGTGTGACCACAGCTTATACAAACTGTGAAAGTATCAAAATTAAGAAAGTAACGCTAGTGATACTCTCTTAAGTGCGTGCACTAGAATTTCATTGTTTTCTTTCTGAGCTTTTTAAATTTCAGTATAAAACCCAGGATCCACACAGCTTTTATTTGCTGAGAACTCTTAATCTCTTCCAATCCATGGCTATTCCTCACTTAGTCTTTCCCTGTGCACCACGACTTAACAGCCTTTGTGAGCAGTAGCATATGGTTTTAGCCTTTCTTTCAGTTAGCAACTAACTGCTCCACTCTCCTGATTAGATTGTGGGTATGTACTTGTGGCACAATCTCACAAAGTCACAGAAGTCACCTTGTGTTTTTTCAGTATTCATTTTCATGTTCTCCTTGCTCACTTGCTTAAACGTGTCTGCTGGGCATGTTTAAACGTTGTCTCCTTCACAGTTAAATTAATGCCTTTTCCTTTGGAATTGATTGATAATTTAGGGGAGAGACTTTTAGACTATTGAGTTGCATTGATTTTCTTCAAATGCTCACCATTGATTATAGAGGCTATTAGAATTTTATCTGTAGGTTATTACTATACATTGCTCAATGATGCTTCCTTCTGCTATGGTGTATCTCTATCACCTTTTTTCACTCATCCCAGCATCTATTGATAATTTTTACTGGGATAATTATTGCTATCATATGATCTACTATGAGGCCAGCCTCAGTTTTTAATGACAACATTGTGTTTTTCAGGTCCATAAATTAGATCTTCTCAGCTCCTAAACTCAGATGTGAACCAGGGAATTCTATTTTATGCAATTCTAATGCAGGATCACTGAAACTGGGATTGCTTTAGGGGGACCCATAGTCTCAAATGAATTATTAAGATATTCCTGGGGATGATATCATATCTTTGTAATTTAGGAGGTAGTTTGCATTTACTTATGGTTTGAGGCATACAGGTAGTATTGAGGTCTGGAGAGATAGCTCAGTAAGGAAAGGTATTTGCCACTATGGCTGAAGCTCTGAGTTCAACCCCTGGGACCCACGTTGTAGAAGGAGAAAATGGACTATTACAGGTTGTCCTCTGACCTCCACATGTGCATGGGATTTACACACGCACCACACCTGCGGTCTCTCTCTCTCTCTCTCTCTCTCTCTCTCTCTCTCTCTCTCTCTCATACACACACACACACACACACACACACACACACAAGCTCACAATAAATAAAACAATGTATTAAAAAGAGTGGCTTTGACACTTATTTATTGCCTTATAATTTTGACCAGCTGCTCTAAAACGAGATATGCAGTTGGTTTGTTTTAAAAGACAAGGTGAGTTGTATTTACTGATACTTGAAACATCTTCATTTAGATATTCTCTGTTCTTAAAAATATTTTTTTTTGTGGAGCTGAGAGAAGGGAGGTTGCAGTAACACTAGCTTGCTGTGTCAAGCAACACCGGCCTCCTTAGTCTCTGAAGCTTAACACAGTAGGTTTATTTTTTGCAGATAGAGGGTACAATGTGTTTGTGCACAATCCAGGGTAGGTCTTCTGGGGATAATACACTTTCCTTTGTAGCTTCTTATTGCTTGACTAAATTCTCAACACTTAGATATTGTCAGAGAAAAAAGAGAATCAGGACAATTCCTTGGGAGGCTCTTATGGGCATGCCACCACCGGCACCTTGTACCTTTGCTTACACTACATTGGCAGACACTTAGTTACATGACTCTTCCTTCTTATTGCAGGAGAGCATGGATATGTAGTTTTTCTGTATGTGCAGAAGGAACTATTGTCATAAAACAGTGCCTGTCAGTTGTGTTCTTGGAAGTTATAACACGGCATCTCAGAAGTAATTAATTTCTGCGCTATGTTGACTGTATGATGTGAAGGGGCATGTATGGGAATAAGTCTTGTCTATAGACACATGGATTCCTGACCCTAATTTTGTGTGATTTGTAGCATTTTTTTTCTTGTTGCCCTTATAGCCCTTTTCCTTTTGAACATACCGTCTGTATGATTTTTATGCAAATGAATTGTAGGTCCTACAGTGTGATCGGGACTAAGTGAATTTTCAGAAAGGTGATTTAAAAGTCTCACTTGCAGTAACAGTGCTACCCCCTCCATCAGTACTCAGGACAGAAGGTGTCTCTTTGAATTATCGCCTTCAAGCTAAACAGCCACTCCTACCATCCACATAGTAAAGATGAACCGCCCACTTCTGTAACTTATTGAAAGATTCCAACTCCTAGCAGTTGGGCAATGAGAGCCTTCATTCGCCTTAGGGAACTCCATCACCTAACTTATTAAGGAGGGCATAAAGTATCATGGCACAGTATAAAGTCACAAAGGGATTGTGGGGAGAACTGTTGCTTTTTTAATATTTCTTCTTTGAGATAGGCTCTTTGTTTGTAGCCCAGCTAGTTTGAAACTTGTGATCTTCCTGCCTCAGCATCCCAAGTGCTGGGATTCCAGATTACCATCTCATTTAGCTTCCTTGTTTCTTGTGACACTTTCTCCAAAAAAATATGATCCTCTTTGGAACTATGATTGCAGCTTAAGAAATTTATACATTTATTTTAGGAAGAAATATACATATATATTATCACAAAGGGTTTTATATATAAATATAAATATATATGTGTGTGTATGTATATATACTCACAAAGGAGTATATTGTCATTGATACTACTGGTCATCAATGAGTCAGAAGGCTGTTAAGGTGATGGGCTTGTGACAATACATAATTACTTATGAATAACATTGGCTACAACATTTTCTGACAGTGAAAACCATGGTCATTCTGGCACTGCCACCCTCTCTTTGTTGTACTGCCAATCTTGTTCTCTGGACAGGAAGAAAAATAGGGCAAGTGTGCTTTTCTCTTTTGAGGCATTACAACATCCTTGTGTTTGAAAGAAGGAGCTTCTCTTTTCCAGTCTGATCTATCCCCAGCACTGAAACTGACTTGAGAGTGGGAGTTTTACAGTTGGGGGTCAACTGCCATTGATCCCCCTGACTTGGAGTAGGAGATGGGATGTGGAGTAAGGGGTGTGGAGCAGGGGATGTGGAGTAGGAGATGTGGAGGAGGGGATGTGGAGGAGGGGATGTGCAGTACGGAATGTAGAATATAGGGGATATGGCTCTTTTTTCTGTTCCATTTCTTTTTCTAATATCTATGACTCAATGAATAGACCATTCACATGTACTATGGATATATCTCCATTTTTAAAATTTATTTGTAGAACATTGAAAATTTTAATTATTCCTGTAACTTTTGCAGAGAAAAAAAACTGTTTAGTCCCAGAAATTTTATTTACTTCTTAGTACATTTCAACTTAATTTGGAAAACAGTTCCTTAGAAAAGAATGTTATTAAATATTATTATTGAATCTATATGAGAAAGAAATATAGACGAGATTAGCAAAACACTTCAGAAGGACTAAACAGACAATATATCAGAGCCTTCTTTTTTTAAATTCTTGTTAGACATCCTTTTAAGCTGAAATTTTGAATATTTTATGAGGCAGGATCTTACACCCTGTAGTCCAGACTGGCTTGGAACCCACTGTACACCCTAGGGTGGTCTCAAAGACAGTCTTCTGCCTTAGCCTTCCCAGTCCTGAGATTAGAGGTTTGGGTCACAATACCGAACACATCTTGAGTTTTATTCCATGCTACTCTGAGTTTGGAAACTTCTCCTGGAGTTGGTAGAACAGAGAGAGAGAGAGTGTTGATGTATAATAAAAGAATCAAGTCTTGCTAGTGGGTCAAATGAATAAATATCTATCACATTGGTGGATGGAAGGTGAAACAAATGAACCAACAGTTTTTGGTTTTGCTTTCTACCTTGTTTGAAACAACCCACCAGATCATTTATTGAAACTTCATACGTTTAAAACAGTTTTTTTTTGCCCGTTCCTAGTCATTTACTGTCCAGTATCTTCTCTCTCTCTCTCTCTCCCTCTCTCTCTCTGCTAAGAAAGTCATTCATGTATTTCTTGAAGTCTTTTATTGTTTTACTGATCATGTAACTCTATGCCCATATCCCAGGGTGCTAGCATAACTGATCAGATGAGCATGGACCCAGACTCATCCATTTACAATAAAACAGTAGTTTTGCTGAAGGACTAGGAAGTCTGTGGGGAAGTACAGAAGGATGTGGGTAGAGGAGATTTTATCTGTCCACTGGCACTGTTCAGAGAGACATAAAGTAGCCTGGAGCTGTGTAAGACTGTTTGGCATCTTGGGTTACTTTGGTGGATTTTATTTCAAAGGAACACACAGAGAATGTCTGTGGAAGACACTCTAGTTCTGAAATGTAATAGTTCCTAAAATCTAGCATCAGATGTTGAGTTGTTAGCATTTTTTTTATTTCTTCTATCCCAGCTGAGTTGGATTTGCTCTCAACTTGACAGGGGAGTTTTTGCAAATGTGTCTCTTTCTGACATACACCTAGCATCCTTATTTAAGAGAATGAGCCAGCAAGATTGCTCAGTGGGTAAAGTTCTGACCTTGAAGACTGACGACCTGAGTCCAATCCCTGGAACCATTTTAAAGGTGGAAGAAGAGAACCAACTCCACCAAGTTGTCCACTGCTATGGGCATGTCCGCATACATAATAATATACAAATGGTTTTTAAGGAGAAGAAAACAAACTAGAGACAGAATAGTGTTTTCTAGTATACCTTTCTTTGTTTCCACTATGGTCACAAATTTTCCTGGTATTGCCTTGGGTATTTTCATATAATCTAAATGTTCCATACATGGCGTTATCCATTGCCGGACACACTTTGAGGCCATAGAAATGTGGAAAGCATGCTTTTGATTATTAGTGTGCAGTCGCTAGAGCTACCGGCTGGATTGTGCTTTAGTGAAGTCCCTCCCCTATGACCAGGGTCTGTCTGAATCCTGTCTCCAGAGAGGAAATGTCTCTGTCACTCTCCCTCTTCCTGAGGAAGTAAGTTTCCAGCCTTGCAAAGTCATCAGGCCTGAAAAATCACCACCAGACTCTGATAACAGAACAGATCCCTCCCTTGCTGCTAATTATCCTCTCTCCCCATTAACACTACTCACTCCTGCACTGTCCCCATAACGGAGTGACTGTTTTCCTGGGGCAAACACACAGGACATGCTATAAATGCAACCAGGAAATGCTGGATAAAAGGAATAAGAGTAGTCCTATTTTATGCTCCATTATTAATAGCAATATTACCTCTTACTTTATGTCTCTTTGGTTTGACTCATTTCCGGGCAGTGATTTAACTTGAGGGCCCTGTGATCTTATCCTGAATGCTTACTCATTAGCTCACCAACTACATGGTTCTAGACAAGTCAGTTAAACTTCCTGCACTATATCCTCTTATTTGTTAAAAATTCAATTGAAAACTTCAAATATTTGTGAACTATATCTCATGCTGTTCTGGTTAGAATTAAATCGCATGGTGATATCGAGGACACTACCTTGTATGCAGCTCTCTGTTAATGACAGCTGATGTCTGGGGTTGGGACAGTTTCTCTCTTTCCTACTCCCCTCAGTGTCTAGTCTCTCCTGCAAAATCTGGGTCCATTGGCAATCAGTGACTTCTGGTAGAGGCAAGTTCTTCTAGAAAGCAATCTGGGACACCTAAACTAAGTGTTCATTGTGCTATTTGCCATGGCTGGTGAAGCGATGTGAAGATCAAAATAATGAAGACTCGGTTTATACCACCAGAGCCAGATACTACCCAGAGACAAGGAATACCCACCATTCTGGGATCTGAGGCCCCCAAACCAAAGTGGAACCATTAATAGCCTTTTTGACAGGCAACAGCACCATAGGGAAGTCCTAGCTGCTTCCTGAACAACCAGTCAGAGAAAGCTGAGAGGAGAACCCTGGCCTCTTTCTTTGTCATGTTAATACTGAAAAGCCTCCTAATATTGCAGTCTAAAGAATAGGTGCAGGGCCCATTTCAGCAATATATAGTAGTTTCTCAGAATCTGAAAGAAGAGGTTCAGGATTCCTCATGGATACCAAAGTCTGCAAATGCTCAAGTCATTTGCATATACACGTCTTCCTGTATATTTTTAACTCATCTTTTGATTAATTATAATACTTAAGATGATGTAAATGATTACTATGCTGTTGTGATTAGAGAATAATGACAAAGCAGATGCACATATTTAATACAGGTACACAAAATACTTTCTAGATTTCCAGGTTAACAGGTCAAGAAGTGGGGTTAAGAGTAATCTGAAGGTTTGGAGAGATGACTGAGTCAATAAGAGGTATTTACTGTATAAATATGGGGAAGGACCTGGGTTTGAATTCCCGTTATTTACATAAAAGTTGGGCATGGGGTTGGGGTATTGGGGTAACCTTAGTGTTGGGGTAAGAGACAGACAGATTCCAGAAGTTCGCTGGCTTGACCATATGGTGTGCTTCAAGTTTAAGGGCAGATCTTGTCTTATTGGAATAAAACAGCATAATAAAGGTGGATTCCCCATATGCTTGAACATGGATGTATGCACTTACACACACACAGACACAGACACAGACACACACACACGCACGCACACACACACACACACACACCAAAAAAGGAAAAGAGGAGAATGAAAAATGGGCAGCGTCCTGAGCAGAAGAAGGAAACCATTATCACTAAATAAGCAGCTGCCGAATGATCTTTGTATTTGCCACATTTGCTGTGAGTTTGGGCTTGGATGTCATGATGAGCTTAGATGTAGAGTATTATGCAGCCCAGTCCTTTTTCTTTTTCTTTTTCTTTTTTTTTTTTTTTTTTGCTTCTGTCATTCTTGGACAATGGGTGATGACTCCATGGAGCTCTAATCTACTGGTCTGTTCAACATAGGCCCAAAGGCTAGAACTTAAGACTGCTGATGAGAAATATCTCAAACTCAAAGATTGATGGTCTAGTTTAAGAGAGGGCAACAGATTCTCAGGCATTTTAAATAATCTTCTATCCCAGGAACAGGGTTGCACAATTGAAAATATTGGACATAGAACCAGAGGAATTCCTTGGTGCAAGAGGTCAGGGAGATAGTCTCCCCAGCTGGATGACAGATCATGTAGCTCAGTGGCCCCAGAAAAGTCAAGACAGGCACTTGAAGCCAATTGCTTTGTCTTTCTTCCTGGCCTGCTACAAATGGCTTATTCCTCCTAGCTGTAACTGGTGGTATTATAAACCAGGGGAAGATCCTTTGGCTAAATGTTCCTTAGGTGGATGACTTGAGACTTGTTTCCTTTCTGAGTAACTTGTAGAATGATACTCCTATGTTCCCCCTATAAAGCAGTTGGAAGAACTACCTGTATTAAATGAACGAGAGCAAGCCAGGTGGTGATGACGCACACCTTTAATCCCAGCACTTGGGAGGCAGAAGCAGAAGCAGGAGGATCTCTGTGAGTTTGAGGCTAGCCTGGTCTATAAGAGTTGGTTTCAGGACAGGCTACAAAGCTACAGCAAAACCCTTTTTCAAAAAAACCAACAAAAAGAAAGAAAGAAAAAAGAAAGAAAGAAAAGAAAAGAAAGAAGAATGAGAGCATATCGAGTGCCTGGGTCCTCTGTTAGAGATAAAAATGTGGCATTCTTGTTTTTAAGTGGATTCTAGTTTTCAGGAGAAATCTAGTATGAAAGCAGTGTCCATGGACATGCTCTCTTACATGGAAAGCTGCCATTTACAAGGCTGTGGTAAATCCTTCCCTCACAGCCACACTTTCAATTGAGGCATTGCCTAGGTTTTATGGGAGCTAAATAATACATTTATCTTTAGAGTTTACACTCAAACAGTCTTCCAAAGTGATGTCAGGTACTATTTACATGCCAATCAGAAGTGAATAAAGCCTCCTATGTTCCTTATATTCTCATTGAAATTTAATAGTGATTGTGTTTTTATTTATTCAATGGATATAAATATAAATAAAAATAATAGTGCATAAGCCACCAAAGAGCTGCATATCAGTATTAACAAAACCTCCTTACTTCCCAATCCGAACATTTCATTATATTACGACACCAAAGAAGCTGTTCTACGGGACTAATCTCAATGTGATGGCTAGATCACACTGCATACACAGTAAAGACAGAACACTTCACTGCTGTAACTGCTCTACATATCATGAAATTCTTTTCCAAGGAAGATTCGTGGGAATTCTTCTACATCCTCTATTAGTAATTTTTATTGCTACAATGGAGAATAAATACATCTGTGAGAGCCAAAGAAGCTAAGATCTTCAGAGGTCATATTACTAGGTTTCTAACACTGTAGCTTCTGGGGTAGGACTCCAGGCTTCTTGGTACTTGTGACCAGAAATTTGTAGTTAATGTTGAAGATTTTAAAACCTGAGACTAGAATATTTCCCCAAGTGTTCTGCTCACAGCATGTTTGTAAATAAAGCACAAATGCTGATAATTGGCAGATGGTTATTTCTTGGCATTTAGTATTTAAAACTGATCATTTTAGTAAAATAAGTATGACATATTTTCAGGAAGGTACCACTGAGATATTCGGCAGTAATATTAAGGTCAAATTTAATGTTATTTTTGTCAGATGATATTAGTTATAATTGATGGCATTTTCTGAAGTCCTACTTGTCTAGGAATACTGAAAGAACAGTAATTATTCACAGAAACTAATTTGTGCCATCTTGTATCAGTTATGTATTGGTAGAACAACACTGAGTTATAGTCAAAAAACCCTCGTCATAGATAACCATAAACATCCACTTGCTTTATGAGTTTGGTGGTTCAGAAGATCTGTGCTAGACTAGCTGACTCTAACTGGGCTTGTTTGTGGTCCTATTTTGCATAGGCTGGTTACTCCAGTGACTTTGGTTAAGCTTGCTTGAAGTTTATAGGTTGGCTCATTTAGAATGGCACAACTGCTATGACAGGAAGCTGCTTGGCTCTCCCCGCAAACTCAGTGGCATCCAGCAGGCAGTTCCTCTACACTCAAAGCTCACCAATCTGTGGTAGCTTTGGTGTCAGCTGGTGTGTTAGTACTCTATGGCAATACAGGAAGTTGTACAAACAGAAGACTAAAATTATACATATTTTAGGTTGGGTGTGGTCCAGCATACCTTTTATCCTAGCACTAAAGAGGAAGAAGCAAGCAGATCTCTGTGAGTTCTAGGTTACCCTGGTCTATATAGTGAGTGCTAAGCCAACCAAAGCCACTTAGTGAGATTTAATTTATTTTTTTTTAATTATCTTTTTGGTCTTCTTTCTCTTCCTCTTCCCCCTTTTCTTCTTCAGCTTAGCTGGGCTCTGCTTCTAGGAGTCACCAGAGAACAGCTACAGCTACGTGGTCTTTACTTCACTTGGAGGTTCAATAGAGAAGGAACCTACTTCCAATTAATTCAGGTTGTTGGTAGAATTCAGTTCTTAGCAGCGGCAGGACTGAGGTGTTCTGTTCTTAGTTTTATCTTTTTTTTTCCTGGAATGAGAGCCCTTTTCACTGTTCAAATATATCTCTTTCCTTCTTCAAGATAGGCCTAGGGGCAAGAATAACTTTCCAATGAGATGATCTTTTTATATATACACTAATGCATTCATAGGAGTAACATTTTATATATAAATTAGGTCACAGGTCACACTCATACCCAATGGAAGGGATTGCACAGATAGATGAACATCGGCAACTGGGAATCACTTTTGGGCCTATTTGCCTCAGCTAGGATTACTTCCAAGTCTTGAATAAGTTTACTGTCAGCAGATGTAAGGGCCAACCCTCTCATGACAAAAACCGAGGTAAGAGAGGGAGTGAAAATGCAGAAGTGATTTCATGCTCATTTCCCATCACCTCATTAGCCAAACACGATACATGTCCAGAGATGGGAGGGGTGAGTGAAAGGTTATGTAGTAAGTAGTCTAGATGCAGGAAAAGTGGCAAACCTGGCCAGTGCACACCATACTTTCCTTCAGTCGTGTGATGCAAGCCTTTAACTCTACGTAAATTTCATATTTCTCTCCTCTGGCCAATATTTTTAAAAGAGCCAGAGACCTCTGTATATCCATACAAGTACTTGCCACCCCACTTTCTTTGCTGTCCTTGCTTTGGCATGCCCCTGTAGGCTGTCTGCTGTGGCCTGGATGGAAACCTACATGCACTCTCTGCCATCTCTCTCCTATGAGACTGTCTGAGCAGACCTGCTCTTTCCAGGATTCTCAAAGCCAAGCAACTGTCTGTTTCCTCCCAGAAGAAGAGAGAATACTGCTTTACTCACCTTTGTCGTCTTTCTTTTCTAGCAGACAATGGTTCATAAAATCAGTTTTCTACTCATCACTCTTTCCTTGTTGAGGGTGAGGCTGATTCATGGTACCCAATCCATCCATCAGCGTACGCTAGGGAATCTGTAAAGTACCAAATGCTTTTTCTGATTTAACACATATTCTAGAATTTCATATGGTCTAGTGCATCTCAATACTACGCAGAAAGTCTCCTGGGACCTTTAAACATTCTCCTGCCCAGGGCTGAGACTAAAGCTCAGAAGCATGCATAGCACGTAACGAGCATGCGTATGGTCTAGGTTCTGTCTCTAGAAGAAATAACTGCCCACAATGCACCCAGAACAATCTCTAGAAGCCTGTTTGCTTACAGACTTCCCCAGGTCTTCCCCTGATGTGAGAAGCCCTCCTGATAATAGATTTGGAAACCAGTGACCCAAAGTAATGATTGTATGTAATAGTGTGTGCTCAAGATGGTTACAAACACTTGCTGTTCTTGATTGTCATGACAAGCATAGCTTGTTGTGAAAGTTTGAGGTTCTATGTTTAAGTAAAGATGGAACTTAATTTACGGTGAAGCATTGTCTTAGAGACCATTTGAGTCCCAGATGAGAAAAACAACGTTCTGCTAGGATTAATTCACCCACTCAAGGTCATAAAACTAAGCAAAGCCAGGACTGGGTCCAAACTCACAATTTTCTATTTTCAAAACATGTACCTTAAAAATGTGTGCATAAAATTTGTTAGTGTTGTTATTATTCATCAAATGTTGAAGAAGATTCCCCTAGAAGCTAGTGGATATTTCTAAAAAAATGAATTAGATGGAGCGCTCTAGATTAAAACATCTAAGTGGCTATCAAGCTGCCTTTCTGATCTCTGAAAATTAAGCATTGTTTCAAAGTCTATATTAAAAGGTCATCTATTTATTTTTGCAAGTTTCAATTGTCTTTATGTTAGATATGTACATTTTTAGGGATATAATGAAAGAAAAAGATGTTATTATTAAAATATTTCTATATGTTAAATGTTTTTTGAAAGAAAGTGCCTTCAGATGCCCTATAGATATACTTTTAACATTGAGACTTTCAATCACTACTTTTTGAGGGGAGAAGGAAGTGAAATGTGTGTTATTTGCTATAGTTTTGCTGTTCTCTGTGCAGCATCAGAGTCCCTTGCCTAAAGGTTTATAGAAATAGATCTTTGTTCCCACCCTCAGTTTCTGGATCTGTAGTCCATATATATGTGAGTTGGCCTCACTTTTAATTCACTATATCCTGGTGCTTTGTGGTCTGGGGTCTTGCAGATCCTGGAACAAATGTCCCTCCCTCACAACATTTTCCAGTTTATAGAGATAGTAGCTCTCTTGTCTACTTCAAATACAAACTAGCCAATTCAGGATCTACAGTTCTCACAGCCTGGGTCACTCTACACGCACCCGAATCACTCAGGGGCTGAGTAACAGATAGCTTTAGTCTTGACTTTTCAGAAATTATTCTAACTAGCTAATTTCGAACCTGCTTACCCTTTCTAAGGTCTCCTTCCTATAGCGATCATTTATTTCTCGGACACACCCGACAGCTTTTCCTTGCCAGGGTACCCCAAGCTCTAGAAAACCATATGCAATAAATTGTCATCTCAGTGGCTCTCATTCTCTGCCTCTCATAGGTTGATCGCCCTGTACCAAAATAGCAAAACCTGTGTCGAAATAAGTGAGATGCAGTTTTCACTGTAGCATCTTCACAGATGATCCATTTCCTAATTGTCTTGGGGACACAGTTTTAGAAATTCTTGCTTAAAATATTTGATAAATATCATATTCATGTTTCTTAGTAGAAAGAGTGAGAAGCAAAGTGGATGAAAGCAAGGGAAAATATGGAATGTAAGGATTTGTGAAAGCTGTATTGAATGCCAGGGTCCCTGCTGCTTATAGTACAATACAGATTGGGGATTATTAGCATTGAGTTCAAGTCCAGCCTTGATTCCATACTGGGAAATTCATCTTGTATCTTAAGGGGCACCCCACTTTCTCTTGTTTTTTAGTGATGCTGATCTGTTGGCCTTGTAGTGGTTCTGTCATAGAATTGGTTTCTCATTGTTCTTAGGGCTGGAAAGTCCCAAATCAAGACACCAGTAGGATGCAGTGTCTGGTGCAGAGCTTTCTCCTAGACAGCCCCTTCACACCACATCCTCACGTGGTGAGAAGGCACAGACAGCTCTCTGGACTCTATTTACCAACGTAGTCCCATTCATGAGAACCCTGCCATCATGTTGGGAGTCAGGAGGTGACTTATGGATTTCAGCAGGACACAAGCATTCAATCCATTGCACTACCACATAGGGTTTCGATAAGGATTAAATGAACTAGATACTAGAAATGTTTGAGAATAGCCTGTGACCCATAGCTAGATTTCAAAATGCAGGCTAATGTTATTGAAGATATTTTTGGGTACAGACACAAGTCACAGTAAGTTTTATCTTCTGTTTATATAGCATAATTTTGTGCATAGAGTTTTGAATTAAGAACAATGGTTATATAGTTAAGAATGTCTAAAATGAAATTTTACTGTGTAAGGCAAAGCTCAGAATCCCTAGAAGAAACCCCCTAAGATGTAATCTAACTAATAAAGTTACAGTCGATTAGATCTTACCCCAGGATTTCAGGTAGAAGAAAGTCCCTGATTTCCAGGTTGCTTCAGATTCCATCTCCCTTTTGGCAAAGGCAATGGTGCAGTTATGAAACTCCTGCTCTGACTACATGGCCAGCGATGTAGCTATGCAAAATCAATCCCTCCTGGCCTCACACCGACTATGCAATGTGCCTTAAGCTAAGGACCTGCCCAACATAAGCAAGCTTTGCCTTGAAGCACTTTGAGTGTCTCATAGGAAGCTGGGTAATCACTAGGCTTTCTCCTTCCTTCCTTCCTTCCTTCCTTCCTTCCTTCCTTCCTTCCTTCCTTCCTTCCTTCCTTCGTCCCTTCCTCCCTCCTTCCCTCCCTCCCTCCCTCCCTCCCTCCCTCCCTCCCTCCCTCCCTCCCTCCCTTCCTTCCTTCCTTTCTTCCCACCTCTCTCTCTCTCCCTCCCTACCTCCCTCTTTTTTCTTTCTTTCTTTCTTTCTTTCTTTCTTTCTTGCTTGCTTGCTTGCTTGCTTGCTTGCTTGCTTTCTTCTTTTGTCTATTATTGTCTTCCGAGAATCAAATGAGGAAACATATAAATTTCCAGAGAGCCAGTTGTACAGGGATTGCAGTTCATTCTTATTCCATTATGGGACATTTTTTTTTCACAACAAAAAAAAACCATCCATGTGAATTTTCTTTTTGAGTTAAAAGAATAGACAATTAGACTAAGGAAAAAGAATATATTTTAGTGAGAAAGTAAATAAGCTGGGGAAAATCATCTTGGTGGAGCTGTGGATTCCTATCAGTCAGTGAGGGTGAAGAACAAGTGTTGACAGAATGACTGTGTGCTGGGGACATATCTAAATGGAATGTGGTTAGGTAAGGGGTGGAACCGATGTTGCCTCAAGTATAGTCGGTAATTTTTAAACTGTGACTGATAACACAACAAGCAGTTAAAAATTAAATATGATATAGCTAAAAGTTTCTGAAGTCATTCTGTTCTCAAAGATCATGTCAGGTCCGCTGTGCGTGTGCGTGTATGTGTTGATGTGTGTGTGTGTGTGTGTGTATGAAGTTTGCAGAATATGACTCATTGACAATGGATTATGACTAAATATTTGAGAAATACTACCTTGCCTATTTCCTGAAGTGATTTATTTAGGATAATGATCTGGGCCCAGAGCTGAATAACTTTGAATTAAGAACAATTTTGTGCAATCAAAAGAACTTAAAAATAAGATTACAGTATTTGTTATTTCACAGACCAGAATTCCCAGAAGAAATACCCGAGATTGCTGTCTACGTGATAAAAGTGCAGCTGATGTGATCTTATCCGGGGATTTTATGTCAAGAGAGTTGGCTTCTGTCCCAGACCTTTGTCCTGTCCCACCCTTCTCACTTCTTTAGGTCAGACCGACTCCCTCCTCTTGCTTCGAACTTGTCTCTGCCTCCTTTCTAGTTTTGGGGGTCCCCCTTGTCGAAGAGAGCAGGCCTCAGTCCTGGAGTCTGGCGCGGGAAGGCTTGCTGCTTGTGTAAAGTTCTGTCGATTTTCTGTTCTATTCCATTGTAATTTCCCACATACTTGGGTTCCATGGCTCTGCTTCCGGTTGGTCCCACAAGGATTTCATTGTTTCCTTATTAGGTGATTTTCCTGAAGCATAAAATTGATGCAAAGAAAATATTAAATAGCACAGCTATAGCAGGCAATGTTGAAAGTGGTCTAGGACTGGCTGGGGATTTTGAGGGCAGTGTCTTTGGGTGTCACTGGCTGCATTCTCCTCTCTAGGATTCTGGGTGGTCTTGTGAATTTCCTCTGGCTAGCATACTGGGAGTCCTTTTCATAGAGCAGATCAGACTGATCATTGCATATACCCCCAGAACTCTCAGGTACTACAGATGACAGTTTCTTTCCTCCATAAAAAGGAGGACACTCCAGGGGGACATGCTCTAGGTAGTCTCCTCTACTGCTGTCATACTGATATCTGCCAATGCATTGCCATTTTAACTCAGGATATCTTGGATATTGTAACTAATTTTCTCTTTGACTGGCAATACCCTTGGATTATTTGCGTGTATGTGTGTGTGTCTGTGTGTGTGTGTGTGTTGACTAGGTACTGCTTCAGCAGAGGGAAAATAATTGCATGAGAGAGAATAGGGAGATGACACAGAGATCCCACTGGGGACAGATAGCTAAGCTGTACTGCCTATCCAGATCATTATGGAAAAATATTTGGACCCTTGTATGTAGGGAACTGGAGAAAACCATGTGTGGTCCAAGGCCTGAAGTACACCTGCCCTTGTCCTCCTTTCCCAAATGGAAGATCCTAAAAATAAAACAGGCAGCAAGTGTTAACACAGCCCTCGGTTCTTCCTGCTGCAGACAAGAACCCTTTCAGTGCAAGAGAAAGCGGACCAGCAGGCTCAAGAGAGAGGTGCCTTTGTCCGGGCTGAGACTTTTCTGTTTCAGCACCAGGGCTAATTTCCCCTTTCTTTCAATCAGTTTGGCACAGTCCTCATTGCCATCCACCACCCGCTGCCTCCCACCAGCGTGAGACCAGGAGAGCTGCCAAAACATTCATCTGGGCACTTGCTGAACTGACCACTTCACTCTGCTCCTTCCTCGTGGACAACAGGTTGTTCCCTTTGCTAGTGTAGGAACTTGGTGCTCACTTGTGTTTTAAGACTCAAGATTTTTTTCTCCCCCTTTTCCTGAACGCATCCTTCTCTGAACACTATAATTTTGGAAGTGATGCTTTGATCCTGAGAGAGGACAGTTTTATTGAAAGGAGGTGGCAGATTTTGAAGGAAAGTCCAAATTGCCTTCTATATAGCTTGGGCTGTCCTTGTTTGACAGTTTACTTGCGGGGAGAGTGCAGACAGAATAAATTGCCTGGGCAATTTGTGCCATTGGAAAGTGGTTCAGGACTGAAGAGAAGAGGGGCCCCAAAGGTTCCAGTTACAAGTTAAAATTAGCCATCCTTGGGCTCCTCCTCTTCCTGCTCCTGTCTCCTCTTCCAACAGGGAGAGCTTTTTAAAGGGAGTGCCTTCCCCTTGCCCTCCCCCATCCCTCTTTCTACCCCATCACTGACGCCAGTACATTTGAATGGAAAGATTTTTCTGAGCTGGGATAAGTGAGATACAGGAAATCACTATTGAAAGACGCCTTTATGCTTGGTGTTATCATTACCTTAGCATGAGGGAAACTCAGAGGGTCAGTGACAGAAGCCATTTTCTGAGTTGCAAGAATGGCCAAGAGCTCAGAGCAATAAAGATGCAGTCATTCAGCCACGTAGTTCGGAGACCCAGGCAAGGTGCTTCCTATGATCACATCAATGACATCATACTCAACACTTCAACAGTTTCTCTCCTTTCTTCCTTTATTCATTCATTCATTCTTTCTTTCTTTTATGTTTTTGCTTTCTTCATTTTTATTTTATTTGTGTGTGTGCATGTGTGTGTGCATGCATGCGTGTGTGTGTGTGCGTGTGTAGTGTGTGGGTGTGTGTGGGTGTGTGTGGGTGTGTGGTGTGGTTTTGGCACATGTATATGCACATGCATGTGCAGAGACCAGAGGCTGGCTTTGTCTGCTCTGTTCCTCAATCTCTCTCCACACAAGTTTGTTGACAGGGTCTCTTACTGAACCTGAAGTGTGTTATTTTGCTAGGCTGTCTGCCCAGCCCTGAGACCTGCCCATCTTGTCTCCACATTCCCTTACCTCCCACAGTCCTGAGGTTACAGACATTTGGCCAAGCGCAACTCTTTTATAGGCTACTGGAATCCCTAATCAGGATCTCATGCCTGCACAGCAAGCATTTCAGCTTCTGATCCATCTCACCAACCCCTCAACAGATTTTAGATGATGCTTTGCTGTATTGCTAATGGTAATCCTGAGGTGGGGTTGGATGTTCTAAAAACACCCTCTTCTCTACCCCTGAAATTGCTTGATGCTTTGGACATACTCTAAAATGTCTATCTTAGCATTTAAAACCTTTGAGAAGAAATAATCATTTTATCATGATCCAAATGGAGGTGTCATCATTTTGAGTTTATAGGCTTTGCAATAAGTGATGGTTAAGCGATTATGCAGATCAGAATGAGTAAGATTCTGCCTTTACTTTTCAGGTTTCTCAAAGAAATAGCAGGTTTTCTTCCCTTCAGTATACTGGAGGCCCCACCCTCCAGTATTCTAGAAATGGCTTTAGGAAAGAGCAGGGTGATCCCAATGAGAAAAAAAAGAAAGTATTCTATGAGCAGAGATGCATCTGGGTGACACACAGTTGTGAGACATGAAAACTGGGACATCTTAGTATGTGACATCATTCACTAATTTTTACACTTTATATAATGAGATATACTGTAAATAGTCACAATGCATGCCCAAATACATGTAGAACATTGACTTTATATGTCTAATACAACAGCCACAATTAGAATAAACATAAAAGGTACTATGTGGCAAAAAATAAGACTTTAGAATCAAATGGGATCAAATGAAATGGGCTATAGCTTTGCACAGCAAGTACTGATCCCACAGAAGGCATCTCTCTGAAATTGCCATGGGTCTGTAAAGCCAATGCTGCCCTTTGCAGAGAACATTAGCAAATGATTGATTTGGGTGGTCTTGTAAACTCAACTCAGCTTTCCCAATCCTTCTACTTCAAACAATTTAATTTTGCTAAAAGTACATGTCTTCAACAATTTTCAATCACTCTGAAGGAAATAAAACTTAGGTTTGAACTTTCTAGATGCACGAACAAGTCATTTATGATCTCAGTATTAAAAAAACAAATGCACAAAATATTTGGGTTGACGATTTTTTTTAATTGAATTATACTGTGGCCGAGTTCTCTTCAGGAACCTACTTGTTTTCTGTGTTGC
This sequence comes from Arvicola amphibius, assembly GCF_903992535.2. Taxonomy (NCBI): domain Eukaryota; kingdom Metazoa; phylum Chordata; class Mammalia; order Rodentia; family Cricetidae; genus Arvicola; species Arvicola amphibius. Next base: position 38,678,764 of record NC_052051.1, on the reverse strand, counting down.
TTCATTTGCCAATTAGTCTTTCTTAGAACAAAGCTTCTTACACTCGAGTTTCCTGTGTGAGAATAAAATGAAGGCTTAATAAATTCACTGTCTTCTGATGTGCCAATTCATGTCTACAATTAATTCTGCTTTTAATTTTCCATGTAACTAAAGCAGATTGACTAATGTCATCTGAAACTTGTACTTTCAGAACCGAGGGGATCTTTCACTCTAACATTGTCCGGGCTTGCGATTTTGTAGTGAGCAAACCTCAGTGTAGAAATGGTGACTGAGCATCACACAGGTACTTCTGGAAAACAAAAAGTTCCCAAGTAGAGTCTAAGGGTGCTTTAATCACCTCCCAGTGTAATCCCTCTGTGTCACTTCTCTGATCAATAATTAACAGTTAAACACCAAATGAAGCTATGTGCTATTCCCAGTATCTGGTCCACTGCTCGGCTCCTTTGCCTGTTTCAATCAGTGCATTAATTGCAGCAGGATGTCGTTAGGAATTAAGAACCCAAGAACACAGGTTTCTCATCTGTTGAATGTGCAGATTATTTATTTCACCATGGCCATTCCTTGAAAAATGCCTTAGCTGAAAAGGCCTTTTTGCATTAGTTAAGATACAGTTTCTTTGGTCTAGGGTTGGTTTTTTTTTTTCATTTCTTAATAATAAAGTTTCATTATGTTTATTTTCAAGCAGACTTTTTATAAGGAGAGAGAGAATTTGATTAATTCCTTATAATCGACTCCAGATTTAACAATTACTGAGGACTTGTGATCCTGTTTAATTTATTTTTTCTCTATTTTTTTCTTAATAATTGTAAGGCACATACCAGACATAATTTTGTTCCACCCTTACGTTCGTCAGTACACATCTCTAATATATATGTCTAATGCTATTATCACATCTAAAATTAGAATTGCAAGGTCATTAATATTTAGATAGCATTGTGTCAGTGAATATTGTTAGAATTGCCTTTTCTTTATTGCTAATATGTATGGTAATAAGTTCGGGGTTCTGTCACATATTGCAAATTTAAAAAAGAAAAATGATGAAGTAGTCAACTTAGCAAGAAGGATTTTTCCAAAATTCTCACAGCTGTAATCTGGACACCGTTCAGTGTGACAAGCTTTGCACTGGGTTCCCACAGCTGGTTAGTGTTTTGAATTCCAGCCCCATGAACTCATCTCAGGCCACAAGGGCTAATGCTTAGCGCCCAACCTAGAGCGGATTATTTCTGATGACAGAGGAATGGAGAAAACTCAAGCATTGTCCACCCTTTCGAAAGGCCCTGTCATCTGCATCATTTTTCCCCTCTGCCGGGAGAAAGTGGTTCTAATGATACTTGAATAACTCTAACCCATGATAGAGACATAAATTCTATCTTCGAGACTATTTTGTTGAAAGACCAGCAAAATAACCTGTGGCATTGTGTCCAAGTCTCTGGAATCTCATAACTGTACCTCTTCAAATTCAAATTTCTGTCTCTAAGTTGGACTTTAAGAAACATGTGAAGATAAGGTAGAAATAGAAAGTATATACCTACCATAGGCAGATCTCTTGCTGGTGTAGCTGGATTTTGATTATTGCTTTTATGCTTACCTATCTAGCTTGTAAGTGACTAAACATTTAGAGATAGTCTAGTCCTTTCAGCAGAGCCAAAACGTTTTCCATAAGACTGTCCATTCCAATTAGAACTCCTCTACAGGGGAGCAGTATGGACTCTTCCAGACTTGTTCTTTAGGGATCCCATCCTTTGAGCATCCAAACAAACAAAACAACAACAATAAAAAGTGTTTATTATGTGGATTTAAATTTTTATTGTAAATGTTTTGTCTTCTCTTAGTTTGCATTGGTTCATAACTTAGTAACGATAAGAGCTGGGTGGTAGCAGTGCACTCCTTTACCTGGGAGGCAGAGGCAGACACATATCTGAGTCTTAGTACAACCTTGTTTAAAGAGTGAGTTCTAGGACAGCCAGGGCTGTTACACAGAGAAATCCTGACTCAGAAAAAAAAAAAGCAAAAAATCAAACAAAACAAAAACAAACAAACCACAACAACAAAACCAAAAAATAAAAGGGGTAAGAATGGGTTCTGAGAAGGGTGAAAGAAGAGAACATGCTTTAGAAATGGAACAGACACACATTGAAAGGGAGCACATGAAATATCTGGTGCTTGCAGTCATGAAACTTTGTTTTCTAGTTAGACACTATGACCCCGATCTCACCCTCAACCCATGGAAAAAGTTGTCTTTGGTCTTGGAAAGTTGCTACAAGGATCATACTAGGCAGTGTTTCCTGGCAGGTACTCAATATCTGTGGTGGAGAAATGCTTTCCGAAAGGGCTGACATTTCAGCTGTGAACTGAGTGAGGGAAGGGGCTAGGTGTAAGCAAGTTCCAGCAAAAGTCCTCAAGGAGAGAATGAACCTGGCTTGGTAAAGGGTGGTAAAGGTAGCATTTGTGATAGAACCCTGTAAGTGAGGGTCAGGTCTTGGGGTCTTGGTTCATGGATGAGAACTTGCTATCTCAGGATCTTGGCCACTGATAACATATGCTTCTCAATATGGCAGAAATTCTCAGACTCTCTAGGTATCAGGATCCCTGGAAGAATTTGTAGCAACCCTATCTTACCGTCCCCAATGAGGGTTTCTGATAGGGCAGGTCTTGAGTGGGGTCTGCGAGTCTATGGTTCTAACATTTTCCCGGAAGATGCCCAAAGGGCTGAGCCAGGGACTCGCACAGGAAAACCACTGCTTAAAGAGCCGCTCAGGAGAGCACCGTCTTTGCCATCCTTGCAGTTACCTCAGAAAAAGAAATTTCTAAGTGAAACAGTTTGAATAGTAAGCTTTTTTTGCTACGATGATCATGTATTTCTCTCTCCTAACATGCCTACTTTACCTCCTTTGGAAAATAAATCTGACCCTCTATCTCGTTCCTCAGAGTGGAAGGGGAGTATCTCAAGGTCATAAAATCTCATTATTAAGTAGCTCCCTGGGACCTCCCAGATTTTTTTCTTACAGGAACCATTGGCTTTGCATTCGTTGCTAGGGCTACAGAGCAGGAGTTCTCATCTTAAGGTGATGGAGAACTGCACCTCCACCTCTTCATGCTGTGGCTCTTTGAAAAGGCACTTAATATCTTCGAAGACATTTACACTCTAGCAAAACAAGTTTAACAGAGGCCAGCGACATCCCTGATCTCCAACCAGGAGGCGTTGAGACCGTTAGGAAACACGGGTGAGCAGATGTCTACGGAGCGTGTAATTGATATGATGCCTTGCCCTGTCTCTCGGCCCTTAGTACCATACTTCCTGTTCAAGGCAGTGAAAGTGAAAATATTAGTTGCTGTTTGACCAAAGGAACAAGTGTCTTCCAAATGACCACATGATCTATTAGCAGTCCTGCCAAGCCTTCCCATGGGAACAAGCATTTTACTTTGTTTTACAGCTAATTTCTTTAGTACAGCAGGTTCCCAGACACATCAAATGCCCTACATTGGAGGCTGAAGTCAAGATTTATAGTGCAAGTTCGTGTAATTTAATGTCAAAAAACTTTGATAACATAAGGGCTGAAAGTCAACCGTTTTCTCATGGGTTCTCATAAAAAAGTAATTTTAGCCAAATTGAGTTTGAAAAGTGGATGTGTCCTTCCGATTTGATGGATGCTCCCTATCCATGAGCCCTTGGGAAGAAGCCGGTTACTCTCTTTTGCTACTGTAGCAACAGAATATGAAACGGGACAGAGTGATTCTTTGTTGGTATTATTGTTGGGTAACCTGGAGTGAGTTTTGTTGACTTTTTCTCTCTGGACTTCAAAGGGGTCAGAAACCAAAGTTTTTTCATCTCTGAAGGTGCATTGGTTTTGTCCATTCTGCTATTGATTTCTTTGTTTGCCTCCTTAACTGTCCAATATCTCTCTGCCACCTATGTTAAATTTACTAGATTGAAACCATCACTTATGCAGGGAATTAACTGAACAGGAGATGTTTTCTTTGGTTTTTATCTATAGGTTCATAGATTTTCCAACTCTTAGAGATGAAAGGATGTTGGAGATCATTAAAACATGCTCCTAATTTACAACTAAAATGGGAATGAAATAAGTATTTCTGAGTGACACACACAGGGAGGTATAAGAGGGTTTCTCTGACATTTACTTTAACCAACTAGTAAAGAGAGAATGATGCGCCCTTGTTTCCTATAGCCTGATGTTTTCTAGATTATGATATACTTGGCCATGTCTTAATATAAAGAAGATGAATATTCATACTCATCCACAGATCTGAATTAAAAGAACAACACCTCAAAGCTCTTGGGAGGAGACCTTTACTGAGTTGAAGTTGGTCATTTGTGGAAATAAATTGTCATGGGCTAGTGTGAAAAAAAAAAAGCTTTACTGTACACAGGACACCAAAACTGGGGGTCTTCTTCTTGGGATATTATTCCTCACCTGGGATATAGTACAGTGCAGTTTTTCTAGGCTGAAAATATCCAGATGTAGAGAAGAGCATCAAAGCAAAGTTAGCAAACCACAATTAATCATTCTGGACTTGTTTTTGTTTATTTGCGTGTGTGTGTGCGCGCGTGTGTGTGTGTGTGCGTGTGCGTGTGTGTGTGTGTGTGTGTGTGTGTGTACGCGCATGTGCGTTTGTGCCTTGGGCTCAAAGCAAACCAACATACAACAAACTGGCACTATATGGGAAGAAATTTACAGCCTGAGCCTTGCAACTCTGAACTAAAGGGAAGCCACAGCTCAGCTTGGAGCATTAAGGCCAATAATCTCATTGTGATAGAAAAGGTGACCGAGATACTAATGATGATGGAGAAATGGGGGTGGGCAGTAGGGCACAGTGCGACTCAAACTGTCCTGCAGGGCTAGCCTGAGGTGGTAGCACAACAGAATGCTCTTTATATCTTCCCATGACGTTTACTTTGGCATAAAGCAATACTAGTGCAATGGTGCTATTGGAATGACAGTGTCAATCAGGGGCTTGCCAGAGATGCTATCTCAGAGCTCACCTCCTAGAACAGTGGTTCTCAGCCTGTGGGTTGAGACCCTTTTGGGGTTCAAACAATCCTTTGTCAGGGGTTTTTGCATTGCTCAAGACTACTGGAAAAGAGATATTTATCATTCATAGCAGTAGCAAATTACAGCAACGAAGCTGCAACAAAAATAATATTATGGTTGGGGGTTACTACAGCATGATGACCTGTATTATAGGGCCCAGAATCAGGAAGGTTGAGAACCACCACTCTAAAGAGTCAGAACCACTTGGGAGTGGGGTTTAGAACTCCAATTTACTGTGCTTTCTGGTTGGTCCTTATTTTCCTGAAATCTGGAGAGTATTAGCAAGAGAGCCAAGTACAGTTGCTTGTCTATGATCCTAGAAATCAGGAGACTGAGTTAGGAGTGTTAACATAAGCCCAAACCCAGCCTGGGTTACATAGTGTGTTCAACACCAGTCTCAATTATTCAGTAAAATTGTACTTCCAACAAAACAAACAAGCAAACAAATCTACCTTAGCTTGTGTTACAAATGTCTAATATAATCTTGGGAAGTAGATGTTTATTTTGGGGGGTGCATGGGAGCTTTGTAGTTATACTTGTTCGAATGCTAAAGTAACTCATTTCAGCTCCTTTAGATACTTGATAATGGAGATAACTGGAAACAACAGAAAGTAATTGGCTTTCTCTTATCTGCTTAACTGCAAACTGGCTGTAACAATTATCAGATTAACTCTGGTAAATGAGTTCCATCACGAATTCAGATTCATTTCTCAGACGAGCAGAAGGTTTAATACTGAGGCTTTCTAGCATCCCACAGCTCAGAAGCCAGGGGCAGAAGGGAAATGCCATCTTGTCTCTACCTGTAGATTTACTATGGCCTCTATGGGGAAAAGGGTGCTTGCTTCTTTAGCACCAGATTAGCTCCTTGTTTCTAAAGTGTGGTCCTAGCACCCAAATATTGTGTTTCTCTAGATAAGACTCGGTATCCTCTTTTAAATTCCATATCCTCATTTATAAAACTGAAAGAGTAATAGTTACTTCACAGTAATCCTGTGCAATGGAGTAGCACAGCCAAGCGAGGAGGCAGTGACAAAGATCCAGTGTCCAGCTTTATCCATCAAGATTTTACTTATTGAGACACTGTGATTCGTCATGATACTTAGTGTGATGACTAAGACAGTGATTTTTTTTTTTAAACACAAAACAAAATAACAAAACTTGGTCTAGGTCAGAAGGTATTTGTTTTAGTAGCTTTTTAAAAAATTTTTTGATACTTATCTTATTGAAGTATACCATAAACTCAGGAGAAGACCTTAGAGCATAGAGCTTGCTGTGTCATGAATTGCACAGGTTGAAGGCAAGGCAAGCCAACAGCTACATCTAGCCAGAGACAGACAGGACTTAATACTTCCCTGCCCAGGTATAGACACTATATCCCCAGCCAGAGCTCCTATTCTGCCTTTTAACACCTAATTCTAGTTTTGCTTGCTTCAGAATGTTTATTTATTGTGTTTATACTATTTTCTCTCTGGCCTCCGTTGCACATTGTGTGTGCACTGTATATGATTGTGTGCTGTATATACATATATGCATGTATGTATGTACTGTGTTTAGTACATTTGTGTTTGCATATATATGTGCATTGTGTGCATGTGTGCATTCATGTATGTGTGTGCATGTTGCATGTATGCTAGTGTATTGTGTGTAGATGTGTGTTCTGTGCACTCATGTATGCATGTATTCATTTGTGAGTATATGCATGTGTGTGTGAGAGAGAGACTCATATATTTTAACATTTTAATGTAAGTTCTTAGTCTTATTACTGGATAGTATTTCACTATAGATATATATCTAAATTTCTTGATTTTATTCTTGCAGATATTTGGGCTGTTTCCAATTTGTGCTATTGTGATTGTGACTAGTGGTCCACAGATTTCTTTCTTTCATTCTCTCTCTCTCTCTCTCTCTCTCTCTCTCTCTCTCTCTCTCTCTCTCTCTCCCTCCCTCCCTCCCTCCCTCCCTCTCTCTCTCTCTCTCTCTCTCTCTCTCTCTCTTTCTTTCTTTCTTTCTTTCTTTCTTTCTTTCTTTCTTTCTTTCTTTCTTTCTTGTAGAGAGTGTTTCCCTGTTCAGCTCAAGCCAACTTCCATCAGTAATATTCCTACCTCTGTCTCCGAGTTTGGAAATTAATGGAATGGTCCTATATGCTCTTTTTCTTATGTCTGTCTTTTTGGACAGAAATTATTATTTCTTATTTACTGAGGGACTGAGACCCCTGGAAGCCAAGCACAGGGAAGACAACTGTTGATGTAACTGATGCCACATGAGAATGCACCAGAAGCAGGCTACAGGAAAACTTAGAGGTGGGTGCTAGAAAAGACAGTAGAGACAATGCTGGGGAAGATGGAAGCTTTCTGGGAATTAGGAGGGGCTGTGTGGAAAAGGAAGGAGTCCTCTTTAATAAATATTATTTTATTAACTTGTCTTAGCTTTCTGCATATGCTCCAAATATCACATGCTAAAAAGAAATTTAAGTTCCAAGTGGACTAAATAAATGGAATTGTTGGAAACTGCCAAGAATTCTATAAGGTCATATGGCAAAAAGAAATATGGAAGCTATGAAACAAGAGGGGGAAATGGATGGGAATCTAGTTGAAAACATTGTCACACAGCACTGAGTCTCCTGGAGAGGAAGCACAGAGACCAAGGTCTAAGTAATGTTTCTGCCGAACTGTGTAGATGGCCTGATTTAGTTAGCATTTGTACATCATTTATCACTGAGATGAAGGCATTGACTCCCAAATACACAATTCATGCCTCCTATGACCACAGCATCCCCAGAGTCTGGGAGTTCCTTAGGAATTTAAGGCATGTCTCTCAATCTGTGTCATCAGACTCTAGGGACAAGGACCTGTGTTGTAAAACATCTTGCAAGAGACTGTGTGTCCCTCTGATGCGGGAGAAACACTATTGTGCCGTAGTGTTTTTCAAACTTCAATGTGCACCTGAATTAGGGAGCTAATTAAAATTAGAGCTCAGAAGCAGACATGTCTAGGCCACAGATCGCATTTAGAAAAGAAAAGAGTGGTGCAATCTTTGAGGATTTTTTTCTGAGTTAGAAAAGCAATAAAGGAACAATATTAAAGGAAAAAACAATAAGAGAAGGATAAAGAGCAGATCTCACAATGCAGCCACATCCGTGTGGATACTCAACATCATAAGGCATCACTCAGTAGCAATTACTGAAATGTTCAGAAGATAATCAAAAAACAAGATTCACCATGTTTAGGTTTAAAAAAAGAAAAGTTGTTCTTGAAAAGATATATATATATATATATATATATATATATATATATATATATATATATAGACTGCTTTCCTAATTGGACTTCCTACTGCAGAATACTATAATAGTCTCTCCTGAAAAACTGGATGTTTGTGTTTGTATATGTGTAAGACCTATTAGTTTTAAGAATTCATTTACAGACCCACCAGCCAGACATAGCCAGACACAGCTAGACACACACACAGACACAGACCTCCCCCCCTCAAGTGGGTATGCGCAGACACACAAACACACACACACACACACACACACACACACACACACATACACACAGAGTGTTTCTCAGTGTCTCCAAAGCAGGGCAGATTCCTGAGCCAGTGGAGGTCACACATGTCTTGGCTCCAGTCTAGCTTGAAGCCCTGAGGAATCCCAGCCTACACCACATTTAAATAAGGCAAACCCCAGGCTTTTAGAGTTCAAGTTATGGGAAGTGGCAGGAAGCTCCTGGCAGACAGATCCCAGGCCTGAAGCTTGACTTTGGAATCTAAGTGTGACACAGACTGTCTAGAAAATTGTCATGGTTGGACAAATCTTGTCTGGGGTTTTTGTGTGTGTGTGGGTGTGTGTGTGTATATATATAAAAACAGTCAACTGATAAAGATAAAGATCAGTGTTCCAAGGCTTTGCATCAGACAAAGGAGAAATGATTTGGGAAGTAGGAAGGATCATGAATTCATCTTTTCCTTGATAATGATGATGTCAATATATACAAATATTCTGAGTATTTTAGAAAACTATCTCTCCTTGAAGCTTTGTGTATTTATTTAGTCATTCTTATGATCTCGAGAGCTGGGCTCTATGCCTCTATACTTTGCTTCATAGGTGAGGAAACAGAAGTCACAGGGTGCTAGAGTAATCTGCACAGTCCCAGAGCAGTGTGAAAGTGTGTAACACACCGGAGGCAGAGCTCTCCAGCGAGGAACGCTCTGCAGGGTTTTAGGCCTACCGACTGTCACATGAATTTTGTAGTTTAATTCTAAATCTGGCACCAACGCTTCCTTTCTGCAGCCCACCCCTTACAATAGGATTTCTTAGCAAGAACAGACCAAGAGGTGATGTCTGTCTCACTGCCCCTGTAGTTAGGTTTGACCTTGCTATTTAGTTCACCAATGAAAAGCAAAGCCTGGCTTTCAAGATACTCCTATATATCTGCTAACTCTGGAACCACTAACCAAACCATGAGATCAATTTCTGGATGCTAAGAAGTGTATGGACAGTCCTTTCTATTGCTTCAATGTGCAACTGTCCAACCACCCCACACTGAGTGAGACCAGCTTTCAGCAGCCTTGCTCTGTATGAACATACCAAGGTCAGCTGATCTTGACCCAGATCAACTGGACTGTCTAGATAATATCACATAGCCTTGAGGTTTTAACGCAGGAAATTTGGGGTGGTTTCTTCCTTTTTGTTTTTAAGTTAAGGTTTTTGTTGTATCTTTTTAATTGAGGGTCTCTTGCTGGTCCTACTTTCACGAGTGACTAAGATCAAGGGGAAAGGGAAAGAAACCACCTGTTGCAGAGAAGGTTATTTCTACTAAATTCCACATATCTCTAACCCCTACCCTAATATGGAATGGAGAGAGAAGGAGAGTGGGATGCCATTTAAAAAAAATCAGGGTTGAACTGGCTGGTAACGGCACCCCTGGGAAACAGAAGCAGGCAGATCTCAGTAACTTGGAGGCCAGACTGATGTACAAAAGGAGATCTAGAACAATCAGGACTGTTACACAGAGAAACACTTTCTCAAAACAAAACAAAACAAAACAAAACAAACAACAACAACAACAACAAAAACCCCAAACCAACCAACCAACCAACCAACAAAACCAAAAAACTCAGGATCACCTCAAACTGAATGTCCAGAGAAAAAAAATACAGGCCCCTTCCAAAATGGTCCTCTTGGGGGAATTTGTTCTATGTCTACCCAAGAGGAATAAGAAGATCCAAAATGGTTTGGGAAGGCTAACATCATCAGGAATATAGGGAAGAAGACCATCCAGGAGGGTGGGGTTAGCGTTTGGCAACTGGAGTGAAGGCAGTGCACTTCCCTGGCTGGGGACCTTCCAGCCCTTGTGTTCTAGTAGAAGCTGGCAGCCTGTAACACCAAAGAGCAGGCCTGGTATAGCCAGCTGCTCCAGGCAGAGACTGGAGGCTGCTCACTAAGGCTTACTTTTCAGACAGATGATGGTATGGCCATTTTGTTTTTTATCAGGATGCAGCAGTTCTTGATCTCCTCATAGCAGTTTCTTATAATTCATGCTTGATCCCCTTCTTCTTGATGGTACCCTTGGTGCAGGGGTAGATCATTTCATTCTTAAGAAGTGCTTTCTTCAGGTACCAAGATGATGATCACCAGGCCTTCCTACTTGCTCTTGTTAATCTATTAGCTTGCATCATAAAGATAGAGAGGACATAGCAGCAGGCTGGTACGCAGCATCTTTTTTCTAATTAAATATTATTTCATTTAATATGTATGGGTGTTTTGCTTCCATGAATGTCTATATGCTGCTTACATGCCTGATGTCTGAAGAGGACAGAAGAGGATGCTACGCACCCTGCAACTGGAATAGATGGTTCTGAGCCACTTTGTAGGCACTGAGTATATAACACAAGGCCTTTGCAAAAACAGCCAGTGCTATTAGCTGCTGAGCCATCTCTCCAGCCCTGTCTGGCAGCATATTGACAAAGTTAGCATAGGAATCATCTCTGTCACCTCTCAGGATATCAATAGCCTCCTATATAATGGTGTTCTTATCCTCATTCAGGCAGATGAACACTGCCTTCTTGCATTTCTTCACTTCCTTTGACCCTTCATGCTATTGAACACGCTGATGGCACCATCAGAGGCAGCCACATTAGAGGCCAGATTTGTGGAAGTGAAAGGAGACAAGGAGAGACCAGAAGAATTGAGCTGTCATAGCCATCAGGACCTGACGGAACCAGTTGGTTTCTTAAGTAGCACTAGGTAACTGACACATTAAATGATTCCAGGAAAACTGGTTAAATGTTTCAGCATGTTGACAGAAGAGCTCAGGTGAAACCACCCTACAAACATTTCACAAGTCCTCTATAGTCACCCTGGTGTTCTGTTTAGCTTGGTCAAGAATGTGGGATGACCTTCTTTACTGTTATAGAGGCTTGCTAAATACCTGCTTAGCCTGAGAACCACTGTGTGAGCATACGAACAGCTTGTTGTTATGGATCTTGTCTCTACTACTCCTGACTTTCCACTCACACTGGAGCTTTCTCCCCTCTGTCTGTCTACTCAAGTATATTTGGTAATCTACCAATGTCTACTTGTGATTTGCTTCTTTGAAGCCTTAATTAGTAGCGTCTTGAATCTTGACTACTTCACGAGTAGACAATGAGTTTGACTTTCCAAAACATATACCCAGTGGGTGTGAAAGATGCTCACTCATTAAATTTTAGGAACGCAAAGATGTCTTTATATAAACATCCAAGAAGTTAGAACATCTATTTGAAGCTCATTCTCACTTTAGTAAGCAGATAAGTGATTGGGGGATGACAGATAAGTTGCCTTCTACTGATGATGAACTTTCTTCAGCCATTAATAACACTAACTTGGATTCTGGCAGAAGGCAAGCTAATCTGATAACTATGGTGTAGATTCCTCTAATTGCAGTGTAAGGGGATAAAGTTGGTTCAGCCTCTTAGAAAGGGGAGAAAGCAGATATGAGTTGTGTTGGCAACTAACTCACTGAGGTTCTCTGAGTATGCCACATGTGTGTGGTTTAGCTGGCGACCGTGGTGTCTGTATGTATGCGGTCATAGATTTGTTAAAACCTCTTGTCTGCCAGGGCAAGACCACTAGTTCCATTTTAATTCTAAGTTAACCTCAGGCTGGAGTCAATCCATGCTGCTCAAACCTAAATGCTGACACTTGAGCCAACCATCATTTTTGGCCCTACAATTTGTTGTCTCTCTCTCTCTCTCTCTCTCTCTCTCTCCCTCCCTCCTTCCCTCCTTCCCTCCCTCCCTCTCTCCCTCCCTTCCTCCCTCCCTCCCTCCCTCCCTCCCTCCCTCCCTCCCTCGCCCTCTCTCTCTTTCTCTCTTTTCTGAGGGAGTTTCAACATTTGTTAACAATCCAAAACCAGCACTTACGCAGAACACAACGATTATATAATCTTTCATGGATCCTGATACTTTCACTGTGTTGCAAACTGCCATGGTGTGTCACTAAAAAGTCTCAAATTAGAGAACAATTACTGAATGGCGTGGTTGTAGGGAGAACATCAAGTTTTACTGTCATTACTGTCATGATCATTTTAATTCTTTTTAGAAATGCAGAATCAACATCTTAAGAGAATTTCTCTTTCTAGAGTGTGGCTTTAGAAAGGCTCTTGTTTGCTGTCCATTGCATTGTATTTCTTATGTATTTTCTCAAGGTGACAAGCAAACAAATGTCAGGTGCTGTTATGTAAGATAAATTGAACTACTTCCCCCCCGGGGTTTCTTTTCTTGAAGGAAGCAAGAAATGAATCTTCTAAGGGTTTCAAACCCATTTAATTGGTATCATGCCTTTTCATCCTTAATTTCTAAATCTCGATTTGTCTCCTAGTTCTTAAACAATCCGAGCAATTGTGACCTTGACAAAGAATTGGTAAATTTTTGCCCTAATAGTACTTTGTGGCAGACTTCATGGTGGTCTCTGCCCATTGGTTCAGTTCTAAAGCGATTTAACCTATATTTAGGTCAAATACTATATGTTTATAGTTGTAATTATGACTGTTTTCTAAGACTACGTGCTCTTCAGAACTCTTAGTTGGTGACTTACTGGAGTTATAGTTGGTGATATTACCAGGAGTTTCTTTTTATTGTACTTAAAAATTCTCCTCATGATTGGGAGAAAATGACAGTTAACGGCTCAAAACGTGGGAACCTTCTGAGTGATCATGGAAGAGAGCCAAGGCTGTCAGTCACCACACAATTTCCTAGTTGTTGAGAACTGAATTTAGTGGCACAAGAACCTCTGAGGAGGAAGATCAATGAGGTGAGAAGTCAATGGCACAGTATAAGAAATATAGGCTAGAACTTACCAGATAATTGGGAACTCCAACTTCATCTACACATGTCCAGTGTGCTGGGGGTTAGGCATGACACCCAGCTGCAACATGATTTCTACTTCATCTGTAAGATGAGAGAATGAGTTCTTATTTTGTGAATGGATTGCTCTAAGTACTAGTTTGCACAAACAATTCCTAGTGCTTGGCATGACCTGTTTGCTTTCCTACCTCATCCTGACTCTCATTGTCTACTATAGAATAGAGAACAAAACCTCCTGAACATGCTTGTCACTTCCTGCTCTAGCTTAAATTTTCAGTGGAGTCTTTCTGCAGCCTCTCCACCCACATAGAAATCTAACTTAGTTTCTAGCCATACTGCTCCTTGGCATGCTTCATGGTGCTCACTTGGTAGGCTTCCTGGCTCCTACTGCTCCCTTCACCGGAAGTGACCCTCTGTCTCTAGTCACCCAGCCATCTCCCACTATTGTGTTAAGACAAAACCAAATCACCCCTTTCCTTTAACTTTTGCCTCAGTTTATTTATGCATCCCTTCCCCAACCTCTAGCAGCTTTCATTTACCCTGTTAGCTGGAAGTCTTGACTTTTTCCCTAGTATTCATCACCTTCATAGCTGCCATTATTCTGATTCACCTCAATTCCTTTCTATTTTATTAAGTGTGAGATTCCTGGAATAATCATCATAGGCTTTGCCCCCCTCCCCTGCAAAAAATTATTTTGTTTTAAAAGCATCACATTTGAGCGGTAATGTTCAGGGTGGGCTGACAAGTCATGTATACATAGAGATTGCTGAACTTTGCTGATAAGACAAAGCCTAGAATCTCAAGCCAACTTCTTCATTTAATAGATGATGGAAAGAAAACCAGGAGAAAATGATAGGCTTGAAAAAGTCCACATAACTTGCCAATACAGAGGAAAATAGACCCAGATTGTCTGGATTCCAGTTCTGTGGCCTTCCAAGATCACAGTAGACTTGGTAAGGAATAGTTGACTCAGATAACAGCATCTAGTTCCTTTATGCTGCCTTGGTGTTCCTTCGGGGTGTCTCACTTGTTCAACTGTCAGACCATCTGGTCCAGCAGGGAATGGATAATTCACTACCCTCAAGGGTAGGCATATGATACTGGAGAGATGAATCAGCATATTCAACCTTTCTATACAGTTTGGGGGAGTGACAGTCACGAATGTCAGTTTGTTTCAGTGAAATGCAATTCCAGAAGTTTAACTGGAACTCTGAAGAAAGTTCTGTGGAATTGTTAGTCATAAAGATGACATTAGCTATAATCCTCTGGGAGTCCCCAAGTAGTGCATAGACTTATTGAAAAGGAGTCTAGTGTAAGGATTGAGGGAAGAATGAGAGGGGAAGGGTAAACAAGTGACAGTTTGAGAGAATGAGAACAGAGAATGTGCATTTGAGTCCCTGGATCCAGCTCTGTCTGAAACAGAAAACCCTGGAACCTTTAGACACATGAGCAAATAATTTTCTCTTAAATCAATTTAATTTGGCTTTGCTGTTATTTGTAACCAAGAGTCCTAAATCATTCTCAGTCTAGCTCCCTTGTTTATTTCTTACATCTAGCTAGCATCTCCTTTTTAAGAAGATATTTATGTTGCCATATGAAATTTTAGTTTATATTTTCAATTTCTGTGAGTAATTGCATGTAAAATTTTTGAGGATTGTCATCAAATGATAGTTATTTACACAATATTAATCCTAGAAATCCATGTTTCATGGCACATGTTTCCGTCTTGAATTTTCTCCAGTTTCTTCAATGTCTGAGAGTTTTTCTGCAACATCAGTTGTTCACGTACTTAGTTAAATTTATTCATAGATATTTTTGAAGGTATAATGAAAGGGATTGTTTCCCTGATTTCCTTCTGTATATTTGCAATTTGTATATTGGAAGGCTGATGATTTTTATGTATTAATTTGGTATTCTGCTATTTTGCCAAATGTGTTTATTAGGTGTGGCGTTTTCTAGTGGTGTCTTATTTTATGTATAGAACCATATCTTCTAGTGGTGTCTTATTTTATGTATAGAACCATATCTTCTAGTAGTGTCTTATTTTATGTATAGAACCATATCTTCTAGTGGTGTCTTATTTTATGTATAGAGCCATATCTTTTAGTGGTGTCTTATTTTATGTATAGAACCATATCTTCTAGTGGTGTCTTATTTTATGTATAGAACCATATCTTCTAGTGGTGTCTTATTCTATGTATAGAACCATATCTTCTAGTGGTGTCTTATTCTATGTATAGAACCATATCTTCTGCAAACAAATGCCTTTCACTTCTTTCCTCGTTATATCCACTTTATCTCCTTCACTTGTTTGTTACTCCAGTCAAGGCTTCAAGTACTACATTGAACAGGAGCAAGAATAGTTGGCACATTTGTCTTGTTTCTGATTTTAGTGGAAATGTTTTGAGTTTTTCCCCATTTTGCATGATGCTCTCTCTGTGCTTGCCTTCATTATGTTGAGGTATGTCCTATAAATCCCTACAAACTGTTATCATGAAGGGGTGTTGGATTTCATCAAAGGCTTTTCTTCATCTAAAGAGATGATCATGTTCTTGAGTTCGTGTGATTGATTACACTTATTGATTTACGTACATAGAACTGTCTCTGTACCACTGGGATGAAGCCAACTTGATTGCAGTTGGATAACCTTGGATTCAGTCTATAAGAATTTTCTTCAGAATTTTCTATATGTTCATTAGATTGGCTGATAATTTTCTTATTTATTGCATCTTTGTCTTAACAGAAAAAATTGAAATGAAATATTGCTGTTAATTTTTTATCAAAGTTCTGATAGAATTCTCTCCAATCTCTCCAATGATCCTTGGCTTTGTTTTAGTTGAGAGAGTGTTAATTACTGCTTCTATCTTCTATCTTTTTTTTGACAGAGTTTCTCTGTATCTTAGGAAACTAGCTCTTGGAACTAGCTCTTGTAGACAAGTCTGGCCTTGAACTCATGGACATCCACCTGCCTCTGCTCCCAAACTGAGATTAAAGATATGTGCTACCACTGCCTGGCTACTGCTTCTATCTCATTGGTTACTATGAGTCTATTTAAACTTTTTTACTCCACCTTGATTTAATTTTGATAGCTCATGTGTATCGAGTTTTTTTATAAGTCATATATATATAAATTTTGTTTAGAATTTCTAGTTTAGTAGAATATATATTTTAAGGTATTGCTTTATGATTCTCTAAATTTCCTTAGTATCTGAAGTAATCTTACTCTTTTACCTCTGATTTTAATAGCATCAGTCCTCTCTCTGTGTCTCTGTCTGTCTCTGTCTCTCTCTCTGTCTCTCTCTCTCTCTCTCTCTCTCTCTCTCTCTCTCTCTCTCTTTCTCCCTCTCGGTTAATTTGTTGGTTTGCCATTCCTTCCCAAATACCAATTCTTTATTTCTTTGATTCTTTGTCTTGTTTTCTCATTAATCTCAACCCTCACTTTGAGTCTCTTTACTTGTTTTCTGATTTTAGATCCCCCTTCCCCTTGCAAAGATTTTCAGGTGCGTTGTTAAGTCGGTGATGTGACTTCACAGGTTTTGAAGAAGATAATTAGTGCTATGTGCCTTATAGATTTTGATATGTTAGGTTTTCATTTTTATTCAGTTGTAATTTTAAAATTTCTTTATTGAATTCTCTCATGATGCAATTTTTATTCAGTAGTCTTCTGTTCAGTTCCATGAGCTTAAGTACTTTTTCTCATTCCTATTGTTAATACCTAGTTTTATGCATTTGCGGTCAGAAAAAACAAAGGACATTACTTCATTTTTTTATTATTTGTTGAGATTTTCCTTATGTCCTAATATTTGCTCAATTTTGGAGAAAGTTTCATGGGTTGCTGAGAAGAAAGTACCATAGCATCTATTCATATTCTTGTACCTTTTTGGGACAAGACTAAGCTAAGGCCAAACATACATTATTAATAGTAAGTCTCCGTGTATTCATTTGGGAGTCCATCGGTGGCCCGAAGAAAATACCCAATACAGAGCATGGAGTCAGTGTCAGAACAGAAAGGCTTTAGAAGAGGAG
This sequence comes from Arvicola amphibius, assembly GCF_903992535.2. Classification (NCBI taxonomy): domain Eukaryota; kingdom Metazoa; phylum Chordata; class Mammalia; order Rodentia; family Cricetidae; genus Arvicola; species Arvicola amphibius. Next base: position 38,661,341 of record NC_052051.1, on the reverse strand, counting down.
AGTAGCATGAAAGTGGGTTTGTTCATGCACTGGACACCGCTTATACAGTGGGTCAGTTACATTCAGAGACGGAACAGGCTAGTTTCTTGTTGTTTTCTTCTTCCAGTCGTGGGAACTGAACCCAAGCCTACACATATGCTAATCAAGCATGTTACTACTACTGCACTCCAAGCCCCGTAGACTAGCTTCTCAAATGCACTTGGAAAATAGACCGTAAGAGGTCCGGCATCTCATACAAAAACACCAACATATATTTATGGAATGACTACAAAATACTCTTTATCCAGTGCTCTGAAGACCAAGCTGAATTTCATAGTGTTTCCTCTCTCACACAGTAACACTAGAATTTGCAGAAAAAAATGCTTTTAGAAAAATTGCTTTGATTTTAGTATTGAGTGGTAGTGTAGCTAACGTTACATAGCCACCTAAGTAGGAGACAAAAATACCTGCGAAATGTACTGAAAACTGAACTGATTCTATTTGATGTCTTATTTCCAAAGCAACTACAGTAACAGAACATAATTAGTTGAAGAAAGAATATTGTCTGAGACTAAAAATGTGGAGGACGGATTGCATTTTGGGTTCCTATTTATAGTCTTCCTCGTTTTCATATTCTCCATAATGAGAATCTCAGTTGCTCACATAAAAAGGAATTATCTAGTTTTCTTAATTTTGCCCTGACTTTGGTGTTTCCGATTGTCTCTTACCCTAGAATGTAATGGACTCTATGGGATGCTTGTACTACGTCTGGATTCCACGCATCCTTGTATGACTTGGGTGACTGTGCCTTCTTGCTTAGTTAGTCCAGAAGAAGAGGAGAGGCATCTAGAGCCCAGTTTCTCTTATTGCCTCAGCCATCGGCCCATCAAGTTCTAGCCTCAAACTTCCCCAGCGGACTGGAGGTACTGTAGAGATGTGATAGAGCTCAGCCCGTGTCAGAAGAAACACAACTGGATCCAGCTCGAATAGGTCACCTGCAGCAGCCCAAGCTAAATAAATGCTCATTACTCTAAACCACTGGGCTTTGGGGTGCTTTGTTAGCCAGCGGTAGCTAACTGATACAGTGAGATTTAGAAAATTTGAAATGATTTCACATAATATACTTTTTGTGAGTCATGAGACTCCTGAACTAAAAGGCCTGTGAGAATAATGGTACCTAAAATAACTTATTCTTTTTTTGTAGCAGTGAGCCTGTCTTCTTTTACTGTGTTATAAATATAATTACTAAATTTCCTTCATTCAGACCTAATACAGGGAGGCTTCTGTGTATTGAATGCTGTCTGTATTGGTAGAGATGAGAACATTCAAAATAGAGGACTTTCTTCTTTTAATTAGAAGAAGCATTATTTTGATTAAGAGGCTCCAATATATGTTTTTGTTCTTTTAAAACATGCTCATGGAATCACCCTTTCCTAATTCAAGGTCACAGCTAATTTAGTTAAGGAGCATTATACAGGGCAGATGAAGAAAGCCTAACTTTTTTGTCACACGCGTGTATGTGTGTGTACATGCTTGTATTGTGTGTTTGTGTATATCCAGGTCTCAGATTATACACTTTTTTACTACTAGTTTTTCTAAGCTCTAGGTGAGAAAGGCATGGGTAAACCACTTTATCCTTCCATGAACTGTCTCTAACACATCTTCTATTGTGCGGTTTTCTCCCAGGGCTCCAAGTGTTACTGGCTCGTGAATCTTTCCCTCTGAGTAAGGAAACTGAGCCACCTGTTAGACATGGTAAATGTGCTAATAGCTGATGGGGACAGAGGTAAATAACTAAATTGGATTACTCAGCCATCTTCAAAGATATTTGCATCTATACCAGAAGCTGCAGTGACATTATCGGGTTGGCATGTGGCACTTATACAGCATAGCCTCTCTTTGATTTTTTTAAAACCAGCCATTTGTTAAGTTCCCGAAACACCTAGTTTCTGTAAATAAATGTAATTCTTTGCTGAGAATTACATTGTTTGCCTGACTGGAGTATGGTTCTCTCTCTGTCCACCCTGCCAGCTTTATGTTCCATTCTCCCTTTAGAAGAAACCATGGAGGCCACTGGCTGTGGACCATAAACTAGTCCATGAGAATAGTTCACAAGCCGGTGAAAGAGCCAGTGTCCTGCGGTAGAGCTGAAGCTGAACTGGGGCTGGGAGAACCGACTCTCTTTGTCTTTCGACTCTTCACTGAGGGATCTTAAGTAAGCCAATTTTTAAAGCCTATCTCGTGCAGGAAACAGGAAATCTAGAGGTGACAGCCTTTAATCCTTGGCGCTCCCCATAGCTATTCTTCATAGCAGTCACTAGACAGTGATGGGGGACACGGCCACCTCATTTATTATTTTCATTTCAAAAGTTAAAGTGTCAGAAAAAAGAAGCATGGGTGTTGTTTTGTTGCCTTCTATGTCTCTGCCCTTGACTTTGACAGTTATTACACTTTGAGCTCAAAAAGTCTTTAATGTCACAGATTACAATAAGACAGTATTTCAATTGAAGGCTAATTGTGAAAGAATGTAGAGGTACTTCCATGTCTGCAATGAGAAAATTTCTCTAGGCTTTGATTTGGGGAAGGACATTACTCATATGGACTCCAAATATGTTTTGTGACACATCGGCTTTTAACATTTTATCAACTCCATGAAGCTATCCCTACAGATTCAATGAAAGAATTATATGATTATCCAGAACACAAGGTTTCCCTTTAAGAAAAGAATGCTCTTCTTCTTGGAGGGAAAAAAATTCTGATCCAACTTTGGGAAGGTTTCCGCAATGATTTATGGGTTTCTATTGACCCATTGGTTATTTGTTTAGACGAAATGAGTTTTCTATTGATTGAATGTATCTCCTGATTGAATTAATCTTTGAAATGGAATGTAAGGATGGGGAAGGAGAAGTGATGAGAAATGTATCTCCCTTCCCCCCAGGAAGGCTCGAGAATGGGCTTATTTTTGTGTGTGCCACATGGTCCTTCTGTAATTCTATTTTCACTGAGGGTGAATGTGATCAGGTGTACATTTTCTGGCTTGAAATACAATAACAGTAACTAATGGGAATCTGGTTAGTATTGCAGAGAACTAACTCATGCTTTTTTATGCCGATATAATGCTTTTATGGTAAGTTATTGTAGCATTGCTTCACATGACTTATGGCATTTATACTCTGAAGTTCACAAATCATGACAAAGTCAACGTAGATGGCATTCTCCTTTTCTTCTGATTTTATATTTGAACAATGGTATGCATGTAGAAGAGTGAATAAGGGCTTGATGCATTTTCAGACTGAATAGCCTCATGACCAGCACTAGGTCATAGGGACCCCTCTTGCTCCTCGCTTGAAATTCCCCTGTACCCTTTCTAACAGAAATTAACCTGTCTCTAGACTTCTGACAACGTGCCTCAGTTTTATTTATTTATCTATTTTGGGTCCACCACATTGTTCTTTGTGTCTGGCTTCCTTTGCTCATGTCTTGGGTTTCATCAGTAGCATCAGAATTGATGACTCATCCTCCCCAGTGCTGTGGAGTAGTCTGTATTATACATTGGTGGTGATCACTTGCCCATGCCCCTCTTGAAGTGCACTTGGGAAACTTCTGCTTTGGGCTATCATGAATAATAATAATGAATAATAATAATGTTCCACTGGGAACATTCTGATACATGCCAACCAGTGAACACACACATACCATATCCTTCTCTTGGGGATCTGCCTGTGTGTAGAATTGCCAAGTCAGGAGTAGCCGTTTTTAAAATGGATAGTATTAGAGGCAAAGGGCAGGATGGACTGAATTATAAAATCAGATTACTCTGGTGACACCTGACTGCTATTGGGGGGAAGTGAATATTGTCAAGGGAATACATCCTAGGTTCTGGGAGTTCACGTTGCTAGTTCCTGTGCCTGAATGGCAGGAAGCTGAAAGTATGCTGACAGGGTCATGTTCTACCAAACTGCTCTCAGCCCCGGGTTCTTGCCACATAAACGTTTCTAGCCTAAGCCTTGAGAGTGTTATGGGAAGTGGCCTCAGCTCCTTTTGTGTTCTCTTCCAGCTCAGGTTGCTCATCTGTCCCTGTGCCCATTTGAGGTAATGAACTGACAGTTGTCAAGATGAATCACGACTCGTTTTCAGACACACAGGAAGACCAAGTTTGTGACTAATCAACAAATCCTCTGGACACATGATGAAGCACCAAGCTCCATCCCATCTAGGCAAGTTCAGGCCTGAGCTGTGCCTCTGAGCTGGAAGGGAAAGCAAGCATTGGCAGAACAATTGTGTTTATTTGATTTGCTGATTTGGGAGGCATGCCTTTCTCTCTCTCCACCTCTATTTCCCTTACAAAAGCTTATTAGTTTATTTATTTTCATCGTGTTTGTATGCCTGTTCATGAGTGTGCTTAGAATCCAGGTACTATAAGAATTGACTAAACCTCAAGAAAACTGTGAGCCCTAGCTAATTCCAGTGTTTTTACAGCATGACCTTCTTCCTGTCTTTCACTATTACCTGGCTCCTCCCATCTCTCTGTACAGATGTTATTGGATTAAAATGACAGAGAACTTGGCAGTGTTAAAGAGAACTAAGATCTAAGGAGGTACAATATGAGTCTTCAGTCCATAGATATTGATACCCGAAAAAATGTTTCTTTTTACCTTAGGCTTCTTTGGAAATGGCACTTCAGAAACCCCAAGGCACCCCCTAAGACTGTTCTTAGGAATCATCTACATGCACGTGCACAGCCAGATGTCAACACCACAGATTTGCAATCACCTATATGCCTGTCATTGGTCTCATGGCATTGCTGTGGAAATAGACCCTTCACTCTGCAGAGTGTATCTGATAATTTCAGCCGTACGGAGGTATTTCCTCCATGTGCACTGCATGATGTTTTAAATTCCAGGAATTTGCTTTTCCCTTTGAAACATCCTTCAGATTGCATGGTTTGTGCAAAGGAGAGAGGAGACAGGGATATCAACTGGCTGCAAGGGTCTGGACCATTTCATTTGCACCTACTGAAAGACCCATGTTTGCTGGAGAGAACCTTTCAGAATGGACTCAATTAAGCCCAGACAGTTTGATTAAACTTGTTTTTTAATTGTAACTGGTTATTTTTCCTGGCATAAAGCTATCTAGAATTTCATTTGTGTATGTTTCTCAGATAATCTCCAACCACATTAACAGTTTTCTAAGTGGTATTCAGAATATTAAAGTGGCACATTTCTTTCCTATTTCTAGACATCACTGGTGTATTGGTAGGTGTGTGTATGTGTGTGTGTGTGTGTGTGTGTGTGTGTATGTAGTCCTTTCTACAGAGCTGTTTCCAGAGGCCACAGTTGCTTCCTATAGAACTAGAGACTCCAAAGATGGAATATTTCATCCCTATAATATTTAGAATGCTACATCCTGATATATGATGGGGTTACAGTTAAGAGATAAGTCCATCATAAATTTTAAATGTTATGTGATAAGTGTGATAATTATACATACACCTAACACCCCCAAACATCATAGCTAGCCAACTTGAACATGCTGCAAGTGTTACATTAGCCTGTAGTTGGGTAACATCTAACAGAAGTGTCTTATATGATATAGTGCTGGATATTTCATGTAATTTGGTGACCACTGAACTGAGAATACAAAGACAGAGAAGTTATATAGGTATGATTTCCCATACCATGTAGGAGCAAATGCCATGGTATATTGGAGATTGTAATTCATTCCCTGCCTCAAACTTTAGACTCTTCTAGACTGATCATTATTTTAAAAAAAGGGCTCCTCCCCATCTCTTGATAAAGGATAAAAGAATTAGTGTTAAGGAAACATGTAACATTTACCTCTTTTGCAATGGTTTGCAAAGTGTGGTCCTGGAGCAGCAATATTAGCATGGTTAAGAGCCTCTCTCAGGGGCTGGGCAGATGGCTAAGTGGGTAAGGGCATTTACATTGCAAACATTAGGGCTTTCATTTGAATCTCCAGTAACCACAAACAAAGCAGGATATGGCTGCATGTATCTGTAACCCCAGCAACTGGGGAAAGAGAGAGGTAGATCCAAAGAGTTTGCTGATCAGCCAGCCAAACTGAAACAGTGAGCTTCTGTCTCGAGGCCCCTCTCACTATGGCTGGAAGCTATAAAGGACTGCAGCTACCTGTTCTGGTGCATACATATGCATATGTGGCAAACATAGCACACCACACACATGTATGCCCACCCATGCTTACATGAACATATATACACACACAGAATTATTTTTAAAAAAGCTTCTTTCAGACTCAATTCTACTGTGAGACTGGTCCCATCAATTTATGTTTTAATAAGGCTTGGAGATAAAGATGAAACAGGCTATAGAGCAGGCTCTAGTTTGTATTACATTTTCCAGCCTTAAATATTAAAACCATATACTTTGAAATAATTATGCAGTTTTTTAAAATTTCTTTGCCATTTGCTTTCAGGCTTTTCCTGTAGTGGTAATTTGTACTGCAAGTAAGATAACAGAAATAAAATAAATACCAACTATGAGTTGGAACTTCTTCAGTCCTGCCCCCTTTCCTCCAGGCAGGCAGGCAGAAGAGCTCCTGTGTGAAGTATATTGAATATCTCTCTCCATTCACCTTGGATATATGTGATATGCATGATTAAGTCTTTAATTATAGGCCTGTGACTTGAATATCTTTTCCACTGGCTTTTGCTGTTGATTTCTAAATAAAGTTCCTGTCTTTTTTTTCTCCTTGTATTTTTTCTGTTTGTTTGTTTCTTTTAACCCCATCAATTTGAGGACACAGTTACTTCACAACAGTGTTTGCCTCTCTCCCCTTGGCTTCTTTCTGGAAATTTCGCTCAGGGCACCTTCAATTACCTTAAGTATTGACCTCTCATTTATGAGAACACTAAGTTCTGGGTCACAACGGAAGAGAACAGGGTCAACAATGGCAGCTTTTTATAGCTTGTCTACTACAGAAGGACAGCTTGTAAGGTCTCACTTCCTGATAGGCATAATGTGTGAGTGTGCAGGAGTCAGGAGAAACAGAGTAGCAAACCAGGCTCTGTTACTCTCCATGACAAGTTCATGGAATGCTTTGCCAACTGCCCATTTAATTATTGGATGATCAAGTGCCTGTGTCTATCAAGGTTATAATAAATGTGCAATAGATTATCTCCACTTGAAGTATATTGTAGAGTTTTTTGAATATATGCTTTGGCTTCCTGAATGGGTTATCATGTTGGCTAGTGACTTTTTCCCTGGAACAGGCACAGAGAGAACACGTAATATTCCAAAAAGATAGTTTTAGCTAAGAATAGTTGATGCAGTAGAAGACAGCGTTGAAAGTGTTCAAAACATGCTCAGATGAGCTGAAACCTTGGGAACTACATAAACACTGCAGGGCAAAGCTGGTCTGACATCTAGGTCTCTACTTATTCCACTCAAATTCTCAGGTACTTTAGGATGAAAGTGGTTAGTTTATCTGAAATAAGCACTCTGTAATGTAATAGCCAGCATAAATACACAAACTTAGGTCTCAGTCTACACTTATAAAGAAAGAACTATGCAAGATATTGAACATCTTTTAGGAAAGGACTATACATCAATAAACAAGAGCTGGTTCCATACCAAAACTATTTTCTCTCCAGAACTTCAAATTTTCATTCATTTCTGCTGTCTTCAGACACATAGGGAACAGTGTTGGCTAAAACTGTCTGGTGTCTGGGGCTGGAGTATCAGAGCCCTTTGCCCTTGGTCACTACTTCTCTTCCATATCCAGATGTCTTTACAGGGGACCATCCATAGCTAGGCAAAGTTAGTGTGTGGTGTCAGAAGTCAGTAGTTACCCAGGGGAAGAGTCTCCACCCATTGCATTTAATTGTTCCTTTCCTCCCTGCCAGGCATATTGAGTCTTTTATTACGATGAAGGAAAAGATCTTTTATCAGAGCCAACTGAAAGGCTCTGAACTCTGCTGGCAAATTCAATGGACTATTATTGTTCTTTTACTGAATCCTCTTTATTTTTTAAGATCCACTTATTAAAATATCATGCACACAATATCAGACCCTGGGTGAAGAATCGGATGAGTTAGGTGATGTGTATTACTTCGCGCCAATTCAGATTTTTATCAGTTTAGAAAGTTTCCTGCCTTCCCCTTTTACTCCCCACATCTCTATCCTAGGAAACTACAGATCTGATCCCTATCACTATGGGTTAACTTTTGTCTGTCTTAAACACTCACACAAGTGCAATTATACAGCACATGCTCTTATGTCTGGCTTCTTTCACTCAACATAATATAAACATCCAAACGTATGCCCTGAGCTAACATTTTCTTTGAAAGTGAAACCATGGGAGAATTTGAAGCCTCTTTAGAGATAAAAAGCCAGAGCCAGGCCTTGTGACTTCTATCAGTGAATTTCTCTTTTACATCACCATGTAGTATTCTACTGTATTAGTATTCCTAATACCCTGTTGATGAGTACATGGGTTACTTATAGCTTACAGCTATTATAAATGAATGTTCTATGAACATTTGTGTATGTTTGTGTGTTTACATGCACATATGTTTCAATATCTTTTCAGAAAATGAATACCTAAGGAGAAAAATACTGGGTTACATTTGACTTTGAAACCAAGGGTTAATTGTTTCTAAGGGTGGTGTTCATAAAACTGTGTGAAGGTTCTAGCTGCGTCACATTCTTATAAAGAAACAAATCTCACAGAGAAATATAATGTGATGTGGGATTCCCCTCTGTATACTGTGAATACCATTGGTGAATAAAGAAACTGCCTTGGCCTGTTGATGGGGCAGAACTTAGGTAGGTGGGGAAAACTAAACTGAAAGCTGGGAGAAAGGAGGTGGAGTCAGGGAGAAGCCATGGAGCCACCGCCAGAGACAAACATGTCAAACCTTGCCAGTAGGCCATGAGCCTCGTAGTAAAATACAAAATAATGGAAATGGGTTAAATTAAGATGTAAAAGCTAGTCAATAAGAAGTTAGAGCTAATAGGCCAAGCAGTGATTTAATTAATACAGTTTCTGTGTGTTTATTTGGGGAGTCTGGGCAGCCAGAAAATAAACAAGTGGCCTCCTACAAAAATAATGTAAGTTTTTACTTAAAAAAATTATGCCTGGGTATTTCATCTGTGTGCAGATCTGTGTACCATGTGTGTGCCTGATGCTCACGGAAGCCAGAAGAGAATATCAGTGGTGACTGGGACTGGAGTTACACATGGGTGTGAGCTGCCAGGTGGGTGCATAGAATCAAAGCATGTCCTCTGGAAGAGCAGCCAGTGTTCCTTCATTTTTTTCCTTTTCCCTATTATTGAAAATAGATGCTGATTATGGTTTCCCCTCCCTCTACTCCTTCCAATTCCTCCTTGTCTCCCCTCCCACCTGGATTCACGCCCTTTCTGTCTTTCATTAGAAAAAAAAACCAGGTTTCTAAGGGATAATACAATATAATATAAAAGATAAAACAAAACTATCACATTGGAATTAGAACAAACAGAAGGAAAAGGGCCCAAAAAGAAGGCAGAAGAAGCAGAGCATCACTCATTGGCACACTCAGGACTTCCATAAAAACCAGAAGCCATCATATATATATGCAGAAGCCCTGATTCAGACTTATACACGCAGACACTGTGCCTGTTGCCTCCGTCTCTCCGAGTTCATATGTGTGTTGATCTTGTTGATTTAGGGGATTTTGTTTTCTTGGTGTCCTCCATGTCCTCTGGCTCTTACGATATTTCTACCCCCTTTTCTGTGGGGTTCCCTGAGCCCTGGGGTGAGGGATTTGATGGAGACATCCCATTTACGGCTGAATATTCCCAAGGTCTTTTACTTGTATGTCTCTGTATTTGTTCTTATCTTCTGCAGGGAGATGCTTCCCTAATGATGGCTGAGCCCTTGAGGCACAGAACTGGGAGTGCAGCAGAGTATCATCAGAAGTCTTTTTTTTGCTGTAGCCCCTCCCCCCATTTTAGAACAGCAGTATTTGGTTTTGCATTGGCTCCCTGGGTTATCTAGTCTCAGAATCCTGGTCACCCACACAGTCAGTGTCAGGTATGGGTTCCATCTTGTGGAGTGGACCTCAAGTCAAATCAGATATTGGTTGGTTACTCTCACAAGCTTTGTACCACCATTGAGCTAGCATATCTTGCAGGTAGGACACCATGGCAGGTCAGAGGGTTTGTACCTGGGTTGGTGTTTACATTTCTTTTTTGGTAGCATACAGAGTACCAGTCTATACCAAAGACACTAGAATGTGAGGATGAAGGTTTTATGTAGACACCAGCTCAACTTCTCCATGTTCCATGAGTTGTGTAGGTGTTGTCTTCAGCAACGGGGTTTTGCCATCATTTTGTGAAGAACAACCTATAGTCTTGGAAGATCCTGAATTGTTTGGGGGATCTCTTTGGTCAACAACTTACTGAGATGTAACCCATTCCCATACAAGAAGCCATTTGTGACAAGATATGGCCATTTGTGGCTTTCTCTCTCTCATTATTTGGTGATTTCAGTTAGATTGTCTTCATATATGTATATATTTTTGGAAGCTTCTACTGTAGTAGGTTTCCATAATACCCCTAGAATGGTCCTTAATTTTAGCTGTAACCCCTCCCTCATCCCCCTTCTCACTCGATCCTCCCATTCCAGCTCCCCCCATATATGCATAGCTATTTATTCTAGTTCCCCTTTCTAATGCTATTTATCTGTTCCCCATGGTCCCTTACTTTATACTTAACCTTTGTGGTTCCATAGATTATAGCTTATAATTAATTAAATAACTAATATCTACATATAAGCAAATAAGTACAATGTGTCTCTTTTTGGGTTTGGGGTACCTCACTCAGGATGATTTTTTTTTCTAGTTCCATCCATTTGCCTATGAATTTCATGATTTCATTCTTCAGTTTGTTTGTTTTTCTAACAACAGCCGGTTTTCTTAACTGTTGAGCCCCTGAAGTCTCTTTAAGTTGGCCTGTTCCAGTAGGTTTCCATGGCAACTCATCATGTGCTCCAATGTCCATGGGGTTGGTTTCCAGTACTCTTAACATGGATTGATCAGTATAGCATTTAAAGTCGAGTCGTAGAAATATAACTGGTATAATATGTACAGCAACCACAAGTTCATTCCCATTACTGGCCTGTTATCAAGTTTTAAAATTCAGGGGTTACTTTGTCTCCTTGTGACTTCAGTTTTCACACCCTTCAACATTTAAATGTCCTTAAAAAAAGCAAAAACTGATGGAAGAACTAGAAGCTTCTTATGGTGATTACATAACAGATTACAACCAACTTGGTAACTTTATATTCTATGGCCAAAAGTCTAAGATCAGCTTCCTGGAAAAGATCAAGATGTCTTATGGCCGTGTTGCCCCAGGAGGCATCCCTGGAAATGTTATTACTTTGTCTTTCAAACTTGTGGATGATTATGTAAATGAAAATAACTTTTGCTCTAACTTTTAGATAGGTAAAACGTGTAAGAATATAGATTTAAATGTTATTCCACTAATATTTTCCATCTATGATAACATTTCTTTTGATTTAAAAGTAGAATAATACTGTTTTGTGTATATATGTACCCATGCTTTTTATTTATTTGTTTCTTTCTATCTAGACATGAGTTGTTCTCTTATCTTGTCTGTTAATAATGCTTCATTGAGCATGTTCAATCTTAGTGTGGCTGGTATTTCCTGGCTTATGGCCACAACTCTCCTATTTCTATGTGTTCAGTCTTCACCTTGCTAATTCACCTTTTCCTCTCTCGCATAAGCACTCCTATGCTTGTATTTATGTCTGTTGCTAAAATTTTTGCCCACAGAGAGACAAACAACATCTACTCCCCACCGCCTCCTTAGCTCCTAACAACACACTGACATATGATTCCAACAAAGCTTACTGGAAGGCTCTAATGAGTTAATTTACAGAGCATGTGTAAGGAGTTATGGGCAAGAGTATAGGTGGGTTTAAAGTTGCCACACTGGGAGGACTGCATCTAGCAGTTCTTGGCTTCTCAACAACTGCATAGACTGCTCATCCTTCCCCACATATATCCTCTAGCCTCTCCCCCATAACTATGGGCTTTTATGGAGAATGGCCTAACACCTGGTTGGAAGGAGTAGCTGAAAACTCAGGTGAAGGCCCATGATCCTCCCTGCCCTCTTCTTCTAAGGGAAAATAGTCAGGAGGCTCAGCTGTTACGATCTTTTGAGAGCAGGCCCAGCAGAACACCTCAAGATGGTGGCAGTTTGGCTCAGAGGAAAGTTCTGTAAAACAAGGTTTTACCTGAGTAATCTGGGATCATCTTCTTATCTCTAAAACAATTATATGACATCAAAAAGACTTTTATTTCCAATAAGGTAACATTTCAGGCTTAAGGATTAAGCTTTCATATCTTGGTGAAGGATCAGGGTGGGGATTTTTCAGCCTACCTCAGGAATTTAGCTTAAAGCTGTTTGTTACTAAATCAAGGTTCTTGACCTCTTCTGAGAAAGCAGGTGGAGGATACTGAGATTAGAAGGAAATTAAATGCTCAGATTTCATCAGCAGATTCTGTAGCTTCCTGATATCCTCTGTAATCCATCTGTAAGTAAGCTCTAACACCCCAATACAGGGAATAAAGTCCCAACCTGGGAATACTGGAGCACGTGATTTTTTCAAACTTCCTCCTTTCCTCTCCCCTTTTCATGGTTTCCTGACATGTTTTTCTTCTACTCACTTTGTTTGATCATATGACTTGCATTGGCCAATAGACAAACGGCAGAAGTGACATCACTTTAGTTTGATGCTGAGCACTTTATAAACTGATACACTCGGACTGGTTTTCTGGGGTGCTGGTCTCCATCATGGAAAGGCTTTATTTTAGGTACTTACCAACTCCAGTTATCTTCAGCCCGGAGGGAAGTGTGTGGAACAAAGCCAAGCCTCTCTCAAAACTGGGCTTCAGAAAGTCTACATAAGTTCTACTGAAGCAAATTTACCTGAAGGTTTATGAGCATGAAATAAGTGTTGATTGTTATTATTCAGCGAGATTAGGGAGATGTTTGTCAGCTAGCAGTGACATAAGAACAGACAATTCACTGTGCTTGTATCTCAACTTTTTTTTTGTTTTCAACTCTGGAAAGTTGTATTGGTCAATATACAGGAGAAAAATTCAAAATGTTCATTGATTTTTTTTTCTCCCTAAAATCCTAAACCACCGGTGAATATGCCAACTCCCCAGCTTCTTCCCTCCTCCTCTTCATCCCCTTCTCTGAGAACATGATTCTAGAGGGATATCTAAACCAAAGTTCCACTGGTCCCTAGGAAAATAAAAAAATAATAATGAGCTAGATAGCTCCCAACATCAAATTTCTTATTAAATTCAAAAAAGAAAATAGGTGAAATTAAACAGTTCATTATCTCATTTAATAGGGAACCCCAACTTCACAACAGCCAGGGACAGAGGAAGTGAGGGATGCCTGGAAACTCTTTCCAGGAATCTGGGGAAACCTCTTCTAATATTTTGGCCATTGATGATTTCAGGAACTTATCAAAAATACTGTGGAGTAAAGGATGCAAGAAGCTCCTGGTTCAAACCCCAGCTTTTAGAGTTGTAAAACATTCGACAGCTGTGCTGCTCACTGGAGCTGGACACTGAAGGCAGGGCTTTGTGTCCATTCAATGTAAGTGTTTGTGGAAATCTGTATCAGACAGAAGCCAAATCATGATAAAACCAGAAAACAAATATCAAACAAAAACTCAGTGTGCCTCCCTACATGCTCCAGCTAATTGATCTTGTTTAATCAACAACTTCCACTTTCCTTATTGGAATAGGTGGTAGCAAGTTATAGCCAAGGTCTATATCTATTGAAACGTTTATTACCCTTAAATTACCACTTCATGTGACTTTTTCCTTAAATGAGCTTATTTTGATTGGATATTGGAAAAAAAAAAACACTTGCAGTTTATGGCTGTCTGAAATAAATACTTTTTTGGGGTGCTGTATTCGAGTCCCTCCCTAATATGAAAAGAAAAGTATGGGGGAAATACAAAATTCTGGTAATGTAAAGACAGCTCTAAAACTGAGATGGCGCTGGTGGCCTGATTGAGAGAAAAATCACCGAGTTGGGAGGCTGGCTGCCATAGAGATGACGGACTGTACCTCTCCTTTATGAGGTGGTTGGCAGAACAGGGTGACTATGTTAAGCCACCCTTACCTGAAGTAGTGAAGGTCTGAACTTTGCTCATCTGGATATATTTAAGGTCACTAGAGTTTAACAGATACAAAAGTGGTCTGTCCCATCCATTTAAGGTTTCCAGAATGAGTTATTACTTTCTATGGGAAACTTAAGCCAGGTCTGTTTTGTGTTAATGCCGAATGAAAGTGGGAAAACACAGCCAGGCGAGATGCTGAAGCCCACCGAAAGGGTGAAAGTGAAGAGCAAAGGAAAGGCTAGCAGGACGACATTCCTCTTTCCAAAAGGCTACCAGCCCTGCCTTTGATGTTGAGATTGTTCAATTACCATGGACCGTGAAAGATACTCCCAATCGCTAAATTGTCATTTCCCCCTGTCCTGAATACTGTAGTGTACTTCCTGCCTTACTGAAGCAAGATAAATTAGCTTCAGAGTCTCCATGGGAAGTGCACTTTTCATTCCATGCAATTTTGACCTTGCTTCCTCCATAGTAAATGGACTCTGAGAACCATTTTACTTACTCACAGGTTCTTGTCTCACAGAAGGGCTCAAATGCTTAGGCTTTTATTTCGTTTATTCTTTTCAAAAATATCACCTCTCTTTCGGTCCTCTCTTGGAATTTAAGAAGTTAGGTGTTTGCTACATTTAAGGTGATATTGACTCATCTGTATTCTTGTTTATTCAAGAAGCAAGGAACGAACTTCAGGAACTTGGCCGTAACATATAAAGTATGCACACGGCTAGATGCATGTTCTCTAGTCAACGGGAAAAGAATGCTTTGTAAAAGTGGTCAGTGGGGTTACAGATTTCACGTCTTTTCTGTTGAACACACATGCTAAGAACAGGCCCCAGGTATGGACTTCGCACAGAACACTCATCTGTGTTCATGTCTAACATAGGCAGTTGAAGATCAGCGAGATTGCCCAGTCTGGACAGCTCAGCTCTGGGGAGGGAAACCCACATATCCATCAGGTTTTGTCAAGTTTTGTCCCCATCTCATAGTCTATATTACAAAACATTCAGTATCGTATTTATTCACAGTTTCTCCCACCAACATTGCCTCTGTTTCATTCTCAGGCTGCATTGCTTTGTTCTTGTTGTCTTCTGCTTTCCACTTGTAGGCAGGCAAAGTTCTACTCTGCCGTGAGAAAAATCTTGTTCTTTGGGGCGCAGTACCATGGAAAAAGCACTGAGCAGTGGTGGCCTCTATTTCCCCCTTTTAGAAAGTCAGCTTCTCAGTTGTTTTTGAGTTAGCCTAAATCTTTGTCTTGTTTTCCATATGGTGGGTTTCTACCTTATGCTTAAATCCCTGTCTCAAATACCCAGTATCAGTGTTTGAAATGCTTAGCCCCTGCTCTGTGTTTACACGAGAATCATAAACAAACAAGCAGACAGACTGACAGACATATAAAGGCAGTTACTTATTAGTGAAGGCATGCTTATAATAAAGATCAAATACTCAAATGACTAATCCTTCCCCACATGATGACAAATATTTTATATCATTATTTATATAGTTGATATGCATTAATATATTATTTATAAAGTTATGAACTCATTTAACTGAATTAGTTATTTTATTTATAATATACTAATCAATTAAGTTGATCAAGATGAAAGATGTGACATAAGTCACATTTCAAACATGTAGGATCATGGATGCAGTCTGGGATGTTGCTAAGGAAGAGAGAAACTTAAAAGTTGACAAATACCTACTTCTTTCTGAAGTGCACAGGTTTCTAGCTTTCTTAGGGGCAATTTTTCCCTCCTCCCGGTTTCATGGTTAGACTTGGTATCTAGAAGGTGCTAATCGCTGAAGAGACCCTTAGTCATTTCAGTTGATTCTTAGCTTCTCTCAACTAGAGCTCTGTATAAAACCCTCCACTATTTATTTAAACATTGCTTCCTGTTGCCCAGATTGGGCTTTTCCTGACACAGCCATTGTCAGGATCACATCTTTAAGTAAAGAGTGCAAATGCAAAGCTTTAATAGCTTAGCATCTTGTCCATGATCTTTAAATGAATGGCAGAACTAGAAGTAAAATCTAGGTCTACTTGCTTTGAAGATCCTCCTTTCTTAACCCTTGTTCTTCTGAGCACCTTGGTTGATCTCATAGGCTCCTCTGAACTGGAGTCAAGTTCCTGGATGACTCATTTCCCTCGAAACCATCCATAATGAACAAGTTGAGTTTTTGTTTGTTTGTTTGTTTTTGTTGTTCTTGTTCTCTTCACTAGCAAGTTGGAATGCTGTCTAGAAATCAGCTCTGTCCACAGAGTTTATTTCTATCTCTTGGTCTTACTTAGTATACCCTAACCTATACCAACTACCAACTCATCAAAGCCCGTTGTTTGCTATTTCTGCAGCTTACTCCAGTCCTGATGTAGAGAGACCTTAGACCAGCAGTTCTCAATCTTCCTAATACTGTGACTCGTTAATACAATGTCTCATGTTGTGGTAATGCCAACCATAACATTATTTTATTGCCATTTCATAACTGTAATTTTGCTATTGTTATGAATTATAATGTAAGTATTTTTGAAAGATAGAAGTTTGCCAAAGGGGTTGAGACTTACAGGTTGCAAAATGCTACCCTAGATGCTTCTTGACCCCACCACCAGCATCCCTGAGGGATAGAGATATTACACTCACATTGATACGATTCAAGGAGCACAGAACTCTATATAGAGTTGGTCAGAATTTTGACATCATATTATTACCCTTTGCTTTTAAATAAAAGCCATATTCTTTAGTAACTACTTGATTTCCCTAAGAAAATACAAAGTTTAATCAATGATCAAAATTTTCCCTGTTTATTTACCTCAAATAAATTTCATTTTACAAAATAAGACCTTAATAATGTTGTTCAACAAAAAGTCTGTTTATTTATTTGTAATAGATGTCACATAGGTTAGTAGCAGCCACTTGGTTGAATTAGTGGTGCAAAAGGGAAGCTGTGTCCTAAAACTACAGAGCCACAAGAGCTTAACTCAAGGGATTCAACTAATAGGTGACCAAGATGAACTGAGTTTCCTGTTTCACCGGGATTTTTAGTTCAATATTATTTCACAGCAGACTGGGATTTTTTAAAAATTATTCTTAAAGCTTGTGTGGTTTTCTGTGTCCTTAAACCCAGCAACTGCTTTGATAAACCGAATATGCTCATTTTCCTAAGGAGCATATAGTGCTTAGAACACACTAGATATTCAGCAATTACGTGCTGAATGAATGCATTGAGGACAGAAACCTTCCAGATAAACTCAATCAGATTCTACTTCCCTTTGCTTTGAGTCTGAATTGTGCAATGTTATCCTCAATTCAACCCTAAATCTATTTTCCCAGAAGCAGTGAGTGGTTTTCTACAAGCATGCTATTTCTGGGATCTTGTTTGGCTCCAGCATTCTTTTTAAGAGCCTCGACTTTCCAGATTTGAGTAGCAGCTGCTTTTTTGAGTGATATACAGGACCACGCATGCTTTTTCGGCCTGTTCCTTCTTTTCCTATCCCCCGAGGGATGGACATCAAGGACTGTGATTAATGGCTGTTGAGTATTTCCCTTGCCCTCCTCTACACTTTTGTTTTATGAGCATCTTACGTTAGTACCATCTATCTCCATCTCTGTCTTGTTTTCTCATTCTTTTGCTCCTGCAACAGGAATCTACTTAGCAAGTCCCCTTCCTTCTCATGACTCTGCTTTCCTTCTAATGCGCAATCTAATATGACTTTTTTTTGCATACATTTTGACTCATTGATCATTGCTTTTGCTTCTTTATGGAAGGAATTTAATTCATTGGTAGTCTTCTATAAGCCAAGTGGTATCCTGAAGCTTTCAATGTATCTTCTATCTTAGCTCATATAGGTTTTTCTTGAGATAAGTACTCTTTGTCTCCTGAGGGCAAAGCCAAGGTGCTATGAAATGTGTGTATAGTTTTGCCACTGCGTCTGTATCATCAAAAGCTCATGCTGCTCCCACATCCATGTCTGGTGGTACTGAAGATGTATAATGTCTTGGATGCTATTTTCCTAGTGACTGTATAATCACCACTTTTGCACATGTATTTGAGAAGCAGCTAAGTGGGAAGGTAGAATTGGAGCAGCTGAAGTGAGCCAGAGAAGTTGAAAAAAAAAAAAAAAAGAGAGAAGGGTCAAATTTCTAATTTCCTTCCAACTTCAACAAAGCCAAAAAGGCCACTCAAAATAGTAAGATTTTAACTTTTCGTTAGAAAATTGCAACAATTTAATACTCTTCCAATACTCTCCCCAACTTACTCCTTTCACTCCCGACAGGTGACTCATGAAATACTCCACAATTTAAATCGATGCTATGCATTACTTTGATTCTCAGCAAAAGACTTTGCTCATGCTTTCATTTGGACAAATAAACCTGTGTTCATCTGGCCACATTTATCACTGTTCTCTTTCTTTCCCCATCAAACATCCTGCCAAAGAGACTCATTTACTCTTCACTACCTCATGGACGCTCCTTGCTCCCTTCCACCCATAGTGTGACTTAGCCCTGTCTCTGATGCTATAAAACCTGCCATGATACAGATTGCCCCCAGCCTCTATAGGGCTGCCTTGATAAGTCCATCTGTAGCACTTGATGTTACTGATATCATTATGACTTTACTAATTTCTAGGACTCTATGGTAGTTGCACTCTTGCTTGTTGCTTCTTTTAATATGCTCATTGTTAGCTGCCCGGACTTCAACACTCGGTGCTTTTCAGGTGACCCTCCATCAGGTGACCCTCTAACCGTAATAAAACTCATTCTCCTTGTTTGACTACTACTGCAATATTATAAACGCTTGTTGTTCTGAGCATTAGCATTCTGTATGATAATATTTGCTTGGTATTCCTTTAACCTCTCTGTCTTCTCGAACTTTTAGACCTTCGTTTCCTTCTGTAATCCCTCTTTCAGCAAATAGTCTCACTGTTTGTCTGGCTAGGTGAACCAAACTCCAATGAAATTCTCACAAAGCTTGTTCCTTCCAATCAAGTTAATTCTGTCTCATCCTGTCAACTCAGTCTCCTAGTTCTCACAAGTCTGTTCTCAAATAACTTCTTGACCCTCTTGTTTCTGTGCTGCTTCTTGTATTGTTTCTACACACTTTCTTAGCAGTAGCCTAAAAAATGTATTAACATTATCTCCCTGCCTCCATTTCCTCATTCAGTAACTTACATCTGCACTGGAGAAACTATTAAAAACATAAGATGTGGAAACATCTTTTACTGGTTTTTGATTATTTGGTGATTTTCCCCTCATAGGCACTTAATGCAGCATAGCACACTCTAAGAGGTACTTCATGGTCCTCACCTTTCTAGCAGCATGAAGCATCTGCCTCTGGCAGCCTCCTCAATCTGTCCTTTCTACAGTGTAAAGGCCTGTTCAGTGTTTTTCCTTGCTAGGGAAGTCCTTCTTCCTTTCTTCCTAAGTCACTCCTCTATTTCAAGAGTCCATTTGTGAAGATGCATGGATAGGGGTTAAGGAGGATCTCAGTTGGGGGAGAGGAAACATGATCAAATACACTGTATGAAAAAAAATTATAGAAAGTATATTTACAAAATAACCCATTCACGTGTTATCTGTTGCATGAAGCCTTCTAAATTACCAGTTACAGTTAGAAGAACCTATCATAATGTCTGGTCCTAACGAGGAGCTTAATAAATGCTTGGAGAACTCTTCTTAGACTCTTGACAATGCCCCCACCATTCCCTTCTCATCATGCTCTTCTCAATTTAAGCTCCTTAATCTAAGAAGACAACGACTTTAAGAACACTCCCATCATCCTCCTGACAGCAATCAATACAGCGTTCATCTTGTACCAGATCCTTCTTTTCTGTGACCCTTGGTTCTTCTTCCAAAGGGAACCCACATTAGCAAAAATAGTAGTTGCAATAACAATCTCGGAAACATAAATCATTTGGAGGAGAAGGGGAGGTAGGTGTCACTGTAAGTGGACCAAGTTCTCATTATTTAATCAGTGAGTTAATTGATGTTACAAAGAAATAGTAGAGAACTGATTCTTCCCCACAGTTATGCCAGGAACCTTTGAAAAAATCTGAAGAGGAAATGACAAGTGGCTTATATTTGGGAAGGGGTAGACTAGGGTGGGAAGAGACCGGGCCATCTTCGTAATGCTATGTTTATCTCCATTATAAATGTGACTTCATTGTGAGGGCTTTGTAGCCCGAGAGAGTCAAAAGAAAAAAAAAACAGGTATTAATATGCATCTCCCCAGAATGTTGCAGTCAATATGTATCCAGATGTTTTGAAATTTCCAATATGTTCTATGTACTTTGCTATTTCATTAGGGAGGAACTTGGATTACTCCTGTACAGATTAATGATATGCGTTGTTTCCTTAGCCACAGCCTATTTCAGGATCAATTTCTCTTTATAATGCTTGTCAGTATCAGTGTTCAGGAGGACAAATTGGTTTAGCTAATCCATGTAATGTGCCATTAACAAAGTACAATGTAATAAAATCAACAAGACTGATTACATTCACCATTGGTATAGAAAGAGAATTCGTATGGAGGAGACTTGGAAGCCTCTTACAGCGTGTTTTACTCCTTTGGTTTGTTTGCTTTTATTATTGTTGTTTCATCTGAGACAGAGTTTTACTACATAGCCCAGGATGGCTGTGAATTCACAATTGTACTGAATCTGCCAGGAATTACTGAAGTGCAGGAATTACAAGTGTGTTCCGTAGCCTACAGTTCTCTTTATGGGAAACTAAGAGAGAACTTGTACTCTGTAAGGAGTCAAAGTTCATTGACAATTAATTATATTTGTGAAAAGTTTTTGAAATGAACCCAGATACATAATGACTAAATCTCAATGCCCAAGCATTTCCTTATTGAATATTGTTTTCCTGTTGAGAGAGTATGGATACAAAGTGCTATGGGGCTTTTAAAGTCTCTTTTAAACCGATGTCTAAAAATCATGACTTGGTCTTCTCAGGAAAAGAAAATGCTCTAAGTCCCTAACATTTAAGCTTGTGTAATTGAAAAAAAAAAAAAACTTTCCTTTTCCTAAATAAAATTAATGTTGATAAGTTCCTCGCAAAAAAACACTAGGTAAAATGTTTATTTTAAATTACATCCTCTGTTCATTCTTTTTCTATTTCTCTCAATCTTTGAGGAATAATTTATGATAATTTTATGAACCACTTTCTTATTTGACAATAGTTTCATTTTCACCATAAAACAAGATTACATTATCTTTTAGATTTTTTTTTCTCTTGCTTGTTTGATAGCTCAGCCTTGTTTTGTAGGGTGCTAAGCTTCACGTAAGTTACACACCGAACTTAAACAAGGTCTTCTCTTTCTGTTTCCGGACAGACAGCACATCCTGCACCGACAATTCTGCTTAATTGTCTATTAAATAAACAGGTTGAGAAGGGTACTCACATTTTTTTGCTCCTTAATTACTCCAAGTTGGGCCCCAGCTGGGGCCCATCGCAGACAATTTTCCCTCCATCAGATAAAGGAGAAGTGTTTAAAACCTTTCCACTGTTGTAAGCAATGGACGGGCTTCTAAAAGCTTTGTCTCCACATTGAGATCTGATAATGGCAAAACATGAAAGCTGAAACAAAACAAAAAGTGTTTTGAGACTTCTCCCCACCCACCCCTCTCAGTTCATTGCCATGGTGCACTTAAAGACATTCCTGATGCTTTTATTTTGTTGTCTTAAAACTGAAATAAAAATCAGCGTTTTTTGTATGAACAATCTACTGAGTACCTAAAACCAGGATTTTTAAAAACAGTATATGCTATTGAATTATAAACTTCATGGAGGTGGAGTAGTGAATGGAGGTGAAGTTATTGATAAAGAAGAATACGTAAGGATTAAGAGAATAAGATAGCCTATGGGGCAGGATTGTGGATTGTGTTCCCAGGATCCTGCTCGCTCTTCCTTTGTAGTTACATCCAAGCCTTCTGCTGAAAAGTAGGAGAATGGAGGCTTAAGGCTCAGGAGAAGACACTGACAGGTCCATAAACACAAACACTCATGAAAAGCAGTGTCTGCCCGTGCTAGACAGTTTAGAAAACCCAGAAAGGCATTAGAAGAAAATTAACTAAGAGAGACATAACACCTTTTTTTTTTTTCCCATTAGAGATCGCCTTTCTGTCTTTTGTCTGAAGGTCAGTTAACATTTTCATTTACTTTTCTAAGCTTTTGCCCTATTTTAGTATTTTTGAGCTTTAAAAAATGGCCACTTTAAAGTCATTTAAGAAAAATACACACACATATATATGTAAAAATATAAATATAGCTGGGTGAGTTTCCATAAATTGATATTCAGCCATTGTCTGTGCTAATTTGCAACCTCTTATGGTTTTAAAAGAATCGAATGGCCTCTGCTCAAGGAGCCCCACCTTACTTATGCGGTATGGACAATTCGTCCCTTTAGCAAGACATGTCATGCTCATTGATGGGGTCTCGGATGCAGAACCAGCATGAAATCCCAATGCAGTCAACCTGGCAAGACAATAAATGCATCCTTCAAAGAGAATGGCAAAGAAACTAAGTATGAATATTTGAGGAATGACAGTGGTTGCTCACAAAGGCAATAGTGCTGAAAGTCTCTGGACTGTAAATCAGAGAAGGATTTGAGAGTACCCCTGAAGGGAAGAAGCCTTCAGACCGACAGAGAGTGTGAGGTGCTTCTTGAGGGCTTTGCTATTGCATCTGAAACCAAGGTGACATGGGTGGCGTGAGGAATAAATTGAACAGCCATAGCTTGGCACGAATGGAAATGTGATTTTCTTGGACATGGGCTGAGATTCTAGAGCTAGGTGAGAACTCTGGAATAACAGGGGTAGGGGAATTTAAGGACATCGAATGAGAAATCCAACACACAGCACAGATATCAGACGCAAGGAGGGAAATAATAAAGGGCAATGATATACTGTATCTAAAGCAAACTTGTATATGTATCTGGTCAGTAACACAAGGCATGCAAATCTAATGCAGAGAGAAATAAAAATGATTTAAAATATTGATAGAAATGCAGAATAGAACACCATAGGGTTCATAGATATTTTGGCCACTGAACACATTAAATATTTGTTATTAATTTTATTAGAAGCATTATCTTCTATAATGCTCTCATTCCTCAAAACAACAAAAAGAAAATCTAATAGCTATATTCATGAATGTTTTGAATAAAAAAAATTAAGGTCCAGTGAGATGGCCAAACCTGACAACTTGACAGCCTGAATTCAGTGTCTGAATCCATGTGCTGGAAGCTGAGAACTCCCTCCACAAGTCACTCTCAGACCCTGTGTGTTCTGGATAAACACTTCCCCCAAATACATGTAATTTAAAAACAGACACATTTTTTTAATTATATAAATGCAGACTAGACATTATATGCAAAGGCACATTGATAAATAGGATTGAGAAAAGAATATAAAATTAAAAGTTGATAGATTAAGAAATGAAGTCAGGTGGTGATACAGTATACCTTTAATCCCAGCACTTGGGAGGCAGAGGTGGGTGGATTTCTGTGAGTTCGAGGCCAGCCTGGTAGACAAGAGCTAGTTCCAGGTCAGGCTCCAAAGCTACAGACAAACCTTGCCTTGAACACCCCTCTCAAAAAAAAAATGCCAACAGAATGAAATTTAAAATAGAATAAAAATAAAGGTATGTATTATCTTGACTCATGATATTTAAAAGAAGTAGATTAGCAAATACTTAAAAGTGTCAGTCATGGTTATTTTTTCATCATAGAATGTATAACTTCAGTTCTGAGTTCTCCTTTAATTAAAATGCTTACACAAAGTCAATTTTTAAGCCACTTTTTAAAAAAGTGTTTGTTATAAAACTAATTTATCACAAGGTGGCCTATTTAAGTGTCTCATTTATAATTAAATTTGTTTAAAATTTAATATATGTACACCATATTTATATCATTTTACCTATACATTTTACCCTACAACTTCTCTCTTATTCACCTGCTGTATTCCCTCTCAAATTATGCCTTCCTTTCTTTTGTTATTTTCTTTCTCTCTTCCTCTCTCTCTCCTCTCTTTACCACTCCTCCTCTCTTCCATTCCTCTCTCTTTCTTCTCTTTCTTTCTCACACACATGTACCAACACACACATATACATATGTTTCTGTGAGCAAATTGTATTTATTCATTAGTTTATATGTAAATACAACCTGTGTTTTTCATTTAGTGTTGCATATATATACATATATACATATATATATATATATATATATATATATATATAGTTTCATGACTGATTGCTTGGAATTGGATAAGTAATTAGACTTCTATCTCTGGGGAAGAGTGATTATCTCACTAGTAACTCCTCATCTCAAGGTGGGGCCTTATGAGATTTTCCTCATCCACAGTGGTATGCCGATTGGTACTGTCATTATTCAGGTTTTGTTCAGGCAAACATGTTGTTAATATTTCAGGGATGTAGATTCCCTGACACAATATCACAGCACATATCCTGGTTCCCCAAACAGCTTCATTGATAAATCTCATTTATATTTTAATTTTGAGGCATTTATTAACTATTTGTAAAACATACTCTTTTGGGGACTTCATTATTTTATATTTTAGAAGACTCAAGACCTGCCTAAAATGTTGAATTTAAATTTACACTGGCAATATTTATTGCATGTCATGATGGGTTTACTAAAGATATCTTCTTAAAGGTATATCACAATCTCTGACTATATTCACCCCAGAGCCTCCTCCACTGTTTCTCTATAGTATGCTTATCTTGAGTCTGCTTTCATGTCATATTTGTATTTATGATTATGTGTGTCTCTGTAAGCATCCAGAAATAAAGAATGTGTGATATTTGTTTTTATGTGTTTATCTTATATCATCTAATATGATGGTCTCCAGCTGCATTCATGGTCCTGCAAACGATATCATTTTATGCATGTGATAAATTTCATATATGCATATATATCTCATACTTACCTATCTATTCACATGTTGACAGATACCTAGGATGATTCTATATTTTATAATTATCAGTGTTTCCACAATAAACACGAATGTGCCAGTATGTGGTATGTTGATATATATCTCTTGATGTAGACCCAGAAGAAGTATAGGTAGGTAGTATGTTTTATTTTCAGCTGTTTGTAGATCCTGCATATTGATTTCCATAGTAATTGGAGTAATTTGCATTCTTCCCATCGGTGTATAAGGGTTACTTTCTCGCACAGACCCTCATCCAACATTTATTGTTATTTGTTTTCTTACTGATAGCCGTTCTGACTGGGGTGACATGGAGTCACAGTGTAGCTTTAAGTTCTATTTCCCTGATGGTTCAGGATCCTGAACATTTTGGTCATGTCTTTACTAGCCAGTTTTACCTTGCCTTTTGAACTGCCGGTTCATTTCATTGGTCTGTTTACTGACTGGCTTGTTTGCCTTCTTAGTTTTCAGTCTTGTATGTTCTATATGTAGTCTAGATATTATTTATTTTATTTATGGGGAGAAAATATTTTCTTCTGTTTTCTAGGCTGCCCTTGACTTGATTAGTTCCCTTTCTATGCAGATGCATCTGGAGTTTATGTAATGCCATTGGTCATGTATTTGTTCTCTTTCCCAAGCTACTGAGGATGTTTGCAGAACGCCCTTGCCTATGCATATATAGGAACTACCTTTTCCTCCAAGACTCATAAAGGTTTCAGTCATATTAAGAACTTTGAATCATTTTGAATTGATTCTCGCCCAGAACACAAGAGAGGGACCAAGTTCTTTTAGTCTATGGATAGATACCATTTTTAATAATGTGTGTGCTCATGCACACGCACACACACACACACACACACACACACACACACACACCAGTGGATTAGAGAAGTGGATCCAGAAATAAACCCATGTTGCTGCAGCCATCTCATTTGAACAGAAACACACAATATGCACTCATTTTTTAAATCATGGCTTAGCTAGATACGCAATTCTAATTGAAGATATTTTTTCTAGACAATTTAGTAATAATTCTTTATTGTTTTCTTGTCAGCTGTTGGGACTGTTAAAAAAACACACTACTAGCTTTTATCTCTTTTATTGCTTTTAAACTAATTCTTATACTTTCCCAATAATTTTAGTTCCTCTTGCAGCCATGATTTTTATAATTTTGAAATTTCAACAGATATGCCTATAGATGGGTCTATTTTATTAATCCACAGTTAGTGTGCTTTCTCTGTGGGTTCTCACAGAACTCCAATAATAAGCATACTCACTAACAACCTGATGGAAGACTGGAGATTTTTTTCCTACATATCCTTCTGAAGTTCTTGTATGATATCATGAAGCTTCTTAGTCTACTTCCCACAAATCTTTAATACCGTTGAAGTTACTGTTGAAATAAAATTCACCATCATAAAAACACACCCTAAGTGTTTTCAAACAGTGGTTTTTAAATAGGGTGCTTTTATTATATTCTAAAAGTTTTGCAACAGTAACTATTATTTAATTCAAGAACATTTTTATTACCAGAAAAGAGAATTATGTATCATTAGCTGTCTGTATCCATTCCTCATTGCCCCAAGCCCTGGCAACCAATCAATTACTTTCAGTTTATATAGAATTGCCCAATGTCCATCCATGTTGTAATATAAGGCACTATTTCATTACTTTTTATCTGTGAGTAGTATTATGTTGATCTGATAGACCTCATTTCATTTGTCCGTTCATTGGCTGATGGGAATTTGAGTTGTTTGCAGTTTGGGGCTATGATGAATGATGCTGGTACCTTAATCATTCATGTCAAAGTTTTTGTGTGAGCATACGTTTTCAATTAACTAATTAGAAATTCTCTTCTAGAAGTAGAATTTCTGGGTGTTATTGTAAATCAATGATTTTTTTTGAGAAATTGTCAGTTTTTTAAAGCAGCTGTACCAGTGTACATTCTCAACAGTGATGCATAAAGATTCCAATTTCTTTACATTATAGATGATGCTTTTCATATACTTTAAAAAAAACTATGGCTGTCTCACCAAGTGTAAAGCGACATCGCTTTGTGGTTTCGATTTGCATTGCAGTTCCCTATGGCTAATAATGCTGAGCCTCTTTTCATGCTCTTAAAGGACTTAGCATCTCTTCTATGGACAAACGCTCATCCAAGGTTATTGTCTTTTTTCAAATGGGGTTTGCTTGCTGCTGAGTTATGAGAATTTGCAGCTCCTCCCACTGGATGCTAGAGTCTTTTTGTTGTTCTAGAATAACATATTTCATAACTACTGAATTATGATATAGATACCTTCTTATGCCATAGATACTAGACTCTTGCTAAGTATTGATTAAAAAGCAGTTTTTACCCAGTCTACTAAAGCTTTTGTTTTATTTTGTTTTACTCAAATATTCTTAGTTTTGCTTTTCTTCTTGTTCAGTCATTTTTTCCATAGTTATGCTAACATCTTTCTTTCATTGTGCTCTCACTTTATCATTGGCTGACTTCTTCACAAGCATATTTATAAAGCATCTTGGTTAGTCTGTAGGTGAATTAAGGTCTCTTTGCCACAGCCTACTCAGATAAGGTTGTATGTTGAATTAAGTCTGCTCTGAAATATGTTTCTGAAAATTAGATATGAAATATTAGACATTTTTTTGGTATGGAGATTTTTAGGACCAGAAGCTTGCTTATACACCATTAACCAGCTAGACATTGAGTGTCACAGCAATACTAGAAATGACTTTCAGCTTGTGGAAGAGGTTCCTTTAAGTCCTGGTAATCTTTGATATGCTGATATTGGGGTTAGCTTGGGGCTGAATTGATGATAACGTGGCAAAATGCTTAGCTATGTCTGTAGAATTGAATGTCTCATGTGAGTTCTAGGTTTTGCCAAGGAACAGAAAATGATGAGCATGCTTTTGTTTTATCTGATACATGCTTTTGAGCTTTTCTTCCATATATTCACTATGCTTTGGAATTTTAAAATATTTACATACTTAAAAATACATGATGCTACACTACGTGGGTTGATTGTCTTCTCCCAATAGCCATGTAATAGCTAAAAGAAACCCAGTGTCTCCCCTTGAGTTCTTGATTGGGAGAGTACAAGAGAAGCTCAAAATAGTATAAGCTGTTGGTATTGCCCTTCATTGTATTCCATAACTTGAAGGTAATACCCCATAACTGAAGACATTATACAATTTGGACACAAACCTTGGAGGAATATAGCTAGACCTTACCTGGAAGCTTTCCCCCTGAGGACTGACTCCCCTTAGTATTGGAATGTGCTATCTAAAAGGGGAGAAGCAATCTGTAGTAGACCTACCCAGCTATAAGGCCTATAGACCACAGTAGGGACCAGAATAGCAAGAAATACCTAATGGTTCAATAGTGACATTATTATCTTGGGGTAATCAACAGTTCTGTGATTTGATTTAAGGCTCACTTACTATGAGGGAATTCATGTCTGGTACTGTAAACCTAATAAGTTGCTAATAGTTGGAGCAGTTACTAACCCTAGAAGAGAACCTATCATTTCAAGTTCCCTCCTAATGTTATCTCTAACTATGTTTTAAACATTTATCCTTATAACCCACAGACAAGGGCAGTTTTCACCACTCATCAAAGAAGTTTCCTTTTGCAATGCATGAAACTATTTTAGAATCTAAACTTGTTTAAAACACAGAGCATCAGTACCTGTGGGATGCTCAACCCCAATCAATGTATCTGTTGAGCAATCCCTACAACTAAGGTTCAGAGAAAATTGCAGAAGAATGGATGAGAAAGTCCTAAGAGTTAGAGGACCAGGAAGCCTGCCATCAGGCAGTATCCACTGATACTGTTAGGAAAGCTACACCCAGGAAATCTCAACAATAAGGTTGCCTGAACAAGATCCATATAATGACATCAGTGGATATGAATAGAAGAAATTCCTCAAGATCTCAGCCCTAGAGGAAGAGCTACATATGGCCAATGGTTGCTGACAGAGGGAGAAAGAACCAGTTTTCTTCTGGAAATACCTCACACATCAGCTGTCTAATCACAAGTGGCCAACCCCGGACATATGGACTAGTAAGCAATGTTAAGTAGATTGAGTAGGTTGTATAAACGTGTATGAGCACACACATGTATATATAACAACATGACATATTGTTACATAATATACATATGTACTAATAAAGAGAGGTCATGAATTTGAGAGGGAGTCTGAGGGTACAGGAACAGTTGGGGGAGAGGAGGGGTGGAGTTACATAGATGTGGTGTTTATATGTGGAATTATCGAGAAAAGACTATGAGGGCTGTTGAAAAAATTTTGATATACACTGGGAATTTTGTAATATTTTTCTCTTGGCAAGGTTCCCATGCAATAACATAGGAAGTATAATATTTCTGAAGCATCAGCTTTAGTACCTATATTAGCTAGAAGTGCTAATATGGTAGAGAGATGTAGACACCAGTTGTTACTGTGCCCTGAGATCGTCCATCCCTTCTATTTCTGCCACCTTTGGACACATCACTGAGTAGGTTGACCTCCGGGTGCTAAAGAGCTCTTTGTTTTTCTTCCTGATGGGTTGGAATGTGAAAGAACAGTGGGCCTTTGCTCTGCTGCATTCCACTGGGACCCTTCCAACTCCAGCTCATTAGAAACACCCCCGAGTCTGAGGGCTATGATGTCATATGTCAAAGCAATGAAGTAATTGTGGTAGGCCAAGGCAAAGAACAATTTAAAAATTTTTTCAGCTTTGGGAAATTTTCTTATATTGTTTCAAATGGAACTCACGCCTCTTAAGTATTACTGCATGTGCATTCACAGGGTAAGAAGAGGAGTCTGGTGGATGGGATCAGCCTGGAAGGAGCTCAGGGGACATTGATGTGGATGACCACACTCTTTCTTTATTTCCAATCCAGGTACGTGGTATATTAGTCATATTCTGGAAGAGAAAATGAGAAGGCTACAAGGAGCTCTTCAGGAGACTCTAACAGTGTAATAGCTGAATAAATAAATAGCTGTACTTATCACTCCAAGTGGTCCTTTGTTTAAATAGTTTTGGAGGGAAAATTAGTAATCTGGAATTGATATTTCTATAAGTTTCATCAGATGGAGTCTTTCTATTAAGTAGCATTTTCTTGTATTTAGATTTTTGAGGAAAACCGAAGGCCATGATTAGCTCTTAAATTTCCTTTATAGTGATACACTTTTCAGAAACACATTAAAATGAATCCACAAAATTTTGTACAGACTCCTAATTTTAGATACAAAGTTCTATATGTCTTGAATCATACTCTGAGCAATGAGTTTGGCTAGTGGACATGTTTTCACAAGATCTGTTCTGAAAAGGGACTGTGGCACCTCCCATCATCATCCAAGAATTACAGGCAGAGGAAACAGAGGCACAGCTGTTTAGTCTAGGGAGGGAATTTTAGCAAAACCCTTCCTATTATCTCCCTTTCATTTTTTCTCAAATCTGATTTTGTAACATTAATTTATGAAATGTTTTGCTTTGGAATAAACAAGGCAATTTGTGATTCTCATTATACTCTCAGCATGGTATATGACACACAGAAGGTTCAGAATCCTCCCAAAGCTTTACTATAATTTTAATAACATTAATGCCCCAAATCAAAAAGTTGTGCATAAAGGGTCAGGAATAATAAGGATGTAAGTGGCTAGGGAAGCCAGGGATATATGATTTAAGTGGTCCTCCTTTCCTGGTCACCTAGTGTCTAACTTTCAGAATAAACTGACTATTTTTTCGTTTTTTACATGTGGAATTAAATAAATGTTACCACCTTCATGGTAATAATGCATTAGTCAGATTTTGCTGTAATGTCATGTAACAAGCAACTCCAATGGCTTATAATTATGACTAAATATATAATTCATTTGGAGAAAGCAAAAATCATCTGCCAAACAAAACTGATTCAAATATATATATATATATATATATATATATATATTGCTGGAGAAGAAATGCAAAATGCAAGAAAATAAAATTAGCTCAGATTAATTTGATATGATGAATGACCTGCTGTCCCACCCTTTCCCCTCCTCTTTTTTTCTCCTTTTCTGTTTTAAGATAGTGTCACATTTTGTCATTTGGCCTAACTTGAAACTTACTGTGCAATTGAGGCTAGCCACAAATTTGTGGTAATCTCTGACTTCAGCCTTCTGAGTGCAGAAATTACGGATGTGAGCTACCTGGCCTGACTATCATTTCTTTCTTTCTCTCTGTATTCCTCTTTTGAAAGGGTCTCACTCTTAGTCCACACCAATGTCAAACTCGTGATTCTGCTCTCCTCAAGCTTCCAAAGTGCTGGGAGTATAGGCTTGTGCCACTACACCAGGTTATATTCATTTCTTTGATGTTGCCTAGCCAATGTTTTCAATTACTTACTTCATTTACCTCTCAATAGCTACAAAAATAGCTTGATGCTTTTCACTTTTGTAATTTATGTCACAACCCAGGTCTTCCAATGATGCTGGATCTTTCATGTTTATTTATGTCTGGAATTACCTACACAACTTTTCACACATGGGCCCTCTCCTGACCTGTTTCAAACTGATCGCAGCTCAGGTCTTACCTTCCTCCTCATGTGCTTCACACTTTCGTGTCTTTCATGGACTGGATTCTGTTTTCCCATTGCTCTGTGTTGTTTCCAGTCCTCCCTTATATTCATTTGCTATACTCGCGATGCAAAGATCCCCAGAAAAATCACGCTTCTAGGTTTTTATTTCAAGGTTCTGAAAACATTGGCTTTCTTTGAAATTCAAAGCCATTTAATAATTTGCTGGGCACCAAATCCAAACAAGGAGCCAGACAAAAATAATAACTAAGAAAAGTCTGAAATACAGTGTTCAATAGATTTTGTAAGTATATTTGATAACGCATAGATGGATATCTTTTTAATCTTTGTGTTTTCATTTTAATAGTTATGAATTCTTTTAAAAATATCTTTGTTATGTTTCTGTACCAAAAAGATTACTTAGAGGAAAGGACTTATTGTATTTTACACATATACAAGCCATAGTTCATCACAGAGGGAAACCAAGGCAAAATCTCAAGGTAGGAACCTAAAGCAACAACAGTAAGGCGTCCTGGCTAGCTCTCTGACGTGCTCAGCTCTCTGATGTGCTCAGCTAGGGGTCTTATGTATCCAAGCTCATCTGCCTAAGGATAGTGCCTCCCATGGTGGACTGGCCCCTGATACATTAATCATTCATCAAAAGAGGCTCTCATAGATCAATCTTATGAGGTCAATTTCATCTTCCCAGGAGACATTAGGGTATGTCGATTTGATAATAAAAAGCAATCAGGACAATGTTCTAAATGGTACTAGGCTGTTAAAGTTGTGACCTCTGAGTTAACATAGTACAGAAGGCTTAAACAATCAGACTAAATACAAACCAATCTAAAGACAAATAGTAAATTAGTAATAGAATAAAATAGAAACCTACAAAAATGGGGCAGTTGATGGAACAAAATGATAGAGGGTTGGCATTTGTTCTAAAAGTGATAATGGGTGTGAAGGACCAAAATAAAAATGGGAGATAGATCTTCAAAGATAACTTGTGGTATGATTCTTGTAATATTAGACTGATTTAATGTTTCCTCCTTAATGGAGAAAAATCAAGCTTATGGTGATAATTTTATCAGCTGAGTTTTTATGAATTAACAAAGAACCTCAAATAAGTCAGTGACTGATAACAACCAATTACTCATTCCATAATTCTAAAGTCCAGTGATTTGGGCTGGGCTTGACTGGATTGTTTTCTGGTCTGCTTATCAACTGTGATCAGTTGCTCGCTTGCCAGAAGAAGTGCATCATCTAGAAGAGCAATGACTCAAGAATCTTTTCTCTGTTGTCTACTCCATATGACCAAATGGAGTATAGTCTCTCATCTAGGAGGCTAGCGAGGTTATTCATTTAGAGACTGAACCATTTTTAAAAGTAATATAAGCAAGCAAGTCCCTTTGGTGCTTAGATCTAGAACCTTCACAATAGACATCTGCTACTTTTCCTCTTTAGCCAGAGGAAAAGTAAATACTCAAATATAACAAACACACTTTATTAGATGGAGGAACTTCTGGAGCCATTACCATCCCTGATTTCAAACTCTATTACAGAGCTACAGTAATGAAGACCGTTTGGTATGGGCATAAAAACAGAGATGTTGACCAATGGAATCAAATTGAAGACCCAGATGTTAATCCATAAACCTATGAACACCTGATTTTTGACAAAGGAGCTAAAATTATACAATGGAAGCAAAGTGACTTTTTGAAAGATGTGGATGTAACAAAGGATGAATGATTGCTTTCAAACATAAAACATAATTAGTTGGAGGGTTTAGAGTGATTCATTTCTTACAAACTATGAAATAGTAAAACAGACTTAATTGAAGTCAAGTGAAGTTTGATACTATAGAAGCTATTGGGATCAAGTGATATTTGAAGCATGTTGATCACCAAGAAAACTAATTTAACAGGTCAGGGGATATAACATAGAGTTAAATTAGTGTGTGCTGGGTAAAAAATGATACTTGCATTGTTGAGAAAGAAGAACCCCAGGACTCAACAGTGGTGACCTTGTAAAAGGATGAATTGCCAGGTGAAGAGCTAGGATTGTGCCTCTGACCAACCAATGAGATAATAACACCATTAGTTGGGGTGAAAGAATGAGGAAGGAAACTTGGTTGAGATCTGCTTTGGGTAGATGAGTTGACATGCTAATGATATACCATGTATCTGCATCTAGAAGGAAGTTTGAAATTTGTATCTGGAACTCAGTAATCAAATCAAGGTGAATTTATGTGTCGTTCATATACTGGTAAAAAGTTGTAAGCATGGGAGAGCAAGTAGTATAGGTAAAACATGTTTTCTAGATTCCCACCAAGGCAAGCTTTTTATATGGTAAGAACCAAGTTGAAAATAGTTCAGACAATAGGCAAACAATGTGCAGTCCACTTTCTATACTTAGGTTTAGCACATTTCATTTACTGCTAAGCTCCATGTCACACAAGAAATTATAATGGAAGTCAACTAGGAGTAGAGGTTAATAATGAAAAATGATTCTCTTTGAAAAACACCTCTGTGACAATGTCTGATCAAGGTAATTTTCCAGTGTTGGCTCATGAATTACAACAGTCATCTTCTAAGCTGAGTATTCTTTCTTCTCCCACATCCTAGAGGAGCACTGTGAGGTTTGTAGAGTATCTTTCCTCTGAGGATTTTCCAGGACACAGATTATGATGCTGTCTTAGAGGCTACTACTGTCTAGAAACCATGGATACCAATATCTAGTAATATCTCTTTATAATCAAAGCTCTCAGTGTCATAGAAAACCCATGACTGGTGTGTGTCATATTCAACTTCAATTTATAAGTTTGGAAGTGTGTTAGATATATTTCCCAGAGAATGAGATAATAGATAGTCAAGCTGTGTTAAGAATTGAGTTATTAATTTAGATTCTCTCTACTGTTTCAAATGGTGGTTCTATCTGGTTTTATAGTGTGGATATAGTTTATCATTTGAATCATACTGTTTATACTTTTGCAGTTATAAGACTGATCCAATATTTTAAGACAAACACTAATAAAACTTTCCTTTCCTTTCTTTTTAACATGTAGTGTTCAGATATTACAAGATATTAGGCCACAAAATATTGAGTAAATAAGCTATTGACTTTTATTCTCTTTATACAGACAGGAGGCGATGGAAATCTTTAATAAAAAAATGAGAAAAAAAAACAAAAATAAATAGCACAGCTATTTTAATGTCCTTTACAATTATGAAATATGCTTTCCACCAGAAAAATGGTCTCTAGATTAATTTTTTTTCAAGGTAGAGATTCTCTGTGTAAGCCTAATAACCCTGTCTGTCCTGAAACTTGCTCCATAGACCATGCTGGCCTCATCCTCATAAATCCACCTGGCTCTCCCTCCAGAGTACTGGGAGCTAAATGCCTAGCTTTTCAAGATTAATTGTAATGAACACATTTTGGTTCAAAAGAAAGGTAGTTACATTAACTACCACCAATACAGAAAATTTTGACGGATCCAAATCTATATGTAATTAGTTTGTCTTATCATCAGAGACAAATTGTACTAATCTACAGCAGATGCATTATTCTCTTGTAGACTCAGTAAAAGAACAGCCATGCTTGTTCTGTTGTGCAATTGTGAGCACATAGAGAA
This sequence comes from Arvicola amphibius, assembly GCF_903992535.2. Taxonomy (NCBI): domain Eukaryota; kingdom Metazoa; phylum Chordata; class Mammalia; order Rodentia; family Cricetidae; genus Arvicola; species Arvicola amphibius. The sequence continues at coordinate 38,626,052 of NC_052051.1, read as the reverse complement.
GGTGCTCCTGGCTTATAGATACATTCATGTAGGAATAGCGGTAATATTGTCATAGAGATGTTGGTGGTAACGGTGGAAAAACGGTGTGGTGGAAGTTACGAGGGAACTGACCCACAAATCTGACTAGGCCTGCCCCTTCATCGACCCCATTTATGATCTGCTGGATCATGTATGTGAAGGGATCAGACCCGCAGACACAATGCTGTAAAATCTCCCCAACACAGGGTAACAACAGGATATCCAGGAGGAGCCCTAGTGAAGACCCAGTGATGAGACCTGAGGTCTCAAACCAGACCAATAACTCTTTGCAATGTATGCTTCCAAGTAAAGAGAAATGGATAAAAGGGTTCATGGGGTGACTCACTGTGTCACACTACAGTTTTCATGATGCGGTTTTTAAGTTTTCCTTTTTAATTTAAGTTTTTCTTTTTTCTCTTAAATTTTGCTTTATTTGGAGGATGTGCATGGGCAGAGGGTAAATGCAAAATGTAGCATGATTAATAAAAACCCAGAGTCAGATAATGTGGTTCAACCTGAAGGTTAGAAGAGCAAAACAGCCAGACACTGGCTTTTACCTCTACCTCAGTCCGAAATGGCAATCCTGCCTCCAGGAATCCTCAGAATGAGACTGACTGAGAGCTCGCTCCTCCTGTCTTATATTCCTCTTTAGTGCTGGAATGGATGGCAAGCAGAGGCTTGGTCCAGGAGGGAAAAAAAAACTTCCGTCTACAGCAAAGGGTCTGGGAAATGAATGGGATCAAGATAAAATATATAGAATAAATATAAAAAACAAGGAACTATAAAAATGAAGACTAGAAGTCCAGTACAGTGGTGCATGCAGGCAATACAAGAATCTTTAAAGATGGTGACTGTGAGACTAGTCTGAGCTATAGAGTACAGTCCTATTAAGAAAAATAGAAGGAAGGAAGAAGAGAAGAGAGGAAGAAAGAGGGAAGGTATCCATGATGAAGATACTTTAATGTAGTCAAGAGGGATTCAAATGTTAGTGTGTGATAAAATGGTATTCTTTCCTTTTCAACTGTAAGTACTGATATTTTCTCAACCAAGTCTAAATGTCTATGTTCCTTTAACTTCTTGCTTATTATCATGCCCTCTGATTATCTTTACTTCCTTCAAATATACTGTTGATTGGATAATTGTGAGTGTGTGTGTGTGTGTGTGTGTGTGTGTTTGTGTAAACTCTTGCTTGGAAGTCATGATAGAATCAAGTCCCAATTAGGGTCACTTGTCTCCTTATTTGGATCCTAGATCCATGATTTTTGTAATAAGATGATTGGTTAATTGTGTAAACATGGTCCTTCCCTAGACCTTCCATCCATTGTTGTTCTGATGTGCCAGCTACATGCTGTGAAGATATGAACTGTCTAGTTGCATCTGACATGATTCTTCCTGGGTATAAGCACGTGAGAAACCCAGCCTCTGGGTCTGAGCCCTGGCCTTTGCCCTTTGTAATCAGTTGCTTTATTATGTTCTTGACAGTCTTGCTTCCTTGGCCGCCTAAGGCTCTGATTTGTTGGGCAGTGACAAATTCCACCCAATTAAGCCCCATGTATTATTTCTTCCAGTACTTTCAAAAATATCACTTCATGTACCAGGTCGTTCTGCCAAGGGCCTTGCCACTGGCATGAGATGCACCCTTTCCTTTATGGCAGTTCAGAAGGCCATGGCCCCACAGCCCATAAATGCAAGCTAGCAGCAATCCCAGGGACCTGTCAGGCTTCCCAGGATTTCTTATAAGGCTGATGTTTGTGCTTGCCTTTCACTTTGGCAGATCTGAGAATTTCCACCCTTGTTGATCCATCTTCCATAGCCACAAAGCTGACTGAGACCTCTGGGGTCTCTAAAGTGTGTGGGTGACTCTGGAAAACATTTCTGGTACCAAACAGTGGAAAATGTCCCCTGCCAGGATGGGATCTTTTGGGAAGTGCCTACTTTGATCCAATTAAAAGTGTTTTATTGCTCAGGGTCCGCTACTTGCTGAAGCTTTGCTTTCATCAGCTCAGCTTTGTTAAGTGAATGTTTATTGTGCTCACTAATCTTTAGCTCTGACAGTCTCCTGGCCAATGGAGTCACAAGTTCAAACGATGGACACAAAATACATCGTATTTATTATACTCCTAAGATGTTTTCAATAAAGCAGACAGCATCTGCTTTGCCAAGTGGGTGTCATGACTGCTCCGAGGTTTTGGCTAGTTAGCAGTCTGCCAAGGCAAACATGCTGTCTTCAAGCCCTCTTGTGGGTGTCCTCTACCTCAGAGCCTCCTACACAATTATGTTTGGCTTTTAGAGGAGACAGACCAAAGCCCTTTGGACCAAGGAGAGTAGCTCCATACATTCGTAGTGCCTAAGACAATTTTTCTTCCATGCTCTGAACGTTTCCATCTTTCCCTTGAGAGTAATCATCTCATTTCATAGTCATTGAATAATCACCACATGCCAAGGCTGTGCTGAAGGATTGGTCCAGATCATTATGGTTTGCCTTCAAATCACGGATGAGGTAGGTGTTGCTTTTCCTCCAGTTTTATAGATGATGAACTAAGGAATAGAGAAAGTGATGGACTTTCTTAAGATTACACAGCTAATAAGCGATGGACTTAGGATATGAATAGTCTTGACAATCACACCAGACCTTTCCTGGAGTCGTGCAAAAACAGACTGACTACAGGTGAAGTTTTGATTCTGTGACTAGATAGAGATCGTTTGAACTCTTTAGCCAAGGAGCCTATTTTTGAGAACTACCCAAAGAATATTCTGTTTTCATCTTTGAAATGGTGTGGAAAAAGCTTTCTAGTCAGAGTTTGTAACACTGTTACAACACTGGCCTGTAGGCAGTTGAGTGACTTTCCTCTCTGCTTCCATATTCTATACCTTTGGTTACCTGATTCAGCCTTACTCACCCCTGCTTAGGATCTGCCTCCATGAAGTTCTCTTTCTGGCTCTCTTACATACATAGTATGGTGTGTTAACTTGGGAAACCATTGGATAAGTCTGTTTCTTCAGTCACTTGAAAGATGCCAGTTGGTCATGTCCATAGTAAAACAATTGCCCAGATCCCCAGCTTACAACGCTACAATGAATTGACTTATTTGTAAGCTAAAGGTATCTGTACACAAGGTAGGGAGTCACATGCTGCAACTACTTGCAAAGAGAATGGAAGGGAAGTTTGGTGAGGAACACAAGTTATTTCTGTGATCTAGCCTTTCGTTGGATGGGTTTGATATAGAAAATTTCCACTCCCTCCTGAGGAATGTATCTACTATTAATTAACATTTCTGGCACCATCTGTGACAAACTAAGCAACTGTATCATGGCAGAGATCATTTAGATCTAGCAATAGGATCCCAGTGAAGCATCTCAGAGAACACTGATGCCTTTGAGAGACACTGTCAGGCCTCTCCACAGTGCCCAAAACACTCATGGTATTGATAGCACAGAGAGAGCAGCATTGTCTCTGGAATGGATCACCTTACAGAGGAGCACTGCCCTTCTCCCATGGGCATACCCAAGACACTCTCAGAAGAGCTGCACCATTCGAGCCTCAGAGAAGCACTTTGAAGTCGAGTGACCTCAATAAGATTGTGAGAACAGGAAAAGGTGGAGCTGGTATCCAGATAAGAGAACATCAAACGTCTGTGAAAATCAAGATAAAGAAGAGCCAACTGAGAACTAGGTTTCATATTCATTGAAAAATAGTGTCTTAGATAATGAATATAGAGAGTGTGCTACTTGAGACAGATGCTACCTATCCTGTTCATTGCAAAAGTAGGTTAACAAGAAGGGAAGAAAGAAGGAAAGGAACAAGAAAGAAGGAAGGAGAAAAGATGCAGGGATTGACAAGGAAACTAAGGAACATGGGAGTAAAGGATGGAAGGAAGAGGAGGGGAGAAAAAGGAATAGAAGGATGGGGAAGGGAAGAAAGAAGGAGAGTGAGAGAAAGAAAGAAGTAAGGGAGAAAAGAGAGGACCTAGAGATGGAGGGAGGGAAGAGAGGCCTTCCACAATAGTGGGCTCCAAGCTGCATGCACACTTGCAGAATGCAAATGCAATAGGAAGAGGGTAGAGACAAAAGTTTGATATAAACACAGCTGTATTCAGAAAGTCCAATGTCTGCTAATGTCTGTCTTTCCTTCTCTCTTTGGCGGGCAGGGAGGCCACTTGCTTTTTGCAAGGTCCCGGGACCTCCCTGGTCTCCTGTTATCAAGGAAGTATATGTTTAGGAATGACAGAAGCATTTAGTTCCACCTTCAACACGCTGGAATGCTGGGGCTTTCAGTGGGAAGCAAAGATTTAAGTTGAAGGCTTAAGTATTCCATTAGCGTTTCCTGATCTCTGCCACATAATTAAGGAAAGCAGTTCTGAATCCTGTGAGTTTTTCTCCCCTGGTGATTAAATCACAACTCTGAAGTGACTCCTTTGTTTGTAGCAGTCTGTGGTTAGGGTTGTGAGAGAACCCTACCTTTCCAAGCCTTTGGGAGGCGGGTAACCTCAGGTGCCCCTCTTCTGAAGATCTTGCAGATGCCCAGCAAATATTGCTTGGTTGCCATGAATTAAAAAGATAATAATTATTCTCCCAGAGTTATAGACATATTTTGTAGGCAATAAATCTAAACATACTTAAAAGTACTACTACTTAAGAGAAAAACATAATCCTAGAACTGGAAAAGAAGTCTACAAGAAAATGCATTTTAGATTTTGGGGGTGCAAGCAAAGACATGATGAAAAAAAAGACTATGAAATAAAATGGTGAGACTCAGGTAAAGTCCACCTTTCATATTGATGGCTCTGCTACAAGAAATTAAAGTGAGAGACTGGAGTGTCTCCATTTCAAAGAAACACCAGCAGAGCATGTGTGTTTCATATCTGTAAAAACTCATGATTTCATAAAACTTCACCTTTCGCTCAAAGTCGTGCTTCTAAATTTGCATTTGTTCAAAATCAGACTTACTATTACAGAGCATGTGACAGGCAGTGACAAAGGAGAGAAGTGATGAGACGTGACAGTCTAAACGGAATGGGACCTAATGAAGGTCTTTCAGGTTATTGTTTCCTTCCCTGCACAGATTAGTGTCAATGGCGCTTGTTCTTTATGCATGGAAGACTGAGCAAATGTGTCTGAAGAGTGAGATTGGAATCACCGCACAGAGTCTCATAGGACCCGTACTGCAAGGGATGGGCAAAACCAAGTGCTTTGTCTCTGTTTGTTTGTCCCTAGAAGATTCATTCTCATTGGTGACCCATAGTTACTTATTTCCAGTGGCTGCAAATAACTTTCTAGTAAGGAGAACGTCAACATTCTCAAGGGTTTTGATTAGGTGGGTCAAAGTGTTGTCAACTAGTACAATAGAAGCGAAAGTGAGCTTAAATAAATAGCACATGTAACTGAAACTCTGCCCTTCAGTAAATCACTGTTGGACAGTCTTACTCGAATCCACAGTTTCTCAAGTTTATAAGCTGTCTGGAGAGACATTGCTTAATATTTATTCAACTACTTTAAGTGGAAATAAACACTTACTCCTTCAAATTATGAAGATTATTCAACCTGTCTTCCCTTGGCAGTTCTGCATTTAACTACTATGATTTGGTTTTCTCACTGACCATAAAATTGTCCTAGATAACCTAATATTTTTCATTCATGCTGACTCGCACGTGTAGAAGAGTCTGCATCTCTTATCTGGAAGCAGCAGGGCTGAAGATCCTTAGACCACAGGTTTCATTAGGGAAATTAAAGTTGTGGTGCCATTCTTACACCATATTGCTGTCAAGACAGAAAAAAGGAACAATATCATAATAGAAAAATACAGTGGTTGACTAAACTCAAAATCAGTGAGAAAATAAAGAAGTGAAGAATTGTGGATTGTCATGATTTTTGCGCCATATAAAGTTGTGTTCACATGGAAGAACTACTCGGACCCGAGGCTCATTTTCAAAAGTCACAGAATAGTGGACTACTAGATGAATGATTTAGCAAATATTTTTCTGTTTTATAATCATTTTTGTTTTTTAAACTAAAATATAACCAAATCATTTTTCTCCTTTCCTTTCTTCTCCCACTCCTCTCATAACTCCCTTGCTGCTTCTCAGAATCATGGCTGCTTTTTCTTTAGTTGTTTTTGTTATGTCTAAACATAAATATGTAAATACAGCCCGTTCTGTTTATTTAGTGTTGCTTGTATGAGTATGAGCAATTGGTATCTGATAGCCAAATAGGGGGTCTTCATAAGTGTTATAAACAAGAATAAAATTTGTCATATGCTGACATGTATGATGAAAAACTCTAAGATAAGGCACTGGAACATGAGGTAAGTGCTATTTAAATAGTGTGGTGGGGAAAGATTTGGTTGTAATTCCTTTGGGCTGAGACCTGATATAGTGAAAGAGGAAGGCTGTGAGCATGTGGGGCAAGAGGAAGGGGAACACCAAAGATCCAAAGCAGCATGTCAGTAAAAGCAGAAATGCTTCAATGAATGGACTGGATAAAGCAAGAAGATGGCCGAGATTAGGGTCCATAAGGTTCTGGTGTCTATCTTATGTGGAGCCTTGTGGAATTATTTGTGAAGTATCCAGGGAAGTCACTGGAGCAGTTCTGCTACCATCCAAGCATCAGGCTAAGGGGAAGCTCAGAGCTGTGGTAGTTAATCTTCAGGTCCTCATACATTTCCAGTGGAGTTATAGAAGTGCTGTAGGTTTGGAGTTTAGAATAACTATGAGCTTGGAATATACATTTCTGAGTCACCACTGTGAAAATATTGACTACAGCCAAGAAATGCAATCAATTAAGCAATTACTTAGAGGAGGCGACAGCCAGTGTTTGGTAAGAGCCGAGTATGGATCGATAAAGTTTGATTTCATGGCATAAATACTTTAAAATACCAACAGGGCATTGTCCTCTTTCAGTGTTTAAGATATTGCTCCCATGTTCCTTATTACTTCTTTGTAAGGGAAGAAGAGGGTATAAATGTGATTTTTTTTCATGCCTAAAATGTTTATTGAAATTCTTGTTGTAGAATACAAGGGTCAAGATCACTGTGATTTGACAAGCAAGGATCATTAATTTTACGGTATATTCTACCAATGCTCTTCTATATAGCCCAATGGAGACAGCCTCTTTTGGAATGATAATTTTGGACTATACTGATTTCCTCTGTGTTTTTTTCCCAGTAGAACCTTGGTCTGAAGATACCAAGTCAGTATTTAGATTGGTGATCTGGGCTAGCCCAGTGAAGCTTGTTCTTTTTCATTCAAACCTGGTTGGTGGAGATGGTCAGCCTCTTTCCTCCTTCAGCTGGGTGGATCTCTGAGCTTTCTTTGCAAAAAAGATTATTTTCTGTATTTAAGGAAGGAATTTAGAAGCATGTCAGGCAAGAATCCAGGTCTTTCAGTTGATTATCCACATAAAATTGAGTTTTGGACAACACTGATTACATATTTGCCATGCTTTCCCCCTTTTAGCTGTAATTCACCATGCAATTTTATAAGGGGAGTAGCAAGAAGAGGAGGGATAGGCATAGGTGGAAGCAGAATTCTTTATGAAACACTGCCAGTGGGCATAGTGGGTAGCTCAGTGGTAGAGTGCTCGCCTAGCATGTGTAAAGGCCTTGTCTTGATCTTCACTTTAAAAAATGAAGAGAGAGAGAGAGAGAGAGAGAGAGAGAGAGAGAGAGAGAGAGAGAGAGAGAGAGAACAAAAGGAACCCTGCTACAAATTTGTGGATTCCCAAATATGATGAAACACTTAATGCAATGTGGGTTTTGTAAATGCCTTTGACTCTTCCTACCTGACTAGACTAGTTCCCCCAGGGCAGGGATGGTGCTTTGGTCACAGAGGTATTCCCAGTGACTAACATGACCTCTGGAACATGGGAAGCATTCCTCAAGGCTTACTGAAGGAACATCAGAAATTGTTCTCATGGCTTTATCCATCTGTTTGGAAAGTGAGGTGATATCATGTTCTCACAATAGGCTATCTCTTCTTCCTTTTTACATGCTCTGAGAACTCACCTCTACTCCAATGACCCTTTCATTTTTTACCTCTCTTGAGGTGACAGCATTGTGGTTTTGGCCCGAATAGGAAAAGTTCCATCAATGAACATTCTGTCACTTGTTATGTTATTTAATATCCTCTTAGCCTGTCATCCATTGTGAAATTTTGTTCTCTACTTGACTGCATAAACCATTGTAAGCCTGCTGTGTTGTCACCCCAGCACCCAGAGTTACCCATGGGTGCTCAGCCCTAAACACACCAGATTATCCTCCTCCTCCTCCTCCTCCTCCTCCTCCTCCTCCTCCTCCTCCTCCTCCTCCTCCTCCTCCTCCTCCTCTTCTCCTTCTCCTTCTTCTTCTTGAATTAGATGTCCATCTTCTTTCTGCTCACTCAGCCTTTCCCCTTTGGAATGGCCTCCATTCAGTGAACTAATGACTTTCTCAGCACATCTTTCCCAATCAGGGCCTGTGTTACCTAGTCTGTGCTTGTCACTTGCTTGTATTGTTTGAAGACACTATTTGGAGGTTTTCAAAGTCTATTCTTTACAAGAGATACCTGGATGGCTGTTTATAATGGATGGATGCTTCTTATTCCCTGGTGTCTGATTCACTGGGTATAGTGCAGAGCCTAAAGGTTTGCATTTGTGATAACACTGGTGATGCTGATCCTGGGGCCATATTTTGAAAATCACTGAACAAGTAGTGCTCAATCCTGATGGTACATTTAAAAAACCTGGAGGAACTTTTAATATAGGCAAGGTTCATTCTCTTTTGGAATACTTTTAAATTAGAATCCCTGGGTAGATAAATACAGTATTGTCACACAGCAAAGAAACCACTCTTTCCTCCCCTGAAATTGGCACAGCCCTATAAACCAAGCAAACATGTCTTACTGGCCATACTGGAGACAACCACATCCCTAAGATAGCCAATGTCTTCATAATGTTAGTAGACTGTATAGTTTTTTTGTGAATGATTCCTGAAATGTGACCCCAAACTAGTATCTTTGGCATCTCCTACCCCACATCAGACAGACCCACAGGTTACAGGCATGGCCTTTGCTTGTAGTCTAGCACTCTGTATTCCTCAAGCTTTCCCGGTGATTTTGATGTGCTTTCAGATTTCCGAACCACTACGCCACTGGGTGATATTGTGGTCTGGTCTGAAATGTCCGACTCAGATTTGCACGCTTAAACACTGGGTTCCTAGATAATAGTTCCGTTTGACAAAGCTGTATAGAACCTCTGGGATGTGAGGCCTAGCTCAAGACGGTAGGTCGTCAAGGGTGTGTCTTTGAAGCTTGTGCCTCTGCCCGATTTTGATTTTCTTATGCTCTAAGATGTTTGGAGTCTCCACCAGATGCTGCCTTGAACTCTAATATACTCCCACCATGATGAACTGAGGCCAGGATCCAAAAGAAACCTTTCCTTGTGTAACCTGCTTTGCTCATTTCTTGTCATGGTGTTGGGAAAAAGCAAGTGTGTGGATTGATAGTTACATAGGGCAGTCTCAAAGCTGTATAGGACGTTTATTAGGGAGCCTCAAATTTATCAGAGCCCACAACCGCAGATATTTGGAGTAAATTGTCCTGGGAGGGCACCTGTAGTTTTTAAAGCACTGTAGTTGGTTTTATGGCTTATCTAGTATTGCAACATGATAGAGATAAGCGTTTTGAAACTAACTAATCCAACCACTTATAATAGCCTAGGCTCAATTTCCACATGGATGAACAGACCTTCTGGCTGAGCAGAAATTTTATAAATGGACACAACGGTTGCAGTTGCCTTCACTGAGACATAACTTCTTAGAGAGAAGAAATTGAAGTGCAAAGTGGTAAACATTGTAGGTGGCTGCTACTACTGGAACGGGACAGAGCATTTGGTGAGTCACAGTGTAGAAAGAGACAGCCATCTGATAGGCTGAATGCAAAAAGGGCTGCCTTTCCCCTCCTTGGATCCATGCTCCTTTGCCGTAAAGACGCCCTGTGTATTTCCTGATCTTTGTGTCTGAGCAGACACTGTGCCTTGATTTTATTGAGAACATTTAACAGAGGTGACATTTGTGCCAATCACAACAAGGTCTTATGAGAGCTTTGTGCAATTATGCTCACTTGGAATCCTATTGGTATTAGGAGAAAAAGATCGATTCTGAAGAACAAACGTACCCATGAAGTAAAATATCTCAGATCCGCAACTCCCTTACCAATCCAATAGCTGACATTTATTTGAAATCAGAAGAACCAACTAGATGGACTTAGCACATATTTCTGACAGGCAGAACAAGGAGCCAAATGAGCTGCAATTATGTTTCAGGTCCCTATATTTTATGCAGTTCATAAGGGAACAAGGCCTAACTGTTACTGATTAATCTAGGTGCCCTTGAACTGCATGGGAGACACTTAATTTAGTGGTGCCTAACCATTGGGTTCAGGAAGAAGACAGTGTTACTGAAATCAGACACCATTAGTGATGTTGATAGCCTAAAAGTCAAAAACAAGGCTTTAGAATGCATGTTATCCAGTAAGATATTTTTAATAAAAACTGTTTTTATCTCCAGGAAAAGGAAGTCTTATGATTCACAGGAAACAGGAAGGACCTAGGTTTCTTCTAGAATACTCGTGGAGGTAATCAGGACAAAAAATGTTAGCTTTCTGAAAACAGTTCCTGAGATGTAGCCCAAACCAGTATCTTTGGCATTAGGCAGAACCACAGGATCATAGGCATGGCTTAGTATACATCGCAGAGCTAGTGTGAGAGTCAGAAGGAGCTAATTGGGGTCGTGATGTTTAGGGGGGATAAATATCAAGTGACACAGGCTCGCCCGTGTCAGTCCTTTAGCCTCCTCTCTACCTGAAGAGCATGCCCCCCTGAGGGTAATGGCAGCATTTTTTTCACTGATGCCAGTATGGTATATTTACATTTTCTTTTTCATTTCTTTCTTTTTTTTCTTTTTTTTTTCTGATGGGGAGGATCTAAGGTTCATTTTGTCTTCTCAAGGGATCGCTAAAAGTTCTAACTTAAGAAATACTAAAATATTAGCAATAAAATTCAAAGTACCTATGCAGGATGATAAATATTTAAAATGAGTAAAGGATTTAGAAATTGAATATCGCTCTCAGGTCACACGTAGCAAATGAAATACCATTTCTCAGCATTATGTGCCACATATTCTTACAGTTCATCTGATGCAAGCTATTAGCTCATGTAATTGAAAAGAGATCATATCAGTTCTGCTTCGATCAGGACTTCCATTCATTTATCCTGAGATCTCTTTAAGATCAGCTTTTCTCCTTGTTTTGCCTTAGCCTTTCAGTAACTTCTCTTTTGGTACCTAGAACAGGCTCAAGCCTCTGAATTATACACACCTTGTAAGAGAAGGAAATATTGTATGAACGACTTGTACTTCATTAAGAATAAACCCAGGTCATTTGTCTATTTCTGAATCCATCGCTATGGCTGTAAGAAAATTAGAAGCTTTAGGCTTAGTCCTGGGTCATGCCACTCCAAAAAGACGCAATAGCAATGCTTTGAAATAACTCTCTTAAATCATTAAGAATCCTTCCTTGTACAACAGATAGAACATTCCAACAAAATGGCTGCTAGTCTTCTCACAACTCTACCAATGGAGCCTTTTGCACACGCGCAGTCCACACACAGAGAACAGAGGGCGTTACATGGCTGGTAGGTGCACAAACAGCAGCTGAGCCACTTTTTATTTTATCTTCAACTCTGAACCACATTCATCCCATGCCTTCACTGCCTTCATGGAAGAAGTCAGATTTGTGCTGGGCCTTCCAAAGCTGGGCAAAAAGAGGTGATCTTAAAATGCCTTAAGTGATGGGAGTTTTTGCGATCCGTGAATGAAAAGCACGATTGTATGTGAACACTGAGTTAACAGTAAGGGCTGTCCTTTCTTCCATTGGTGGAGTTGTGAGAAGACTAGCAGTCATTTTGTGCTACTCTCCTGACAATTCGGGGAATTTTTATAAGTAGTGATCTTTGTAAAGGAGGGGTTAAAATGACTTCTTAGACATCGGCAGCCCATCTCTAATAGTGCATGATTGCAAAAAGAGGACAAAGCTACGATTCAGCTGCTAGGTCTTGGTGATGTCATAGACACTTATGACAGCAGTAGAACTTTAAGATTGAATTACCTTCTTTGTACCCACTGAAGGGGCAAGCCTCGCTGTGTAGGACACATTGTGCAAGCTAAACAGTGTTTGGTGGTTTTCACATGGGGCATGGGAAGAAGGGAACTTGATCTGTGAACCCAGAAGATCAGGAATCCGATCCACAGGGAGACAATTTAACCCCGCCAATTGCTTTGGTCTCTGATATGTAATTTTCAAATTAAATAAATTAATATGTGCTGACATTTCTCTAACCTAATCTTAAAGTATCACAGCTCGATTAGACTAATGACCAGTCCCAACTCACGCATGTCACTATGCAACTAATAACAGTTCAGTCCGATATCATAAAATCAGTGAATGATTCAAATGCATTGAAATTTGTAAGTGGAGTGCTTTTAACAGGCAAGGAGAACAAAACAAAGCCTGTTTATTTTCTTTCACCAATGCAACATTTTATAGGAATGTCACCAATCAAATATTCCAGAACCAGAAGACATAGATAGGTTATCCAGATTAAAATCTGTGAAGTTAAAAGCATCAGGTTGAAACTCAGGGCACTGTGGACAACAGAAAATGGGTAATGTCTTCAAAGCCTAGGAGAAAATAGGTATAGTAGAGCAAATTATTAAAATATATTCTGAAAAAAGCATTAAAGTTTCACTTATTTTGGCATTTAATTTTTACTTAACATGAAATATTTAAGAACTTTCTGTAATTACATTTTTTTCCTCAAAAAATTCAGGGTGAGTAGGAAATAGAAAAGCCACAGGCTGTCTTAATTCATGTGCAGTTACAAATATATAATGTCTTAATTCATTTGTAGTTATGGAGATCTGATGGACACGACAATAAGACAAAATGTTTGAATTATAATCCTATAAGTTTTATGCTTAATAAAATGCTAAGACTTACAAAATCCTTTTGGCCATCTGTGCTTATTTATTGTAGAGCCAAAGATAAAATTAAATCCATATTGATTATGGTCCAAAGACTTGGACAGCTGAATCACTGCTGAGAAGAACCTCTTTGTCAGGTATATTAAAATGGGAAAATAAACACCTCATTTACCTCATATAAATTCAACTGAAACTTCTTCATGACAGATACCTGATCTTGCTTGTCATTTAATTGTTGCAGTTTCCTCAAGGGCTCAATAATGGCAAAGTCTTAGTGGCCATTTTTATCAATGGTGGGAGACCTCTTACTTCACCTGATTAATTCTTATATATTCTAAATAAAACATGTCCAGTCTGGGAAGATGTATACAATGACACTTTTTTATGTTTCAACTACGGAAAGAAAAAATGTCATTTGATTAATTATGCTGCTTTTGAGTAAAGGGCAACCTTCTAGTCTATTTACCATAGAATGCATTTGATGAGCCAATGTGCCCAGATCGGAACTCAATGCAAAACCTTTTAAATCACAGATAGATGCTATTTCACTCTTACTATTTCTGAGACACTTGCTGCTTCTTATGTAAACTACCATCTAATTTTTTTTTCCCACAAATGTACATCTGTGGGTTAAGGTAAGTTGAACTGGCTTATCTATGCTTGGAAAAGAAAAATACCAACTCCAATAGATGGAACCTGTAGATTCTTCTCCAGTCTACTGGTCTTATCTAGCATGGAAGGAATACAGAGGTCTTCAAAGATGCACTTGGTTGCCTGTTGTTCTTGAGGCATTGACTCAAAACCCATCTCTATTTGAGAGGTAAGCCCTAGAAAGTTGTTGCACAGACTAAAGGACACGCAGCCAATTATGTGAGATGAGTTGGTGGTTTGGGTCAAGAACTCAGTTGATCAGAGGCCAACCCACAAACCCTCCAGGACAGTTTTTACCCTTGTCGATAGTATCTCAGAGAGGCTGTTGAGTGGCCATCTGGGATTCATTCCGTGTGACTCCTGTGGCTCACTAAAGAAAACTTGCTTCTTGTAGAACTCTAAGGTCCTAGATGAAAAGAAATGATGATGTTCTCTTCATTGTCAGCAACATTTACTAAATTTAAGGAGCTTTATAAAGTACCTCCTGGTCAGAACAATTCTAGTCGACTTTAGAGAGAATTAGTTCATGTTTTGCTTCACACAGATTATCAAATATTAAACACAGGTGGGGAAGTAAAATTTCACATTCATCCCTAAGTGGACACCAATCCTTAGAGAACAGGGAGAGAGAACCATTTCTAAAAACAGTCATTTAAAATTTTAGAGAAGTAGAAAAATGACGTGAAAACAAAGAAATAAACATTTAATCTCAGAGTTGTTTTGATTTGCATTTCTCTGATGACTAAAGATGTTGAACATTTCCTTAAGTGTCTTTCAGCCATTTTTGATTCTTCTGTTGAGAGTTCTCTGTTTATGTTTGTACTCCATTTTTTTTTATTGGATTATGTGTTCTTTTGATGACCAATTTCTTGAGTTCTTTGTATATTTTGGAGATCAGACTTCTGTCTGATGTGGGGTTAGTGAAGATCTTTTCCCATTCTGTAGGCTGTCATTTTGTCTTGTTGACCGTGTCCTTTGCTTTACAAAAGCTTTTCAGTTTCAGGAGGTCCCATTTATTAATTGTTTCTTCGGTGTTTGTGCTGCTGGGGTTATATTTAGGAAGTGGTCTCCTGTGTCAATGTGTTCAAGAGATTCCATCTTACACCTGTAAGAATGGCTAAAATCAAAAACACTGATGACAACTTATGCTGGAGAGGTTGTGGGGAAAAGGGAACACTTCTGCATTGCTGGTGGGAATGCAAGCTGGTACAGCCCCTTTGGATATCAGTGTGGTGATTTCTCAGGAAATTAGGAAGCAATCTTCCTCAAGACCCAGTAATACCACTTTGGGGTATATATTCAAAGGATGCTCAATCATGTCACATGGACATGTGCTCAACTATGTTCATAGCAGCATTGTTTGTCATAACCAGAACCTGGAAACAACCTAAATGCCCTCGACCAAAGAATGGTTAAGGAAAATGTGGTACATTGACACAATGGAGTACTACACAGCAGAAAAAATATCTTGAATTTTGCAGGAAAATGAATGGAGCTAGAAAACATTATTTTGAGTGAGGTAACCCAGACACAGAAAGATAATCATCACATGTACTTACTCATAGGTGGTTTTTAAACATAAAAAAGAAAACCAGCCTACAAGCCACAATCCCAGAGAACTTAGACAACAATGAGGACACTAAGAGGGTCTTACAGAGATCTAATCTACATGGAAAGTAGAAAAAGACAAGATCTCCTGAGTAAATTGGGAGCATGGGGACTTGGGGGAGGGTTAAGAGGAGAAGAGGAGAGGCGGAGAGGGGAGCAGAGAAAAATGTAGAGCTCAATAAAAATCAATATAATAAAATAAAGAAATAATCATTTAATCACAATGAGCCTATAAATCTTCAATTAATTAGTTATTAATTGCATGGGACCACAATATTCCACTATAACGAGTCTTTCTCTGTTATACCAGCCAGCTTGCAAATAATGACATGAAGACATATTAATTACCAAAGTTGACCTTTAGCTGAGGCTTGTTTCAACTACCTCTTATAACTTAAATTAACCCTTGTATATTAGTTTACATTCTATTGCATGGTGTTACCTCTCTTCCATCTTGTGCCTCCTGTTTCCTTTCTGTCTTCTGGCTCCTCCTACATGCCTAGATTCTTCTTCTTCTTCCATTCTCTCCCTACAAATCCCATCTATACCTCCTGTCTCTCCATTGGCTGTTCAGTCTTTTATTAGACCAACCACAGCAATACATCTTCACACAGTGTACAAATACACCACAACATGTCACTGTGCTAGTACAGATGTCAGAGGACAACTTTTCAGAGTTGTTTCTTTCTTTCTACTGTGTATGTTCTAGGGACTGAACTCAGGCCATTATGCTTGACAGCAAAAGCCTTTACCCACTGGGCCATCTTGTTTGTCCATTAATTGATTTTTATAAATAATGAGTGTAACATCATAACATATAAGAAACTGAACTAGGGACTCATCATTTTGTTTTCTATAAGCATATTTTCATGCAATTATCCATTTTCCTTAACTTCAATCTCAAATTAGAAATAAAGACAAAGTCAGAAATGGTAGTGAATGCCTGTAACAATGATCTGGGAGCTTGGGCAGGAGGATCGAAGGTCTATTTGCACTACATAGTGAGAGAATGTCTTTTCAAAACGGGATATTGGGTGAGGGAATTGGGATGGTAGCTCAGTGAGTAAGAGCATTTGCTATGCAAGCAAATGAGTCTGAGTATTAATCTTACTACCCATGTGAAATCTTGTGTAGTCAGGCTTGTCTGTAACACCAATATTGGGTGATGGAGACAGGTAGGTCCAATCAACCTCATTGAATCAGTAAGCTTCAGGCTCAATGAGAAGCCCTGCATAAAAGAGATAACATGGATAGCAATAAAGAAAGATAACAGACAACCTTCACTGGTCTACCCACGCATTAGTATATGTACTTATAGTTCCATCCACTTTCCTGCAAAATACAAGCTATTGTTACTATTTTTTCTCTGCTGTGTAGTACTCCATTGTGTAAATGTACCACATTTTTCTTATCCATTCTTTGACCGAGGGGCATTTAGGTTTTTTCCATGTTCTGGCTATGACAAACAAAGCTGCTATGAACATAGTGGAGCACATGTCCTTGTGGCATGATTGAGCATCTTTTGGGTAACCCAGACACAGAAAGACAATCACATGTACTCACTCATAGGTGGTTTTTAAACATAAAGCAAAGAAAGCCAGCCTACAAACCACAATCCTAGAGAACTTAGACAACAATGCGGACACTAAGAGAGACTTACATAGATATAATCTACATGGGAAGTAGAAAGTATAAAAAAGACTAGATCTCCTGAGTAAATTTGAAGCATGGGGACCTTGGGGGAGGATTGAAAGGGTGAGGGGAGAGGTAGGGAGGAGAGCAGAGAAAAATGTAGAGCTCAATAAATATCAATAAAAAATAAAAAGCATATGTACTTATGCACATATATAAACATACCACACACACACATGTGCACACAAGCACCACATGGATGAAAGATCTTTTTATAGATTAAAAATTATCCAAAACTTTAAATTGTACATTTACACAATTAACTCACAGCATCAAAATTCATTTCAACTGCTTTGAAGATTAGCCAAAAGACACCAAGAAAAATGCAAGACTTTCTGAAGATTGAGTTTTGCTACTTAGAGCTTTCTATCAAGTTCAGAGATTGAACCCCAGTTTATGTACAAATGTAGAAGAGAGGAAGAAAGTTTTATAGAAACTACTCAATCAAGTGAAAACCTACCGCAGTGTCTTCAGTCTAAGAAGCTATCTTGGGTCTGTCCCATATGAGCGTCTCTAACAGCTCTTTGAGCACGAAGAACACTATGGAGTTTACTGTAGGATTGGGGTCTTAAAAACTGGAGTATAAACAGTAGAATCAAGAAGGGCTTACCTGACACTTACAAACCTTTTGTTTTTAACCCCCACATGTACACACACACACACACACACACACACACACACACACACACACACACAACTTTAGGCTGACATCTGCCTCTCACCTTTTTTCTTCCATCTTCCATCCCCAGTGTTCCTATAAGACTTAATAATACCTCATGCCTAAGGCAGACATAGTCTGTGCACTTCCTTCTTTGTTGTAAATGCTCCCATCTCCCCTAAGGAAAGGGAGCACTTGTACTAATAAAATCCCAGAAGCTTAGAGTAGTTGTGGATGGTTTTAGTATGGTGCCTGGCTTCTTGCTTAATTAAAAGTAAGATCCAAGAAAACATTAGTAAAGTGAGAAATGTTTTACAGGCAGTAGTGACCTATTAGTCAGAGCTCACTTAGAAACAGCAGGCATGCTGATACCAACAAACTCAGTGAAGGTTTATTTACAAAGGGCCTATTTAGAAAACCCTGGGTGGGGTTGAATAACTACCAGGTATTGTGAGTTGCCTGGAATTTATGATCTATTACTATCCTGCTTTTCTTTTCTTTCCTTTTCTTTCTTTCCTTTTCTTTCTTTCCCTTTCTTTCTTTCTTTCTTTCTTTCTTTCTTTCTTTCTTTCTTTCTTTCTTTCTTTCTTTCTTTCTTTCTTTCTTTTTGGTTTTTCAAGACAGAGTTTCTCTGTGTAAACAGTCCTGGCTGTCCTGAAACTCACTTTGTAGAGCAGCCTGACCTCAAACTCACTGAGATCTGCCTGCCTATGCCTCCCAAGTGCTGGGATTAAAGGCGTACACCACTACTGCCAGGTTCTATTACTCCATACCCTCCTGAATGAAGAAGAAAGAAGAAAGAATGACTGCCAGTATCCATGAAGAGTAGACTATGAAGAGGAAGTTGTCTCAACAAGGACGGCAATCTTCAGCCTTGAGAAGGAGCTCACCTGGAGTCTCCTTGCAGAGAAGATGATTAGAGAGTAAGTGCTTTCCTCAGCTGTCTTTTTTCCCTTTATTTTTTTTTCTGGGGTTCCTATTTGGTGAACTGAACTAGTGGACTAGGAACTAATAATAATGCAGGATGGAAGAGGGCAGAATTCTGCATCCGATACAGTACATTTGTACTTGTTTGAAGTTATAATTGAACATATTAAGCTCTCGGTTTTGGTGGATACAAAGTCAGTAAAGATAACCAGAAGATAAAAGTGTGACGACAAGTTCCGTTGCAGCACAAGAGAGACTGGAGTTATTCCTGAAGCAGTGTCCTCCTGGCTGAGACAAGCACGAGGGGGATATATTCAGGTAGTCTACACAGTGTCCTATGGGAAAGCACTTTGAGGGCAAACATACCTGAGCATGCACAATCAGTTTAAGATGAACATGAACTATGGAAAACCCTTCTCAGGGCATACTTAGCTCAATGCCATGGAGCACAGGCTCAAACACTCAAAGGGTTACCGTGGTGGCTGGCAACAACTCTGGACATCTCCAACTGTGTGGTAGAGACTGAAGAGAGGACTGCCATAGCTTATTTCATAAGGTCGGGAGATAGGGACCCTTCTGGGTGTTTTAATTTCTTGTTCCCTAAAGCTTTAGTTGAAGACATTTTTCAGGGGCCTTCATGTGGCATTAATATGGTGAGTTGTTCCTAAGAGCATGGGTATCCCCCAGCTGGCAACAGGTCCATGGTTAGAGAGTTTGGAAACTCAAGTCATGACTGCAAAATGTAATTCCGTCTTAGAAAGATGGTTAGCTCATGGTGCATGAAAATATTAGGCTGTTTGTAAGTTATCTAATTCCCCATCTTTCGTGGTTATCCTCAGTTTCTACCGCTCTTCTGACAAATTAGCTGTTTAAAATACAACATCACTACCAATGCATGGCTATTAAAGATTCCTTTAAAAATTCTTAATGTAAAACAACCAACCCTCCAAAACAACCCTCCCCAAACCAGTACAGAACTAAAAGCTAACAGTTCATCCATTTTTATCCCATAACAAGCATGTACTACATATTCATCATGACGTTACAAAACATAATATGTGTCATGTTACATATAAGGATTGTGCTGTCAGTGTTTGCTAATGTTTGAATGTGGTACTTGAAGTTCATGACTTGGAAATGTGATTCTTAAGTTAACAGCATTAAGCTAGATCTCCATAGGAGAGGGAAATAGAATAAATAGTTATGGATCGACACTGTGGGGAGGGGGACGGAACTGGAATGGCAAGGTCAACCAGAGAGGGGTAGGAAGAAGGTGAGGAGGGTGGGAATACTGGGAGCGACAGCTAAAACTAAGGGCCATTTTAGGGGTAGTGTGGAAACCTAATACAGCAGAAGGTGATCTAAATGAAATCACAAAATAACAGGGGAGGCAGAGCTCCAAATAGACCTCTCGTTACCAAGGGAAGCTTCCAGTACATGGGTTACAACAGCTTACATCTAATTGAGTTACTAGCCAAAGGAGTCCTACGAAAATTCGCAAACAACCCAGGCTGTTGCCAAGCCTTTAGGTTTCTATGATCTGGTGGCAAGGTCCATTCTTGAAGCAAACACCTACACGACTCATAAAGAAACTGAGTTGCTTGGTGCCTATATAGAACTTCTACCCCGACAAGCTAGTGTCTCTGTTATAAGAAGTACTCTTCAGACCACTAAAGGAGAAAAGGAAACACCAGCCTAGCTACAAACCCTGTGATCTCCAATAGTGTTCTGCCTAAATATACTAATGCAGAGAAGGCACTAAGTTTGTGGGAGCAACCAATAAATATCTGATTTGACTCCAGGCCTACTCTAAGAGACAGAAACCACATCAAAGACTGCTTGGGTGACCAAGGGTCAGAAGGGTTGAAGGACACTAAGGAAACAAGGCCTTATCAACACAGCAGGATGAGCACACATACAATCTCACAGAGACTAAGGCAGCATGCTCAAAGTCTAAACTGGTCTAGACTGGATGGGGTCCTATAGCTGAAGGGATACATGAACATATGTGCCCATCCCTAACCCAGAAGCAACCTCTAATTGATAACCACATTCATACAAGTTTAGTATTTTCCAAGGGATTCTCACTGAGAAAACAAGCTACTATTAAGAGTAGGCATATGCTCAGAAGTAGATGGTCACCAGAAAATGAACTCAATAGCATCTTTGGAGGTTCCTTGTCTCGTAAAGAACTGACAGAGCCTTCTCTTTCTTTTTTAAATTTTATCTTTCTTTTTGTATCTCCTCCCCACATGTCCCTTGTGTATATCTTATGCTTCCAGTTTTGTGTTATGGGGTGCATAAGTGTGGCAGTGAGTGGGTCTCTATGTCTGTATTTCTTTTCTTTCTTTCTTTCTTTCTTTCTTTCTTTCTTTCTTTCTTTCTTTCTTTCTTTCTTCTTTTGGTTCTATTCAGATGTGTTAGTTTTTGTTTTCTTGTTTTTTTTATTATTACCCCTTAGAAGGCTATTTGTTTTCTAATGATAGACAGGAAGGGAGTGGATCTGAATAGGGGTGGGGTGGGTAAAGTAAAGGGGGGAGGTAACTGTAATCAGGATATATTGTGTGAGGAAAAAAATCTATTCTTAAAAAAAGGAAAATAATTAAAATGTGATCAGGACTTGGCAACTCTGTCTCCCTTGTCAGTGAATTAGTATGTCTATGAGGGAAGTGGATTAATTCTCACAAGAATAAACCTTTTTAAAGACAGCATCAAGCCTCTTGTGCCCTTGCTGATGCCTGTCTGTGTCCTTTGTCTTTTGGTCTGACACAGCCTCAGGACCCTTGCCTGATGGTGCTCTCATGCTCTTGTGCTTCCCAGATTCCATTGAGATAAGCTAAATAACTTCCTGTTATTTATAAATTGTTTAGTCTCATGTATTTTGCTATAGCAACACAAAATCGATTAAAATAGTATCATTGATGCTGGGCTGTGGTGGAGCACACCTTTAATCTCAGCACTCAGGGCAGCAGCGACAGGGAAATCTTTGTGAGTTTGAGGCAGCCTGGTCTACAAGAACTAGTCCCAGACAGCCTCCAAAGCTACAGGGAAACTCAGTCTCAAAAAAAAACAAAACAAAACAAAACAAAAAACAAAAACAAACAAACAAACAAAAAAAAAACCAAAAACAAAATAGTACCATTGACTGAGATTTTAGAGATCCAGGAAGTGGGGACATGTAAGGCACAGACAAGCGGGGATATAATTTCCAAAGTAAAACAATCTTCACAAAATTTTAATTGCAAGAGTGAATGTGAGCCCCAGAGGATCGGCAGAAGGGATTTGCAAGATTTTAAGATTCTGTGCTTCCACACAGAGGTGGGGGTTGGATTTGGATGGAGTGGGGTGGGGGATATGGAGGGCAGGATGATGGGACATGTCAGGGAAGGATTCTAAATCGAGAGGATCTCTTGAATCTCTGCATTGGAAAAAACTAGTTTGTTGATGAAACAGCAAAGTCTATAAAGAGATAAACACACCCTATGCAACAGCAAATGATGTTGAGAATGGACTGGGTTTACAGATGGTCAGAACGCAGACTGTAAGGACTGGATGGAGACAGGGAAAGAAGAATCAGACCAGGGAGAAGGATAAATGTAAATTTGCTGGAGTTGCCTGTTACTTTTTATGGTGATGGGAATAAGAAGGTTCTAAGTCCACAAGGGAAATCACGTGCAGATTTGCATATTAAAACTTCAAGTTGTCAGCTATACATAAATTAACTGGAATCCAGCCTTTAATCCCAGCACTCGGGAGGCAGAGGCAGGAGGATCTCTGTGAGTTCGAGACCAGCCTGGTCTACAAGAGCTAGCTCCAGGACAGGCTCTAAAGCTGCAGAGAAACCCTGTCTCGAAAAACCAAAAAAAAAAAAAAAAAAAAATTAACTGGAATCCAGCAAGACCAGTGACAGAGAAGAGTCCGGGGGATTGGAGTGGGTGATGTAGGCCTAAACTGAGAAGCTAAAGCAAGAGGAATAACATTGAGGGAGAGAGCACTTTTGTTAGGACTTTGTTTTAATTTAAATGTTTTATATATATTAATTATTGTTAATTATTGTTACACATTCACACACACACATCCGCCCACCCCATACAGCCCGCTGGGTACATTTAGTGTTGTTTTTGTGCTTAGGCTGACTGCTTGAGATTGGGTAACCTGTCAGGGGCTCATTCCTGGAATAGAATAATTCTCCTTCTCCCAATAGCTATTAATTGCATACAGTTCTTCACCTAGGGGAAGAGCCTTGTGAGAGTACTCCCATTTACATTGCTATACTAACTGGTATAATTATAGTGGTATCATTGCGCATAAGTCTTATTTAGGCAGCCATACTTGTGAGAGGAGGACAGTAGGACACAGGTGGTGTGAAGGAGGAAATGGAATAAAAGAGAGGAGAAATGAACTGAAAAAGGAGAATACTAAGATCAGAAGGATAACAACACTAAGAATGTTTGAAAAGGTAACAGGGAAACATTTTATATTTACTGAATTAAGCTATAATATTTGGCATGAAATGCTTCCCCAAGGACGACAGCAACAAAACAAAACAAGTTCAAGGGATGGGAAACCTTCCTTAGTCTTGTTGGTCATGGGAACCAAAGAGACTCTTAAAACAATATAGGCTATTGTTTTGCCCTTGACTATCTCTCAAGCACTGAAGGTAAGATCCCATTGCTGAAGGCACCACATACTTCAGACATAGGAGTTGGAGGAATTGGGCTATAACTGGCCTGAGGACTGGCTTTCACAGTATTTGATAGTGCTATGTAAGCTGCCAAGTGATAAAATTCATCAAAAGTCTTACCCAGCTATAAAGTCTATGCTCCACAAAAATGGCCAGTACAGAAAAATATCCCTAAGGGTGCAATAGTTGCACTTAAATCTTGAGGGTGACTGACTAATTTGACTTAAGGACCACACAATAGAATGCAATTCATGTCTAGCATTGTAAATCTAGGCAATTACCAAGGCTGGTGATGTCAGAGACCTTACAGGACAGCATACGGCGGTCACTTTCCTAAACCAGTGTGATTTCTAACTGTTTTCTAAATGCTTATCCTTATACTCATGGTAACTGTAGCTCTTCAAAGAAATTATTTTTGCTACAGATAGAGACAATACAGAAAATTGCAACTGGCCAAAATACAGAGAACAGCTGACTGTGGGGTACACAAGGCATATATCTACAATGCAAGCCCTACATCCAAGAATCAGGGCATATCATGCTAGAGGGGGCAGAAGGATTACAAGATTGAGGAGATGAGGCATCTGCTGTGATATAGAGCCTTCTGCATGTGACAGGGAAGCTGTGCCCATGAAATTTCAATTTCACGAGGTTTTAATCAGGTGAGAATCACTGTTCATTGAATGTCAGAAGAGATGGACGAATCTATCCTGTTTTCATATGGTAGCTTCAGGAGCCAGTCGCTGAAGTGGGAAGAAGCAGGAGGCACGCAGAGGGAGATGCCCGGGGTTTGTGGGAATATGGTCTGGATACAAGATGGGGATTATGGATGGCACTGTGGTCTTTGTTTTTCATGGCTATGCCTGAATAGCTGCTATCATGGTAACCCTGAGATATGTAACAAACTTAGCAGTGGCAAGATGCAGTTCAATTGCAAAGTTTCATAGTTTAATTCTCCTTTGGCCAAGGTACAAAGTCTTCTCACACATTTACAGGCTTACAGGGCAATGGAAGGGAAGAAAGCATGTGGAAGGCAAAAGGGCACATTGCGTTGTCTTGGCAAATCAGACCAGGAATGACACGGAAGTAAAAACATAGAACAGATGAATAATCTAAGACCAGAAGTTAGAGCTGGGTATCACAACTCACACACGTAATCCCAGCACTCTGGAAGCTGAAGCAGGAGAACTGTTGTGAGTTAGAGTCTAGCCTGGGATAGAGTGTGAGACCTTGTTTCAGAAAAACAAAACAAAACAAAATAAAATAAAACAACTCACAGAGTCCTAACTGATAATAGGGAGTGTGCACAGTTTTAAGATGATAGATCATTATTTACTTTTAAGGAGTTGGGGAAATAATATTAGCCTTTGTGGACCAAATATTGAATATAAATCAGGACAAGGGCTCACTCATTAGAAGACAGAAGTCAAATAAATAAATAAGTAGATAAATAAATAAATGCATTTTTTAGTTAATTTGGAGCATGTATTAGGGAATGTAAGTAGTGGTTAAAAGCCACGTTCAAGTACTAGATAAAGTTCAGAGAATATGCCAAACATCCAATTGTTAATAAACTGCTTTAGAAATGCAAGATGAAATAATATAAGATGTGCAATGCTCATAGTTGACCTTGGGTTATTCTTTTATATCAATGACTATGGGCTGCTGATTCTAATTAGTACCTTGACTTTGAAATAAAATAATCTTAGAACCTTGGCCCTTAAGCCAATCCAACTTGATAGGTCAAAGCTTGAGTCTTGCCCATATGTTTCTGTCATGCATTTTAGTTCTCAGTGCTGTGCATTTATGAACTCTACTTGACTTTCTTTAATCTTATTGTGGGTTAGTGACTGATCAACTGGCATCAAAGGCTTACGTTTATAATCAAGGATATGTTGCAAATAAACCACCTGATATGCGATGTTACTAAGAAAGCCAGCTGCTTTTGCTTTGCCGATATCCTTCATAACAACCAAACAAATCATGCGGACTTTAAGGGCCATCAGAACCTGTTGTGTAAAGTGTCTATTATTTTGGCAAGCCTACATTGATGTTATTAACATGTGAGGTTGTAATGGGCACTGCAGAATTCTTCTCAGCTGAATGCTTAATGTTTGTAGCCATGCCGACTGGAAAACATTCGTTGTCACTCCTGCTCCAAGATTCCCAGGTGGGGACAAGGTCAAGGCTTTGATACTAAATAAAAGTGGGATGGGGAATTCCCCAATTCTATCATATGTTCTCACCGGTGATTTTGTGTCTCGGGCTGTGAGTGCAAAATCATTTCAAGAACTATCCATTATTAAAAAGAAAAGATTGATTTCAACTACAAAATGCTTTCTATTTGTTTGATGAGGTGTTAAGCAGGTCATTTCAGTATGATAAAAACAGAAGGCCTGAAAAATACGTTATCTAACAATTTAGTGCTCACATGTTCCAAAGAAATTCTCATGTCTTTTCTCAATAGATTCTCGCTTCTGGCTGGTCCACAGGGATAAGGTTTTAAAATCCATGCAACTCTCCCCCATCATATGTCCAAACTGCACTTATCTTAATGATTAATCACTGAAAGTGAATGATAAGCTCAGCTTTTCTACCATAGTCGAGGTAACTGTAATAAGTTTAGTGCTGAGAAAGTAAAGCCGTGACAATTTTGAACAGTAAGAAGGAAGGAAGGAAGAAAACATCCAACCACTGCAATACAGAAGAAAAATGGCATTAAAACTCATATAACTACATAATACAGTAGAAAATACTGATTTATCTTCTTCTGCGTTTGAATTTCTGACAGTTTAAGTCAGGGATGGATTTACCTTTAGAGCTTCCATTAGAAAACTTCTCTTCATGGATCTATTATGTCAACATTTTTTCTCTGTTTTTCTGGTGTTATCTGATAGACAATTAATAACCAGGATTGTCTCCAATTACTGAAGATGACTGATACTGATTTTTTTGCTATTGTGCATGCTCCCAAATGGAGACTTTGTGTTCCTGCTCGTGATTTTTCTTGCTGTTACAGACTTCTCTCATTCTGCAGCTTTTTTTCCCCTCCATATATATCTGTATTCTTCTTCCCTCCCTCCCTTCCTTTCTCTTTCCTTCCTTCTTTTTCCCCTTACTTCCCATTTTGGTTACTATCAAAAGCTTTGGGGAGTAGATTTATTAGTTACAGCATTACTAAAAATGAACAAGAGGAAAGCATTCACAACTCTCTATGGTCATGTGACACGATGTTATCCAGATCACAACAAAGAGTCAATAGTCACTAGCTGAAGAGTGAAGAGATGTGACTTGCAAAGACTGGGCTCGGTGCCAGGCCGTGTGGTCTTGGGGCTTTCTTCAAAGTGGGTGTCTTAGTGGAGTAACCAATTGACATCCAGCTGGGTCCCTACTTAGTGTTCACAGAGGACATGAAGAGCCTCCTGGGTAACTGACCCCCTAAGCTAAACTGTTTTTGAGATATTTTTAATTTTATTTTTGAGATGATAATATAGTAACATCATTTCCCCCTTCCCTTTATTCCTTTTCACATATG
The DNA here is from genome assembly GCF_903992535.2 of Arvicola amphibius. Classification (NCBI taxonomy): domain Eukaryota; kingdom Metazoa; phylum Chordata; class Mammalia; order Rodentia; family Cricetidae; genus Arvicola; species Arvicola amphibius. Next base: position 38,599,270 of record NC_052051.1, on the reverse strand, counting down.
GCCTCTCATTCTCTTTCAAATTCATGGCCTCATTTTTCATTAACTGTTGTTACATGCATATATATATATATGCATATGCAGACATATATGTATTTCTAAATATAATCCCTGCACAGTCTGTATGATGTGACTTTACATGTTTGCAGCGTTGACCATTTAGTATTGGACAATCAAATGACATGCTCTTCCTTGGGAAGCCTCTTTCTCCAGTCTTCAACATTCCTTTGTTGCCTGTAGGGTTGAGGCAAACTTTTGAGGGTAAACAGCAAGTTACATTCCTGGAGCACAGTATTATTTACCAAACAGCTTTGATTTGTTTATCCTTATCAAGATGATCTCAAAGATAGGAGTCATCACCTTTCCCATGATAGAAATGAGTGAGAATGTTTTCCTGACAGCAAGAAAGTAACTGTTTATACTTTAGCTACTCATATAGTATTTCTTTCTTTTTCTTTTTCTTTCTTTCTTTCTTTCTTTCTTTCTTTCTTTCTTTCTCTCTCTCTCTCTCTCTCTCTCTCTCTCTCTCTCTCACACACACACACACACACACACACAAACACACAGTCAATGCACTTTTAAGCGAGTAAAATCTTGCTTTTATGTAATTGCAACATGCAATTACAAAACAAAACATGACAAAATAACCTTCCTGTCTGTCTGAAGCATCTCTTGAAGACTTAGCTTAAAGGAAAGCTTCCACACAAGAGTTATTCTGTCCAAGGAAACAGCACTCCTTTCATTTAGTATTGAGGAGAGGTATTGTGTGCTAGATCTTAGGGTAGAGAACAGAGGAAACAGGGTTTCCAGAGGTGGTTGTTCATTCCACACATGGTCTACATATAAGATCCTTTGGGGGGATATTAGGTATATGTGCTCACACTCATGAACATATTTTAAAGCTTTCAACTTGCTTAAGTAATTTTCTTTCTACACATGTTTATAAAACATTAAAAATATCCATTTGGAATTTTTTTAAAAGGCAAGCCTAACAGTAGGGTGTGCTGCTTGTGCGGATGTTCACTGTCACAGTGGTGTGCACCTGACTTAATCTGTCTGCACAAAGAAGACGCTCACGATACCACCTGGGGTCCAAGTTCAAGTTAAAGAGTCAGAAAGGTGATATATTTTAAACATGTCCAATTATTAACTACCGTGGTATAAATTAGTACCAATTATTTTTTTCACCAGGATTTTCCTACTCAGTAAATCAGGTAATTTAGCTTGAACAAAAGTCTTGCCCACATTAGACTGTAGATATTTTAATTTAAACTGAAAAAAGCAATATTCATGATTATTTCTGGTTGTCCTAATTTAGTCTTTGTTAATAAAACATTGCTTCATATGGATAACTTAAACGAGAGACAGAATTTTGCCCTGCAGTTGCGTGTCTCGGCAATATCTACACACAAAACATCATTTTCCTGCTGGGTATAGAAATGACAAGTTTATTTTGTTTGAAAAACGGGGAAATAAACTTCTGTTTTGACCTTCTTTTTGTTGTTCCAGCTGTGTGTCATTGACACTGGCATGACTGGCCATGGGAAGGTGTAATGAGGCAAAACCAGGACTGTAGCAATTATTAACCTCAAAATATGCTATCGCAAGGCCAGTACCACACAGAGTGACATCTCTAAACAGCACAGGAAATAGTCTCGTGTCTGAACCATTCGTCTCCTTACCGAGTTTTGATGAATATAGGAGAAATTAATAGCTTTTCAGTATAAAGTGACCTAATGTCATTAATTGGGTATTTCTCCCAGACCGGCAGTCTGACCCCCACTTTGGTGGTAATTTATTTAGCTGGGAAAGCTTGGGTTCTGTGGAGCATCTGGTTTTCAGTGATATCCTGCTGGTCTTATCCAATTTTCCAGCTGGGAGCATGAGGCCCAGGGAGGTCGAATGACTTGCCTAAAGGTCACCGGTAGCTCAACTGGGATTATAACTCAAAATCTTTCTGATTTTCCCATCCTTTGGTCACTGGACCACAAAACTCCCTTGATCTCATCTTCTCAAGCTTGCCTGAGCAGGAAGCGAGTGTAGACGCAGGAAAAAAAATCTCAAATTAAATGCTGGCCTCCCGCATCTTAAAACAGTTCCTTTGTTCCAACTGTGAAGGGTATCTTATCATTCTAAGACCTGAACATCTGAGGACTGCTCTGTGTTCTTACAAGTGTCCACATGGTATACCTGTTTCTCATTGCTCAGATTCTACTTCTGACCAAAACATACTCACCTCCAGTGACTTGATGTTTGGGGAGGAAGAATAAAGCTATCTTGGTATATAATGGTTGATGTTCACTTTGTCCTCAGGTTCATGGTACTTGACCCTATCGAGTACTGTTCTCACCTGGGTCATCTTCTCTTAGAACGTTTGTGATTACTCTTCCTTTAGCATAGGAAGCTATTCCCCACTGTTTTGTTGATTTTTATCATTCATTCTTAAAGACAGTGATCTTTCTCAGCTCCTGGATAGAGCAGTTTTCTTTATCTGACACTCCCATTTTCCCTTCATTTTACTTTGTCATGATTTTATCTATTTATTTTTTGATATTTTTTGTTTCTTTCTTCTTCTCTGTGTTCCGTCAGTGTAGGACTCTAATTTTTTTTTACCGTATTCTAAATAATGTTTGCTATACATGTTCAATGAACATTTGTTGAAAGAGTGACTATCTACTGATGATGATACATTCTCTCTCCCTTTTTGATTATCATTCAAGGAGTTTCAAAGGGGATGCCCATGGGGTAGCAAGGTCGGATGGAGATGACCTTTACCCAGCCAGCCAGATCAGGTGAATTAACCTCAAGGTCAATGGGATGACGGATGACAGCTGTCCCGTCAGGTTGACCTCTCATCCGAAGCTTCCCCCTTGCAACTGGCTTCAGGCTTTTGTGAACAGTACATGGATAGCAGTTCTGCTATATTTATAGTCAAATGTCACCTTTCATCTAAATTTGCACTGCCCTCTTTCATCACCCACTCTGTACATTGCATATATCATGTCCTATCTTCATTTTTAAAAGCCATATGGTAAGGCTTACTAGTATGTAGGTTATTGAAGAAAGTATCTCACATTGAAAACTAATTGTCAAGATTTTCTATTAATGAAAAAAAATGGTCTGGAAACCTCCTAGATGAACGACTTTTCGTCATTTTTGCTAAAATGTTTAAGATCATTAGCATCTTAAAATAATAAGCCTGATTTTTTTTTCAAGATTTTCATGATACATCCTCATTTATGACTTCTGAGAGGAAAATAAAACTGTACGCTTCATAAAGTCCTTTTGCTGGTAACTTTACCCTTAAGCTGCTGCATTTTTAACCAGCGAGTCTAGCCACAATCACATACAAGAGGAGACAGGACTACAGTGAGACTTTCTCAAGAGCGGCCGCTGAGCTGTTCAGGTGTCCCCATCACCTAATAGACATTCAGTTGATGTCTACCTGCAGGTCCTGTGGCAGAGACCTTCCATACACAGTTACTTTTTTGTTCCAGTCATGAACTCCCTTTATAAGCAACATCTATAGAGACTGTGCCAACCATTAAGAAAATTATAGAAAATGTGGTGTTATGACCCATGTGGAGGGATTGAAAGGCAGCTGGCAGTGAATTTAGAGAGAGAACAGAGAGACCCCCTTTTATTGAACAAAGGGTTCCTAGGTACATGTTCAGATTAATGGGTGCAGGGAAGTCGGCATGCCGACTAAAGACACCCATGCAACTATGATTGGGCCTCTTTTTGCTCCTACAAAATAGCTGCTTCACTCTTTTATTGATTCAAGTCGACCTGGCTACCCTGACTAAGATATACCCAGACCCGAGATACAGAAAAATCAGATTTTTTTTTTCTATTACCCTTGCCTCTGAGCTCCTGTGATAATCCATAGTTATTTGGTGGAGTGAATTTAAACCCCAAATCCATGTTTGAATAAAACAAAGCACCAAAATATTAGAACTGAAATCAACACAGCCATTGACTTTTTCTTTATCTGCAGAATCCAAGACTGATTCCTTAGAAGCACTTGCTGATGACTGGCTGCATCCCTCTTTTGAAAAACCTGATGAAGAACAACTGGCAACCAACCATCACTTTCTTTCATCATGGAGAAAGAATTAGGTCACACTCACACTCACACTTCTCTGAAAAAGCCAGAAAGTCTCATTGATAGGTCTGGTATCAAGAAAACAGGATGTGCTCTGAAGGGCTTTCTTTGTTTGGGCTAAGAAAAATCAGATTTGTTGCCTTCTTTTTTCACATTTGATATGAAAGCAACGCTAACATTCAGTCTCCAAAAGAGTCATACCACCAAAATACTAGGAAGTTTAGCTAATAGTTGTTTGGATACAAAGGTAGAGGTCAATATTTAAAACACAGAGGCCAGATAAAACTCAAGCAATGTACTGGTGAGTGTGGTTTTTCATAGAGGAGGAACCCGGGTTTCTCGAGTCTCAGTTTCCAGTATTGTTACTTTGGATATCAAAGTTAGTAATTTTTCTCTGAGAGATAAGCCTGTGAGATTTTTTAATTGTTTCATAAAGGGTACTTTTGGAGAAAGAACTGATAATTTCTCATATAACTGACAACTATCTTTTCCCTCCCAGTTAGATCAAATAACGCCGAAGACCAATTTTCTCTTACTGATCACGTTGGTATGAGCCAGAATCTCAGACTGAAGGAAAGGGTTTTGAAAAGAGTTACTGAACGAATGCCAGGTAATGACATTAACTGTGTTTAGATGCCCAACAACTAATTGAAGATCCTTTGAAACACAGTGTCAGGAGGATACCCTGGGAGTTGCTTTTAGAGGTAAGCAGTGTGACTCCTTGAGACATCTTTTATGCTATTAACCTGTAAAGAAATAATCCTTTAGGCAGGCATGGTGGTACAAACTTGTAATCCCAGCTCCTTGTGAGACTGAGGCAAGAGAATCACAAGTTCAAGGAGAGCCTGGGCAACTGAACAAAGTCATGGATCAAGTAAAAGGAAGAAAAAAAATGACTTTGGATGTCACTCAGTGGTGACAGCAGTTGCTTAGCACCCGTGAGGCACTGGCAAAAACAAACTGAAACATCTAAAATAAAAAAACAAAGACAGTTTTTTAATTCAATTAAGGACAGTTTTAGAGTCACATAAATATTTGAAAATTATTCATGGATATAACTAAAATAAAAAAATAAGATTGAAGTTCCTGCTTGTTTGACTCTTCATTTATTTATTAATTCATTTATCAATATTTATCAATTGCCTACTCTGTGTCACTGTGTGAGATATGGTATTATTTTTCTTATTGCAAGTGGTGGGACCAGAAATTATTTGGAGATTCTATTCTCTCTTTCTCTCTCTCTCTCTTTTGAAAAACAAGCAACAATTGTGTTACAGGCATTGTTTTATATTGAATATTTCTCTAAAATTTGTTTGGATGATCTACCCTCATGAATGGGATTAACATCCTCAGAAAAATGGGGGAGAATCATCCTTTTGAGTCACTTTGTTCTTCTGCCTACTTGTCCTGTGAGGACACTATTAATATTCTTCATGGGACAGTGGAACAAAGAACTACATTAGAAGACTCCAGGCCTTCATTAGACACCAAACCTACTAGTATCTAGACCTGGGGCTTCTCAGTTTCTTGAATTGTGAGGACTTTCTAATTCATAAATTAGCCAGTCTTAGGTAATTTGCTGCATCAGAATAGGCAGACTAAACAATTTTAATTAGAATTTTGGTTTGTACTGTACTGCTTTTCCAGTCCCAAATTTGGAATTTAAAAAATAGAATGACCCCAATCAGTAATCACCCTTTCTAGGGTGTATGTGGAGGGGCGGGGGGGGGGAGGGGAAGAACAAGAACAAGTAATTAATGCCAGGATGTGAGTGAAAACTAATGTTTCATCTTGTTTTAAATTTTCATGTGAAAAGTATTTGGGGAAAATGAATTACCCATCTAATTTATCTCTCTTTGCAGGTGATGTGAATATTAATTATGGATCATGATCCTTCACTTCCTGGAGAGCTTAAAATGCTGAGAAATCAAGAGTGAGAGCAAGAGCGAGAAAGAGAGCAGGAGAGTGAGGGGGGACTCAGAAGGGGGTGAGCAAAATGGGATGGGTAAACTCAAAGTCACTGGGGAATAGAATTTCTCTAGCACCAGTCACAATACACATGTTTGTTAAAAAGCAAGAGGCGGGGAAGACATGCATGCCTGGCGTTGAAGAAAAGCCTGTTTGTGTCCCACACACTGGAGAAATTGTTCAAGAACAGTCCATCGATGTGAAAATATGACCCATGTCATTTTGCCAGGGTAGTTAAGACACTGAGAAGCTGAGTAAGGGCCTGATTGGATAAATTCATGGTCTTGGTGGTGTACATACTTCATAGTGTCCAGTTTTTCTAAGATACACAAAAAAATGTCAGTGGAAATAAGGTTACAGAGTGCCACATGCGTGGGCGAGACAAGGTCTCCATAGGGTGGGAACCAGGCAGATCCAGACATGGCCCATTCTTTTAGTTTCTTCCCCATTTTCTTAGTGGTCCAAATGAGAAACAAAGGATAAATGGCAGCTTTAGTAGAAAGGAAAGAACTGTGGTATTTAGAGATGGGGAGGAGGGGAAGGTTATTGGCTGGCACTGAATTGAGGTTCTCGTTCTCTTTTGCTACTGTCATATGCATCTTTCACAAGCTGCAAGCATGGCTAAAACTAAAACCACAACATCTGTTGTGGGGGTTGGGGCGATGGGTTTTCCAAGGGGATCAAAGGATGTGAAGTCTGAAGGTAGAAAGTGACTATTCAAAGGTATGCAAGACATATTGAGTAATAGATAAGATTCCTTTCCTTTTAACATTTTGAGAAAGTTGCATGGAACTTGAAGACAGTCTACACCAACCTCAAAAGACTGACTAAGAAATGAACATAGTAACTCATCCTTTGGCTGCTATGGGTTAAAGAGCTAGGATAAGCAATTAATTCAATGTCTCTGCTAACATTCTAAAATTTGCTTTGATGATTATGGCTTTGCTAGCTTTTTCCATTGTCCCAAGCACTCATGTTCATGACAACGATGGAGCAATTGTTTAATTCATTCAAAAAACACTAGCAGAGTCTTAATAATTTTGAAAATGTCCTTTAATCTCTTTGACCCTCCATTTCCTAATCATAAAATTGACAGCATGACATGATAAGCCAATTACTAAATTTTGTTCTTTACACTGTGTGGTGTTTTCCGTCTCCAAAAGTTCAGTGAAAGGTTCTTGCAATTTGGTTGATGGTTTTGAAATTTTTTATTCATAAAAGAAAAGAAAAGCAACAAAGTAGTCTCATTAAATATTCAGATGATATTTTGTAATATCATCTGAATATATAGGCAGGATATGGGTTTTACCTTACTAGTTGTGACCTATATTCAGGCCCAAACCAATAATCTTAATTTATCAAGGTCTTAATTTCTTTCTTTTCTTTTTTTCTTAAGTCAGTAAAGCAGTTAGACAGTATGAAGCTTGTATCAGGCCTAAGTGGTCCATTCAATTTTATGTTGCAAAATCTCACGAATTGAAGACAGACGGTTCGTTTGATGGACACTTTGAAAGATACCCTTCTCTGCCTTTCCTGAGGCCGCATGAGCACGTTTCTAGTTACTTAGGTTAAACAGCTTAGAAATATCTAGTAATAAAGGATGCTTCCTCTACCAAAACTGAGATACAGTGTTTAGATCAAGCAGGCAGGTACAGAATCAGGGACTGTGAATAAAGCAGTGGGAACAGGAACTTCTTAGAATGATGACAGTGACAAGCAACTCTTGAGACACTGGTGTCATCCAACTGATACGTTATAAAGCAGCCACTATTTCTACCGTTGGCAGCGTTAGCTCTTGGATCCGTCAGAACTGCTGGGTTGTCATAAGGAAACATGTGTTTCAAAAATGAATTAAAGGAAAAGTTGACCTCAGGTTACTCGGGTCTGTCAATGAGGTCAGGGGAAGGAAGGTTCAAAACCTAGTAGGACAAAGGTCAGTCTGACAGTGGCTGCAAAAGTTCACAAGTCGGCATTATAAATAATATGTGTAGGAAATGAGTGTTTACTCCTCTCTAATGTTAGCAAACTGGACGGATAAGATGTCTTCCTTTTGACGCGAAAAAGATCTAAATGTGCGATGCTATTTTAAACAATGAACAGCTGTTTCATCTTGAACAAAAAAGAACAAAGAAATCACCACAAGGCTACATGGGATGTATTGTACTTTCCGGTGTGTGAGTGTGTGTGTGTGTTCCCTCTTCTCTTTTAACTCAGGGTAATTGAAATGTCATTTTATCTTAGGATGTTTTCTTTTCCAACCATGGATGTGAAAAGTTAAATTATTGAAGAATTTCCTTTTCATTATTTTGAACAAAAACAAGTTTTCATGAGTGTTTTCTTTGTTAATCCAACAGAGATTAATGACTGGAATGTTCAGTTGTGAGCTGTGGGGAAAAATTACGATGATCCATGAGTAATATATTTTAGAGAAGACTGAAGTTAAGAGCTTAGCTTGATCTGGAGAACAGTTGTAAACATACAAGGGAGCCCAGTCACTGACTGTAGATTTCAGTTATGCAAATTATTGCCAGGAAGTAACAGAATCACATAAAAAATTAGCTACTCAACTTTAGATTTTGAAGGAATTAAAGTTCTGATTTTTAGATAAAATTATTGGAAACTTAGCTAGAGAGACTTTTGTATTAATCTATAAAACAATTTGTCTTTGTATTTTATATTAGAGGTCTAGGGCTGTAGCAGGCAGACATTAAGTTAACAAGTCAAACAGACATATTTAGAAGTTTAGGTGTTTACTCACCTGCTTACAAAAGGTTAACATGGAAACTTGTGACTTTAAGAATATCTTTATTTATTCTTTGAAAATTTCATACACAGATTCAATATTTTCTGATTTTAACTACTGTGCTTTCTTTAGATATCTTTGGCTATATAGTTACAAAACTTATGTCTGAGATTTTACATTGTTCTAGATCTTTCTTTTAGCCCGACACACACTTTTATTGAGCTTTTTAATGAAGATTAATTCATTTGAATTTTTTAAATTAAAGGTAGATTTTTTTAAATTAAGAAAAAGACATTCTTAACCAGAAACTATTTCTTTTTCCCCTGAAACAGAGTCAAGGATAGTAATGTTGTTAAAACTTTGAAGACAAAAATGAAGGAAAAAGGAAAGAAATGCACTAATATATATATATATATATATATATATATATATATATGTATATATATATCCTGATGTAGTTGTAGAGCATATTAATAAATTGTCCTGTCAACTTTTGGGACACAGGTTTAACTCCAATTGCTTTAATGTCCACAAATGTTTCCTTAGACGATTCTGGATTTCTGGGTACAGAAAGAATGTTAGGGATCCTCAGGGCAGGCTTGGGAGCCCCTCACCCAGAAGGTGGTCTTGGGCCATAATCACACCCTGTTGATAGGATCTGGCAGTTAAAATAGATGGAGGGCAGCCTGTCATTTTGTCTATTTAAATAAGTCACTTGTGATTAAGGGTGAGTGGCAAGTTTTCTTTCTCTTGTACCTTAGAGTCCTTAACTCACATCTACGTCTCTGGTGGGTTTTTTTTTTTTTTTTTTTTTTTTTTTTTTTTTTTTTTTTTTTTTTTTTTTTTTTTTCTGGGCATTTCCCCTCTCCTTTTGCTTGGTCTTTTATAGGGAAATTATTTTTGTTCCCTCTACCTTTTCTCACTTGGACACATGTAGTAGGCAATTTAGCTCCTTCATAGAAACTAATGAAAATGTATGGCGCAAACATGGCTCTCAAGGCTGAGGCTCTGTTCTTCACTAGATACTTTGCAACATTGGAAAGTGGAAAGAGTCTCCACCATGTCTTCCTTGCTTCGGAAAGTCACCGTATTTGCTCTCTGCAACAAGCATGTAGGTATTTCTGCATTGGCCCGGGTCCCTTGACATCTTGTCTTATTTTAAGCCTAATTTGTAAATTATTTGTCCAACATGCACGCGGGTTGCTGTTGAGTGTATTTTTCAAAAAGGTGTGTTCACTCTCTCAATGGGTGGGGTTAGTGGTATAGAATTAGAATTTACACGTGTCAGCTGCTTTGCTGAAACTACTTGTCAAATATTCTTCTCAGATTCTTTCCTGCTATTTGTGCTTTGAAGGAAAGGCTTGCAAAGGGACAGCACCACATTAGGTGCAAGTGAAACAGAAGCTTTAAAAGGAGCCTCTTCTTGGGGCCTCTCTTGTGTTCTCTGTCTGCTCTTGTCTTTCGTCCAGATGCAGTCTGATGACAACTAGTTCAGGTGCCTTCTGAGTTTCTTTCTTTTTGCCCTACAGGAAGAACCTCAAGTGGTACACCATAGGTGTCCCCTCAGCAACAAGGGACAAGAAGTTTGCATTCTCTGGGCAGGAAGTGCTAAAGCTCAAACAATGTTCTTCAACATTTCTTAGTGAGTTTGAGCAGGGGCCAGTGTGGTGATCCAAAGGCATGGTTTTAGTCTCCTTCTTGGGATGGTTTCCTCAAATAAACAATTCCCACACAGGCTCTTGATTTGGGCTCTGCATTCTGTATCAAACCACCACAAAGTAAAACTCTAAGAGATCTTTCTTCTAACACAACTTCATGAAGATTAACATGGTTGTTTAGGTGTCTTCAGTTCTCTCTCTCCTAGATGTAGTTGGTCTGCCATACTAGAAACAAAATGTTCTCAGATCCAGGGATAAAGAGATGGCTCAGCAGTTAAGAACACTTATTCCAGAGGACCAAGGTTTAATTCCCAGCACTCACAGAGGGACTAACAACCATCTGCTAATGCCAGTTCAGGAAATCGGATGCCCTCTTCTGGCTTCCAAGGGCTCCTCCGTGTTTGTGGTACAGAGACACAAATGCAGGCAAAACACCTATGCACATTAAGGGAAAACAAAATAAATCTTTAAAAATGTTTGCCTACCTTCTGTTTTATGCCAACCCATTTTCTGGAGCTCAGGAATTCATCATTGGATAGGATGCTGCTACTCGTCATTAAGTGTCTAAGGTCAAGTGGGGTCATTTGTATAGAGTATTAAAGTGAGGAACTATACTACATACATGTAAGATGATGAATCTATGTGTTAATATTCTTGTACTAAGGGATTTAGACAATGTGATGTTAAAAAATGATGCAGGCTGAAAGTTAGTGTATTTTAACCTTGTTAAACAAAAAGATGAAAGTACAGGAAAGTTAGTAACCATGTCTATGTGATTTCTGTCTAATTAAATTTTGTCCTAAGCTCATAGTTAATAAAATATATAGAATGTAATTTTACCACTGTTATTTTATGAAAAATTAATTTCATGATATTGCATAAATATAAAAGACAATCTATTTGATATTTTATTTATAATTAGATATTGGTGTGGGAGAATTGTCTATATTCTGTCAATCATGTTTTAAATAAATGCTGATTGGAAGGAGGAAGCTGATTCCTCCTAGTCTTGTGCAGATCACCGAAGAAGCAGGATGTGACCTGCCAGCTGAAATAGGTACTGAGCCATATGGCTAAAGTAGATCAGAATAATAGGTTAATATCAATCATAAGAGCTAATAAGAAGCCTGAGCTAATGGGCCAATCAGCTTATAACTTATGGAGACCTCTGTGTGATTTTCTTTGGGGCTAAACAGCTGTGGGAACTGGGCAGGACAGAAAACCCAAACAAGCTGGCCCCTTCATGTTACAAGATATATGCAAAATAATAATAAAAAATAACAAACAGGTACAACTTTCTCTTAAGAAGCTTTTGGGGGGGGGGTCAAGTGAGTGAGCATATGGAGCACGCACAGGCAAGCCTTGCTGAAAGGTTTTACTAGACAGCTAGCGCTAAAAGCAGTGGAGCTGACAGAGATGGGCTAGTGAGGAGATGGAGGATAAATAACATGCGTTCTCCTGTCAACATAGAAACTGGAGTGTGTGAGACAATAGTCCATGCTAAGGAGCTTTTGAGCATACCCCTAACATGCTTGGAGCAGTGGGATGGAGGGAAGTCATTCTTTCACCAAAAGCCTTTCTACTACTGTGTTTTATCATCATTATTACTATTGTTATTCTTGGCGATATGGTCTTGCCATGTAGCCCAAACTGACCTTGGCAGAATCCTCTTGTCTTCTGCTGTAGTAACATTTCTGTGTGTGAGTGAGTGTGTGTGTGTGTGTGTGCGCGCAAGTGAATTAACACAAAGGCCAAAGCAAAACAGTAGGTGTCCTGTTCTGCTGCTCTCTCCCTTATTGCCTTGCGATAAGAACTTTCACTGAACCCGAAGCTCACCATTTTACTTAAGCTCGCTGGTCAAGGAGTCCTGGGAATCTGGGTATTTCTATCCTTCACATACGGCCTTGATTGTTATTTTACATGCATGCTGGACATTTGAACCCAGAACCTCATAACTACAGAATAAACTAAGTATTCTTACTGACTGAGCCATCTGGCCAGCCCTAAACATTACATTTTGTTGTGAGAGCCTAGAGATTTTGCTAAGAAGAAGATTTAGGTTTTCATTTTATATACTATATTAAGATATCTTATAGTAAAGCAGTTCTTACTGCAAATCTTAGGATTTCAAAATATGTACTGTTCATATCAGCGTCAAACAGCAAAGTTAGAATTTTAATTCCCCATGTGCCCCTTTTTATTTTTCAACAGTGCCTAATCTAGTTTTAATACAGATCTGTCCCGAACAACAAAAAATGTTTTACATGACAAAACAGAAGTCGTGATCTTTTTGATTGTGTTTCATGTTTTTCTTAGAAAGACTTAGGTGGAGAGGGTTTTCACATTATAACCCACACAAATCCCAAGTGTGACAAACAAGGTTTTATTAGATAAAATGCATGGCGCTGACTGCCTCTCTCGAAACACGACGTCTCCTTGTGAATACTGTATAAGAAGACAGAATGCATTAGTTCTTTAGTCCTAGGATTCTAGCACTTTTAATGCTGAGGCAGGATTTCCATGAGTTTCAGGCAGCCTAGGTTTCAAAGCAAGAGTTCAAGCTAGCTTCAGCTACAGCGTGAGGCACTGTTTGAGAGCAAAGAAGGAAAAGAAGACATAGAGATATATAATTATCTTGTTTTGTAGATGCGCTTTCTTCTAAGGTTCCCAGAATTAATTGATTATAGACCCAAGCAAACAGATTTGTATTGAAAATCCGAAAGTGAAATAGCCTTTCTGCTTAGTGTGCTTTTTGTCAGCATGTTGTTATTTTAATTACCATGACCTTAAAAGGATAAAACATAATTTTTCACATTTGCGATTTGTTTTATAGTACATAAAACATTTTCATAAATTTTATGTAGAATTGACTTCACATGTCAGAGGCTAAGGTATTTACCTAAAAATATCTAGAGCTATGAAGAAAGCATTTAACTCAAGTGTTTTGTAAACAAATGATAGTGCTGCCTAATTCCATCCTTCCACTGTTCTCAAAACATCCCGGTCCCCTTTTCTTCTTTCCCCTTCAAACAGAACAGAGGTTACTCTGGATAGAGAGCTGAGATAACAAAGGGGGTTTAATTTAAGCAGTACAAAGTAATCGTGAGGCAAGAAATTTCCCTGAAATTTTATATTTTGAAAAAAAAATCTTTCAGAAACAACTTAATTATGACACGGCATGGTTCTAAAAAGAAAATTTTAGCAGCTTTTAATTTACTATGTGCAAAAAGCACATATTAGAAAAATTCTTTATTTCAGCTCAAGTTCTTTGTCAAAAGAAGTCAAATGTCTGTACTATTTCTTATGTGTACGCATACAGAGAGAGAAAAAGAGAGAGAAAGCAAGAAAGGGAAGGAAAAACAACTTGACAATTTTTTATGATGAAGAACAGATTAAAGTTTGCCACTTGGGGATGTTGTTATACTCAGGGATTTTAAAAATCCAGAGTCTCTAAAGACTGTAATTGGAGCATTGCATTGATCTCTCATTGCCTATTTGTATTTTAAAATAAGAAAAATATGTTTAGGCAAGGCACGCAAATCTTAAATAGGTGGTTTTACATGTGCAAAAGTTAATTTTTAATCCAAGTTTTTCAAAACATTTTAAGGGACAGATTTACTATTTTGCAGCTGACAATAGCCACATGGTTAATACTTTCTAAATTACCTAAAGTATCTTAGACATCAGATCTCGGTGGAAAATACATTGAATCTTACTATCACTCTGATGTGTTATGAGAACGAGAGGGGTCGAAGGGATTGGTGCTAAGAGGGAAGTTCTAACACTTGGTGATTGAATGGCTTGCTCATCTGACAGAAAAAAAAACATTAATAAAATCTGAAAAGGTGGGTTAGATCTTACCATAATTGGCAATTGAAAGAAAGAAAAGGGCTAAAAATAGGGACTGAGAATTAAACAACATAAAAATAGGTTTGACCTGCCATATGGAAGTCATTACAGTTTAGAGGTTAAAAAAGCCAAGGAGGATAAAAATCAAATCAAATATTATTACATATTAAGTACACTGCCTATAAACATAGTTGGTAAATTCTGTGTGGGTTTCATCTCCCATCCAGAACAATTATTCCTAAGAAAATCTAAAAAGGAGTGATCATTTCCCAGCCTAGCAAAGAACATTTCCTGGGACAGGTAATTTTGGTTCCAATCCAAAGTCTCCTTTGATTTAAACCGTATCTATCACGCTATTGACAGGATGTGCGCTTCTTCCCTAAGGGGATAAACAGTGTGTTTAAATTGCTCTAAGAAGAGTATGCAAAGGAGGAGATTCCCAATCAACTATATGATTTCCTCAATTTTTATTGTTAATCTAGTAAGGTCAAAAAGAGTTATTACCCTCGCCATCAAAGGTGCTTATTATTAGTGGCCTTTTATGTCCTTCTAGTATCTTCCATTTCTTGTGGGCCTCGTTGCCTACAGGTATGGGAGGAACCTTGCTTTCACTCTCTGTGGTTTTTGACACCTGAGTTTTCAATGCGGGGGTCTGAAGATGTGAACTGTAACAGAACAGTGTCACTCGGGCAGGAGCACAGGTGTTATGTCAGCTATTGAGACCCGGGTCAGAAACAAGGCTCTGCCAAGTGTCAGCTTTATGACCACGGACAAGGGGTTTATTTATCTATCCTCCAGAGCTCCGTGGGTCTTGTCTGCAAAGTGAAAATAATGGCCTCTTGGCATTTATATTGGCTATTGTAAGAATCTTATGTAGACACAAGTATAGAACCTTCAGACAGACAGCATCTTGGTGTGCAACAATTGCCTAATAGGTGAGAGTAATTACCAATATTGATATATTAACTTAATCCTATAAGGGTTTTCAAACCACACACACTTAGCATATTACTAGACAGACATGAGAAAGTTCTCCTGAAAGCAGGAGACTTTGTATATAAGAACTGTGTTTTTCTAGTTTATATTTACTCCATTCAAATGTCAGCAGTGTTTCTTGATTTCCCTTCTGATTTTAGGCAGGAATTCTAAAAGTGAGCATAAAAATAAATTCTTTATAAGGAGTTGATTATAAAGCAAATTCCTCATGAGAAATCTTGGTTCGTTTCTTGAGAATGTTCCCCTGCTGTGCTTGTAAAATCTGTGTTATATCCTGAGTGTTTGCTGTCTGCGAATATGGAAGCTCTCCCTACCTCTCGCAGTCGATACTCCTGCACGGAGCCATCTTTTCAAGTGAATCTTCGGGACTCACCTGACATCTGTCATATCTAATAATTTTACCTCCCCGTTTTACCTTTTCAACTTTGAGGGGCTATTTTTCCTCCTTATATTGATCTCCCATGACTATGATAATGACAGACACCACTGCCCTTTTCCTGGTGTTTTAGAATGTGTCTCTCCTGGTTTTGTGGTAAGTATGATGGTGACTTCTTGTGGAAGAGGAAGATAATTTACTGCTACAAGTCAGGAGGGAATCCTTCCTTCCATTGTTAGGCTACTGAGCATGTTTACAAGAAAATACCTTGATTCTGCCACTGTAAGCTATGTTACGGTGTGCCCATTCCCTCTTTGACACAAATTTCCTTAATCGTACTTTCTGTCATTTTGAAATAGCAGACAATGTTCATGTTTTGTTTTGTATCTTTAGCCAGTAGTTCTCTGCCTTCCTGGTGAGTTGGAAACCCATTTAAACAAGCTTATAATGTAATTGTGATCATTGTAGATCTGAAATATGGGTTGTGATTACAAGGGTCTTAAGCTCATTCAAAATTGCTCTCTGGAGAATATGTTTAGTAACAAGAACTAATAACCACCCACTTTTATGTGAAATTTAATATTTCAATCTATGCCAACATGTAAAGGTATTTTGACCTACTTTCATATTTGTGTTAATACCTTTTTCTTCTTTATCCCCCCCATACTTGTTTTGGGCCTTTGTCTTTTATCATGAAGAAAATTACATTCTGGGGATGCAGACATGGCTCTGTGACTAAGAATACTTATTGCTATTCTAGAGGACCTGGGATCAGTTCTTAATATCAATGTGGTGACTCAAAGCCCTTTGAAACTCTAGCCTTTTCTTATAACCTCTAAGGGCACAAGGCACACATATATACATGCAAAAAAAATACCATCAAAAAACAAAACACACTCATATGTATAGAATCTTTTTAAATTATAAAAATTGCATTTTATTCCTAAAATTAAAACCTCTCAGTGGAGCATGCCCATTGTAACATTGCTGAATCGTCTTTGAGAAAAGCTGGTTTCTTGCTTCTTGTTTATGCGCCAATGAGACTACAACTGTGAGAAATCCAGAAGCATATTTCCTAGAAGTCTAAATTTCTAAAAGGAAGCTAGTATCTGTCAATTTCTCCCTTGCTTATTTTACAGGGACATGTGTCTGCATTATCTAGAATTGTTGCATGGATATATGGAACAATTCAAACACACAATTTTTTTTTTTCTGAGAGCAGATCTGTGAATATGTGTGCAGTGTTTGGGACACACTGGAAAGGAAATAGATGGAGTCCCCGTCTTTGCGAAGCTCCCTGTTTGAAAGGAACATGATGTGGGATGTTTCATTTTTGCCTGAGGAAATTAAGACAAATGAAAGGGCTGAGTGAAAAAAGTCAAAATATATTTTATAACCACGTATAAATTCAAACATGAAAGCAGTTACTCACCCATATTAAAGACTGGAAAAGGTCCTCTGGCCTGGCATTAGAAGAAGAAATTGTATGTCTTAATTATCTTGTGGGCCTTATTAAAACCGTGAGCCTGTTCCTTTCTGCCATGTATGCTGAGAACCATTTCTCACAGCCCAATAAATAATAATGGCATAATCACTGAGAGATGGGCACTTAGAAGTTTCATGAGAAAAAGATCTCAGGGGAAGCGCTATCTATACTTTGGTCGAGGCTTCATTCTCCTTGCATTCCAACAAAGTTGGCTATGTGAGCAGACCGTATTCTACCTCTTTCAGCGGTGGATTGGAAAGTTTAAATGCTTGTGTTGCAGTTACATATGAGTAACAACAGAAACAGCTCGGGAATATCTGTCTTTATTTTGTAAACTGTCCAATTCTCTTTGAATGTGAATACAATGTGAAGATGTTTAAATAAGCCAGCTGGTACCGCATGGAGGATAGGCATGGGTAAATGTTTGCTTAACAGATTAGAAGGAATCAAGAATTATTAAACATAAGTTCTTATCTTGTAGATATGAAGAGAATGATAGACATATGAAGGGGAAAAACCACTCTCTGCACTATTACATTACTCATTGTATAAAATGTACTTGTGTGATGGAGTCTTTATATAGCACATATCACCTGCCATTCAGCAGTGAAAAGGAGATAATGCCATGAACAGCCATACCTTTGGTACATTAGAAGCCAGCACAAAACCAGGATCTCACACTAAATAAATACAGACCACCCACTCTCAATGTATTCCCGGATAGAATGCAGTCAACTTGTAGTTTGGAACAGTAAGAAATTATATTTTTATTCTCACCTCAATCAGAGTATTTGTTTCGGTAATGGATGTGGATATCAAAGAGACATAAATTTTCATAATGAACGACAGTCATTGCAATATCTTACAATATTGCAGTAGCTCATCTAAGTTTAATAAGTGCATAATAATTCACTGATAAAAAGTATATTATATCGCACCATGAATCTGATTTTAAAATTATTTTCATTGAAATTTATTTCTTTACATTCTTAAGCATTTTATTACTAGCTTTTCATAACATTCTGAGAAGTTCCATAAGCTTCAATAGATCACCAAAGGTCTCACAACATAAAAAGATTTGCAAACCCCAGTTAATAGTACCTCTTAAATTTAGATTTCATTTCTAGTTTATTTCTACTTATATCCAGATATGTACCTCTGAAGTTAGTTAACAATGTTATCTTCTTAATTAAAGTTATGATTCTTATAAACATTGGTGTCTATTGTAGCCCTGATTTTAAACAATTTAAGTTGGCATTTTTTGTAGCAAATTTTACAACTACTCCTTCCAATATAAATATGATGTTGGCTCCTTTTGAGATGGACATTAGCTGTAAATAACTAATCATAAATATAGATTTCCAGGTGTGCTTTAAAAGCTATAGATTTGCTACAGCTTTATTTTTTGACGTTCTCAAATATCGATGACGACCATATGAAACAAAGAGGTTATACAACACTAAATGTGGAAAAAATATATACATTTTATAGTTTGTATTTAACAGACCATGAAATTTTGGTTATTGTTGAATCATACCTACATCATGCATAGATTGCAAAGTATCTTAATATTGCATAGGTACAGGTTATTATTTGATTCAGAATTTTTTTTCTTAATTTAAAACATAATGAAGAAGGCTAGGGAATTGTTGACATGAATTATGATTTAGTCTTAGCTAATAATAGGTAGCATATTATGAATTTAAAAGTAAAGACTTAAAAATGAAGAACATATTCTCAACCACCAGATCTGTACTGATTTACAATTGTCTTGTCTTATGTAGGTTTATCTAGGCTTATGGAGAATGTCATGGTCTGGGAAATATATAATACAGCACAAACCAAAATAAAACACTCAAGCCAAGCAACGCTCACACTCAGAACACTTCTCACTTCTAGCTCCTGGTTATGAGTGGAGGTTGAGGGTCTCACACAAATTTCCCAGAGTAAATAAGGTAAAGTGTAGCTGCCAGGGCTTCAGCTCTCTAAATCTTGATTTGCAAAAACAAACAAACAAACAAACAAACAAACAAACAAACAAACAAAAAAACCAAAAACCAAAACCTCACAAGGGCTTTTGTCTTCTGTCCTTGCTGATGGTCTTCTTAACATGCAGTATAGGTGGCACAGTGGTGGCCAAAGAATCACACGTCATTCATGATTATTTATGGCTTCTCAACCACATTGTAAGTTACAAGCAATTATTTTTCTGTCTCCTCAACATAATTGCACAGTAATCTTTAGGGACGCTTAACTACAGTGACGATTCCCCTGCAGATGTTTCCACTGAATTATGTAACTCGCAGCCACTATTTGAGAGTTCAGGGCTTTTTAAAGACATAGTCTGGTGCTCTCTCTGTGAGCACCAATGTCTAAGTGTAAAGGTTTTCTACAGGTTGATTTCTAACCCAGATGTGATGTTAGACCACCGAGCAAGCTCTCTAATATTCTAACCTCAGTAGATGGCCCTTCATTTCCTATCTGCCCCTTATAAAATATCTGTGAAAGAAAAGGAATCAAAGATTTTCAAAGATTTGGTTATTTTTTATTTTCTATATGTGTATTTGTCTCCATATGTATATTTGTACCATCCATGAGCCTGGTGCCCATGGAAGCCAGAAGTGAGCATCAGATCCCTTGGAAGCAGATAGTTGTCTGCTGCAACCTGGGTCCTTCGTAAGAGCACCTGTGCTCTTAAATGTGGGGTGTCTTTCCTAGACCTGAGGCAAAACTGTCAGTGTTAGAAATCTTCTAGAGCAGTCAAGAATCTTCTATTTGCCACTTTGGGAATCTATCCATCTAACAAAAGCCTAAAGTAAAAAATTTACAGCTTTGTATTAATATGCATACTTAAAGAAAACAATGATTTGGTTTACCATAAGAAAACTCAAAACAAACATTACAAGTTTATTTTTTATAGCAAGGCACAATCAAATATGAATATGTCATGTTAAGGGCATAAGCTACTCTAGGGTTTTGTTATTAAATCTAGAAAGGAAGAGTTTTACTATTCTGTTTATCAGATGCTGTGTAAATGACTTTTCTGTTGCTATGATGAAAGGCCATGACCAAGTGCCTTGTGAAAGAGAGAGTCCTTTTGGGCTTATGGTCCTAAAAGGTGAATGTCCATGGTGGCAAGAACAGGTAGCAGACAGCAGGCATGGCAGCTAGATCAGCAGACTGGGAGTTCACATCTTGAATCACTAGCATACAGGAAAGGACATGAAGTGAAAGTGGTGTGTCTTAAACTCACAAAGCCCACCTCCAGAGATATACTTCTGCCAATAAGGCCACACCTCCTAAACCACCCCGGAAGGTGTCACCAATTGGGAATTGTTCAAATGCCTGAGACTATGGGAGGCATCATTTCTCATTCAAAGAAGCACAGATACTCTCTGAGATAGTCCGTAGTGTCATGGTATGTCCAAATGGGAGACAGAGAATTTCTGGAAAAAGCAGTTTTAAAACATGAAAAATCTGATATATGAGGGAGCAAAAATGAAATGGGTGTGGGCTATTTGCCATGTCTCACTGGCCAATGTCCTGATGACACAATCATGGTCTTTGATTGTCATTCTTTGACTTGGCTTCCTATGCAGCTTCATGGATCCTGATGTGCCACTGTCGGTCTTCATTCTTCTTGTGGGATGTCATTTTCACTCTTCCTGTAAAGCCAAATGAATTTGTTTATAATGAGAAGATCTTCAATAAGCCTGGGGGAAGCCCGGGAGATTAGAACTAAAGCATGGTAACAGATTGAGTCATGTAAACTAAAGGTGAAATTCTTCCTTGATTAGCTTCCACTGTGAATGTCAAGTAAGTAATAGGTTGCACAGTTCATTGTAGGCCTTCCTCATGAATGTGCATTTTTGGAATCATGTCTATGTGTAAAATGAGTTTTTAATACATGTTGAAACTAGTCTTTTTCCCAAAGAAGGATATTTTAAAAACTTGTCTTTCAAACGCGTTATTATTTAGCATTGGGTTATTTTTCTGTATTACTATCATATATTAATATTTTTCTATTTATCAATATGCCTTCATTTGGAAAATTCCTCATGATTTGTTCCTCTAGAGATGAATAGATATAAGTAGGTATCAAGGTGAATAAATGGCTAGATGTGCAGTTATAATTAAAGGCCTTTCTTGAGTTTCGTTGCAGTTTATTTACAGGAACATCTCTTCTAAACTGGCTATTTTCTTTAGACATCATATCAACCATCTATCTATGGATTAATTTTAAAGTTAGGAATGATTATCAGATAATTCTCTGAAATAGCTGATGGTTCCTCATATCAGATAGCATTTAAGCTTCTTTAATTTTTACCTATTCTCAATATTCCCTAGTTAGTCATTGTCATTCATTTGTCTGTAATTTCTTGATATGTAATATTTTAGCCAACCACAAAGTCATTCACTATAGAACTTGGGCTGCTTCTGTCAATCACAGTTTCATTTCTGGGCTCATCACAGTGACATACTTAGGTGGGATATAGACTAGAGTCATATTCTATGACTAAGGGAATGCTGGATTGTATACTTTAGGCTTGGATATTAAGCTCAGTGTTTAGATGGAGATGGTTTGGAAGTTGGAGAAATACTGTGAGATTCACATCTCTTCTTTAATGCCAATGAAGCTTCATGGATCTTCAGTCAAGTAAACTGGAATTTCAAATTTCAGATGACTGCTTTTGTGTTGCATAGTTAGAAAAGGCCAGAGTGCCCCCCCCCCATGAAGGAAATCAAGTATGTTCTAATTAGATAAGAGACAATGCTTTGTACTTAGATTCATACCACAAATAACTGAGTTAAATGCAGAATATTTCTCTCCTTGCAAGTATATTAGTCTCTGGGTGGATTTATAGAATTTATCAAATTGTCAACAGATTAAAAAAGATATTTTTAAGTATTTAACTGTTCCCAATACTGGAAACCATAGCTTTACAGTTCTTCCACCACACTCAAATGTTTGTCTGCCTACTCATTCAAAACTTTATTAAACCATTTCAGTTATAGTAACTTTAATTCAACTTAGTTTGTATTCTTGGCTGAAATGTGCAGGGTATTTGGTTTGCTTTTGTCTCATAATTTTAGGTATTCATTTGACATTCCAAGGCCTTAATTCAGGATGTGAGTTTGAGTTAGTTCATAACTAAAGTAATAATAAATCAATTGAAGATATTTCATGTAGACAATAGGAGGCAGGGGCATGTCCTATCTCAGTATCTAGTTGGAGGAGGGTGGGGTAATGAGAGGAGGACCAGGGTCTAGGGTCACAGAATTTAGGGGCCAGTTGATTCTTATAGCATTTATCAGCAACACATGGACACTTGTGTACTTGAAATATAGCCAGGTTGAATTGAAATGCTCTAATTGTGGCCATTTAGTGCAAACTCAGAATGTAAATTAGCTAATTAATGATGGTTGTAATGTTGGAACAGTATTTTCTATGCAATGGCATAAATAGAATCTATTATAAAAAAAGTGATCTATCTGCTTGTGATTACTTTCTTTACAACCTGAAAAATCACAGGTCATTCACATCGTACCCCTATTGGACAACACAGGTCTGGGAGTTAAGGGGCTTGGTTTTACTGGAAGTCCTTCTTTCTCTTGCCAGCGCTGTTTGGCTCTGGATGAGACATTTGATCATGAAAGTCCTCAGTTTCTTAGTCTGTGAAGTGGGGATAATAACACTTCCCACTTGCTGACGTCATAGGGAGCTCCTATAAGAATTAATGACCCAGAGCTTGTAAAATGCCAAGTTCTTTGGATCTTCTGTAGTGAAACTAATTTTTTTTTCCTTTTAATTTCCCTAGGGACTGGACTCTGTGAATAAACAAATAGAGGGCATGGGAAAACACCCACACACTCACATACTTTTGCCCAATTTTCCCTTTGGTGAGTTTATAGCAGCTACAAACAACAGAGGGAAAAAAGGCATCATGAACTCAAAAATGCCAAACACACTACTGCCAGACTCAGCTAAACTTTGCACGGCTTAATCTAAAACACCAAAAAAAGTCCACAGTGAGCCAGCAATGGATGGTGATTGTTCAAGGTATAGTAGTTCCTTTAATCCGTGGAATTTTTTCATGTTGAAATGTTCACTGAAAAAAATGTTTTTCAGAAATAACTAGTGATCATTATTGAGCATTCTGTTTTTATTTTTTATTTCATGTGTGATTTTTGATTCCATATATATAGTCTTTGTTACAATAAATTGTGTAAACTATATTCATAAAGACATCCTGAAAAAGTTTGCTTTAAACTCCAGGGAAGTGTAGACTTCACTTCAGAAACAAACATATAAACAAATAAAAAAACTGTTTGTTTACTAGCAAATGAACCAAGATGAATCTATAAGAGAAGTTGAGAAGAGGACCCAGGAAAGGTTAGTTAAAGCCATCCTAATGTCTGCTTCCTAATCGTGATGCATTTATTTCTTTTGCCTCTTCTTTTCTTTCTCTTCCCTCCTCTTTTTTTTTTTTCAACATGGAGCATTGTGCTGCCAAGTGGATCCGGGTTCTTCCTGGAACACAGGAAGCACAGAGCGTGTTCATCCTCTGAAGCAACAGCCTCTTGACCCACTGGAGCCGGTGCCCTCATGCTGAGTGCTCTAGGTTTTCCTGTTCTGTTGGAAGTCTTGTTTGCTGTCTAAATATGAGGTTACTGTAACCCCTGCAAGCCTAAGCCTGAATCTATATCTGTGATTGTCATATTTTTTTTTAATCAGGAGGTGTACACTTGCAACATCGTGATATGCTTTTGGGGGAACAAATGAAGGTCAGCAATTATATTTATGTATCTATCACCGGCACATGGCTGAAATTTCTCTCAGAGGATGACAGCATGGGACAGCAGAATGACATTGATTGTAGGTGTACGTAGGGAGCTATTTTTAGTATAAAACTAGAATTATAGCTTGAAGTTGTACAACTAGACTGTGATGATTGTTTGTCCTAGCCAAACCGCTAAGAAGAGGGAATTTGTGTCCACTGTGTTCTAACAGGCTGGTCAATCTCCTTTTGCAAATAAAACTCCAGAGCCTGGAGAAGTTAAGTGATTCCTTTGAGCTCTATAGGTTCCTAAGAACACAAACATGGGGTACAGTACTGGATTTGCATGGGAAAGAAAGCATTAGTTATCTAAGGACAGGAGAGGAGCAGTGATTTCATACAGGAAAGGGTAGCTATTGGCTGAGTCCATCCTTTGTCTAAACCTTGGGCTGAAAAATGCCTTAGAGCCTTTAAAATGGAGTCAGTGTCTTACTGAATGTGGCAGCTATGGAGGTTAAGCAGTGTCCATGAGCACCTTGGTACTGGAGTAGGCTACAGGCTCAGGGTTTGACCAGCCTGCTTCTAGAACCATAAACTTCACTGTCTGGCAAGCTGAGCCTGGAAATTATCAAGCCTTGAAGAGGAAGCTTAGGTCACTGCCATTATCAGAGATCATCATTGTGCTCATGGAACAACACAGTGACATCAAAGATTCCAAAATACCACATCAAATGAGCCAAAAAAGGTGTCAAAGACGTAAACACATTTGAGTTCCGTGGCATTCCAGCGTGGGTTTTGCAGATACCTGGGGAGATACAGGGAATATATGCGTCACAAATTTTATATCAGCTTCTGTGGTGAAACAACCAAGGTGTATACAAAGTTGAATAGTAGAAATAGCAAGAACAGGAATACCTCAGTTTCTATGAATCTGGGGTTGTTGAGGACAAAACTAATCTATATATACACTGATGTTTATAAATGTAAATATTACAAGGTAATTTGAGAATGTGTTCATTAGCAAGACAAATAGTAGTAGCTTCTTTATACATTTTAAATAAACACCTGAATTAGGTATTGATGTGGAATATAGTTTAAGAAGTACTCCTCAAGAATCAGTCACTACGGATGGTTCTGGAATATGCATAGGATAATGTGTGTGCAGCTAAGTATAGACGCTGGCTAATGATGGAGATAATTCCTGATAATTGAACAGATTTTTTTAAAAGATTTATTTATTTTATTTTAGACCCAAGTTTGGTCTATCTGCATGTACACCTGCATGCCATTAAATTTCTGGAAGAGCAACTAATGCTCTTAACTGCTGAACCACCTCTCCAGCCCAATAATTGAAAAAAAAATGCTGCATAGAACACAGTCTTTCTGTTCTCTCCAGTTTCTGGTTTAGCTGCCACAGATCAGTAAAATTTGACCATGATAGGACAAGGGACATTTATACATCTCTTGTCTTCTTTCTGATAAAGAAAAGGAAAGATTCTGTGGAAACTAAAAGAATTTATTCTCTCTCTCTCTCTCTCTCTCTCTCTCTCTCTCTCTCTCTCTCTCTCTCTCTCTCTCTCCTTTTCCCCCCTCTTTCCCTTCACTCTCTGCTTTGGTATGGGAAAAGTAGGAACTAATTTAAAGACTGCTTTTTCATTGAAAAATATTCTAAAAGGCATCAATTCAAACAAGTGAGTTCAAGAGAACTCAGTTTTCACTCTTGATTGCTTCAAACTTTTTATGATGTAAATCAAATAAATACTAAAGATGGGTAAATGAAGTGAGGAATAGAAAGTGTTAGAACAAGAAAGGCCATTAAAAGAACACCACATACTCAGTCCAGGTTGGAGAGATGACTTGGCAGTTAAGAGTTCTTCCAGAGGACCCAAGTTTGGTTCTCAGATCCTATACTCACAAACAAAATTAAGAATAATAAAACTTAAAGATAATAAAATAAGTGTTTAAAACTACTTAAAATTCACAGATTAAACAGCTATAACTATTTGGAGGAATCTTGTCCTGGCAATCTGTTGGGTTCCTTTCAAACCCTTATTGTGTATAAAGGAATATGCTTTTCTGAATATATAAATGGTTAAAGTTCCCTAATTGAATAAGCTTCTCCAAACATTGTAATAAAGAACTGTTTTCTCACTCTGTAGACTGGTCTTGCAAAATTTTTAAACACCTTTTCTCTACACTTTAAATGGCATTTATTATTTGAATGTTAAAAATACAAACATAAATTAATTATTTATCATAGTTGAGGGGCACAAATTTATCCCTAGAGATCCACCTGCCTCTGCCTCCCGAGTGCTGGCATTAAAGGCTTGCACCACCTCCACCTGGTGACAAGCCTATTCTTGAACCTTGAATGTGAAATGGTCCTGTGATGAATTAATCTTTTAATGGGATTGATATATAAACAAACAGGCTTAGATATCATGGGTACTATATGTCATCTAAAAAATTCTTGGAAAAGATAGAGAGGATTTTTCTTAATAAAGACTAGTATTTGAGCTGATGTTTGAAGAGGGAATGGCAAGTGCATCAAGAAGAGAAGAGGGGGAGAACCTGTGCGAAAGAACAGAAGTTAAGTCAGCTGTTAGTTGTCAGGATGTGGATGCAAGCCAGTGTGTATGCAGCATAAACCTGAGGAGGGAAAGAAACAAAAGCTGAGTTCTACAGTAAGTATGGCTAGACTCCAAAAGGAGCATATTCCAAGGGGTTAAGTGAAAGTACTTAGTTGCAAGCATAAGACACGAAATCCCAGGGAGGAACTACAAATAAGAGTGGAGATATTTGAAAAAGGATGCTGATGTAATAAATGGGTAGTCCACTGGGATTGGGAAACCAATCTGACAGTTTCTAAAGCTTCACTGTCACAGTAACTGAAGATTCTACAGCACCATGCTCTTCTGAAAGTGGTCCACACATCTGCACCATCTGAGAGCTTGCTGGAAGCACAGGAACCAAGGTCCCTGCAGATTTATCATCTTGGACATTCAGGACATGACAGTCTAAATTTTTGAAGTCCTCTATGAAATTCTTCTATAAACTAACATTTGAGAAGCCTGAACCTGGAACTTTAGTTGGTATTTTGTTTGTTTGTTTGTTTTTATTTTGTTCTGGAATTTTGCTGGTCTGGCAGATAGCATGTCACAGAAATCCTTCTCTGTCATTCAGAATTCCAGAATGCTGGAATTTAGGCAACCTCACTCCAATTTCTTATGTGGGTTTTGGGATCCAAATTCAGATTCTCTTGGAAGTTCAGGAAAAACTCTAATAACTGAGGCATTTCTCCTCCCTGTTAAAATTTTTCATAGTAAATTTATTCACTTTTATCTCTATATTTTCTATTATTTTGATATTTAACTTTCTTTAATTTTTAAAAGTATGTCTACAATTTATTTTAGAGATAATGGACTAACTCTGGCTCTAAATTGACATGTTCTAACCCCCAAAGCCAGTTTCTTCAGCTTGTTTAGCTACAACTCATAATTTTCTGAATGCTACTGCGTTAACCATATGCTAAATTCTTTTTTTTTCTCATGGTTTATTTTTTTTATATTTAAAAATTTCCATCTCCTTCCCTCCTCCTCCCCCCTCCCTCCCCTCCTCCTCCCCCTTCCCTCCCCTCCTTCTCCTCCTTCCCTCCCCTCCCCTCCACCCATACCTCCCCTCCCTCCCTCTCAAGGCCAAGGAGCCATCAGGGTTCCCCACTCTATGCTAAGACCAAGGTCCTCCCAACTCCCCCCAGGTCCAGGAAGGTGATCGACCAAGCTGAGAAGGCTCCCACAGAGCCCTTCCATGAAGAACATTCAGAGCCCAGAGCCATTGTCCTTTGCTTCTCAGTCAGCCCCCGCTGTTGGCCACACTCAGAGAGACGGGTTTGGTCGCATGATCCATCAGTCCCATTCCAACTGGAGTTGGTGATCTCCCATTAGTTCTGTCCCACCGTTTCCATGAGTGAACGCACCCCTCTCGTTCCTGACTTTCTCCCTCATGTTCTCGCTCCTTCTGCTCCTCATCGGGACCTTGGGAGCTCAGTCCAGTGCTCCAATGTGGGGCTCAGTCACCTTCCCCATCTGTCGCCAGCTGGAGGTTCCCTCACGGTCCTGACTTTCTTTCTCATGTTCTCTCTCCTTCTGCTCCTCATCAGGACCTTGGGAGCTCAGTCCATGCTAAATTCTTATAAGCATTGCCTGCCCTGTAGTGATGAGCAGCGGGCTGTGTTCCCGCCTGGCTCCTGGACGGCTAGCTTTACACCCGAAATAACAACACACAAATTGTATTCTATTAAACACTGCCTGGCCCATTAGTTCTAGCCTCTTATTGGCTAACTCTCACATCTTGATTAACCCATTTCTATTAATGTGTGTAGCACCACGAGGTGGTGGCTTACCGAGAAAGATTCTAGCCTACATTCATCTCGGGTTGAAGAATCATGGCGACTGCCTCACTGCCTTTCTTCCCAGCATTCTGTTCTGTCTACTCGACCCACCTATGTTCTGACCTATCAGGCCAAGCAGTTTCTTTATTAATTAACCAATGAAACAACAGATAGATAGAAGACACTCCTACATCACTGCCCTTTACTGTGACAGTCAATTGAAATTTTTTCTATTCATTTCATTTTCATGTGTGTGTATATAATGTGCATATCTTGTATGTATGTGAGGGCGTGTGTGTATGTGTGTGCACATGTGTATGTGCTCATGTGTGCACATGTGTATGTGCTCATGTGTACATGTGTGCATGTGAATGTTTAAAACTGATGTTGGAAATTATCTTTTATCACTCTTCTGCCTTATTCATTTAAGCAGGATCTCTCAGTCAAACCCAGAGAAGATCATCACTATGACTTATTTTGTTAACCTACTTGCTCTGGATGACCTTGTCTTCATCTTTCTAGGCCTGAATTATGGGCAGGGCATCGTAACAACCAGACTTTTCCCTGGGTCCTGGCATCAGTACTCACAGTTTCTCAGCAACATTTTAAACACTTAAACATCTTTCCATTCTATAGTTCTTAAAAGAATTGTTTAAAGAATTATTCTATAAAATTGCCATACATGTGTATATTTTGATCATATTCTTGCACCCCTGCCTCTTTCCGTCTCCCTCCAGCAGTCCCTTTTCCCCACCTATGTAACTTTAGGTGTTCCCTTTTTTTTGTTAATAATATCTGAGTAAATTAGCACTGTCCATACATGATCCATCAGGGCACCAACAACCTGTGAGTGGTCTTGGCCCCCAAAGAGTGGGATTATTCCTTCTCATCAGCTATCAAGTACGAATATCTCTACCTCTAAAGGGAAGACTTCAGGGGCCTCTCACTCGTCCAGGCTGAAATTTTGACAGGCTTGCTATTTGCGTTAATGTGTTCAGCGGATATGTCATGTTCTGAAATCAACATTTTATGGCCTTCTTCCTCATCTGCCAGATCTTGGGTTCTTTCCACCTTTCTGCCATGATTTTCTTTGAGGCTTAGATGAATTGTGGTTAATACGGTTGATTCAATCACCACAAAGCATTCTTAATTTCTTCTTCTTGAAATTTTGGCCCGTTATGGGTCTGTAAAATAAGTTTTCCCTGACCAAAATAGACAGCAGTAAAATCTATGGGTGCACACATGATATTTCAAAGGAAATTTGACAGCAAGAACATTTAGTAGAACAGTAGCAGTAGGCTTTCTCATAGGGCCTATGACATCCCCAGTTACGGATGTTCACTGATGTTTATAGCAACACGGGTCAATTCACTTCAGGTTTAGAAAAAGTAATGAAAGAAAGGGCTATCTGTGTGTGTGTGTGTTGATCTTCAGTAGTGGCTGTCAATATAGAGAGTAATGAACTCGTAAAACAAGATTATGGCTAAAACTCATAGCTCTCTATACCAGCCATACAGAGGAAAATATAATGTTAAAACTCTTACAACTTTGTCCTCTCCTGAACGTTGAACATGCCTTCACTGAGAGAAGAACAGTGATCTAAACAAAAAGAAAAAAAAGCAAACTAATGAAGCTTTTCAGACAGGCAAGTCATGGCACAGAAAAGTAACAACAGCAACAACAACAACAAAATATCCAGGACAACATGTCCCTTTCCTGACAAATGACTAATCCTATAGCAATGACTCATAATGAATGAGCATGGCCTGGAAGAACTTCCAGATAAACAATCCAAAAGAATTATTATAACTTTATTTAAATAACTCAAAGTAGATATGAATATACTTTAAGAGAACAAAAGCAAAGAGCTGAATGAAGAGAAAACATTAACCCAAGGGGTGGAAATAGAATTCAATAAATAAAAAAAAAAACTGCTGAAGAAAACTCAAACTGAAATTATGATAGAAATAAATAAAAAAAGAAAAAACTTAATAAGCCAAAATAAAAGCACAGCAGAATTTTTACTGATGGTGGTGGTACAAGTATTAGAATACCCAAACTTGGGAGGCAGAGACAGGATGATCTTTGAGTTTGAGGTCAACCTGGTCTACAGAACAAGTTCCAAGAGAGCCAGGGATACACAGAGATACCCTGTCTCAAAAAACTATAAACAAACAAATAAACAAATATTACACACTCAGCAGAAATCTTCATCAATAGAATGGATTAGGTAGAAAATAGTGTTTCAGGTCTAGAAGACAAAGTAGGGGAACTGAATCCCTTAAAAAAGGTCAACAGTAAATTGAAAAATGAAACAAGAGAGAATTGTGGGATGTCATTAAAAAAACATAACCTTTAAATTTTAGGTATAGTAAAGTTAAATTAAAACTCTTTCCTAAAAGCATAGAAAATACTTTCCTTTGTTGCATATAAGAAAATAACCTGAATTGAAAAAGATACCTATCCAGGAACAAGAGGCCTTCAGAAGACCAAACAGACATGACCAAAATAGAATGCAGTTCTAATAGGAATGCTTATGCTACTATGTTACTATATCAAGAAAAACTGAGAAATCTCACATTAAGAAATTAATGATACACCCGATGGCCTTGGCAAAATAAGAACAAACTGAAACCCAAAGCAGTAGATAGGAAGAAATAACCAAATTGGGGCAGAGATTAATGAAATACAAACAAGCAATGAATAAACCAAGAAAATGGTGAAACAACAAGTTGGTTCTTTGAAAAGATAAAGTGATTGACAAACGCTTAAATAATCAAACAAAGGGAAAAAGATCCAAATCAATATAATTAGAAATGAAAATGGAAACATTAAAACAGGTGCCAAAGAAATCCAGAAAAATAAAAGGATTAAATTTCAATTTTTCCCATGTAACTAAACCGGAAAACTAAAAAAAAAAAAAAATGGATAAATTTCTACATACAGCATAAAATAGATAAATTACGGACAATTTCAGGGTAGGAATCAGTATCTTCAGTGATTCTCAGACAACGACCCAAACCTCATCCTACTGTGAGGAGTCTGGACTGCGAGATCTTTGGGTAATTTTATTACTCACCAAAGTTTGGGACTGCTGCTTGAAATGTTGTGGAAATGATTCAATTTTGTCTAATTTTATGTCGTAATTGGGTAATAAAGTTTGGTCCCAAGTGACCTCCAAGTATACTGTATTGTATCCTATCTGGATGTATAAACAAATTGTAAACTAGCTAAGAGCATTTACCCTTGAAGTCAAGCAACTGAAAGCCAGGTAATTATAGCTGCTAACCCTCAGTTAATACTAGGCAGAAGCCTGCCAAAATAGGCTCACATAACCCAAACATGTAACCACACCAACAGATAATCTCAGCACATCATTTCCTGTTTTTTGGTTATAAACACAGATTACCATGTTGGAGGCCAGCATTGCGAGGCATCTATGTTTTGAAATTCTGTACCGTTTGAGAACTATTCTTGCACAAACAAACCGTGTTAAATTTAACTAGCCTCGGGTTTATTTATTTTTCCCACCAGTGCTTCCAGATTTCATTTTTTCTTTTTTAGTTCCTAAGATCTCCTCAATGTAGTTAGATTGGTGAGACCAGCATTCGGGTGATTTAGGAGCTAGACACACACAGAAACACCCTGTTCACCTTAGTTGGTGGGTTAATAATGAAAGACGTGATGGTTCTTGTATGGAATTACCTACTTATGCATCAGTTTTTTATCTCTTCATACTAATAACTTCTCCAAGTTATGCTAACAGTTTTCTTACTTTGAAGTAACAAGCAATTGTATACCAAAGAATTGTATTAAGCGGTTTTTATTTGCTTCTGATGCTTGTGTGTTAGAAGATGAATACAATTTGAACTTGCATCTATCTTTTAAATTTTTTTAATTAAAATTGTCTTAAAGACAGGGATGAAATGCCATATACACTGATCCCGTAGCTCAGCGGGTTTCTATCAAATCTATGTTTACTTCCAATGATTACTGTAGAGTGTACACAAGATATTTGATTTAAATTCTTTTATAAACTATTCTATGGGAGAAAAATTAATTGCTATAAGCAGGCATTGATTTAGCTTTGTGGGTGTGTGCATGTGTGTTTATGTTTGTCTGTGAGCATGTGTTTATGCATGTGTGTCTATATGTATATGCATGCATGTATGTGCATGCACATATGTTTGTATGTAAGTGTGCATGTATATATATGGGTGTGTGTGTTTCTTTGTGCATGTGTGAATATATGTTTGTAGTTGTGTGTATATATGTGTGTTTATGTGGGAGAACAAAGCCAAACTCTTACACATACTACATAGCTGCTTTACATAGCTAGCTCTGCAGAATTCTTTTAAACCATATATATTTGAAGGGAAAAGAATTAACCCATCTGTTTCTGATTTCTTTCCATGAACCTAATAAAAGTGCCATTTTAAAGGGCCATTTAATAACCTCTGAAATCCTTTGAGAATTTTTAAATGAGAAAGTTAAAAAGACCTTTGAACCAAATATTGATAGTAAATAAAACATAAATATTAGGTTCTGTACTTTGGATCTTAGAAAGCAGGGTAATAACTAACATCTAAACATAAGGCAGGGTCTTCAGTGGGGCTGGAGCTAGGACACCGCTTTACCCAGCTTCTGGAGGATGGCCAGGAACTGCTTCATCACTGTGTATGGCATAGGCAGTGGTTATTTTCAGACAAGAGTTTCTCGTCATCTAACCATTATCTTCTGTTTTTAATGGAAGCTTTGCTTCTTCTTCTCTAGCATATCTGGATAAAGTTCACAATAAAATCTTCTGCAGAGTCACCCTAACACACACACACACACACACACACACACCTCCCTCTGGGTTAGCATTTTGAAATTTTGCTACAAAGAGAGAGCCATAAAGGGGTTTGTGTGTTAGTATATAGAAAGGCAAATGTAAAATTCATAAATTTACAATCATATTGAGAATGTGCATAAAAAGGCAAAGTCATCCCTTGTGTTTCTGAAGCGCAGAAGATGGCTTTGTGATAGAGGGACTCTGATGATCAGTGGTGTCGTGATTAAGGCTGGGGAGAGCTGACCCGATCACTGACAATATGATGATGGCTCTGTGCCTTGGCCTATCGTGGTGGTATTTCACTCAAGCTGCAAAAGTAGCTCTGAAGCCCATCATTGCTGCTATAACAAAGTGAGCGTCCAGTGTGCCTTCAACAGCACTGCTCTGTTTGATGTTAATGTCCCTCATCTCAGAAATCTGTGCAGTTTCATGGTGATCTCGGGCTGAAAGCACGGAATTCATGGGTTCTTGACTTACAAACGCTAGTCTATGCAAAATCATCATTTTTGAATCATAAAATTGGATTTTATTCAATTGAAAGAACATTTCATGGGTGGCAGGTACAACTTAATTTTCTTAGTTTCATCTATCTATCTGTCTGTCTATTATCTATATATCTATTTTGTTGGTTTTTTTGTGAGAAAGTTTCTCTGTGCAACAGCTCTGGCTATCCTTGAACTTGCTTTGCAATTAAGGCTGGTCTTGAACTTAAAGAGATCCACCTGCCTCTGCCCCTCAAGTGCTACAATTAAAGATGAGTGTTACCACCACCACCATCTGGCTTTATTTTTTATGTTTAATTTTTAAATTACAGTTATTTTTAAGTTTTATTGGGAGTAGATTCTTCTTTCATACAAAACATCCTGACCACAGTCCCCCCTTCCCTCACTCCTCCTTCCTCCCTCCTGCTCCCTCCCACATCTTCTCTCCCCGAGATCCACTCCCCATATATTTTCTCTTCAGAAAAAAGCAAGCCTCCAAGAAACAACAGCCAAACAGGATCAAATAAGATACAACAGACATGGCAAAAGCCTTCCTATCAAGGCTGGACAAGGCAACACAGTAAACAGGAAAGTGTTCCAAGAGAAGGCAAAAGAGAGAAACACCTACTCCCACTGTTAGGAATTCCACAAAAGCACAAAGCTACCAGCTGTAACATATATGCAGAGGACCTGGCGCAGACCCATGCAGGTCCTATGTTTCCTGCTTCAATCTCTGTGAGCCCTTGGTAGCCCTGCTTTGTTGATTTGGTGGGCCAGTTTTTCCTGGTAGCCTTCATTCCTTCTGATTCTTAACATCTTACCTGATCCTCTTCCACAGGGCTCCAAGGGAAGGGACACTATGGAAATCTCCAATTTAGACTCTCTTTCTGCACAGTATCTGCCTGTGGTTCTCTACACCCACTCCCATCTGCTGCTGGAGCAGGCATCTCTGATGATGACTGAACCCAACACACGATCTATGAGTACAGTAGAAAATCATCAGGAACCATTTCACCGATTCTTTGCCCAAAAATGTTTGGTTCTGATGGGTACAATTTTAACTGGATGTCTGCTATCATTTATAACTAAATTATACAGTGTCTCAGAAATTAGCACTTTCTATTATAATGACAAAATTCATGAAATGTGCCTTTTTGTGTGTCTGGTAAATAAGACTATATTTTTTACTTTCTAGACAGAAATCCTTCCTTAGAGCCCTAGTAATTCAGCTTTCCCCATCTTAGTGTGACAGGTGAATAGTCCAATATGCACTGTAGTCATTTTCTTATTTTAAATGTTTCTGTGTGAATAAAATGTCTTAGTTGAACAAGGACACTGAACATATGCACCACTCTCTTGTCATTATTCATTGCCTCACATTACTTGAATGACAGTAAACAGCAAAATGATGTATTCAGACAATAGTGCTAATGCTGAGGCCAAGGTGTAAAGCAGCTACTCCTGATGATGATGTATTACAATTCCAGGAGGTGTTTGATGGACTAACACATTTACTTCATGGTTTTCCTCTGAGTATAAAGACACAGTGTGGGTGCTGGGAACTGAAACAAAGACTTCTGCAAGGGACAGTAAACACTTTAACCACGAAACCATATCTTCAGCCC
Organism: Arvicola amphibius; assembly: GCF_903992535.2. Classification (NCBI taxonomy): domain Eukaryota; kingdom Metazoa; phylum Chordata; class Mammalia; order Rodentia; family Cricetidae; genus Arvicola; species Arvicola amphibius. The sequence goes on along the minus strand of NC_052051.1, from coordinate 38,563,982 downwards.
CTACTTTACTTTTCAAAAGTGATAAGCACTTGTGTGTGTGCGCGGGGTGGGGGGTAGTTGAGGGTGTGTTTGTATGTGGGTGTGTTTACCTAGCTGAAAAGTAAGATACGTGATAATTTAATTGCCTGGTCAGGTGTTAAACCAGTATTGCCTCCCCCGAAGCATTAACTTTTACTGTAAATGAAGAATCAATCCAATTAGTATTGCTTGGGTACCGATGTGAGAAGCTCAGCTCTGAATGTTAGGCTACGCTTGTAAACAGAGATCTTTGAACTTCAGTATTTTTAGTCCGAAAGAAGGGAAAGAGGAAACACGACAAGTAGGATATACACAGAAGATAAAGCCTAGATGAGAAAAATTAAGTAGGAAGGGACAATAGGTTCTGTGGGAGGATTACAATGTCAGATATCAGGGTCAAGGGAGCACCCGAGAGAAGACATTTGGGTGAGGGCGTGAGGAAGGGAAGGGAGAAAAATATTCACAGAGAAGCAACTGGTGCAATGCAGAACTAATGATAAAGCAGAGGAGAAAAAAAAAGCAACAAGAGCAGGCGGTGGGGGCAAGCAGGTCGCGTTCATTCTTGTGAGGACTTTGACTTTTATGCTGAAAGGAGGAAGCAGCTTTTGGAAGTGCTGGAATAGCGAACTGCTGTTATTATCGATGATTTAAAGCAATCACTACAATTGCAGTGTTGGAATTGGACTGCCGGTAGACAGGGACGATCGAAATGAAAATAGTTATGAACCGATTGTAATAATTCTGATTGGGAGAATATGGATAAGACTAGGAAGAAGACCAAGGTCCCAACAGCACAGCAGCAAGCATGTGGCATATTAAAATTTTTGAGAACTGAAGTTTCCTTTTTTTTTTTTTTAATACGAAGTTAATGACAAACTGTGGGTGGGATGTAGAGGAAACACAAGGGATATTGTAGTAATCCAGGGTGAGCCACTCTGACTCTCCTAATACTCAAAGGGTCAGAGGAGCCTGGCAGAAGGACAGAGGTATGTAGAGAAGTTCCGTGGAGATGAGCAGGGACACAGCCGTCTCAGATGACTTCACAGAGTGAGCACAAACACTTAACACCACGACTTCAACCATTTCCCCCTTCCATCCTAACTTCAGTCAGTCAGACCCCTTGACCAAACCCAAGCAGGAGCCAGAGGCAAGAGAATCATGACGTTTGCTCAATGGTCAGCTTTCTCTTTCCTCCTTTCCCCCCTTTTCTTACATTTGGGTGAAAAACATGTGCTTTTCACACTTTAGGGAAGGCTCCATGCTCAAACAAGCTCCAAGATTTATGCTCTTTTTGTTTGTGTGTGTGTGGGGGGGGGTTTAATTTTGTTTTGTTTTTGGCATTTTTTTGACTTACTGATTCTTTGTTTTAGTATCTTTTTGGTTTTTTCTTGGTGTATTATTTTTTTTAAGAGACAGAGTTTCTCTGTGTAGCCCTGACAGTCCTGAACTCTCTCTTTGAAGATCAGGCTGGCCTTAAACTTACAGAGAGCCACTTGCCTCTGCCTATTCCACCTGGTGGAAGTGTTTTGAGAGTTAGAGAACATAACGTTAGGTTCATAGAGAGATAGAAAGGACTATCTATCCTTATAATAGAAGGATTTGGGGGGAAGTGTGATCAAAATATACTGTATGAAAAAATCTTAAATCAAACAGAAAACATGGATGGAAGAGACCTGTATCAGGTAGCACAGATAAGATAGTTTTTGCCTCTGTTTCCAGTCATGTACTAAAATTTGTAATCATAATTGCCTTCTACAGATCCTTACTGTTTTCCCTTACACTTGGCTAACAGCATACTGCAATTTTCTTTGTCACATAGGATGACCCCAAACTTTACTGTGTGAGTGTAGACCCCAGTGATCTTGTCTTCTAAAGGTTGTCATAGTTTTCCATTGGATAGTGATGTAAAGCCAGAGAGATGCTATCATGTGCTCCAGAAGATGAGTAAGCAATCCTATTGCACCCACTGTATAGTGACATCTCATTTTATTCCAGGTGATCAGGTGTAGTCAATCACCCTGGATATTTTGGGGCTCCATTTTCTGCTTGTTGATTCATTAATACAAAAAAAAAAATCAACTGACCGGGGTACAGTTTCTGTTAATAATTCTTTGCATTCTGTTTCTTGGATGCATTCTCTAAACAGTGAGACTTCTAAGGATATTGAGCCTTAGGTTGTGGGGATGAGAAGTAAACTTTTTCAACTGAGTTATTGGATATCAGAACTGTTTAAATAAAATGCAAAATGTGTTGACCAGATGCTAAAGACGTATTTCATCTATGGTATAGCTTTCATAAAGTCAACTACTTCTGTGTGACAGGCCATATGGTGATTCCATGGGAGTGAACACATTGTCCTCTGATCCTTGCTGCAAGATTAATGTCCTCATTGAAGGCAATGTTTTTCACAATGTCATGGCAACATATAAATGGAGACTGCTCTTTTATTCCCGGCCTCCCAGACCTGAATAATCACATAGAAACTATATTAATCAAAACAATGCTTGACCAATAGCTTAGGCATATTCATGGCTAACTCTTATATCTTAAATTAACCCATTTCTATTAATCTGTGTATCACTACGAGGCTGTGGCCTACCAGTAAGGGTTCTGGCATCTTTCTCCTTCTAGTAGCTACTTGGCTCTCTTTGACTCTGCCTACTCTCTTTACATATCTCTTCCAGCCTTGCTATATTCTTCCCTGCCATAGGTCAAAGCAGTTTCTTTATTAACCAATGATAATAAAACATATTGATAGCATACAGAGGGAAGTCCCAAATTAGCAACTGATATAGGTGTGTCTTCTATCTATCTGATGGTTTCATTGGTTAATTAATAAAGAAACTGCTTGGCCTAATAGGTTAGAACATAGGTGGGTAGAGTAGACAGAACAGGAAGAAGGAAGTGAGGTAGATGGCTCAGAAAATTGCTCCGCCTCTCCTCTCTGGGATAGACTGCCGTGCCTCTCCTCAGGGAGAGAGACGCCATGAAGCTTGGGGCCAAGATGGACATATGCTAGAATATTCCCAGTAAGGCACCACTTCGTGGTGCTACAGAGATTATTAGATATGGGTTAATCAAGATTTGAGTAAGAGGCTGAAACTAATGGCCCATGCAGTGTTTAAAAGAATACAATTTATGTGTTGTTATTTCGGGGCATACGCTAGCCAGGCGGCCGAGAGCTGGCTGGCAGGAACACAGCCCACTGCTCCTCACTGCAAGCAATGGATATGTTGCAGAGCAATTCCTCAAATGCTGGTGTGTGCAGTTTTGCAAAACAGTCAAAGCAAGTCAGCATCCTGAATATATGCGTATTCCTTTGAGGTTGTATTTCTTGCACAAGGTACTAATAGGCTTCAAGCTGGGTTCTCCTGGGAAATAGTGGACTGTTAGATTATTTGCATTTGTTTTTGATGTGGACCATACCTCACATGATAGTACACAGGTATGTTTTGGTGAGAAAAATCAAAACTTTTGTGTCGGTCTTCCATTTGCACCTACCTATGATCTAACAGCAACATTTAAGTAGACTCTAGCTACCATAAAAAAAAAAAAAAACCATTTCCTCATTCCAGTTCCCTTAGACTCAGCAACTCTTCTATGGGTTAATCAATTATCTGCTGGGGAATAGGTCCAAGTAATAAGGAAGCTTATCTGAAACCTTAATTACTTGAAATTCTTCCTAGTAGTTTGAGTCCATTGAGAATTGGCTATGTGAGTAAATGGTTTAACATGTCACATTTAAATGTTCAATATTTGCCTTTAAAAGCTAAAGAAATTTCCCAAATATTGCTTGTCTCATTGAGATGAGTAGCCATCAGTTGAAAAAATTTGACCCTCATTTTAAAGAATGCGAGGGTTTTCTTAGTCTGTGAACAAGAGATTCCTTTCTTCGTAGAAAATGAAAGAAGATATTTACTAGATCAAAATTACATATCAGGTATTAGACTTCATGTCATATTACTGCAATGGATATTCACTGTTCGATAATATATGTTTTTCCCAACTTTTTATTTAATGATCTATTATTCCTGACTATCACCCACTTGTCAGATATAAATTAAGCATTTGTATTAGAAGTTGTTATCTCTGAATTTCAAATGATTTGGTCGTTGAATACCTCTGTGATATTTTCTGGAATACGGTAGATATTTTGGTTTATTCATTTGCTGATTTTTTTTTATTTTTGTTTTTTGTTTGTTTTCTGAGGGGTTTGGAAATTCAATGGAATTGGAAATATCAAGAGTTGTAGCTTTATCTATATCTAACTTACAAAATGTTCTCACACCATGCCTCAGGATTTTAATTCAATATCGTCATTTTCTTAGCATGGATGCTTTTGTTGGGTTAACCATTTAAAAGGCAAGGGAGCACTTCATTCCTCCTAAACCTCAGTCATATCTGCCTTGTAACCAAGAATGATCAAGGATCCCTTCATATCTATGATAAAAGTTTCCAGATTCCTTGTGTGTCCTTAAACTCTGTGTACATAATTTTAAATTTCATTTCCCATGTTTATCCTGTAGGAGCACATGAAGAGAAGAGATTGAACAGTTGTTGGCACAGTGGTAGACCATACACAGCTTCCGTCTCAGTGCCTTGCCTTACACATGTTCTGCAGTCTACTTGAAAGCAACTGGTTGGGAAGCTCTGGATGTCCCTTGTGCCATTTCCTCACTTCATATGTGAGCAACTCAAGGTTAAATCTTTCAGGTTTTTAATGGTAGTTACTGTCACTCATGTTATCAACCAGCAAACAGGCGACAGAGCAGGGCAATTAAAGAAAGGGCCGTTACCAATGTAAATGTTTACAAAACTATAGTGGAGCATAAGAGAACTCTGAATGGTAGTTGTCATAACTTATTGTTAACATCAGCAGAGTCATTCTCTAGGACAGAATAACAGGGAGTGAGGTTTTTCTAGGACCCAGAAAGAGAAATTTCTATCAAGGCAGCTGAACTGAGAAAAACGTGGTACATTAGCTTAAGAGGACTACAGGATGGGAGTATATGTAACACAAAGAAATAGGCAGAATGGGAAAAGCAAAGGATTGTTTTTTGCTTTAATTCTTTAATAATTGTAGGACAATTTTAAGTTGTCATTCATCAAATTACAGGATTATATGCAATAAAAGTGAGACAATTCGGTTCCTTCTGTTTTAGACCGTTAAGTTTGGACTTTTGTTTTAATTCTTCAAAATAGAAGGTTTCAGCTTAGTATCATACAAATGAGATGGATGAAGAATGGGTTTATATTTCCCATAGTTTGCTATTTATGCGTACCAAATTCAGAGAGATGATACAAGTACTTAAGTTTCTAGTCACTCTCCAGTATACACAATTGAGGCAGAGCCTCCTAAAAGATATTAAATGTAGTGTCTACCATTCATGAGGTATAATAATACACCTTTGGGTCTTTGCTGTTACTCTTTCCTGGCTTATTTTTTATTGACCTGAAAAGAACATATCTTGAGTCTCTGGAACATATGTCATGTAAGTTTTGATCAAAAAGATAGGAAACTAAGAATGAATTTGTTTTAACAGTAGGCCACAGTGAGGTCTAGTTATGTTTCCCAAAGGACGTGGTTGTATGAGTTTCAGCCGTTGGGCAAGGAAAAGGCTCCATTTAAAGACATGTGAGGGTAAACAGAAGGTGCAGCTTATTGACTTTGTAACACGTGTAAAGAGCTGCTGTAACTGCAGTATCTGGTCAAACAGTTTTTCAAAAGATAATTTTATCTTCGATATCAAAATAGCTAAAAAGATAAAGTTCATTTATTTATTACTTGCTGTATTAGGGGTAACGTGATGGGGTTTTTATACATATATCTTTTTTAAAGTCTAGCAATATCATTTGAACTCTGTGTTTTCTAGATGAAAAAACTGATTTGTGGGAAGTTTAAATAACTTACTAAAAGCCATAAAACTAGTGAATCATCTAGGTATAAATTCAGAAAAATCATCCCCCTGATTACTACAAAATAGTGCACGTGGTCAGTCATTTTCCTTACAGCTTTGTGTCCTTTCGAGTATCTTCTACAGTTTACTCCAGAAATGCATTCACCATCATCAGTCAAAGGACCTTCCTTGTTGGGCTGGTGTGACTCTTCTGAGGATTGCAAACAGAAGTTAGCATTGAGACGCTCCCCACAGTGAAGAAGCACTCATGTTAATTAAGACCAAACTAAAACCTCATTATGCTTCCATTCAGTTAGTCTGATAGTTGAGGCTAAAATGCTGTCTGCCAAGAAATAACACAGACTCATTCCTTATCTCTCACAATGCACATTTCTTTTTCAGTTGTGTGCTTCTAAAGAAGCATGCAGGTATGTTTTTGTAGGAGACATCTTTTGAGAAAATTCTCTTGGTAAATCCCCTAATCTTTATATTCTTCAAGGCAGTCATGTGAAAGCTAAAACCATCCTATGTAGCATGAGGCGTCTGGCTGCATTCTGATAACTGTTTCTACTGTGAGAAATTCCATTTGATGTGCCAACAACTGGAAACATCAGCTCAAGGGGGGAAAAGCTTGCTGGGTGCAAATATCTTTTCAAGAGTGTAAAATAAGATGTGTTTTGTGGTTGAGAATCAGCAGCATTGATCTGAAAATATGCCTGTGCTGCAGAAGAACTGACTGAGGACACTTTTGATAAATGACTCTTTTTAATTTCTACCCAATTCAAAGGGTTCTGAGTAAAATCTATGGAAGGAAATTCATGCAGGAAAGAGGGTGGGGATGGAAAATAAAAGTTCAGGCTTAACTCCCAGTCTATGGATAAGAAGGAATTTGAATATTAATGTACAACCTTGAGAATGAAATGCTCTGACCAGCAACCTTAAGAATTGGCGGCTGGCTAGGGACTGATAAGGAATGCTGGGTTGAGGGGGGGCAGATCCTGGGAGTGACTTGTTCCCAGGCAGGCCTCTCATCTCTGGCTGGCATTAGAAAGAATTACAAAGCATGATTCAGAATCTAATTTTGTCAGCTGGCGATTGGCTCCCACGAGGCTCTGGCCTCACAATGTTCTATTAAGTAATGGGAATTGGGTTGTGCTCTTATTCTCTGCTGCATGCCCGCCACCCCGTTTTCCTTCACAGCTCAGCCCATGTCACCGGTCTGTGCAGAGGGGTGCTGCTGCTTACACTTACATCCCAAAAGATATTGGTAAATATTTCAGCAGCATCTGGAAGCGAAGCGCCGGGGATACCAGCATCACAATGGCTTTAAATTTTTATTTTCATTTTTTGGGTCAGTTCGTACTGAACACATCACCTTGTCAGGATGGGGAAATTACAGATGAGAACAGGAACATTTAAATTAAACCCCTCCACTTGCCTAACCCTGTTTATGATGTGCCTTTACATACAGGCTTTTATTATAGGCAAAGGGTAAACTTCTATGCAGAGAAGCCAGGTAAACACAAAGCGAGAGAAATCATTTGGTTTATGTTAACTTCACAGAAACAGCACTGAATGAAAACTGACTCTTAACACACTTTTTTTTTTCTGATGTGTTTGAACGAATGCCTGATAGGTGTCAAAACATCTGTTTGTCCTATATAAAATGATGGATATCATCAGTGATGAAATTCATTTCTTTTAAAAGGTAGTAATTTGCACATCTACAAAAGGTGGCATTATGAGTTCAGAGGGCCTACAATATGGATTTCATTATCCTCTTACATAACTCAACAGGAGTTAGTTTCTCAAAGAGTTATGAAACATGACCATTTCCCCTCTGTTTTAAGACTTTGGGAACTTTGTTATTCTCTCTGGGTTCCAAAATGTACAGAAAATATAATTGATGAGCAATGGTAATGTGTTCTCTGGACAGAATCTAAAGCTGAAAAGAAAACATTTCAAAGCATATTTGTTTTGCCAAAATAAAATCACAAAGTCTATTCTTGTACATGGGAGCAAGTTCCCTCAGAGAGTTTTTGAGGACTCCCCAGGAGAAAGATTTACAATCTTCTCTGTTAGCCTTTCCTGGTCTCTTGGCTCTGCCTGTCTCAGGTAGAAAATGGCAGCCTCTCGTTGAAGAAAATGTCTCATAGAGGCTATCAGAAGACCCAGCTCTGGTTTTGTTCTGGCATGGACTAGCCATAGCAAAGTGAGTGTGCAATCACACTTTGGACCAATCTTCTCATTATAGGCATACGAGGAATGGGTAGTTCAGAAGGTAAACAGTCACCTGGCGGGCAGTGTGCCGTGATATTTCAGATGGCATGTGGAGTCTCTTAAAACTTGTATTTGGCTTATTTAAGATTTCTCAGTTTTCTACAGTTCTTGGTCTTCCAGTTTTATCTGCTTGTGTGTGTGTGTGTGTGTGTGTATACACATGCATATCAGTCAGCTCTTGTCACATGAAAAACAACCCTAAAATTCCTGCTTAACTGTTGTAAATATACGTTTAATGACTATTAGCTTAGTTTAGCATCGTAGGTCAGTAATTTGATGAACTTAGACAAACGTGTTGATCTTGCCTAGCTTATTTATTTGTGGTCAACTGTCATTTAGGAAGGCAGCTGTGTTTCTAGGCCTGAACATCTGTCACCTAGGGAAATAGACACTTCTATGCAAACTCATTCTTTAGAAAATTAGCTCGATCATCCTATGGCAGCCCTTGGGTCTTTGCGCTATAGTTGTGATTAATGGACAGCACTACTTCTCTTATATTCTGTCACCCAAGGCAAGTGACAAGGATGGATGGAGAGTCAAAGTGAGGAAACAGACTCCAGCTCTGGAAGGGACAATTAAATAGTATTTTTCTTTTCTTTTCTAATCTACTATATTCTGTCTATAAGCACTTATTCTCTAAGTCTTGTCTCATGTGACATTAAATTCATTCCTTGGTTTCTGAAAGGGAAGTCAAGCCTACACAGAATAAACAAATGGACACTTCTATACTAGAGGCATGACTGTGGCGCTCAACAATTTGTCTCAAATTATAATCGTTTTAAAGGACTATTGGCAAGTTAATATCACACTGACCACAATTCACCAGATATTTGGACACTTCTGTCCCGAGTGACTAGATCATTGTGCAATAAACTGCTGGCAGCTTTTGAATTTGAGTTATGCTCTTGTTAAATAATGGCCCTTCTATGCAATGGTGGTCAGTGCAAGGACAGAGGATGTTGACCCAGACGAAATAAGCCTACAACTCTGTGCCTGTGTGTCCTCAAAGACAAAACAAAACCTGAATCATTTTCAAGGTTTGAAACTCATTTCTAGACTTTTTTTGGTTTGGCTTTTCTCTAACTACTCATAGTCGGAAGTGATGATTTGTGGGACATTCCCTTTAGATAGGAAAGTTGACTAACCATCTCCCGTTTGCACTAAGAGTAGTCCAGAGAAGCTATTGATATTCTGTGGGACATAAGTCTAGAGGAAACTAAGAACTTTATAGTAAAATAAAGTAGAAAAAGAATGTGTGAAACAGCATGAAGAGTCCCACAAATGTCTGAAATGCCAGAGTTACAAGCAGTTAACACCAGTCAAATGAAAACAACGAGATGGTATTTACCTTCTCCATTTCCTATAATGACAATTGCGCTATCCCTGAGTGGTGCTAAGTAAGTACATTAGAGTTGTCTGGAGATGAGATTTAGAAAGGTGTGGTTTAACAACCTCTCCAGGTGATTCTGACACCTTCAAAATGAGACAGCTGCACTCACAGAGGCCTGGGAGTTACTTCAGGGTTTTGGAAATTGAGAACAATTTAATTTAAAATAGCATCAGAATATCTAAGATTTCTGGCTCTATAAAACTCATACATAGGAAGGAAAATTTCAAAATAAAGGCAAGAGGACAAGGATCTTTATTGCAACTTTGACATACGTACAAAAACCCCAAACTAATAGAAGTATAACAAGATTGTTGAAAGTATTTTTTTTAATGTTAGGGAAGAAGATTTAAAATGTCACTTGATTTTACCATAAGGGAAAGTTCAATAATTATTTTCCCTGGAAAAAATAAGAACAACCCAAGGTACACAGAAATCTGTAAATATGACCCCGTTTCCATAAAGTATTAATGAGAGGAGTGCATTTTTTTGTACCTGAAGAGGAAGAGGAGAAAGAGGGAGGGTACAAATATAAAAGACAAAGTACCCACTTTAGAAGAGAGGCTAACATAGAAAGCAAAAGTAAAATAAAGCAATAAAATAGCAAGATAAACATACGGGACTAAAGGATGAATAAACAAGGCTGTGTTGCTATAAAATGACAGAGCTGGAGTTCAAAGATAATTTCACCCCCAAACCATCTGTATCTGCCTGACGTTACATGATTACTTAAGCCCATACCGTCTTGAATGATTATTTTGAATTCTCATTATATTTTGGATTTGTTCCTATCCCCTTATATTTCATAGTTGCCCATGAAACACGTCTATTTGAAGAACAGAGAGGCAGCCCAGATACAGCGTGTTTCCGCAGGCTGAGCTCACTCTGTTACTTATGGTTAGGACATCTTGAAAGGGTCCTTTCTGCTACTTCATTCAAATTCCAACAATTTTGTTCAACACAGTTGAATCTCAGATTTTACCTCAGTAGCCCTTGTGGATCCCCACTCTGTTTTAGGGTCTTAATCAGTGCAGCCGGCCCTGGTCTCATGAAACATCTTTTTCAGTGACCCCTTCATGTCTTTCATGAGAAGTCCTTCTCTGTCTCTTCCTTGGTCCTGCTTATCTGTCAACACTTAGTTTCATTTTGTCCCCCCGCCCCCCCCCACACACACAACACTAAACAACTGGAGTTCTATCACTATGCTTTGTTTTGCTGCGATTTTATTTAGCTTTTCAAATGCTGTTTCAGGAGACTCTAACCTCCCTTGTTCACCCCACAAAACCTTTTCTAATGCTTCGCACATAGCAGAAGTTTTTCAAATGTTAGTCTGTGTTTCAAACTTTTGCTCCGTGTAAATAGTACTATTTACTACAAGTCAGTGTCAGCCTTCATGTCCCTTGCCTGGATAGCATCTGAAGACCAGATGTTCTGAATGGAATTAATTACATTCTCTCCACGATTCCGTTTCTCTTGCTGTATTTTCTGTCCTAGTTACTGACAAAAATATCAATTCATGTCTAAATCGAAAATCGCCTGAATTTAAATCGTTATTATTTTTACCTCCTACATGTAATTGGCTACTTGAAGTTTAACTGATGTTTCCATGGCCACTCAGTGACAATTTCTGGATCTTTTCCAATTGCAGAAGATTTTCTTCTTATCCTTGTGCTCTGTGCTTTCCTCCTGGTACCTCTTCCTTCTCACTCATAAAGCTTTCTGTGCTCTAAATCGTCTGCAGAGTTGACCTTGGTGAGTGTCATTTCTTTATTTTCTTTTAAAAAAATCACTGACAATCAGAATGTCATTTGATGGTTATTAAATCCCTTTGCTTTTCCTCCATCTGCCTCAACTTTGTTCTATCCCTCAGACTCCCCCAAACAGTTAAGAACTTGCAAGTATTCTCCTTCTATTTCATGTTTTGGCCTAGTTTAAATTCGTTCTTTATGTCTCTTTGCTAAATTTTATGTATCACGTAAGACACATGACAGTATACCCTCTATTATCATCATTATTGCTGTTAAAAACTAAGATCAAATACTGAGTTTCTCTGTAACCTTGCCTTGATCTCCCAATGGAGAGTAATAAATAATTTCTCATCTTTAATTTTACTAACCAATCTCCATTAAAAACTTCATGTTGTATATTACAGTTAGCTGTTTCCTTGTCTTCTTTTCAACTCATTTGCATATTTTACCTGAAGCTCATACTTGCTCTACATGTCACTCACATATTCCAGCATGGTAATGGCTGCTTCTAAGTATCAGAAAACAAAAGGTTTTGCTCAGAAATTAACACAATAAAGAATTTATATTATCACATTTCTTACTTCAGCCCATAGTGGCAAACATAGCTGTGTGATTTATTGTATTGAATATGTTTATTAGAGTGACATGTATATACATGTGAACATATTTTTTTTAAAAAAAGATCAATAGAGGTCAGTGCTTATTTTCAGTCCCCTTAGTAAAATTGTCATAAAATTGTCATTTTCTTTCTTTTTTTTTTTTTTTGGTTTTTCGAGACAGGGTTTCTTCTGTAGCTTTTGGAACCTGTCCCGGAACTAGCTCTTGTAGCCCAGGTTGGCCTCGAACTCACAGAGATCAGCCTGCCTCTGCCTCCCGAGTGCTGGGATTAAAGGCGTGCGCCACCACCGCCTGGCTCTAAAATTGTCATTTTCAAGTCTTTAAACTGATTATACTTTTCAAGTCCTATGTTTCTAAATTACACATAAATGTAATAATTATTGAACATATGAAAATGAATGACTTTATCCACTTTATACATTAACGTTGAATTGCAATTATTTTTAGTGTACTAGTATTTAGTTCCTTTGAATAGTGATGACTGTGAACTGAGGTCAAGCCACAGAGCCTTGTCTGTTGGCATCAGCTGACTCTCAGCGCACTGCTGGTGACTATGCTAGCTGCTGGCTTTATCCCTCTGAGATACCTGACTTAGCAGGCACAGATGTGGTACTGAGTCTTGCAGTTGATAGAATATACTTGAATACTCTTCTTTCCTTCAAAGATTTCAGTTAGTGTCTCTTTTCAACCATGACCTAAGATTAATTTCTTGTTCTTGCATTTACTTAGTGCAGTAAAGTTCCAGTAGACTTTGGCAAACACCACATATAACCCTACTTTTATTTCTATTCATTCATCAGCCGAGTTTTAGAAATATCACTGTCATCTTCTCCTTAGAGATAGACAGACATTCATATAATATAGACATGAACATTTTTAAAAGTTTCTCAGCAAAATCTCGTAGCCTTTTAATTATCAGGAAAAGCTAACCGAGAATTTACTACCTCTTTAACAGAAGACTTGTTCAAAATAGAGTTTGTTTATCACTTACCATTCTTGCTGCCCAGAAGGGAAACAGTGTGTAGCAAACAGAAGCTATGTGTGCCCTAGACCTGTGCATTTAATCCAAAGAAGGCAGTCAAAGATTTTAAGATGCTCACAGGACTTTTCATCCTACATGGGAAAGAAATGTACAAAAGAGACAGAACAAAGGAAGCAAAAGTCCCTGCAATCTGGTTCTAGATGGTTTGTTCCAAGAAAGAACCAAGCACCTTTTATGATTAAAGTGTAGAGGCAGGTAATGCTTCCTATGATTAACAAGTTGCTGTCATCAGCAGCATCATTATTGTGTCTGAGCCATGTAGGTATAGCCTAGGCATGACTCACAGTGAGATCATCAGTGTGGGCCAGGGGGTTCTGGCAAAGACAAAGGCTGAGGCCAGTCAGGGAAGTGGCAAGGAAAGTTGGCATTTGAGTCAACTCTAATCTCTACAGAATCTGAACTGGGGAAAACCCAGCCTGTCTCCAAGGCCAATGTTAAACAAGTCAAATATTGAGCAGTTTAAAATCTTTATTGAATAAAGGTGTTTTTATACAAATTTTAAAGTGAGAAGAAAAAAAAAGAGTAAAATAAAATATCCCCAAACTTAGGCTGAAGCTATTTGTGGGTCTTCATCAGGTATAGCTTCAGAGTGTGATGATTTTTATCTGGTATGTCTTTGTCTACCGCTCTGTGGGTTGTTGAGCTAAAGAGAGACAGACATTACTCAGAATGAGGCAGGAAACTGTCTTCTAGCAACAAAGCTTTATTTCAAATGTCTTTGCTCCCATTTCTTAAGTAAAGATACAAAAAAATCTTAGGATATCCATAGACATACTACAAATGTTTTCCAGATCCAGAGAGAAAGATTTGGGGTTCTTCTATTCCTGTAAGGACATGGGCAAGAAGGAGTCTCACAGATCAAAGGTAGCAAGCAGCTGCCTAACTTTCTGATGCCTAGATTTGAATCTCTCCTTTCAGAATTAAAGCATTTAACCTCTTTTAAATTATTGTTTATTATTAATAATTCACATGTTACAAACAAAACAGTATCATTTTTTTGTGTGTGAGTTCATTGCATACAAAACACAACCAAGGGCATGCTGGCTTATCTTCTTTTTGTATTCACAGTACATGCTTATATAAGATGATAGTTCTACAATTAGCTGAATCAAAACAATTTAGTTAATTTTAAATTACTTCCCCCATGTACATAAAGAAGAATAAAAGTGTCCTAATGGGATAGAAAAGAAAAGAAGTTTTTTGCACCTGGAGTCTTGTGTGAATCATAGAAAAAATATTAATTTGACTCATTTGAAAGGCTTAACTCTTCATTGAGTGGAAAATTACTTCTCTATATACTGTCTCAGACTTGTTACCCTTGAGTCTGATAGTTTATTTTTCCTTCTTGTCTTCTCCAAATGAAAATTTAAAATGTATTCTGAAGTCCGGTATGACGTAATATGGAGGGCCAAGGCATAAATCAAGAAGCCAGCGTTCGTGCTTTAGTTTGGCCATGGATTTGCTATGTGGTTTTCATGCTAATCACATAATCTTCATGGGCGTCGGGATCAGCACCTAAAGGAATCTTCAGGAGATTGAATACAGGGATGTCTAAGACTCTCGTTGGCATGAATATTAGGCAAAAGCCTTTAGTCCCTGTTGGCATGCGTTTTACATTGGCCATCCGAAGTTTCGATGGGATCTGCTTCAAAACAGCCATGTGTAAGAAAAGCCTGCATAATGCTCTTTCTTCCCCAAATCAAGCTTTTTCAGATTCCCTTGCAGTTATAAAAGAAGAGCCCGCACTACAGGGGCAGATGTGGTCTGTTGGAAAAGCAGCTCCATAAGGCCACCATTTAAATCAGGCTGCTTCACCTGGCTTTGAACTTGACAGCCCTGCAAACAAAACAATGCCTCCAAACTCTTCCAAGTGACAGAATGTGCTGCCATCCTTGATAGGCTAGTGTGTGAATCTCTATTTCTATTTTCCTTTTATTGGAAGTGACATGTAGTATGTCTGCATTAAATTAAATCTGGCCCACATGGAGCTCTTTTGCCCAGAAAATGCGAGAACATGGGTAGTTGGCAACTGTAAGGTAAATATAGAACCTCTGATGGTGCTCGGGTGCTGTGAAGCTTATGCAAAGCCGCAGACCAGCACTGAGCACATCATTCACAAGCGGCAAGGCTATCATAGAGTAGCGCAAGCCATCCAAGAGACGTGGAATTGAACTTTATGCTAATTCTTCCATTGCCAATTTTATTCAGGTCCATGTATCTAATTGTGTTAACTTTTATGGACTATTTCACATCTTTCCATTTCTTTTTGGTTACTATGGAAAGACTTGGCTCACTAGTCTGGGTGGAGGAAGAAATGATGGCAGTCAATCTTGAGTTTAAAATGCATGCTGGCTCTGAAAAAAAATGGGATTTGAAAGGAGTCTCAGCTCATTGGAATATATTCAACAGTTTAAGCAAAACTATAATGACCTATCTCATAGATCGACAGACCACGAACTTCAGGACAAGTTAGTGCTTTGTGTTACAATATACTTATTACTCCTGGCAGTGAAAATGTGATTAGTTTTATTTTGTGCAAGACTTAGTAAACTCTGTAATGACATTACATATTGAAACATAATTTAATTTAAGATTTATTGTTCTGAGTTCATATTGGCTGTCTTCAAGGCTCCTCAACTTCTACATTCTGCTCCCTGATATGTGAGGTTTACCCAGGAAGAAACAAGACTTACCATGTGTTGGGCGCGTTACCAGGTCTTGGTAGTATAAATTTTGCTTAAAGTTGACTGAACTTCTAGGAGATATGGTGATATGATGCTATTTGTCATCTATGATTTTCCAGGAAATAGTTGCGATTTGCATTCACAATGAAATGTACTCCTCATGCTGGCTTCCAAGATCTCCCTTGATCTAGGCTCTCCCTGCTGTTCAACGTTATCTCACACCCAGATCATTGGTTTCTTTTTAAGTTTTCTTCTTTTGGCTCCTTTATTTTGCTTTATTTTATTTCTTTCAGTGCTAGAGATTAGGCCTTGTGCCAAGCAGGACCTCTGCCACTTGGCTAAACTCTAGCATTACACTTGTATTTGGGGGTAGGATCTTCCTAATTTTCCCAAGTAGTTCTCACACCTGTTAGCATACCCCCTAAACGTCTAGAGTAGATGAGGTTCTAGAATTGTACCACCGCACCTGACCTTTTGTTACTGTTTCTTTCTTGGCTTGCCTGTTTGTCTGTTTGCTTGTTCTTTTTTGAGACAGGTTCTCTCTCTCTCTAGCTAAGCCTTGGTTTGAATTTTCCATGCTCTTGTGGTGGGATCTCTGTCACTAAAGTTGCAGGTACACAACAAATCATGTGACCTTGTTTGCTTGCTCCAATGTCAGCTGCATGGCTGTTTACATTTCCTCCCTCCCTCCCTCCTTCCCTCCCTCCCTCCCTCCCTCCCTCCCTCCCTCCCTCCCTCCCTCCCTCCCTCCCTCCCTCCCTCCCTCTCTCCCTCCCTCCTTCCCTCCCTTCCCCTCTCTCTCCCTTCCTTCCTTCTTTTTTTTATTTTTTACTTTTATTGATTCTTCATGGATTTTGCATCAAGCATTCCAATCCCACTTATCTCTCCATATCCTTGTGTCTGCCCTAGGCCCTTGCAACCTCCCCCTCAAATCAAAACCAAACTTAAAATAAAAACCGAAAACCAAACAAACCAAAGAAACAAAGCAAAACAAAATGAAGAAGAATCTTTTCCTGGAAGCTGTAGTGTAGCCCATTGAGACACACAGTCTACCCTCTCGTCCATTATTCTTTCACAAGTCTTTGGTCTGGCTTCAGGCTTCTGGTTTCTGCTACACCATAGATAATGACTCTTACTGGAGCTTCTCTTTGATATCCTGTTGTCCTGTGTCAACTGTTTTGGGATCTATAAATTCATTCCCTTCATGTGCTCCAACTGTTCATAGATTCAGTGAAAACTAGGGTGGGTCAGTTTATAGCCCTGGTTCCGGGCCTGAGTAGTAGCTGCATTGGTTGGCTCACTAGCTTTCCCTCAACTTCAGTCAACTGGCACGTGGTCCAAAACTGCCTCAGCAAGCTCACCCAATGCAGCCTACAGCAAGGAGCAGGGCCCTGTCTCCTGCTCTGGAACCCTCACATCTGGGTTCCCCTCACTCTTATGGCCAGAGCCAGTTCTATTGTTTGGCCCAGGCAAGGTGCAGGGCTAGATTGCTGTACCAGAGAGGGGGGGTCAGTTCTCTGGCTCTCATAGACTCAGGGGTGGCTTGCCTGTATCCCTGACAATGGTGTCAGTCTAGTATGCTGCCAAGGCAAGGTGCAGGGCCTGTTCTCCTTTTGGCTCATGTTAGCACTGTGGTCATTGCTGTGCTGAGCCAGCGGCACCCTTCACTGGCCCTGGGATGGCTGACTGGCCCTGCCCCTCTCTGGATACTACATTAGGCCAACTGGCCCTACCCCTCAGGGAAGTGCTTACCCCTTCCCTCACACTTGAGAAATATGGCCCCACCCCTCACCATAGACAAGCATCATCTCACTTGGGAAACACACTTGAGCTGACTCTGGAGTGAGGGACACAAGTGAGCCGCCCCTGAGGGCATGAGAGTAGGAGAGATGACCCAGCTCCTCTCCTCTGACATGTTGCGGCATGGGCAAGGGAACGATGCTCTCCCTCCACTCACCCATTACTGCCAGCGACAGGCAAGAGCTGACACTGGGGTCACAAGAGTAAGAGAGCTAGCCCTGACCTTCACTGGCAGCAGTGCATGAGAAAGCAGCCACTGCTTCCCATCTGGGCAGCACAATAGAGCTGGCCTGGTTATTGGGTACACAGCTGAGTCATCCCTGAGGTCTTGAGAGCAGCCTAGCTGACCTTGGTCACCTGCATCTGCCATACAGTGGCATGGGCAAGGGAAAAACACCACCCAACTTTGGCACCTTGCTACCTGTGGCAGGCTAGAGAGCTGGCCCAGGGTCACCAGTGAAAGAGCTAGCCCTTCCCCACATCATTTACTTTTTTTTTTAAAAAAAAAACCAGGAGTTATTTCTTTCCCATTTTTTAAAAAAGTGGATCCTTCACACATATTATGTATTAGAGTATTTCTCTAGAAGTCATTCTGTTTTTTTGCTCTTTATTCCTGAGCTGAGTCATTTCCATCCTCCAGGTAGTCACCTAAATAAGACATTATGTGAGTTTCCTACATTGTGTTCTATAAATATAAATATAGTAAAACAAAAGGAAACTGAGGAAGTCAATAGTCAGGTAATGCTTTGGGAGGGTGTGACCTAGAGTAGGAGCAGCCCTTGAGTTCAATGCTAATTCTGGTTGTGGGAGATGCCAAGACTCACCAGCAAGGCAAATCATCTGGGGAGAGGGATGGTATAGCTGCATTGTTAAGAAGCTGGACAGAGCGGGCGGTGGTGGCGCATGCCTTGAATCGCAGCACTGGGGAGGCAGAAGCAGGTGGATCTCTGTGAGTTTGAGGCCAGCCTGGTCTACACAAGCTAGTTCCAGGACAGGCCTCAAAGCTACAGAGAAACCCTGTCTCTAAAAACAAAAAAAACAAAACAAAACAAAAAGAAGCTGGACAGGAGGTAAGCGTTCATATTTGACCTAGAGATGGGGGAAGGAAGAGCACCGGTTAAGGTAGATTAAACTGATGGTATTGGGAATTGGCATAAAGGCTAGAATGCTTGACTTAGTAAGGCCATCATGGAGCCTGCTCTATGATCCAGGTATGAGGTGACTTGGGCTAGGCAAGGCTGATGACAGCTATGGTGGAAGGGGTATGGATTTCAAAGGCAGCTTGTCAAGAATTGGTGATGGACAAGAGAGAAAGGAATAAGATGACAAATGAGTCAACGATGCCCCCAAGGTTTTGTGTGTCTGGAAGGCTGGTAGGTGGGGAAGGAAAAGAGGCCATGCCCTGGCCACACTTACCTGTTCATATCTGAGGTGAGGCAACTTGCATGGGCTTAGAATTGCACTGGAGGAAGTGGAAAATGGGGCAGTTTTGCCTTGAAAGAAGATGAGGCTGCAGTGTGGTGATTGGCACCATTCTCCCAGAAGTCAAGAGATGTCTTTGCAGAGCCCCACTCCCTCCCAAGTCAGCATGGAGACAGACCGAAACCACAATATCTGGCCTTAGAATGTATACACAAGGGCCAGCAGGCTCGCTGTGCTCGTCTGTTTCTTGACTTCCTTTTTCTGTGAGAAGATAACACAAGTTTTGCTGACCAGGAGAGAGATAAAGAGAGGTCACATTTTAGAATTCGCTTGCTCCGGTTTTTTTTTTTTTCTCTTAAACATATTGGGCTTATAAAACCCTAAGTGTGCTTTTCCCCCAAGAACTTCTCTTGTTTTTTAAACCCATATGTATTTTGAAGTCAATTTAACTCATATGTTTCTGATTAATTTATGCTTAGCTCATCAAAATGTTGTTTTAAGAAGAAAAGCTCATAATAAAAACAGAGTCATGCTTCAGCAGCCACTGATGAAATCAACTCCAGAAGACTGTAGCTTAGTCAGAAACTCAGACAGACTAAGGGCACCAGCGGTTCCAAAGTCAGGACCCCACTGCTGTAGCTCTTTTCAAACTAAATGTGCTCATCAGCTCCGTGAGAAAAAAAGCCATTTCAGTTTTCTGATGTGCGTTACTTGTTCTCTGGATGCACTGGTTTGTTATTTCAATTAGCTGTCATTCCTTTACTAAGCTGTTTAGTTTTTCAGTTGGTTTCCAGGTTTCTCATAGGACTAAGAGGTGAGGAGGCTAGGTTATGGCAGAGAGGGATTAGTATCCATGGACAAGAGGCATGTGTCGATTTGTCTCTGCAGAATGGGCAATGGGAGTTTGACAGTGGTCTATAGATTTACCTCGTTAGTCCATAAAGGTATAAATAGAATATGTATACATATCGTAAGTATAAGAGTGTGGTGTCCATCTCTTCTATTACAATCAAGATTTAGAAACAAAATAATTCTTTAATAAGGCATTGTTGGAGGAAGGTAATATAACAATAAGAATGCTGAAAGTCACATGGAATCACAATATTAAATACTTATCTGAAAATTTATAAATCACTCAATTCTATATAGATACATGTAATTTTGTGCCTAAATATATAAATATAGTTTAAAAAATATCTTCCACCTAATAAAAATCTATTGGTCATGGTTGCCCAATAGACTTCTCAAATCTATAGACCACTGCTATCACCTTTGGTTTCCTCTGCAAGGTGGAAAGTAAAGTCCCTATTGTTGAAGACTCCTTGCACTCAGACACAGTGTCCAGAGCCCTGTGAACTGGAATGGGGGTGATTCCTCTTCCCTGAGGTCCAGCTTCTATGGCACCAGAAGGCACCACACAAGCTTCCAAAGGAGGGAGACAACCAAGTGTCCTACCCAACTATAATACCCATGAACTACAAAAATAAACAGAATGTCACAATAACTCTAAGGATGCAGTAGTGGCACTTATACCTTGGCAGCAACCAACAGCTCTCTAATTGAGAATAAAACCTGATCAATAAGAGGAAAACCATGCCTGTCATTAGAAGCTCAGCCTACTACTCTGAAGTCATGGATCTTGGTGGAGAACCTACAGCACCACTTTCTAAAACAGCATAATCCTTAACAGCAATCTAAGCATGTATCCACCGGTATGTATAACCTTTACTCTTTGTCAAGAAAAATTTTCTTTGCAACAGGTAAAGACTATACAAAAAACTACAACCAATAAAAATTTCAAGTTGTAGAGCTCAGTCCCAATGGATACATCTTAAAACACTCCCATATCTAAAGCTTAGGGAACACAGTGGAAGAAAGGGCAGAAAGATTATAAGAGCCAGAGATCAGGGAGCTTGTTGTGAGATTGTTTTCTCCAGTAGTAACAGAAGCTGCATGCACAGCCATTTCACCAATACAGCTGTCTAAGCATGAGCTGAAAAAGTACAAGAGCAGTGGATTGGCTAATGTGGACAGGGGAAAGCACAAGAGTTCTCAACCATACACAAAGGACTATTAGCAACTAGGGAATTTCGAGTGAGAGAAGTAGTTTTATTTTGAGAGTGAGCGAAATTGTCTTTTCCAGGGAAAGTACACCAATTAGTTATCCAATATCATATATAAATAATGTTGTTTGTATGTATGTTTTCACGACTGAGAATTTATTATCTCATATATATATACACACACATATATATTTATATATACACGAGGTATACACTCACAAGTGTGTGAATTTGAAAGAGAGGAAGGAGTGATATAAGGGAAGGGAGAAACAATGTAATTGTATTATAATTGCACACAAAAATTTGAAAAATTAAAAAAAGCAGTGTATACCATCACACCCAGCATGGAGTTCTACTTTTAAGGCTAATTTTATAGAGCCAACACTTAAAATGTTAATGTTTTTTCTTCTTGAAAAAATAATTATGATTATTTTAAACAAACACTTCAGGAAAATCTTCTGAGGTAAGAAATAGTTTGTGCATTCCAGAGGTAGAATTTAGATAGCAGTTTCTTTACAGGGCCAAAACGCTGCCTGGACATGTAAACCACTTTCATTAACATGCAATTTTGTCTGTTTCCTTTGAGAAGCTCTATAATATCACCAATAGATTAAAATCACTAATGATACCTCTGTGGGCATTTCTTCTTTCTAGTCGTTATTATTTCTTCTACCTGTTCATTCAGGGTTGACTTTAACTTCATGTTTATATTCAATTTCTCACAAGCTTAGATACCCATATTTTAAACCATATATTCAAACACTTTAATTTAAATGGCCCAGAAAGCCTGTATTTCAAAACTGTGTCAGGAAGACCTCTCTTAAAGGAGCTGCAGCATGCTACCAGCAAACAGCAAGAAGCTGTGTTAAACTCTGTATTTATGTGTCTAGAATTCCTTCCCAAGCTCTTTCAGGTTTTAAGTGGAATTTAGTCAACCATGTTGGGTTTGTAGGAGGAAGGCCACTAGTTAGTTCCCAGCTGCCCAGACCCCCAAAATAATCACACAGAAACTGTATTAATTAAATCACTGCATGGCCCTTTAGCTCTAGCTTCTTATTGGCTAATACGTATACTAATTTAACCCATTTCTATTAATCTGTATATCGCCATGTGGCTATTGCTTACCAGGCAAAGTTCACAGCCTCTGTCTCTGGTAGATCCATGGCTTCTCTCTGACTCTGCTCTCTTTCTCCCAGCATACAGTCTAGCTTTTCCTGCCTAGTTCTGTTCTGCCTTTGCCATAGGCTAAAAGCAGTTCTTTATTGATGAACCAATAAAAGCAACACATAGACAGAAAGAACCTCCCACAGCCAATCATTCAAAGTGACAAGCTTTTTGAAGGAAAGTTTGTCTCCCCTACTTACTTTTGAACTTAACGTAGAACAAGAACAGCTGGCATCTGCACACAGAAAGTGGGCAAGCAATATTTGTTGAAGCAAAGTTAAAAGTTAAAAGGTTTACTATCTCTATTTTCACACCCAGTATTTCTTCTAAATTTAAAATGCTCTTAGTTTTCTTTTATCTTTTATGGTTTTAAATTACTATGCAATTTGTGTTTATTTCTTTTTAATTTTTTAAATTGAAAATAGATTCTTCTCTCATACAATACATTCCAACCACATTTTCTCCCTCCCTCCACTCTTCCTAAGCAACTCCCCAAATTTCTCTCTCCCCCAGATTAACTCCTCTCTTTTTCTTCTTCTTCAGAAAAGAGCAGGCCTCCAAAATGACAGTCAAATAGAAGAAAATAAATAAAATAAGATAAAATAAGGCAAGGCAAAAGCCCTCAAATGAAGTCTGAACAAGGAAACCCAATGGGAGGAAAAGAGTCCCAAGCGCAGGCAAAAGAGTCAAAGATACGCCTGCTCCCACTGTTAGGAATTCCACAAAATACCAAGCTAACAGCTGTAACATATATGCAGAGAACCTGTTGTAGACCCAGGCCTCGAGAGTTCTTGATTGCTCAGTGAATTCCTGTCTTTGCTTTGATAATTTCCTAACATTTAACAGAGCTAATATCTGTAGTGTACCTCTCACAAATGCTATTCCAGTAGTCCTCCATGTTTTTCACAAGTAAATGGTGATCAGAAAAGTAGTTGTAGAGGGTCAGACAGCTGGCTATTTTGGAGAACCAGAGAGAAGTAAGTTGCCATGTGTTCTAGCTAGTTATAATAAACAAAATGCAACCAATTTGCACTCGATGTCATTTGAAAAATAAAAGACTTTTCCATTTTTTGTGTGGCTTAAAGCCATTTCTCTGTCTTCTACAGCTAACGAATGTGCATCCTGTTGGTCTCCTTTTGACTCAGAAGAAGAATGAAATGGTGAGAGGGGAGAGCTTCTGCGTCATTTAAACGGGAGAATGAGAACATTAACAAAAGGAGGACATGGGCTGTGCTTTCTGAGTACATTTTTCCACAGTAATAAAATGATCAGGGCTGCACATCATCAGAGTTTGGTCTTTCTTTGGGATTTCTATGTTTATTTTAACCAACACTTTTCAAAAGTGTGTTGCTCCTCCCTAAAGATGTAAAGTTTCCCCATTTATTAAATCTTCTTGGCCGTGCTGAGTCCTGTAGCATCCACATTCTCACATGTAAAATATTTCCTAATCATAGTAAACGTTTCACATCTGCTCTGAATAAATGGATCAAATCCAAGAAATTGAAGCATTCATAGAGGATCGTTGGTCCTCAGCCAGCCTTAACTCTGGAGAGGACGACAGTGAAACAAACAACCTTCTTTCCCTTCCTACTTTCTTTTCCCAAGTTTGTTTTATTTATTTATTATTATGATTTTTTTGTTACTTCATGATACCCCTCTATACTGCATACACACCCCTCTATGCTAATATTTAGGAACTGAGCCAGAGTTCCAGTTGTGTTTTTAGTCCTGTCTATTCTTTCCACACCCATTGGAAAGCCAAGAACAGCTCTGTGTGACTTCCATTTGCTCCTTGGCTACCCTAGACTCACTTTTACCACATGGAAATTCTTTGCACATTATAATCAAACTTAACTCCAACACTTAATAAACACTCAAGGAGTGATTTGCAAAGATCCAGAACATATTAATTTATTGTTCTACTCATTGATTGGAATTATTTTCTGTAGCAGTCTCAACCACGTAGTCTTTTTTTTTTTTTCTGTTGTGTTTTGGCTAAACTATCAGGGCAAATGAGAAGAGACTCTCTGTCTGTCTCCAGAGTGAAGAGGAATGGAGTTGTCTCAGAGATTGTTATTCGCATTGGAAATGATCTTCATTGTGCTTTGATTGGGAGCCAACTCTCTGTACTTGTTGGAAGCTAAAGTTCAAATAACACTGCATCCCTTAGGGTGTAAGCCATTCTCATTTCTATCACCTGGTTTCCAGGCAAACTTCTAGGTGACAAAGTGAGAACATTACCGATAAAGACTGGATGGAATGACGTCGTGGCACAGAATGGAAGATTTTCAAACAGAATGAAATTGGTGGCAAGTGGAAGAACGTCTCAGGTGGCTGAAATTATATGATTCAAACCATTAAGTCAAGAAAGAGGATGTACCAGTTTGGGTTTTAAAAGATCTAAGGAAGTTTGGCTCTAAGCATGGCGGGAGCTGAAGGCTGAAACAAAAGCAGCAGGATTCAGTCTCCCATGGTTACCTGTTTCCTTCCCTGTTGGCACCGTTTTCTCAGAGATTGTTCTTCTAGAGAGGCAGATGGATTCCAGCACCTCTATGTGTACTATCTCATGCTTTAATCAATTTCAGTATAGTGTTTATTTTGTGAATTCTCAACAAAACTAATAAGATTTACATTAGTGGGACTGCCCTCGATCACATGTTCTTGAACTAGTAAAAGTCGTTTGTGTGGAAGATTCTAATTGGCCAGACTTGAGACAAACTGCTTCTCCAAGCTTGATGGAATAAGATGAGGACTGAGATTATTTTACACAATATTCTCAAAATTCGATTACCTTAAAAACACGGAGAAGCTGGGCCTGGTAATACAAGCCTGTGATTCTTAGGTACTTGTGAGACAGGCAGGAGAAACACAACTTCAAGGCATCATGGGAAACTTGATAATACATTGTCTCAAAATTAATAAAACAAACCAAACCTGAATATATCTCAGTGTTGGGGAGCTTGTCAAGTGTATAGCAAGTCCTAGATTCATTCCGCAGTACTACAAAATGGGGGGAGGGACTCTATGCTTTGCATAAAAATGCAATTAATACCCACTGAGATCTCATCACTCTACTGATGTATATTAAACTTTAAAACCTAGAAGCCATATAGGAAAAGAACATGAATAAGAGCACCCTGGCAAAAGACTATAGTCTGTTTATGAGACTGTCGCTACTGGCTAAAAACCTGATAGCTTCATAGTAAGACTGTGGAACATTAGAGACACTTGGTAGAAGATGCTTTAAAGAACATAGAAACAATTAACTCTGTTCCTAGACAGATTTGGAAGAAACTTAGCCATATGCACAATCAGAGGTAGAGTTTGCCATTACCTGTGACAACAAAGCAAAATAAAGACTTGTTATTTATCATGAAATAAAACCACCTTGGTTTCCTTTTTATTTTTAGTTTTGCAGAAGGCATACTTGGGGATTTCCAACAGGATTTGGGGTGAGCCAAGTGACAGCTAATGTGTTTCCTGAGACTAGGTAGAAACAAGACACATGGCCTACTTCTACTCAGGGCATCAGGAAATGGTATGCTGTTAATGGGAGGCTATCCTAGGGCAGTCCCTTGGGAGAGAAGGACGATAGTCACAGTGCATTACACTTCCTTTTAATCCTCTAGATTTTCTATCAATGAACGGCATGAATAAAATAGATTAGAAATTAAAAATAAAATAGATTAGAAATCATACAGTCATATGATCCAGAAGAGGCATATCCACTTTGAATGAAAATGTATTTAGATTGTGTTTCAAGTTATGTTGGTTGAGTTTACATTGTTATCCCAGAACTTCAAGCAAGTGATGAACTTACTGTGTCTGTGAATCTAGGGATTTTTAGCCACAAACAGAAAAACTGTCTTTTCTTTACTTCCTAGTTCACTTTAGACTTCCTGTTTCTAGAGCTTTGGACAATTTTGCCATATCTGTTCCCAAGTGCAAGCTCACTTACAGGCAGCTGGAAGATACTACTTTCCTTGAAAGACTAACTGAATGGGACAGCAGTAAATTGGACAAGATGACCCATCCTAAATGATCTAAAAGAAGCATAATCTGAGTGGACTGAAATGGAACCTGCAATCACTGTTGCAAGTGCTCATTGGTAAGAAGAGCCCTGTTATAGACAAAACTGTTTCACCAGAGGCTTTATGAAGAAATGGGGGTGCTCCTTCCTATGTCATGTCTTTGGGTGGGGTGAGGAACTGCTGAGTTTCACCAATATGCTTTCTTCTCTCCTTCAATCCCTTCTTTGGCTTAGTCCAAGCTTGTTCCCCACTGCTTACTTTGTTACATTTTCCACAGATTATTTTATTTCTGCCTTGGTTCTCTGAGTTAAGGACACGCTTCTTTTTGCTGGCAATCTGTAGACTCCCTTGCTGGCTCATTCTAGGTAATTTGTCTTTGAAAACACTGAGCTTCATTTTGTGTTGTGTATGAGCACATTGAGTAGGGGCTTCCATGTGTGTTTATACCTGTAAGAACTGAAAGGACAACATTTAGTATTAGTCCTCGTGATGCTGCATGTCTTAGATTTTGAAATAGTTTCTCACTAGCCCAGGATGGACCAATTAGAACAGATCAACAGACATGGAGAAAACCCCCAGAATCTGCTATCTGCTTATCTGCTTGTCTTCTTTTCCCAGCACTGGGTAGCAAGATGAAGACTCTAATCATTCTTTCTGCTCCTCTGTCTCTCTTTCTAAATCTCTCTCTCTCTCTCTCTCTCTCTCTCTCTCTCTCTCTCTATATATATATATATATATATATATATATATATATATATATTTCATTAGCTTTTGAGAATTTTTTACTGTGTGTTTTGATCATTACCCTCTCCTCCATCTCCAAACTGTTTCTCATAATTGTTGCACTCATACTAGAAATGAATAATTTTTCCCCTTTGTCCATTTCCATGCCAACAATATATGCTATCATTTAAAAAAAATAGCCATTCTGACAGTTGTAAGGTGAACTCTCAGAGGAAATTTGATTTCCATTTTATCAATGGTTAAGGATGTTTAACATTTTCTTAAGCATTTCTCAGCCATTTGTATTTCATATTTTGAGAAATTTATATTTAATTCTATGCCCCATTTCTAACTGAGTTGTTTTCTTGATGTTTCATTTTTTAAGTTTCTGAATTATGTGTATATTCTATATGCTAATCTTAAGTCAAATGCATAGCTAGTCAATCTTTATAACATTCCTTAGGATACCTCTTTACAGGAATTGTGCCATTGTATGCTGTACAGAAGCATTTTATTTCATTTATCCATTGTTGATATCAATGCCTGTGCTTTCAGGGCAATGTTCAAAATGTTATTTTCTATGACAATGAGTTTAAATGTATTCTCTATAATTTTTTTTTATTTATCACACAATTACCAGGTCTTATGTTGAAGAGTTTAATTCATTCAGAGTTGAGTTTTGTTCAGGATGAGAAATTCCGATCCATTTCATTCTTCTTCACATTCTTATTCATTTTATTATTGAATAAATAATATCTTTTGTTGAAGATACTGTCCTTTAGCCATTGTGTAGTTTTTACCTCTTTGTTAAAAATCAGGTGGTTGTAGGAGCTTTTATGTGGGTCATCCATTCTATCCTATTGAGCACTATTTCCTAACTATTGTTACTATAGTAGAGATGAACACAAATAGGCAAATAACTCTCTAGTAACACAGAGTCCTCTGAGTAATTCATAGGGAGTAGAATAGCTTAAACATATAGTAGTTCTAGTTGTAGCTTTCTGAGAAAACTTCACACTGATCTCCACAGTTACTACATGACTTGGAACTTCTACCAGCAGTGAATAAAGGTTCCATTTCCCCCACATCTATAATCACATTAGTTGTCAGTTGATTTCTTGATGATAGTCATTTGGGTTGGGGTGAGAGAGAATATAAAATTAGTTTTATCTTTTATTTCCATGGTGGCTAATGGTGTTGCCCACATTAAAAACAATGTTTGTTAGCCATTTATATTTCTTCTTTTAATTAATTATATTCTATTAATTTAAAATAATTTTAAATTCTCTATTCATATCTATAGCTCATTTTTGGATTGTTTGTTCTCTTGATGTCTGAGGGTTTTTTTCATTGTATTTTCTAGATATTAATCTTTTGTTAGATGTGTATCTGGAATGTTTTTAGACTCCCTCTTTATGCATATAACATTTGCTTTGCTGGACACTTTTTAGTTACATGAGTGCACATTTGCCAATTATTGGTTTTATTTTCTGAGCTATCAGAATCTAATTAGGAAAGTGCTTACCTGT
This sequence comes from Arvicola amphibius, assembly GCF_903992535.2. Lineage (NCBI taxonomy): Eukaryota > Metazoa > Chordata > Mammalia > Rodentia > Cricetidae > Arvicola > Arvicola amphibius. The sequence continues at coordinate 38,535,576 of NC_052051.1, read as the reverse complement.
GCTTTTATATTGCAGCATATTTTCTACCTTCCCTTATTGCAGTTTCAGAATTTCATGTTTTATGTTGAGGTCTGATTTCTTCCTTAATATTCAGGAGTAAAAGGTATGAGTAAAGGAAGTAAGAGTACTATAAAATATCCCTGAAGATTATTTTACTTGGGTTATAGAAATGTACAAGTAAATGAGTTGGTAAGGAAAAGGCACACTGTGTCTATTACAATATTCTGTACCTCTGGGCTTCATTTTCATAGAGCAAAAAAGATTCTTTCATTACAGAAACACTACACCTAGGTCCGAGTTATCAGCAGAGTTAAGTTTTTCTGTTAGTGTCAGTGTCTCAGGATTGACAGCTGACATCCTTATGTTTGTCCTCCTGATGCTGTTAAAATTGTGTCATGGTGATGTTGTCAACCTTTGCCTATTTGGAAACAGTGAAAGAGATGGAACTTCAAATCTCCTTTGAATATTCATTTCTTTGTTTCAGTGTGAACTGGCTGGAATACTCCCGAGCTCTCTTATAGGAGACACAGTATTCTTTCCACTAGTGACCAAATGCTGCCATTCAATGAGAAGATGCTTTATTCATTGACATTCTGCATAAGTTGTATGAAACAGCTTAGAAATGTTCAAGTCTCTGAATTCTAAGCTATGAAGTTATACTGGTTGGTCTAAATCATAGTTATTTCATCAGTCTATTTTGTCACCTTGGGTAAATCCATAAGCGCTTTTGTGTTTTAATTTCCTCCCAGTCAAACAAAGAAGATACTAGTGTTTTCTTGGCAATGTTGTTAAAGGTGAAGCCCTACTATGTCCTCTGAAGTCCAGGAGTGTATTTGCAGTGTTTAGCATGGTCTCAGGGAAAAGCTAGGGAAAACTTTCTTAGATATTTCTCTTGAAGATGCCTGTTATTGTCCCCAAATGTCTTACATATGGTTTCTTAATAGCTTTCTAGTTTCAAGTGGAATTGGTGACAGTTTATAAATATTAGTCATCAGATTAGGCTAGAGCTCACAAGTAACTGATAAAGTTTGTCATGTTAACTTGTCTGTCATTCTGATTGATGGGGAGAAGTTTCAGCTAATTAACAAGTCTAAGTCCTTCTTCGTTACTTAAAATTAGAACCAGAGCCCAGAGCCAAGAAATGTGAGATGTTGTTGCAATTGTCAACGTTATTTTTTATTATCAGGCATGACATATTGGCATTCCAGTAGTCGATAAATCATCTGCCACCAGACTACAACAGGGACACATGTTCTATGCATGCCCAGGCTACTGACTTTACTAATTGCCAAGAGTAGAAGCTTTTAAGCCAACAGTGCTAAAATCGCCATCTCTCATTTTTGTAAGAGTGAAAGCACTACTTTTGAATATCTTGAAACATTTCTGCTTACTACTTTTTATTTCCATTAGTATATTTTCCACAGTATTTTAGCCCATAAGTCATGCATCTCATTTTGTCCTGGATGGTAAGAACAAGATGGGAACTTGTGTTAATGAAAAGAAAAAAAATTATCAGGTAAGGAAAAACACTGTACAAAAAGTAACATAAAAGCACTAACCAATACTCCAGATTTAGAAGCCCATCTAGTTTCTTTGGTAATGTTTACAGCATTATATAGTCAATTGCCATCTATTTGATATATTTATTACTCTACATGGGCTAAAGTTTTGTTGTTTAATCTTACTATTTTCTGATAAAATTCAAAATAGATGGACATTTAGTTGCCTGATTGATGTGATTTCTGCTCTTTTTTTTTTAAAAAAGAGAGATGTTTTAAAGCAAATTCTTTTAAATCATCTTCCCGTATTTGCTAGCAGCAATAGTAAAGTCAAAGGTGAGTCTGGATAGATGCTTGCAATGTAAGATGACTAAAAAGACCAAGTCACAGCTTTGGGTTCCAAATTCCTTGGAAGAGATAACATTCATTTCCAATTTCTTTGCTTTGTGAACAAACAAATCTTTTACATATACTTATCATTAGAAACCATTATAGCAGGTCAGTTTTCACACTTTGTTTTTTCTGGTTTACTTTTTTTCTCAATATGTAAAACTCCTTGAGATAAAAATCTTCTCCCCAGTTTCATTATTTGTAGCATTTTCCAAGACCCACTGACCACTCCATAGTTTCAGGCTTGGGTGAGAGGGATAGAGGGCTCTGCCAAGAGCAATGATCTACTCTGTAAATATCATTTCTTTGAGGAAAAGGGTGTTTTCTTTACTCAGATAATGTTAAGAATTTCAGAAGCTATGTATCTTTCTATTAAAGGAGATATGGATTTGGAAGTCCTTCAGACATAACTTTGAATCTGAGTCTCTAATTTTGGAAAATTACTTTACCCTATTAACACAATTTCCAACCTGTGAAATGGTTATTAGGAGGCCTAGTCCAGTGTTTCCTAAAGGAATCCATTGGAATGATACAAGCATTCGGTCAGGGCTGGCACACAGTAGGCACGCTGCGTCTCTTCAAGGAGGGCTCCTTTTAGAAATCTCAAGTGAATTCTGTAATGCTTGTCTTGTGTGCACACAAAATGAAAAACAGAAAAGATTTCTTCTCACCCCGTGGGTGGGGCGTTGCTCCTCTATATTCTAATTCTTTTTCCTAGGAGAAGGGCGTCTTGAATGTGGTGGGAAAGGCCAGCCCACATGGCTGAAAGTCATGGAACACAAGATACGCTTTATTATGTGGCTTTTTTTCTGTATCACAGATGTGCACACAGATGTGGTCATCACCAGAGATAACTAGCTTACAAGCACTCCCTGGAAACTGCTCAGAGTTCTTAGTAGAAAAGCGATTTTTCAGCCAACTTCTGCGCTGAAGCTCAGCTCATGATTAAAACATTTCCAACTGTTCCACACTGAAAAGAATTAGAAAGGAAACATGACCAGTCAGGGTGCAGGGCTCGAGGTCACCTAGAAGGCTAAATTCTCGTAAAACAAAAATCTGGCATGGCCTTTGCTTTCTGACTTTCTTTCCTTCCCTCCATTCCTAGTCTTTCTTACTCCCTTGTATTTCTTCTGCTTGTTTCCTCTTTCTTTTCTTTTCTCTTATTCCCCTCTCTTTCTTTATTCCCAATAGAAAGCCAACACTTTATGTTAAGAACATACTGTAGACTGTCCTGTTTGTAACTAATGCATTATCATGATCAGGTGCATGTGTTGACGGCATTCTGAAAACATCTAAGTTTTTTTCTCCAGAGAAATTTCTTTGACCTAGTGGGGGATATTGGCCCAGTAGGTCATCCACTCCAGGGCGGATTGCTGCCAAGGACTGAATGACAGGAAAATATAAAAGTTGAATCAATCATCTCATGGTAAGGAAACAGTTCAGGGAAATAGACTTCAGGTAAAAGTCATGAAAAGCCTAGATTCAGACCCACTATCTGCTGTTTGTAATTTTATGGCTTTCCCAAGTGGAGTAATCCTCATCATTAATAATATATACCCCACATACACATGCATCTATGTAATACACACACACATACATGAAACACACGTGTCTGTATATAGTGCTTGGCTCTAGGAGTGGAGTCTGAAGAAGGGATTCAGGTGAATTTGATCCATTGTGTTAGAGATCTCAGGAGAAATAGGAGTGAAGGAAACCTGGAGCCATGGAATGAGTGAGACACAGATACTGCCTCTCTGGAGATAGAATTTTGCATCATTCCATGAAGGGATCTAGAGAGTAACTTACACCCCAGAGTTTTTCTTACCTTGAGATGGTTACTCTATGTTCTTTCTACCAGTCAGTCCTTGGCAGCAATCTGCCCAGAGTAGAGTGAGACTATGACTCACAAGACAATATCCTTCATTTCTCTGGAGAAGGAATGATGTGGGATTCCCCTCTGTGTTCTGTGATTGCCATTAATGAATAAAGAGACTGCCTTGGCCTGTTGATTGGGCAGAACTTAGGTAGGCAGGGAGGACTGGATTGAATGCTGGGAGAAAGAAGGGCAAAGTGTGGGAACACTATGGATCTGCTGCTGGAGATAGATGTGCTGAAAATTTGCTGGTATGACACGAACTCATGGTGATACACAGATTAATGGAGATGGGTTAAATTAATATGTAAAAGTTAGCCAATAAGAAGTTAGAGCTAATGGGCCAAGCAGTGATTTAATTTATATAGTTTCTGTGTGGTTATTTTTGTTCTGGGCGGCCAGGAGGAACAAGCGGGTCCCCTCCATGAAATAAAGGAAGTACTATGAATTGTTCTCTTCTGTTACTTCAAATGGCAGAAGAATCTTTTTCTATTCTGATGGAACTTAAAGATTATACTTATTTTTTTAGCATACCAATGATATTGCTTTTCTATTTTTCATGGTACCATTCAAATCAGAATAAGTAAAATGTAAATTAGCTCTCATAAAAATACATCACAGTATCCCTCTCTCTGAGGACTAACTTTCATGGAACCAGAATCTATCATGCAAGCTTCCAAAGGAGGGAGGTAACGGTCGTACCTAGTTATGACACCTATGAACCACATCAACTACCAACATGGCACAATAGCTGTAAGGGTGTGGTAGCAGGACACATAGCTTTGGTGGTAACCAACAGCTCACTATATAGACTTAAGACCTAATCAACAAGAGGTAGAGCATTCCAGGTACTAGAAATCTAGATAACTATTTAATGCTAGTGAAATCATGGTTATTGGAGGAGAATCTATAGCCACTAATTTACCAAACAAATGTTACTCCTCATATTAATCTGTAAACACTTAAACACTTATCCTTATACCCACAAATAAGTCTAGTCTTTACCTCACATGAAGGAAACTTTTCTTTGAAACAGATGGAGACAATTACAGAAATCCACAACCAATGAAAAACTGAGTTGTGGAGCCCGGTTCCAGTGAATTATCTACAAAATAGTTCTACATTTAAGGTTCAGAGAACATGTGGGAGAAGGAACAGAAGGATTTTTAAGAGCCAGGAGGCTCACAGAGTTTGCTATGAGACTGTGTGTCTTAGTAATTTCAGAAGGTACTCCCATGACTCACCAACATGAATGTCCAAATGTGAATTGAACAGAAGGGCATCAATGAACATGAAAAAGTGAAGGGGGAAAAGTCTACAAAGACTCAACCCTCACAAACATCTATAGGCAACTGGGGAAAGTTAAGAACAGGAAAAAAAGGCCTTCCATAGGGAAGAGCACACCAATTATTTGGTCTGGTGTCAAATGGTCTGCAGTGGCATTATATGGACTGAACAGATTGTATTTGAGAACATGTATGTTTATACATACACATATATGAATACCTTGATATTTGTTTTAACGTATATTATCAATTTGAAGTAGAGTAGGGAGATTTATGTGGAAGGGTTTGGAATGGAGAAAGGGAAGAGAGCAGTGTCATAATTAAATTATAATTCCAAAAATAAATGAGTAAAAAATTAAAAAACATACATCAGGTGTACCTAATTAATTTTTATCTTTTCTAGTCTAGAGAGCCAAGGTATTTTTTATCAGACTTATAGAAAATGTAAGTGATTATGTGGACAGTTAACACCTAATATTGAGATTGTACTTCATTCCAGTTACTTTTGGTATGCCTTTTTTATTTGTAAACATTTTATCTTCTTTTTTCTGGATCATAGATGGTAGTTGACCTTTAAAATTATTAAACTGTTAGTTTAGATAATGGTCTGATTTGCCTTAGTGCATACACTTATTCACAAAAATATTTTTACTAGCTAATCAAATATTCTTTTGATTCACAATTACTTTGGCAAAATGGCCATTGTCTTCTGGACTTTGGACAACTGCAGTGTTAGCTTTTACATTGTTGTTATTCCGGAATAAGAAACACTCCTAACCATCTCTGCCTTACATAAGTGAAATGAGTTAACACTAGAATAATGTTCAAGAAATCAAAATGATGACAAAGCCAAGAGCATGAAATGACTAAGGCTTTGTTGCTTGTGGCTTGAGGGGGTGGGAGGTGCCGCCCTCTGAGGTGTCTGAGTGGGTCACCCAACAGACTTGCCAAGGGCTGGGAGGGAGAGAAAAATAAGTTGGATTGCTTTTCTCTTGGGATAAAGCCCAGAGTTACGTGGTCTCTAGTGATGAGAACTGGGTGGGCATACAATTAAAAGGAAAAAAAAAATGATGAGTTGAAGTAGAATAGGCATAGAGAAGATAGTAAGCTAAAAGTGATGACTCTTTGGTGGGCCCTGCAATGTACATTTCTCACCTTTATGAAGAGGTAGCCTCTCCTTTTCTAATTAAGTTTACTATAAGATGCATAAAATATCTATATGACAGCAAGGCATAAATCCTGAATAATACTTATGTTAATTTGGGGGAAAAGATATTAGTAGAAACAAAATTATATAGTAATCCATTTGTATATGATTTACGCTCAACACTTAAACATTTCTCTTTGCTTTCTACCTCTACTCTGAATATTATGATAAGGTACTAGAAACGGAGACGATACAAGTTTCTAATTCAAACCATAGGTAAACCTTATTTTGGTTCTTTCCTCCAGCATTACATATTATTTGACTCTAAAAGTATACTATCTAGTCAATCAGAAACCTGACCCCTATAAATTAAAGTGCATTCTACGTACATTCAGCAGAACAGGGCTCTGATTCTTGACAATGCATCTGCGATACTGCATACATAGATATTGCACTGGTCATTAGAAGAGCACTAGCTTTCTGAACTTTCCCTCTTTATTCCTCCACTATTCTCTATACCCCTCAGCCAACACACTCTATCTGTAGTCAATGGATAATTCTTGTCTTTCAACTGATTAAAAGCATTGGCTACTTTTATGACTAAACTGTGTTCCCCAAATTCTTATGTCAAAATACTTTAAGTGCAGTAACTTATTTTGCAATTAGGTCATTGCAGGTATGCTTAATGAGAAGAGATCACTAATACAGGTCCTAATCCAATATGACTGATCTTCTTACAAGAAGAAAGTTTCACACATAGTGACATATTTAAGGAGAATTCCATGCGATCATAAAGATGACAAGTCTGGAGAGGAACATATCTTTATCCCCTATCTCCTAGAAGGGATGATCCTTACCAGATCATTGTTTTCAGACTTCTACCTCTATAATTACAAAACAATTAATTTTTGTTGCTTAAGTTACTCAAATCTGTGGGCTTTTATTACATTGAACTAACAATGTAATATAGATACTTTTCCATTATAATTAGATATCCAACATCTTATATTCTGGAAAAGGAATAGAATATAAAACAAAGAACAAATATAACCTAATCTAAGAACAATAAGATTTTTGGAATTATGAATGAGCTGAGAAAAAAATATACTGAGTAGAGTAACTATTGTAATCTTACATGTCGGGAATTGTTGCATTTACACAATACAGGAAGGAATCTTACCAGGTGCCAGGAATTGCTGAGTATTTAGACTGGAATTAAATTGACATAGTACCTGTTCTCAGGGAGCTTACACTGAAGCAGGCAACTAATTACCCAAGCAGTTAATTACAGTAAGAGCTAAGAGTATGAGTTGATGTCTTTAAAAAAGAAAGTAAGGAGAACTGATTCAAGGACTCAAACAATCAGGGAGGTCTTTGAGGAAATCATGTTAAACTTCCGTGTAAATGATAAATCAGCAAAGGGGAACAAGTGCTAAGAGAAGTGACTGCAATGTAAAATGGGTAGAAGATATTAAGATTCGAATGCCAAAAGGATTGTGACATTATCCAGAACCAGGAAGAGGGAAGTGCAGGCAGAGCAGGAAGAGTGAGGTAGAATGTAGCGTTGATGGGGCAGGGCCAAGAAGAGTCAAATGTTGCAAGCATTGATATCATCAGAGTTACAAATTTATTCTGAATAATAGCGAAAAACTGATGTGAAGAGAACACTTGGTAAAATGGGGGTGATGGAAAGGAATCAATAGGCTTAATACAAATCTACTGATAGGACACAGTTGATAAAGTTCAGGAAGATGGATAGCATGGGGGCAGGAGACAGAGATGTTACCTCAAGGTTGACTATAGTTTTCAAGTCAGGCTAACTGGGTGGAATGTGTTATTCATAGACATAAGAAGTGTTAAGCCATTTTGTAATTCTATGAGAAGTATTTAGTTCTCCCGGTTGAATTTGAAGTAATTGTGAGATAACAGGCATCACGTGAGCCCTCAAGCTCACTTTTTGTCAAGAGTTCTGGACCATCAGAGACACAAGTTTATACATGATGTGATAGGGTCAGAAAGTAACTTGAGCTTTAACAACAGATGAGCTCATCTAGCAAGGCCTCTGTACAATAAAGGCTTCTACCCTTCCAAGTTTGGCTGCAGGAAGATGAAGCAGCAGCACAATGAAAAAAAGTGAGTGGGCCCAGGAGGATGTGTCGTCGTGAGAGCCCGAGACACAAGAGTTCAGGAAGGAGGCAAATCATGGCTAATAACCTTTAAACAACTAAAGTGGGGTAATTTCTGGAGAAGACTCCAAGTGTTGGCTGCATTGGTGCTCAGTGGGAGCTCCTGTGGGGTCGAGCGTGGAGAATAGAAAATGAGATAGAGAAGGTACTATGCATCTTGCCCCATCCCTTTAACTGCGATGTCCATATACAAGAGGATGCTTATTATAAACACTTCTACCTAAAAATAATTTTATTGTCTTTTTTTCTGTTTTACTGTCCTTAGTCTAAGCACAGTTCAAGTGACAGTCAAAAGTGTACCCAGAAGTAGCTCTCAGACAATGGCTGTCAGGGACTTGGAAGCTAAATACCCCAGACACTTGGCTCTCAGACGACAGAACAGGAAATAATATCTCATATCATCTCTTAGAGGGATTGACTGGCTTGGTAATAGAATTACCACGAACTGTCTCCTCTTCCCTAGCTTAACTCCACATTTCCTCAGCATTTTGCAGAATCGCCTATGACACCACTACCTTTGTATCCTTTCCTCAGAATCTGCTTCTGGGGAGCAAGAAATTTATAGAAGATTAGGCAAGATGAGGCAATAAGTGCATGTTTTACAGGATAGCTGAATATATGTTTCAGGAGAACAACATTACAAAATTATGAAACATACTAGGCCTGTGTGAGTGTTGATGAGGGATATAGGGGAATGAAAAGAGTAGATTTTGTAGGAATCTCTGTGCATAAATACATGCAGTTTCCCCCTAATACTGTTGGTTAAAAGGAGAGAAAAGTAAAATGCAAAAATTAAGGAAATATAGTAGAGTTTACATCAAAAAACTCAGGAAACCACATACTGGATGTAACAGAAATACAAAAGTTTCCTCTCAAAAAGAATGAAGCAGGCTCTGTAGTTCTTGGACCTAAGTATGCATAAGAATTCCCAACATCTGTAGAATTCACTTGGTCACTGCAGGACATATTTTCCCTCCAGATGTGCAGGCTGAAGAGTCAGTTGTCAGTCGAATACAGTTGTACTCTTTTCTCAGCAATTATTTTAAGGAATGCATTTGAATAAAATGCACTTTTGGCATCATTTTTCAGAATGGGTGATGATTTATGGTTTTCTTGCAGGGACAAGATGGCTCTGGGCATGAGTCATGACTGTACGCTGGGAAGGTTCCGATGGGAACCTTTTTCCTGCAGGCTGATCCCTACCTTACATGGACTTGAGGCCGTGAATGGCTTTTATTAACTTGAGGACGTTGCTTGTTAAGGCGTAGGATTCATCTTTTCCTTCACAGCACAAGTTGTGCTCATGGTTCACACGCACCTGATTCAGATTCTGCGCTTGGGACTCTGCGTGGTTTGGGAACAGTGATTTGGAAAGTCTCTGATTAATTGTTAGCTAAGATGGGATGATGTATTCCCTGGTGCAGCTGGGAAGTGGGCTAGTCCTCTGCAGGGGAGCAGATTAAAATGGAAGACAAAGTTCTGATTCTGTAGTACAGGTTTCGTGAAAATAAAGTTTGTCCCTGGGCCAATAAAACTACAAACTGTAGCACTGATCTATGCTTCTCTTGGTTTGGTTGCAAAATTAAAGAGTGAACGAATGAATGAATAAATGAATAAAATGCTGTTTTATATACTGTCTTCAGATGTAAATTTTCCTTGAGAAAAATCCCTGGTCCACAGCAGATGTTCTTGGGGAACAAAGCAAAGAATGCTGAGGTCTTTCATAAGCCAAGGTGAATGAACTGTAAAACCGATGCTTGAAATTTTCCAGGTTAAAAATGTTGCTGCCATTGTTCTTGGCTCTAGTTTTCAAAATATATTCTACAGCACTGCTTGGAAGATGTTAATATGCATACAAATCATCTGGAGGCATTGCTAAACTACAGATTCCTCTTCAGAAGTTTGTGGCTGGACTAGAGATTGATTTTTTTCTTTCTTTCTGTTGTGGTCCCAGGAGGTTGAAGACTCTGATCAGTCTTGATCACAGGCTACTTTAGATCAGGTGATCAGAGGCAAGTCCTGGGAGATGCTCCCTGTGACAGTGATTCTCTGGTCCTTTTAGTTTGAGAAGAACATAATTTAGAACATTTGCATTTTATCTTCCCATTCAAAATTCTACTTGTGAACAAGTTGACAGTCCAAGGAGGATCTGTAGTGATACAGGCTGGTTGAAAATTAGTTGGTCGTATAATATGGCATCTCTTTCCTAGCCCCAGGATTTTTTTAATAATATTTTCTCATTTTACATGTCAATCTTTGTTTCCACTCTATCCCCTTCTCCCACTCCCCCAACCTTCCACCTTCCCCACTCCCTATCCACTTCTCAGAGAGGGTGAGGCTTCCCATTGGGAGGCAACAAAGTCTAGCTCATCACTTTGAGGCAGGACCAAGCCCCCCCCCCCCATATCTAGTCAGAGCAAGGTATCCCTCCATAAAGTATTCAACATTTCTTAACGCCTTGAGGATTTGATTTATGTAAAAGAATAGGATAATGTGTGGTATCCACTCCAACAGCTATTTATATATTTAAGCAGATACAAGAAGGACCTTAGAATATGTTCAACCCTCTTTATAGTGATTCTTACAGAGACAGATTTTCACCCATCTCTGGTGAATACCACATTTTCCTCAAATGAGCAAGGTTCTAATTGGAACGGTCAACAGTCTTCTTGACTGGCACTTCTGTGTTCCAAACATTTGATGGACACTAGTTGGCTCTAAAATTTGCTAGTAGTTTAGCTAATACTAGACCTCTGTTAAAAAGCTAGTTAGTAAAAATACTATGTATTTATAGCAGTGCAGGTGAATATGATCCAAACACATTTTGTGGAATTCTCAAAGAATTAATAAAACTACCTCTTATAAAGGTGCTATGTAGGAAAGCATACTCTTCAAATATTCAAATTTTTTTTCCACGTTTACTTGTCTAATGTGTCTATGTAACAATTTTTTAATGAGTTCTCATGAAGATTCCATTTCAGAAGTGATTGCTCTTTGAGTTGTAGATAAGCATCTTTATGTTACTAAGCATTCCCGGGTCTTACCAATGCAAGTGTTCTGAGGTCTCAAAAGACTGAATTTTGATTTAGGGTAATGGAACAATCAACAACTTGGCTTTCTAAATATGAATCTTGTGAGTCCTATTTTAATATCCCATTCTGGCTTGGAATGAAGAATATATGTGGTTGCATGAGAAAGTCACTGTTATTGAAAATATTATCGTTAGTAAAAACAAAAAGCACTTTAGAGGCTTATTGGCAGAGAAGTTCAACTTTGCTCCTATAATTGAAGGAATAGGCTTAACAAAATAGAACACTTCTTAACATGTTTTACTGTAAGGGCAAATACACATTTGCTATTTCATAAGACATGTATTGTCATCACTTTAAACGCGTAAACTTATGTAAAAATTTCCAGAAATTGTTAACTTGATCTTCTAAGTCATTTGTGGCTTATGTACATGTAGACGTAGTACCATTCTCCTGGGGGTATTTATACTATGGTTTGAGAAATATAACATTATGACTTGATTAGGTTTTTTAAAAAAGAGTAAACTCCCTTTATGCCTTTTTTTAAGAAATAAAAGTATTTCTTACAGAAATTTTTATATTGAGGTATTTTATAATGAGAAGTCTGCTATTTTTACTATTAAAATTTTAACATGATTGTTAAAATTAGAGCAAAATTAAACACTGAAATATGATTAATTCTATTAGACTAGTTGGTTAGTAAACATTACTAAAATATCCAAATATATATGTAAAATTCATCTTTAAAGTAATTTCACTTTATTTATATTATTTAAAACAAAGATTACATAATTCAAATTAATAGAGTGTAAATTACTGTGTTTCATATTTGACATAAATTCTCCTGACCAATGATAGTCTCTTAAAAGTTTTTTAAATAAGTAGTACTCTTCAACATTTTTATTTTTTATTTTAATTCTCTTTGAGAATTACCATCTTTTTTCTTTTTTCTTTTATTATTGTTATTATTATTACAAATTTTCACCTCCTCACCTCCTCCCATTTCCCTCCCCATCTCTCCATTCCTCCTTCCCCTCCCTTTCCAGTCCAAAGAGCAGTCAGGGTTCCCTGACCTGAGGGAAGTCCAAGGTCCTCCCCTCCATCCAGTTCTAGGAAGGTGAGCATCCAAACAGACTAGGTTGAGAATTACCATCTTAACACTCTGGCACAATTGTATGTACTCTGTGGAATCCCAGATGTTTTATGGAAGTATTCTGGTATCTTTTCATAGTGGTTGTTTTTCTACACACCTTCTGTGGCTTCAGCCCTGTCGTTCCACAGGATACTGTGAGACCCAAACCATTGCTACCTTAAGGACTGGAAACTGAGGCTTAAGACATCTAATAACTTGTCTGGTGTCAACCAAGCAGGAAGCAAAACTGGCTTTGGAATTTGTTCTTCAAATGATCAGTTCCACAATGGCTTCCCTTGGAATCTGGTCATCACCTTTCAATCACTGGAAGACATAAGAGACTTACGAAAAGCCTCATTTGTCACATCCTGTGGCTCTGCCATCTGTTCAAATGGAAAAGTACTTGTTTAAATAATACTAAATAAAAGGTAGGCATAAGAGAGCAAAAGAAAACATGTTTGTTTTAAGAAAACAACATGTCAGAGTTTGCCAAAGTGCTGATTGAATAGTTCTCTTTTGTTCTAAGATATTTGGGTTGGTCTTAAAATGAGATATAGGGATGACTTTAGTGCAAAGGAATCTTTTTTTTTTTTAAAATTCCAATTTGTTGACTAAATAAAGAACCTTATTTTAATAGGAATGAAGTCCACATGAGTATTGCATACACAGATAAGTTTCTCATCAACAAAACACGCTTTCCCCATGCGTAAGCAATGTCCTAGACCGAAAACTAAATGACATTCACAGAATATTATGGCAACCCGGATAACAATGTAAAGCAAAATGGTGGAACCACAACCAACAGCAAATATTCCATTAATCTGCTTGTTGTATCATATTATATCAGACATCTACTTTGATTTTTAATCTCTTAATTGTCCCCTTCCTTTGTTGATTAAATGCCAAGTTGTAGGCCATTTGGAGTAGCATTCCAGTGGGAGCTATTTAAATTAAACTAACAGTATAATCTACAGTCCATCTGCCTCTGTCTCTCTCTGTGTCTTTTGGCTTCTCTCTCTTTCTCTCTCTCTCTCTCTCTCTCTCTCTCTCTCTCTCTCTCTCTCACACACACACACACACACACACACACAGAATCAAGAACAAAAATTGTTATAGGCATAGTCATAGCATTAGTACTTGTTAAATAATTCCTGAAGAAAAAGAAGAGTAGCGTTTCATCTAGGTCACCGTCACTGTATTCACTAATGACATACACTGACTACTGATCAACCATTGTGCAATAGAAGCCCCCTTTTCTTCTTTCAAATGGTAAAACCCATGGAAAGGCCACTGTGTGTCCATGAGACATGGACTGTTTCTTGCTGAAGATTTTGCAAATGTTCTTTGCTGTACACTTTATGTATCATAATGTAGGACGTCTGGAAGATTCTCATAGTCTCTGGCATAAGTGTGTGATAGAGAGCTAACATCAGCTTCTCTCATTTACTATGAATGATAAGCAATTCCTAAAATATTCATGAGACATTTATTTGTTCCAGTTTTATGTATTCATTATCTAATTAGAAATAAGCATCTAAAAGAGAAATTGTATGAAATGCAACATCCTAGTCATTTAGAGAAAAACATTCACCACGGAGCTTACTCTCCTTCATCTCCTTCACAGGCAACTTCTTCTCTCTTCCTAGAGGAACTGCAAACTTTGACCTAAAGAAAATGTTAAAACAAACCCTGCTCATATCCAGCTGGTTGCCAGCAAGAGGGCCCACAGCCTGAACACAGGAACTGAACACAGGAAATTCAATATTTGTTTTGCACTGTAAGGATATTAGAGCCATAAAGAGTTTTAAAATTTTTGATTATTAGAGATTCAAACAATGTTTATATACAAGATACCAGTGTATACGACACTGAGAGCTGGCCCAATGCCCACCTATATACATACAGCCCTCATTGTGTGCAGCAGACAGTGGCCATTGGGCTTTGACTTTTATAAATCGAATTAACAAACATTTAATATGAACCAGCTTTAACAAATAGCTTGGCCAGATTTAAGAGGAAGTTTTTATTGTTGGTAGTGTTTTGCTTTTATTTTTTTTTAAATTCATTCTTACTGATAATTGTTGACAGACCAGACAAACATTAACTCTTCATCTCGCCTGCAAAAGTTATTTATATCTATTTTATTTATTGGTTGATTTTACATAACTCTTGATTATCCTCCCTAATCACTCATTTACACACTCATTTACCTTCAAACGTTGGACTCAGATATAGGAGTCCTCGGCTTCGCAGATGAAGGTCCTAAAGAGTGCATAACACTTAATCTACTCAGTATCGTCTCCTTGCCAGTAGAACATTCTGAAAGACTTGAGAAGAAATGGCTTGTACCACAGGTCTGTATGTGTCTGTCACATACTTGATTTAAGGCAGCTCTTTCCTTAAAGCTGTGAGAAATGGAGTTATTGCCCCATGATTACTTTTCAGTCGAACAGATGCTCACAATAGTTCCCAGAATTTGAGTGACCTCATGGATATTTACAAACTCATGTCCTAATCACTGAGGCCTTAGGAGGCAAGTAATTACCTTGTATGTACATTAAGGAACTATATGGGAAAGTTGGTTTCGAAAATGTTGTTGATATATATCAAACTCTTCATTACAAAATTGATAACTTTATTTTTAACACAGCAATTCTCTGGAAGACACCGTTGATGATGCGTTATTTTCATTATTATTTTTATGTGTATTTACAAGTCCGTCATTGTTAGTAATGGTTTCTTAAAATCTTCTAGCAGTTCAGGGTTGCCAGATAAAATAGAGCACATATTTGCATCTTGATAAGTTATGACTTTTTGTATAAAAGGCACAGAACACACTTAAAGCTTTAGTCTTTGGTTTTAAAATTTAGATTTCTTTTGGTATCTTGTGTTTTATTTGCTAAATCTGGGAACTTTAAGTGCCTAGATATCACAGTTTATGCTGCTCTCCTTCCAGCCATTGCCTGGCCTAAATTAGGCTCTTTCATACCATAAAATCTTAAGTCCTCAAACATCAGAAGAGAATAAAGTTTTTCATGTCAAGTTCAAAGCTGTTCAAATATATTTTATATAGTATTCTTGGATCCTCTTTTATAGAATACAGGTTATACTTTGCAATACTGATGTTGGCCATCGACTATCTTACCCGTCATTTCATTGGTCTTTGATCAAATAAATGCCATGGTTACTGTACAAAAGGATAAAGCCCTATGTCCAGAGACCTGTGATCTAGTTTTGCCTTCTATTCTATCTCTGGTTCTCAGTGTTATCATCTGTGACTGGGAGAGCTCCTGTGACTGGCATTCACTGCATTCAAGGCAAACCATAGGAACTCTCCTGGCGCTGGACAGAAATGCAGCCACGCTAAAGCACTGTGAAAGTCAGTATCTGTGTTTAGGCTGTGTCCAAAAAATTAACAAGAAAGAACAAATTTCTTCTAAAAATAGGTAAAAACACTATGGAGAAAGTATTTCAACCTCTTACTTACTAGTTATGGGACTGTCTCTTCCTACCTGAATTTTACTGAGTCAAAATCCCGTCAGTATCTCAGCCAGCTGGACAAGCCTTACGCCAGCAGAAGTCATCCTGAACACTCCAAGGACTTCTCGAGACACTACATAAAAATGGCAGACATTTGCCTTGTCTCTAAGAGGCACAGCCCCAGACGAGGCTCTTTGAAGCAATTTATAGCTGACTTTTTTTTTTTTTTTTTTTTTTTTTTTTTTTTTTTTTTTTTTTTTTTTTTTTGCCATCTCAAGTCTAGATGCCCTGTGTCTCCATTTGCTGGAGAGGGAATATTTTTTTTCATTGTTAAGGAACTACTATGACTAGTGATAAGGGTCAGGGATGTCACTGATCCAAAGCACAACATTTAATGACTGGGATTAGCGCTAAGAGTAAAAGATGTGAGTGATTGTCTCAACCAAGTGGTTGTGATTGGATAATCCTAAAGACTGTGATTGGTTCAGATAAATGGCAGACTTTTCCAAAGCTTCCTACTCCTAGTCACACTGGCTTCTTATATTTACTGAAAGAGTCAGGTAGGAAAATCTCTCCTGCATTCCCTACACTAGTGCAACATTTGATTAGAGGAAAACTTCTCTCAAGGGTGACCTCCGTCACTTACTTTCAGCACCTGGGATTTAGCAGGCAACAGAAAGATCACAAGAGCAAAGAGATTGGCATTTAAACAAGTGAAAGCTTTGAGCTGAAATGAAGATGCTGAAGGCATTACATGGGTCAAATGTTTCTCAGCACTGTCTGGGTCTCATGCTACTTGGCTTTCGATCCTGTCTTCCCAAACAGCCATCAATTACTCATTAGTAGTTGGCAGGTTTTGAGTTACCCAACTTCTAAAAATCCTGTCTGCCCGACATCCTACCTCAGTCAACACCTGTGGCCGATTGATCCTGATCTATCACTGCCCAATTTGTGAAGCAGCAGAACATCTCTGGACAGGAAGACAGAAAATAAAGAGTATTAGAAAGCAGAGAGGTGATTAAAAGTATAAGAAGTCAAAGAAGAGATTCTAAAGGCCAAAGGCCTCATTACATATGATCTACACAAAGACAGCAACCTTAAGAGAGGCAGAGGTCCTCATACCCTAGAGCAACATGAAGACTCTAATACTTGGAGGCTGTTACTTGCTGTTGTCTCCATATGCCTGCTCCTGCTGCTGCTGCTGCTTCTGCTGCTGCTGCTAGCAGGTGCCAAATATTGAGGAAGCAAGAACTGCCGGAGTTCACCATTTGATGAGTTCACCATCTTGCTTACTTATTATTTCTCTCCAGATAGAGCAAGAAAGCCTTCAGCTAGCTGATTGGTAGCACATTAATGACCCCAAACCTTTCCCTTCCTTGTACCCATACTCTTTGACATATAAGGTGATGGGGCTGATTATCTCCTCCTTGATTCTGACTCTATTCATCCGGACTAGTATTAGCCAATAAGATGTTGAAAAATCAACTCTGCTTGTGTGTTTCCATTTCTAATGACACAACTCTGCCTATGCTAGGAGAACATGCCCTGGCTAGTATGGAATGGAAGAATGAGGTGGAGAAGAACATTCAGCCTCTGTGCATTCCTATCTCTCACGTAGGAGAAGAAATAATCAGATTGACAGGTTTTTATTTCACCCCAAGAATCCTTACTCATTATTTATGTATAGATATTGGCAAAGGTTCAAGAAAACATATTTATGCATGTATGTGGCAGTCTTAACAGAATTCTGATCTAGCTCTAGAATTCTGAGCATGCCAAAGACCTATAGGTAAAATTTATTTTTGTTTTGCCTCATCCCTTTAAAATTCGAAGAAAATAAAGAGAAGCAGTGAAACAAAAAGAAGAAAAAAATAAAGAGCATGTACTGAAGCCTACTTGGTCCACATTGTAAGAGTTTTTGACTACTGATCTTGAGTATTGTGAGAATGGTAGGGTGTTTGGTATGTGGGCATGGTCTTGTCCTAGCCTTAGAATAGGTACTGTACTCCTAAATTCTTCACTGAGATTTGCTCTATGCGATCATCAATGAAAAGAGCACGAGTGTGTCTCTGTGCCATGCTTGACAGAATGCAGAATCATCATCTCAAGTCCCATGTTACCAACTGGACTTTAATTAACAGTGATTTGTAAGCAATTATCTGATTTGTTTATTCCAGACTAACTAAAAAGATAGAGTGTTTCAGATCACATTAGCTGGTGTCTAATGACTCCCTTTGTTTCTGAATAGCTAAGTACTTCAAGGAAGAGGAGGAAAGGAAGGGCTAGAGGTGTTTTATTTCAGGCCTGAAGATTTCCCATTTCTTCATACACTTTTAAACAAATAAATACACTCAACTGTTACTGAAGGCTGTCACTGTCCTCAGATAAAGTACGGCAGGTCAGAATTTTTAATCAATCTTTGACAAAAGTTCAGAAACTTGTGCTAGTAAAAGGAATATAATCATTTCACTTTCTAAACATTCCTAGTCTCAAAGGCACCAGAACTCTGTAATGAAAGCAGATAAAACTGATGTGAATTTTTTTTAGCTTTTATGTTTGGAAGGAATTCCTCGATATAATAGGTATGTGGGAAAAAATATGTTGACAGCACAACAATCCATGCACTTCCTAACATGACTAGTCATGTACTGTACTTCAGGGCAAACAATGAAGTTATTGTTCAGAAGGAAAACAAGTAATTTGTTGAAGGCGAAAAGGTGAAGCTGTTGTATAACTTGATTTTGTTTTCATGGGCTGAATGCTATTTTCTCATCATCTTAAAAGGTGTACTTAAAAGACACATGTCTAAAGAGTTGGGTTAAGCAAAAGTGAGAATTCCTTTAAGT
Source organism: Arvicola amphibius (assembly GCF_903992535.2). NCBI lineage: Eukaryota > Metazoa > Chordata > Mammalia > Rodentia > Cricetidae > Arvicola > Arvicola amphibius. The sequence goes on along the minus strand of NC_052051.1, from coordinate 38,516,708 downwards.
TTTCTCACTTTTTCTTTAACATATTTATTTAGATTTTTATAGTTCTGCTTTCTCATTAAGTAAGGGAGGAAGGATGGTCAGTTTCACCACCGGATTTTTTGGAGTTGCTAGAATTGTAGGATGCTGGCTAGACATCCTTCAAAGATGACAAACCAATCAGCATTGGAATGAGTGAAGCTGGTGGGAAATATACTTTATGGTTCAAAAAGGGAGTTTTAACAGCCTGGTGCTTTGAATGCTCTCCTTTCTTTATTAGATATCACCATTTGTTTTTATCAGCTCTTGTCCTGTGAGCTATAGAGTAAGGGAGAAAGAAGAAAGAAATCAATACATTGGGAGAGAAGAGAGAGTTGGGTAGCTCTGTGCAATACCCATTCCCATGCTTCGGAAATCCATACATTTATTTAGTTCTATAATTAGGGTTTGCATATTTGTAAACTGGAATTTGGAGTATTCCTTGATCTTCCAATAGATACTATTAATGTAATGTTTAGAATTTTAGCTTAATTTATTTTATATAGTGTCATAATATACTACTCAGGTTGATATTGATCTGGATATGTCTGCCTCGGGCTCACTAGTGGTAGAGTTACAGGCTTGTACCACTACATGAAGTTTAGAGCTCTCTTAAAGTCACGTCCTGGCCTGAGGAGACTCTTTAGTTCATAAAGTAGCTACCTCACAAACATGAGGACTCAATTTTGATCCTGGTATGTGCATAAAAAGCTGGGTGTGGTGAACAGCTTTCGTCCTAGCACTGTGGAAACAGGAGAGCCCTTAGAGCTGTCTGCCAGCTAGTCTAGATGAGCTGCTGAGCTCCAGGTCAGTGAATATAATCCTTTCTCAGAACATAAATTAGAAAGAAAATGGGTAAGATTTTTAACATTGATTTCTAGTGTCCATAGACACATGGATCTTGTACCTACATACATTTGCATATATATGAACACATACATAGAAACATGCCACATACACTCATACTTCCTTTCTCGATTAAAATACATTTTAAATTCGGTTGATAGTTTCGTGAAGTTTCTAAACTAAGGGCCTATTTTCTATTCTTTTTTTGTTTGACCTTTAAAGGAGGAAAAACAAATAAATGGTAATTTATCATTTCTCTAAGTATAATGGGAAGTAATGGTTTGTAAAGACTTCAGAAAGGAAACCCTCTGGACATATACCTATTTATGTAAACCCTATTAATAAGCTTGTTTCGAACTTCCTGGGCTAGGTGTTCACTCTTCTATCTCAGCAGAAGATAGTAAAACAGTTAAAAAGAAAGATTTAGGCAAGTTTTCAACTAGTAGGGATCAGATTCCCAGCCTCTTCTATTCTGTCTCAGAAGCTTTTGTGGGCGCCATGGTCAGACTGGATACTTCTTCCTACATTTGTTTATGGGTTCCTCCCAAGTATTTGGATCTCTCTGGTTTCCACTGAATGTCTGCGGCTGAGAACAACCATGTGAGCAAAAATAGTCCTGGGGCAAAACAAACTCAGACAGGCAGTAGTGAGCAGGGAGCTGCAGCATGGAATAACTGCATCGTCATCAGTCAGTGTTAAAAGGAGGTCAGGGGATGTTTCTGGATTTGAGGCATAAGCAGGATATGGAATTTTGGAAGGCTTCGTTGTATTGATATCCATGTGATTTGGAGGTTTTTGCTCATAGCTCTTGCTGCTAACTCTTAGTGCCAGAGTAAATAATCATGGTCAGGGGAAAAAAAAAGCTCTCTGGAGCTCATTTAAAGAAAACTGAAAGGAGAGAATTTTCTTGCCAAGCTGGGCTTCGCCTTTGAACCCACAATTAAGAGAGACGGAGACAGAGTCAGATGAGCTGCAGTCTGGTAGATGGTTTACGCAGGAGGAGTTGCCATTTTGAATTTCACATTATGGTCTCAATTACTTATCCAATTATTGCCATATCATTTGGTGTTTGCTATGTGTTCCTCACGGAATGATATTACTTCACCTTCCCTATGTAATATATAGGTACCTGCTATTCCTGACATTGGTTTACATATGGGAAAACTGCTATATAATAGGGATGGTAGTTAATCATCTTGACTGCATTTGGAATCACATAAGGAATCCACATTTGGGTGTTTCTGTGAGGATGAGACAGGTTGCTTGAAGAGAAAGACTAATCCTGTATGCAGGGTGTGCCATTCTGCAGACTGAAGTCTCAGACTAAATAAAAAAGAGAAAGTGAACTGAGCATTAGCATTTGCCTCTCTGCATCCTGACTGTGGGCTGACTGGATGGGACCAGGTGTGTCATACTCTTGCTACCATGCTTTCCCTGCCAAGGTAGACTGCATCCTTGTGTTCGCTAGTTTTGTCAGTGACACAAGACAGAATCATTTGGGAATAAAGAACTTCAGGTGAGAAAATATCCTCACCAGCCTGGCCCTTGGGTAAACCTGTGGTGCATTTTTTTGAGCAGGGTTTGATATGGGAGGACCAACTCACGTGAGTGGGGCCATCCCGGGACTGCTGTCCTGGGTTCTATAAGAAAGCGGGTTGAGCAAGTCGTGAGGGGCAAGCCAGTAAATTCACTGCTCCATGGTATCTGCATCAGCTCTGCCTCCAAGTTGCTGCCCTGTTTGAGCTCTGATCCTGACTTCTGCCAGTAATGCAGCTGCAAGTGGTGAGCCGAAATAAACCATGAATTCATCCCCAAGCTGTTTACTTTTGTCACAGCAAAAGACACCCCTCAAATGATGGCATAAGACAAATCCTCAAATCCTCGTTTCCTTAAGTTGCGTTTGCCAGATTTTCACAACAGCCGATGAGAAAAAGCAAAGTACGAAGGGCTAGAAGAAACAAAGAGAAGATAATTATGATGTTGACTGTAGTAAACTTGATACTTGGATACGTCTTTCCCTGTTGAGATTTCTCTTTTTTCCTCACTAGCTGGCTGTTTGTATTATGCAAATAACTCACCCATTATATTATTTACTGTCACAGAGACAATTTTTAACAATCTGGATTTATATCAGAGAATCAGTCAATAGAATGGTTCATCACTGTAAAGTTTGTGGGTGATTATAGGAAGTCAATCTTCTCTGTTAACACTATTACCTATTAGGACTGAAGACCACGAGTCAGTTTCACCACAATATATAATTCCCTGCTGATATTTCCAAGTAAAAAATTTTAAATAACTTTTTATTCATAAAAATGATTTCTGGGACTCAAGATGTTTCAGTGGTTTAAAATGTACTTGTCTCTAAGCCTCCCAAACAGAATTCTATGCTTGGTACCCAGAGAGTAGAAGGATATCATTGATTGCTCTAAGTTGCCTTCTGACACGTACAGAAACATGTTGGTAGATGGACCTTGTGTCGCCTTCCCCCATGATGAACTTAAATCAAATTTACTATAATAATATTTTATTTTAAAATAATGATAATGATTTCTGAATTAGAGACATGGCTGGAAAGAACAGAATAATATTGCATGTCATATTTTCCTTATGTAAAATTTACGTATGTATTTGAATTTAGGAATATCTTGGAGGCCAGAAAATGGGATGTGGATGTGAGTAGAGAGGAGAGGCGCAGCCCAGTCTACTAGTTATGTTCATTGACTCTGCCATCATCAAACAGGAGCACATTTTGGCCTTGACACTGACTTTTGCCTGGTGCGATTAAATTACCTATAAATGACCCAGTCTCTTCACCATAAAGAGGGAATAATAGAAGTCTGTAATAGGTATTTTAGGAATTTTAGGAATTTTAAATCATTTTTACTTCATAAGGTATTTTGATAAACACCTTTTATTTACTCTTAAAGGCATGGCAATCAAGAGATACTAATATTAGCAGTTTTAGCGTGGGCGCCGTTGCTGAATAAAGCATTCTAGCAATACAAGGTTTTCTAAGGTCTGTAGATTTAAATTTTTACACAGTTGGAACCATCTTAAGGCTCTTTTGTGATTTAGAAATAAAAAAAATATATAGTTTTAAGTATCTTCTTTCTTTTTCCCAAAACGTATCACCCAAACTTCTACATCCTCCTTCTATCATGGGACATACATTGCCTTCTTTTTATACCAGAAGTTGGAACTACTTGGCACCCAGCACAAGTATTTCCTCCCAGGCCTGTATCTTTCATTCCTGTGTAGATCCACTTGTCACAGCCTTGCTACAACTATACTATAGCTTCTTTTTCTCTTGGACACTCTAATTCGCCTCCAGTCCAGATGTGCTTGTATAGTACTGAGAAGTTCTTGTTTTTCTATTGTATAAGCACGTAAGCATTTAAACAGTCCCTGTTATCAGAGTTTCTCTCTATCTTACACTAATTTTAGGTTTCCTCTGCTCTTTCCCCAAAGCACTGGACCAGTCTAAGCTCTTAGAGATCTAGCCTTCTTTAGATCTAAGGTCTCCACCTTGCTCAGAAGTAGACAAGCAACATTTTCAATCTGAGGTTTGTGCTTTAATCTGCTAAGGATCTCCATCATCAAGACATTCTAAGTTAGTGGGTCTGTAAAGGTCCTGCAATTCTGTAGTTTCAACAAACTGGCATTGCTGGTGCTGCTTTGAATAAAAAGCCCGCAGATGCCTGCAAGACTCTCTCAGCTCTTCTCTCTGCCTTTCATCTTCATTTTCCCAGCCACCCCTACTACCATAGCTGTTCGTAGAAACAACGCTGGTTATTTACCATTAATGACTCCTTATAGCTTTTAGAAAAACTCCTAACATGTGTACCCAGTATTTAAGGCACCTTATTTAAAATCCTACTAGATATTTTCCCAAACTCTCTTGGGCCTCTTGTCAGTGTTAACTACCCCTCTCTCTGTAGCATACCATATTGTGCCTCTGATCACCCTTTCATCCTGTTGCTTTCATGAATGTATGGTATTTGAGTATCCCTTGCTCTAAAGAATGCAACCCCATAGTCCAGCCTGAGAATGGAACTCAGGGTAGTTATTATCAATCCAAACTAAATGCCAGTACATGTGACCTCTTTAGGACATTGCTTTGGTGTCTAATTCAGAGGTGTGTAGGCACAGGAATATAATGTGTAGCTCATTTGAGGGTGTGGTAAGGGAGGTGGATATACTGATCTATTCAGGTGCAATTATTATCAATTATTATTATCAATAATTATTATTCAATTATTGATCTATTCAGATTCAAAATAGAGAGAAAACAGGATTCAGCATCAGTATTAACCTTTAAGAAGTAAACAACAACTTAAAGACTATTGCCAATCTTCGTTATTTGAAGGCAATATTTCACAAATTGTTTCTGTGAAGTCCTCATGTGCTCTGTTCTCAAAGCATGGATCTAAGAGCAATAAATGTAGTGTCTAAGTGTTAATGCCTGAAGGTTGTGAGTATACTGAGGGTGATACCTTTGTGGCTCTGTGGTGCTGTTTGCACAAGACTTTTCAATCTCTCTGTCTTTGATGTGTCCTTAGAACCAATGTGTCCACTGCAATCAGTGTAAATAATTGACTTAGCTGTGTTTATAAAAATTGCATTAAAGCATCAGTTATTTGCATTGGGCCTAGTTATTATATTAATAATTCTGGATTATTGGGTGACTGGTTCCTAATCATTCTTCTGGTGAATTCATAATGACAGTATCCACTATCTAGATTAGAAAATCAAGAATTAAATATGCTTTTCTTTACCAATATACTTTGGATAATTTCTTGGGAAAATAGAGTCTTATAATTCAGAATTTGGTATCTAGACTTTTAAAACAAAGTAAATAGTGATTCTGAAAATTTTATTTCAATATCTAGTTCCTTGACTAGTATGTGATCTTGACAGCTGATGTCAGTTTTCTCAGTCATGATATGCTAAAACTAGAAGAAATGTGTTCAACCAGAAACATGTATGAGAATCTACGTTGCAGTGGGAAATGGGATGGA